>NC_090023.1:144528865-145167198 GCF_037176765.1 Anolis sagrei | reverse complement strand
ATAGACCTTCAGTTTTAAGCCAATAAATTATTGACTGAGTGACTACCCCTCTACCCAGCTCAATAAGGTGATGCCTTGGGAAAAGTCATGTGGTTAAGCATAAAGGTCCTGTCAGAATTCAGTGTAAATGCCAAATGAGATGTGGTGATGCCTAGAGGCATGTAAGAGTTTGAGCTATATGCAATGCTGGCCTGTGTAAAAACAAATATTTGACTCATCTTCTAGGTAGACAAGCTAAAAGATTTCAAAACAGATGGGCTAAGACATTGACTGCTGTGAACCCAGGAGAAATCAGTTCAAGTTGTTGATGTGGTCAGAAGTAGGCTCAGAACAATTTTGATTGTGTTGGCAGGGTTGTTCCCTTATAAGTATTCTTTTTCATGAGCACTTTCTACAATAATCCAGTCCGTTCATGCCGAGCTACCCTAGACATGTTCCTATTTTACAGACTATGTTGCTTGGGAAACAGGCCTTCCCCATTCCAAGGAAGCAAAGCAGAACACAGAATTTGCTGGAGTTCAGCCATCTCACAAGATTTGGCATTTTGGTAGCCATTGTGAATCAGTGAAGCTGGCAGGAGGGGATGAACAGGTGTGTGTTTAACAGAAAAAACTGTGCCATGACAATCACTGAGAAATGCAACCCTGTGATCCCAGCATCAATCTTGGACTAAAGATGTTCACTGCCACAATTTGTCTGGCATCCGAATGAAACTCCAATGCGCTGGGCTCAGCTCCCATCCTTCACATATGAGAAATCTGGATGTAAATCTACATGCCAGTCAGCTGGTAGCCTTTCATCTCTCAGGAGTTAAATAACCGTCAGTGAGTTGACTTTCATCTTTCTGGGCTAATTCATGTTGTGCATTTATAGCAATCTTTATGGGTTTCTCATAGTAATTGCTAGCTTCTCGCTTTCTTTGTAAATTGTATGGGTGGCCATTTACATGTAAATTTGTCCTATGTGGAACATTGTCATTATACATATTTTATTACACAGGTTGATAAAATGATTCATCCTTTAGTATTTTTTTTACATTTTAATCATAAGGCTTACAGTAACACAAACAAAAATCACATAAATGAACCAATTAAAGGCACCGTGCACAGATGTGAACAAGGAGCCCAAAGATGGGGGAGCAGTTCTTGCTCATCAGGGCATAAGAGTAGATTAAGTGATTTAGGTTAAGAGCTCCCTGAATATATGGCAGTAAGATGTTTTGGATCTGATAAAACATTTTGAAAAGCAGTATCACCTTTTCCTCCCATGAGTATTTTTTTTTTTTGCTATATAAAATTGAGAAAAATTAAAACTGATCAGAAAAGGCATGCTTGTGAATGAATAATGGCAAAGTCAAATTATTAACCTGGGTAGTGAGTATCATTTCTGTGTTCAGAGGATGTGTAACTCTGAATACCAGTTTCTAGCTGGCCACTGTTGGAAACTTAATTGATACGAGGGTTGAATGAAAAGTAATGCCTCCATCTTTGTAACTCCTCAACAGATGGCAGTACTGGTATGTGGCAGGTACTGGTTTGTTCAGTAGACTCTCCTCTTCAGTTCCATTTTGGCGGGATGCCTTAACATTGAACGGTTGTGTAGTTAAATTATCTTCTACCACTGAAGACATGAAAGAACATCCTGCATGCTATGAATTCATTGAAGGGGCCTTCACAAAGCACAGCTTGGATCTTTTCTAGCTAGTGCCTTAGCTTGTCATTGCACCCCTTCTTCATTTCTTTTGTATGGAACCCTGCACAGTATGGAACCCTGGGCAGACAGTCGGTCAATGCGTCTTAAGCAATGTACAGTCATTGAATTCTTGACAGCAGATAGTGTCACCCCAAAGGAGGTTCATCAGAGAATGCAAGCTGTTTATGGTGATTGTATTGATGTGAGTAATTTGTGTCATTGGTGAGTACGTTTAAAGATGTTGAGGTGGGAACATCTGACTTGTGTGACAAAGAGTTGGACGTCCTATGACAGCAACCACAGAATTTCACAAGCAAAAGATTGACAGATTGATTCAGGATGATCGCCGTATCACTCAGAGAGAAATTTCAAGCATAATCGGCATTTCACAAGAATGTGTGGGTCACATTATTGCTTTATTGTCTATCAGAAGATCTGTGCACAATGGGTACCCAGGATGCTGATGCCTGAAATGAAAGCACACAGACTTGAAACTTCAGAGACTGGATCTCACCACCATACGACATCCTCCATACAGTCCAGATTTAGCACCGTCTGACTTCCATCTTTTCCCGATAATGAAAGATCTGTGGGGACATCATGATGCTTCTGATGAAGACATTGAGAGAACTGTGAGACTCTGGTTGTGGAAACAGCGTGTCAACTTCTTCCGAGATGGTTTCAGAAAACTTCTTCATCAGTGGCAGAAATGTATCCAATTGTCTGGTGATTATGTGGAAAAGTTAATAATGGTAGTTAAAGAGCACATTCTAAGGATTATTTCTGCATTTGACTTATTAAAATATTCTCATCCAAACCCAAGTAACAGAGGTGGAGGCATTACTTTTCATTCAACCCGCCTAGATAAAGGACCTCTTCACACTAACCTCCCCTTTCCCATTTTGTTCCATTTTATTGGCAATTGGCACCAGAAGATGAGGACACTGGGACAAGGCACTTTGGCAGGTTGTCCCTATCAGACGGGGAAAAGAACAGCAACACACATTCCCGTGTTGTCCTTTCCCCCATCACCTAGGGAGAGGCCCTAAAAGGTGGGGAGCTCCGTTGGAGATATTGCAAAGCCACTTACCTTTCTGTTGTTCTCTTGCGATGCTTCCTTACCATTTCAGGGATCAATGTGGCGGAGCCAACCCAGAAGAGAAGCAAGGAGCCAAAAGCCCAAGTATGATAAGGTTGAAAGTCTGGGACTGATTCAATAGAGTGCTTCTCTTCTTGTCTCTTCTTTTCTGGGCTAGACAGGTCAAAGAAGGCCAAACTTTTAAAAAAAGAATACAATTATGAGAAAGGATGCTCTGTCAGATGTGATGCATGACCTTTACTAGTTTTGACTTGACATGGCTGGGCTAGGACAAAAAATAGTTTGAGGTGGTATGAAACAGAGAAGGGAATTGGGTGCAGGGCTGGAATGACAACTTGGATGTAAGTTCAGGATCAGAACAAAGACTAAATGTGGAAGCCGCATATAAGGAGAACTGAACATCTCCACTGTGCTTTGGAAGTATTTGGGTATGCATTTTACAGTCGATGACACCTGAGACAATTTTTCACCCTTGTATATAGTAGACATAGGACAAGGCATTAAAAGTTATAGCCATGGCTGTTAAAGAGAGTGTACTCTCTTTAAGTATAGACTCATATAATCCAATTCAAAGCAGATAATGTGGATTATCTGCTTTGATGATCTGGATTATATGGCAGTGTAGAAGGGGCTATCGAGATTGACCAAGTCAATCTCCCCTTCCCCAAGCCCAGTAGAATGACTTATCATAGGCTTCTTCTACACAGCCTTATAAAATCCACATTATCTGCTTTGAAGTATAGACTCATATAATCCAGTTCAAAGCAGATAATGTGGATTATCTGCTTTGATGATCTGGATTATATGGCAGTGTAGAAGGGGCTATTGAGACTGACCAAGTAATGAATTTAGCCACAGTGGAGGAAGGATGGTCTGTTTTGCCCAATGACAACTTGACTTAAGGTGCAGCATAGCTATCCCCACCATCTCCTATAGTTTGCCTTGGTTGCAGTTGTGCTATAGATACTTTGAGGCAGTAATTTTAGAAAGCAATTGTTTTATGGACCCCTGCTTCAAGCAGCCATGTGGAGGGACACACAGAAGTAGTATCTCATTTCCCCATTTACTCCTTTACGTGCTTTACTGCTGTTTATAGAATTTTTCTGTTATTGAGCAAAACAAAAATGATCTATTCACCAACTATTGGAGGGCGGGGGGACTAAGTACAGACAGTTTTGCACTATGGGCTCACTTAAATCATAGCATTGTAACAATGGCAGAAATAAAATGGGGTTTGCTTCTGCTTCCCTGCTACTAAACACATTTATTTGGAAATAAACACCACTTTATTGCAAAAAAGAAAAGAACACATATTTTAAGGTAATAATAGCATCTATAATCATGTGCATGCCTGGATGCCTACAAGTATATATATTTTTTCAAAATAGGTGGGTGACCAGCAGCAGCCTTTGAAATTCCTGGTATGCCTGGCTTATCATCACCTGCCTCTCTCTCTGAGTGGTCAGTCATTCTTCCCAATTCTGGCATTTTGCTAGTGACATAAAATTGGCCTATGTCTTTTTTATTGACTTTGAGAAGAGAGAATTCAGCTTCCCTCATGCAACAATAGCAATTCTCTCAAAATTTACCTATCTTTTGCTGCTGCTCTCAAATAATTACCAGTATAGTGCTGGGGAGGCAGGGGATCTGGCCATATCCCTTTAATTGGATGATATCACCCTACTTTAAATCCAGGCAGAGGCGGCCCTGGGTAATTTTCAACGGTAAGCAAACCGTATTTTGGCGCCCCCCCCCCCCCCAACCAATCATTGATATATATTTTCTGTTCGTCATGGGAGTTCTGTGTGCCATATTTGGTTCAATTCCATCATTGGTGGAATTCAGAATGCTCTTTGATTTTAGGTGAACTATACATCCCAGTAACTACAACTCGCATATGTCAAGGTCAAAATCAACTATACTGAAAATGCTTACTTTGCATAATGGGTTGAGCCGCCCCTGAATCCAGGTTATCTGCAGGAGTTCCCAGGGATGCATTTGTCAAGGTGTGTATGGCAATAGGGACATAACCAGATATCCGACCATTGCCTTTACTCTTCCCTGGTCATTAGATAGCTATTTTGGAGGAAGGGGACAAGGGACAGATGTGTCCTGTGAAAAATAAGAGAGGAAATGAGGTGTAGCTCTAACAGACAAGAGTTCTTTCTCCCACCCTGGACTTTCCACAGATATATAATTATTGGACTTTGCTCCTCAGTGCTATTAGTACTGAAGTTTAAGAAGTAGGAATCCATTCTTAAATGTTATACGTGTATCGACCCAATATTCAAAGAAGTGTTTCTCCCTCCCAGAAACTGTATAGCACAAGGACTTGCAGAACCTCCATATTGCTATTTCGCAAAACATATGGGTAATCATGTATTGCATTTTTTTTTGTATTATGACTTATCATGAACAATCCCATGTTCATTTTTTGTCCATTTTCAGACTTTTAGTTTTAGTGTTTTTCTGGTGCTGTGGAAAGGTTATGAAACCGGAGTCTATACTGTAGTTTGCATGCTGTTTTGTAGGACTAGGATATGACATATCTCAGCAAAAACAAGTTTAACAACAATGAGTAATCAGGTCCAACTGATAACCTACCAAGGAATGCTTAAAGAACTCAAATATGCAGTTTCTGAGTTCCAAACATTTATAATTTAACTAATCTTGGCTTCTGTTAGAAAAACAAACATCCTTGGCAAATGTTGGCAGTGATCTCTTCTCCTCGGGGTGCATAAGGGGAGTTGTACAGTGTCTTGGGACCTCCATCCCAGCCAACCAGGGCTGAAGGGTGAAGATACATCTGGGAAACCTTGTGCACTCAGAAAGGAAACAGCCTTTGCTTGCTAACTGCCAATATGCCCAGCTACCGAGGCAATCGCATCTTGGCTAAAGAGGTACACAGAAAAAAGGAATATAAAATGGAATGACAAAGAAAGAGGATGAAGAATGTAAGAAGGAGAGCTTTACTTCAAATAAGGGGGCGAAGGAATTAGATGAGCTATGAATCGACATCTTACAAACAGAGCAAATCTGATATACCTGATTGGGAGGTGTCGAGGTAACAGAAGTTGAGGAAAGAAAGAGAAAAAAGTGTGTGCAGATACAGTGAGGGAGAGGGAACTCTAATCCAGTTCCCTTCCTGAATAGGAGGTCAATTGGTGCCTTTCAGAGTGAATGTTGTGGACCTCCATTCTGACTCCCAAAGGCTGGTTCTCTGGGATCTTTACATGAGGAAATAGTTCAGTATAACTAAGTGTAAAGTCAATAAGCAAAATCAAAACAAAATTCATTTAATAAAACCCATTGCATATATCTACTGATCAAGTTCTGAGCTGACAGTGATTGACCACAACAGAGATTTTGGAGTCATGCTGGGATAGCTCAATGAAATTGCCAACCAATTGTGTAGCAGCTGTGAAAAAGCTGAATTCCATGTTGGGGATCATTAGGAAAAGGATCAAAAGTAGAACTGCCAATATTGTAATGCCTTTATACAAATCTATGATGTGACCACAGTTGGAATGTTGTGTACAGTTCTGGCATTTCAAATCAGGATACATAATACAGAAAAAGACAACCAAAAGGATTGGTCCCAAATTCCCATGAAATTTGGGACAGTTAAAACATTTTGGACTTTTTAGCTCAGAAAAGTGATGAGCGAAGGACTAGATAAGAGTTTATGAAATTAGGCTGTGTGTGTGTGTGTATAGAGAGATGGAGTAAATAGTTCATTCTCATTCATGATTCTGGATTTCTTATTACATTATGATGATTTCTTCCAACATTATAGCTTGAATATATGTCCAGAGAAATTAGTTGTGGATGGTAGCCGAATATTTACCTTTGGTTTTGGACACAATATATCTTTCATAATGCTTTTTGTAGCATGAGAGATGGAAGGTACTATTGTCTTACTGTTCTCCACATGGGTTTCCATTCAATATCTGGTTGGTCATTGCGGAAATTGAACGCTGGGCATGTTCTGCTTTTGGTATGGGCAGTAGATATTTGGGGACAAGGGAATAGATTCTCTTCTACCCCTGATGACATGAAGGAACATCCTACATGCTATGACTTCATTGGAGGAGCCTTCACAAAGCACAGCTTGGATCTTTTCTAGCTAGTGCCTTAGGTTATCTTTGCACCCCCTCCTCACTTCTTTTTTTGGCTCACTCAACTTCTGCTTCTAAGAGGTGGAAACATCCCACTTTCTGGTTTCAACCTGTTGCTGGAGTCTCCATTTGATGTATAAAGCCTTCTTTGCCCACTGGTTGAGGGAGGGTGAGTGGCACAGGCATCCCTGTTGTTTTATCTGGGGACTTGAGCCGTGAGGAAATTGCCCCTCTTCTCTCTGACTTCCTGGTCTTCTGGAGGGGCTTGCTCGAATGTGTCTCTGGGTTGATGGTTCTACATATTGATCTTTGGTCTGTTCCAACATGGCACTTCTGTGATGGAATTTTTATCACTGTTTTTGAGAACAATGGGCATTTATATGATATAAATGTAATTCATAACAAGCATGCCAATGGTTGCTTCCATAATGATGATATGATGACAAATACTTACTTTCTCACAGGATGAATAGGAAGAAAGTACTTGGAGACCTATGTAGAAAACTGTATTGATGTCATATGGTCCTTAGTAATGAATTAGATGTTTAGTGCCACTAACAGGGTCCATCAAAGCCACTCAGATTCTGTGCCAATAGAAAGCCAGTTTCCACACTGATGGCATTGCTTTGTGCACAATAAGTTATAAAAAGTCTAAAAATAATGCAAGTTCATTGATTTTGCAAAAGTTATTAACTTTATAATTTTGAACTTAATACAGTTGGGTGCTCTGCAGATGAGATGGCAAAAAAGAGATGTAGACGAACCTATAGTAGAAATGGTATGAAGCCAAAGGTAAATTTGGAGCTTGGAAAAATTCCAGAATCTCTCACCAGGAAGTCCATGTTGGTTAGAGACTCTGGCAGTTATAACCCCCAAAATATTTTTCTTAATCTCTCAATAAGACTTTAGGGTAACTTTAAAGACGTAAAGCTATGATTTGTCTACAGATGTATTGCTCTGCATTGATTTTCTACTCTTTGAAGCTGTGAGAAATGTGTTGGGCTTCTCTCTCTTGGTGCGATTTTTCTTAGTAGCAAATGGCTCCCTGACGAGCCAATAAGATGTTTCACTGTGTTTACATGAGCTAGTTCATAATGTGAATTAGCCTTGGTCTTCTTGCTCCATTCAACAAACACACAGAGGTATATGGCTGTTAGCAAACATCTCCCATGGCTAGAAGACTATCAAACAAAGTCAGACTGCATTTAAAGACGTAATTAGTTTATTTCCTATCAAACTCAGTCAATGAAATAATTAGAGTAGATTCCATTAGCATTTTAAATATGTTTACTCCACAACATATTAACTTAGATGTTCTAGTAAGATCAATGGAGGGCACTCTCTATCAAGTCGCAGTTTAGGGACCACATCACATGGATGTTTGCCTCTGTGTTCTGTTCATTTTCACACGCTGGAGAAACGGAGTCTCACAGAGGCCATCCGATGACACATGCCTATTTTTGGTGGCCACCAGTGGTGCTCCATTTTGCCAGCATGCTACAAGGGAGAGAAGGCTCCCTTTTCAGGAGCAGGGTGTTACCTGACTCCTGCTTCCAGAAATTGGGGGGGCGGGGCGGCAAGAGAAAGTGAATAAATGACTGGGAAAGGTTGTGGGATGACAGACCCTGCTGGGAGAGAATGGGATAAAATGGTTTCCCTGCTCTTTGGAACATTTTCCCCCACTTCCCACCTGCCTGTCTGATGAAGTCCTAAAACAGCCACCTTACTGTGTTAAGTTAGTGCTTGCAAAGCTTATTATTTATACAGGCAGCCCCAAGTTACAAACATCTGACTTATATTCAACTCTTAGTTACAAATGGGGGTGAGACAACAGGAAGTGAGAGGAAATCTGCCCATTGGAAAGAAAATTCAATCCTGAAATAGTTATCTTGCAGAAAAGACGTCTCCTCTGAAGCTTTGTCACTACACCTTGTTTCCACAACAACTCAAAATTTTCAAAATCCAATTATCACAGGGACAGAAAATGAACAGGGGTGTCAACAGGAAAACAAATGTTCCAGGAGTGTTAAGCCTTCCTTATGCTATCCAAAACAATTTTTCAAAAGTATTTTTGGCTGGAGTTACACTTTAAAATGTACCTGTTCTGACTTACCCTTAAAAATATTCTTGTTCATAACCCAAAGATTGCCTGTATAACACTCTTTATAACTTCAAATGAGCTTTCTCACATAATATGATTTGCTTTTGTGACCCCGTTCGCACCTGTAGAGATGTCCCTTTGTACTCGCAAGATCTCCCTGTCTCTTAAACCTCCCCCCCCCCAACACATATTATAGATAACTTTGAACACATTTCCTTTTTTTTGGGAAGGAGGGATGCTCTGAAAATTATACCATGAGATTTAAGGGAAGAAGGAAGGGGAGAAAGAGAGGAGCTGGGGACACTGAAACATTTTGCTTGCCCTTTACGTCCCCTGTAGATTTAGTAAGGAGCGCAAGGGCCACCTAGTTCAACCTCAGCCACGCATGAATACACAAATGAGCACTCCTGAAAGAAAGCTACTCAATCTCTCTCTAAAGACTTCCAAGCAGAGTCCACCACCCTCCAAGGCAGTCTGTTCCACTGTTGAACAGCTTTTACAGTTTAGAAATTCTTCCTAATGTTTAATGAAGTTTATTTTTATGTATTTTCCATCTAGTGGTTCTGTTCTAGTTTCTGAAGCAGCAGAGGGACAAGAAAGCTCACTCCATCATTTACATGACATCCCTTCAGATATTTAAAGAGGATTATAATATATCCTCTTCAACTTCCCCAAGCTTAACATATCCATCTCCCTGAGATGTTCCTCATAGGACTTGGGTTTCCTGACCTTTCATATTTTGAGAATACTAAGAGCTGATTTCACCATTTGATGGGGTACTAAATATTTTATGTGAAGGCACTGGGGTAGGTAATTTCTTCTGAATGTTTGCAGAGTAGAAGTTTCACAATAGAGAAAAACCTCTCTCAAACGCCTTCAGGTAGTCATATTTTTTGAAAATGGGTGGTTCCCGTAGTTCCAAGGCAACAGGAGTTCATTACAGCAGATCGATGTGGTTGCAGCAGATGGTAGAGAAAGGCTGGGGATACAAAATGCTTCTGGAACCCTCAAACTGCATGGCACATGTTCTGCAAATAAATAGGTTTCAGCTTCCAAATTGCACATTGCAAAATAAAAATGAAAACTCTCCCCTAACCACTGGTTCTCAGCAACCATCTGGCATCATTTAATCAAATATGTCTTCCTGTGTAAAAGATTTTGTCGTTTCTCATCACAGAAACAGAGTCCCAGCTCTTTGTTTATTAAAATAAGGGATAATGAGCAGAGTCCAGCAGTGAGCAGCATATCACATTCCTGCATCTGCGAGGACAAGTTTTCCTCCCTCAGAATTTTCCATATTTACCAAAACATACACAACCCATTTTCTTATACAACTGCAGAGAGGAATAAGGAACAACTTGTGCACATTCAGTTATTTGGAGCTATTTCATCTCATTTCAATATGAGATTTATACAAACTTCCACAGCATGTGGAAGGGAATATGTGCTGGCAGGAAATTTTGTATTTATTTATTCATTTTGTAACAGAAGGAACTGTCCAGAGCAAAATCCAACTAATTTTCCATTCCACAATTTTATAGAGTAATCCCCTAGTCTAGTTTTGTGAGCTGGAAGCAGTGAACCAATAGAAAGTAAAAATAGTGTTTTAGATGCTACAGATGCAATTTCGGCATGAATTCTAGAGTTTAATTTAGCTCTCTTCAAGCATACTGTTGAACATGTGAGGACCAAATCTGGGTGTATCCACATGCATTCTGCCCCACCCCAAATCCTGTTGCATCCTAGCTTTGTCCTTTGGATGCTCCACTTTTGTGCAATTAAGTCTGTTGGAGATTTTTGCATCTGCATAAATGAGACTGTAACTCTCAGGATGATTCACTTCCAGAAAACATAGATCTGTTTTATTTTGCTTAAAAATGAGTTTAAGGTTCATTAAAGTGGTTTGAATCCATTCTGCTTTCAAAAGAACTCCCAAAATGTGCTGGCTTTAGCCTATAAAGTCCTAAATGGTTCTGGCCCAACTTATCTGTCCAAACGCATCATCCCTTATGAACCTGCTAGGACTTTAAGATTATCTGGGGAGACCCTGATCTCTATCCCACCTGTGTCACAAATACATTTGGTGGGGAAGTGAGACAGGTTCTTTGTCAATGGTGGCCCCTCGGCTATGGAACGCCCTTTCTGGGGACATAAGATTGGCCCACTCCCTCTTAACATTTCGGAAAAAAGTGAAGACTTGGTTGTTTGAACAAGGGTTTGAAAATGCAAGGTAAATGACATAGGAATTGAAATGACTAGACAACGAGATTGGACAATGTTTTTATTAGGAGACATAATTGATGTATGTCTTTAATACTATTGTTATGGTTTTATATGATGTGTTCATGCTTTTAAACATTTTACGGTGTTCTTTGGGCATTGAATCATTGTCTCTGTAAACTGCCCTGAGTCGCCTGAGGGCTGAGAAGGGCGGTATACAAATACAGTAAATAAATAAATAAAATGGATACTAATAAATATTTTAGAGGAATCCTATTACCACATTTAAGATACAACATCTCTAATTCGACAGCAAATTCTTGGGGGAATTTTTTAAAAAATATTAATTTATGTTGTTTTTGATACAAACCATAACATGGAAAAACGTGTAAAGTTTATTATGAATTTTAAGCAAAAAACCCCCCCAAAAACAAGATGTTTTATTGATTATTAAATTAGTTCACTTTCTGCAATATAGGTATTCTATGTATCACTGCTCCGAGGTTTTATTTTCCTTTCACACAACCTCATTACACAGCCCAAAATTCAGCGGCATATTCCGGTTCCCCTTCAACTTTGCCACAGAGCCTACTGGCTGTTATTCCATGGTGTACAGCTACTTCCAGTGGGGTTCCATAGCAAAACTGAAAAGGAGCCAGCATTTGCCACCACCATGGCAACAGGAGAGAGCTTCCTATGTTTTATTAGCAACAAGGGGGGGGGGGGGGGAAGCTGGGTGGTGGACATTTTCCCCTATGAGATGGGGTTAGGGATAAGTCGGATGATGTGGGGTGTGGGGCGACAGGTTCTCCCCACTGGCAAATATGATGAGGTTTTTGGACTCAAACTGATGATGCTTGATGCTTTTCCACATAACTCCTTAAACAGAGGAGTTAATATATAGCAACAGGCTCTATAGTTTTCACAGCAGAAAGATGACTGTATGTGTATTTATGATTTTAAAGCAGAGAATGAAAGGCAGACACAAAAACCAATAGGGTAGAATTCCTATTTATTGAAAAAAAATTAATATATTTGCTATAAAATCTGTAACAGTAATGCAACTGGATACTTATTTTTGGATGCATAATCCTGAATGTTACATACCAAATACAATACAGTAACACTGCCTTCCTCTTTATTTACACGTTTATGAAAATCAATATGCGATCCATGTTAAATGAACTCAGAATGGAGAATAGTTAGAAAAATAATATTTTGGATAAAGCATTCTCAAGGAATCCAATCACATTTTTTCAGGCCTCTAGCAATAAGGCAAAAGTCCCTGGTACGGCAGATAACGTAATTTACAAAATACAATAACTGTTGAGACACATTTTCAAGTTTACTTTTGGTATGCTTTCTCTCATTGTGAAATCACTTCTGTCTTCTTATTAAACGGAAAGACTCTCAGGAATGGAACTTGAGGAAGATCTACTACATATTACATATACATTGTTGGAGCTTAGTAAGCTCAGAATTCGTTCTACTTGCTCAGGGAGCTAGTTTTAAAAGGAGCCTATTTTAAATAATATCATTATGATTGTAGTATTTTTTTTACTGAGTTTTCATAGGAAACACTGGTCACATTTCAGAAGTCTTTCTCCCCCATTTTGCATTTTGAAATTGGTACACAACTACATTTTCACAAGAGGACATTACAAATGTAACTAAAGCCAGGCTTGGAGCACTCTGGAAATGTATATGCCAAACCCAATTGTCTTCCATTGATAACTTTGAAGAACTCCTGCTGTCATAACTCATGAAGATTTCCCCCTCACCAGTCACCTCCAATCCAATCCACCGTCAAGTTGTTTTAATTCCTTCAAAGGCACAGAACTTCCATCTCTTCTCCAGCGTTGCTCCGACACCAGAAAATTCTTGCTTAAACATGCGTGGAAGCTTCATCAAAAGCATTTCTATTTCGTTTGCAGAGATCTAGGAAAGAAGAAAAACAGCAAAAGATGTTTCTGGGATCTCGGGATGGATTGACACGATCAGCCATTCTGACAGTGGAGGTTTATCATGCTTATTTCGGTAAAGCCTTTGGTGGCACTTATAGAATTGTCTTATATTTCATCCAGAGAAACCAGCAAAATTCTCCTGAGCCAGACTCAACAAAGAATGCTGGCAGTTTGAAACAACCCTGGTGAAATGACAGGAAAGCTTAACAAGCCATCCAATTTCTCTTGGGGTCAGGCTAAAATAAGTACAGTAACCCTTGGGAATACTGCACATCCCAAAGGCCACTGCACCTTTTGCTTTTTCAATGTGGAAAAAAGAGATTTCAGACCGGCTCGAAAAACAGCGGAACAGAGGAGTTGTATTATTTCCAACTCAACCCAAGGCACAAATACATCTCCTTTTTATCAGTCTTCTTGCTTGTAAGTGAGAAGCAGATATAGTACAAACTATATCTGTTGAAAAAGAAAATACAAAACTTGGGTCTAAACTATTCATTGAGCCTGAGAGCCTTTATTATTTATACAGCACAATCAGTGTGCATTACAGGCCATACCTGGGGGCAACAATTCACGACTCATCAACGTAAATATAGTGTGGCCTCTTAATGTATTGTGGGCAATACTAACCCCCTCTTTAAAGAACGGAAGGTTTATAGAGCCCCAGGTGAGCTATAATACATGGCTGCTGCAGGCTTATTATGTTAAATGTTGACAGCAGCAGAGACAGAGAGGTAAGGGCATTAAAAAAGTACTTGAGAAAATTCAGCTAACTGCACATGTAAGCTTTGAGTTGGTTGGGAATAAGATCTAATGAGTTCATCCAAAATGATTGGGAAAAAAGAGAAGTTCTATTACTATAAGGACCAGCAAGACAGAATGAAATGAAGGAAGCCCTTGGTCAAGAGTATAGTTAGTTAATGGCGAGATTAAACTATCTGCCAAAGATAGGCACAGCTTATTGTCATAACAAGGCACATGGAGGAGAGTGACCAGTGACTAGAGATATTGTTACTCTCTTTTTTTGGTGCATATTGTAACAGTTGCTTTTATTTTCTTCTCTGTCCCTAACCCTAACCCTCTCTGATGAGAGCTAAAATGCCTTTAGGAAGATAGTCGAAATTCTAAACTACTTTATAATCTTTAGATGGATTTAATCTTTAAAAGGGGCATAATAGACTATATGAGAAATTACTAATGGTGGCGGGGGGGGGGGGGGGAGGAAAATCAGAATGACTTACTTGAGCAGTGCGTGGTATGTTCCTAACCCTAACCCTAACCCTAACCCTAACTCTAACCCTCTCTGATGAGACCTAAAATGCCTTTAGGAAAAGAGTCCACATTCTAAAGTATTTTATAATTTTTAGATGGATTTAATCTAAAAAAGGGACATAATAAGATATATGAGAAATTACTAATTTGGGGGTGGGGGCGGGGTGGAACTGGAATGACTTACTTGACCAATGTATGCTATGTTCCTGTAATAAGTAATGTTTCCATCTCTGACTGTGGTTAATATCAGTGAGACATATTATTTAAGTATGTTTTTTAAAAGGAGATGGAAGTATCATGCAGTTCTATATCCTGCTCCTACTTCTTTAATGACTTTTTTTTTGTTTTTCGTGTCAGAAGTGACTTGAGAAACTGCAAGTCACTTCTGGTGTGAGAGAATTGGCCATCTGCAAGGACGGTGCCCAGGGGACACCCAGATGTTTTGATGTTTGACCATCCTTGTGGGAGGCTTCTCTCATGCCCCTGAATGGGGAGCTGGAGCTGACAGAGGGAGCTCATCCGCACTCTCCCTGGATTCGAACCTACGACCTGTCAGCCTTCAGTTATGGTGGCACAAGAGTTTAATACTGACTGACCTAGTATTTATCATCTCAATAAAGATGATTTTTTTAAAAAATGTCCCACTCCTCTTTATCCTCCCTTTCATCGTCTTTATTTATCCTACGTTAAAAAAAATTGAATGGGAATGAAGTCATATAAGGAATGCTGTGGATCATCTCTCATGAACAAACTTTTATGATCTTCCTTTTTTCTACCAAGCACAACATGAAGTTGTGATGCTACTTATTACCTTTAGTAGGAAAGATTTCTTTCTTTAACATCTCTAGCCCTGAATACTTGTCTTCAAGATTCCTAACAGGAGAATATTATTAAGCACTCTACAGCACTTAATGGCCGTGCTTCTCTTTTTATTTTGTTATGAAGTACACATTTCCCCTAGACAGAAATACACATTTTCTTGAAAAAAATCACTTGCATCACCAGCCTCTATCAGAACAGCAACAAAATAGAGTAAGGAAAATATCTTGCATTTATCTGTGAGTGCATGAATGGATGAATGAATCAAAGACTACAGGTGAATAAGATCTCGTCTCTGATAAATGTGTGAAAATCTCTTCTTGCTTGGCATCAGAAAACTAAATTAGCTTGGTATCTGAGGAGAGCGGGGTAGCAGATTCTCTGGTGATATTGCTGTATTCAATGTTTCATGCTTCATTTTGCTTTAGCTTGGGCAGTACTTAGTTGGCACACGTTAGCTGGCATATGTAGGCATAAGTGCATTTTGTGCCTACATATGTGGTTTTTTTAGTTGTTACAGAGATTTCATATTTGACTATCTGCAACTAACAGACTCACTCTTTAGTTGCTTGATACTCCTCACCTCCATTCTGCTGCTGGTGGAGCATTTGCTGGGATGGTGGTGGTGTTCAGAGAAGTTTCTGGCTATATTCCTATAATCAGATGCTGAATGATAACCCCAAAGGACCCTGAAAGTGCATGATACAAGCATTCTGTGCTTGGCTGCGGGGACATGGCTAGATTATTCCCCCCTCTCTCGCATATACACAGATGTGTGTTCTCTACAAACTACAGAACAACCACTGGGGTAGTGAGTCCACAGGGTATTAAGAGCACAGACATGGCATACTTCCTGTGCCATAAAGAATTTGTATTTAGTTTAATGTTTATGCATTTCCCTTGCTTCTTACACATCAATATCTGCTACTTCCTTTTAAAGGGTCTTAAGAGGAGCTTGAAATGATGGAAAGGAACACAACCATGAGAAAAAGGGAGTAGAAACTGGTGCCTATTCCACATTAACAATAGCCACAGATCTTATCTGACTGCCTTTAAAATACTTGAAATGGGGCAGAATGGTTTCTTCCTTCTGTTCGGTTTATGATAAGGTTGATCGATATACAGAACAAGTCCAGCACATTTATCTAATCTGTTTTAAAATCAGATAAAATAAATGTTTGGTTGGACTTATTTAGATGGATGGAATGTTCCTTGTTGAGCTCCTCTATCTAAAGATATCCATGAACACTTTTTTTCAGATTAAAACATGATAGAGAATGGGTCTGAATGTAACATGGATGAGCATCCTGTCAGTGCGTTACACTAGTATAAATCTAAGGCATGCCACAAAAACCCACTTTTTCTGTTTCAACTACATAGTAGTGAAGAATAAAATTCCCTTCAAACTTACTTTTTCAGTGTGGCAGTCCTTCATGATGGCTGTTCTCCTTTAGGAGGAGGCACAGCAATAATGATATTTTCAGAGATCTTCCAAAGACTCAGAGGATGCTGAGTTTTCAGGTCATTTCCAAATTATGGCAACTCTAAGTTGAACCTATCACTGGTGTTTGTTGGAAAGATTTATTCTGCTTCTTTCTGTAGCATAGAAAATGTGCCCAAGGTTTCCAATTTTGCAAGGATTTGAATAGTCACAATGCCGTGCCCTGACCAGTATACCACATTGGCTCTCTGCCTGTCACAGTATATCAAGCAAAGGAAAAGCTGGGCATATCCCTGCTGATTCCCATGATACTTGCAACAGGCACCACAACACAACAAGACACAAGATGGAGGACAAAGGACAAAACAGCAAGGTCTGGACCAAGGCAAGACTTTGAGGGGATCAGAGACACCCCCCGCCACACACAGGGCCAGGCAGTGGGAAGCCACCACTGTATATTATATTTTGCCTTTGCTGCCTCCAATTATTTATTAAAGGTTCTTTTGCTGCCACCAATTTATTATTTCATAGGCCACCTCCTTCAATGAAACGTTTAAAAAGCCACATGAAGCCTTCAGTTGGAATAAAACAGGAATATGTTGTTTATTTTGAACAGCCAATATGCGTAATGGTTTCAAATAACTTGTCAGGCTTTACTTCTTACAGAGGATGGTACTTTTGTCTTGAGTTTCTTAAAACAAAGTTCCCCACACAGGAATCCAAACAGGATCTTTTAAACCTTTTGAATCTCCCTTCCTCCCTCAGCACTCTAATCACTATAGAGGCCTATTAACTATTGTCCTCAAAGAGGTATTTTTCATATAGCAAACAGTTCCCAAATCTCTTCCTTCCTTCCCCCTTCAAAACTCCTAACTTGTCTTCTTCCACACCAAACTCCTAGCTCTTCTTCTTCCACACCAAACTTCTAACTGAATTAAAATGGCTGCCTCAACTTCTTCTCTTTTCCTCTGGCTCTGCTCATCTCCAATTGCTATGCTTTTTCTTTTAAACCTTTTGAATCTCCCTTCCTCCCACAGCACTCTAATCACTATAGAGGCCTATTAACTATTGTCCTCAAAGAGGTATCTTTCATTTAACAAAAAGTTCCCAAATCGCTTCCTTCCTTCCTTCCCCCTTCAAAATTCCTAACTCTTTTTCTTCCACACCAAATTTCTAACTGAACTAAAATGGCTGCCTCAACTTCTTCTCGTTTCCTCTGGCTCTAACCATCACCAGTTGCTAAGCTTTTCCCTCCAATTTCATCAGCCATTCAGACGGAACTTCTAGCTAAGAGGCTGCCTGATCGCCCCACCCCCTTAGCTCTGCTTAGCTTTTGCAAGATGGGCCTGTTTTCTGACTTTACACCACGGTAGGCTAATCTGTTACAATTCTCACCAACACGAGAATCCCTATCTTGGGTGGAGAGGGGTTCCACACTGGAAAGAAGACTTATTGTAGATATAATATTCTGGAGATATGTCTCTCAATAGAGGATTCTGAAGATTGTTTGTATTTTAATTAATACAAATGAGATTGATTAGCTCTTCAATGGCTTAAGGGAAGATTGCTACTTTTGGCCTTTTATTGGTGTATGTCAGGAGTAAGCAGTTGTGACTTTCCTATGTTGCTTTCCTACAAATCCTCCCTTCCATCTACCCAGTATAGCCAATGGCAAGGAGTTGTGGAAATTGCATTCCAAAAACATCCAGAAGGTCATAGTTTTCTTCCCTTGGTTCAAATACCTTATCTGATCCTGTAAAGCAGTGGTTCCCAACCTTAAAAAAATCAGGGACCACTTTGACCAGGGACCACTCTCTAACATTAGTACCAAAGGAGTTACAAATTGGTTTTTGACCAACTTTAGATTCGGTTTGGTTATTTGTGGTCCTGATTCAGAAAATTGCATTGAATAGACCACATCAGCTCTAGTTTCTGATACAGAACATATGCCATCCAGTAGTCGCCATCTGCTCATCCACAGAAAACCATATTTAATAATCTAGAGCTGATGTGGTCTATCTAATGCAATTTTCTGAGTCAGCACCCCAAATACCCCAGGAACAGGCCTAAAAACGAAGACACCAAGGTGCCTTGCGGTGTAGTAACGGTGAGGCTGCGGACCATATTTTAGTTCTTGGGGACCACTGGTGATCTATGAAGCACAGGCTGAGAACCACTACTGTACAGGCTTATAGTCTATAACACCACAACCAGTATCAACAAACTTAATTTACCTTGGAATCCAACTGCTGCATATAAGACCAAAGATATTCTATATTGGCCCCAAAAGGGTGGACGTGAAGAAACGTTGATATGATGCCTGTATTAAAAACACACACAGCACAAAAATGAAGATAAATAGGAACATTTTCTTACGAAAAACCTAACAAACAAGAAAAAAGAAATATTTTTCTATGACAGAGCTTGCTCTGTACCAAAACAAACGGTTACCTCTTATTTCTCAAACATTTCAGCAAGAAGAGCACATTTAAACAAAAGCACTTTGTTTCAAGAATGACAGCCGTTTGTAACCAAGTGACCAAGACGAAGAGACAGATTTTGAGACAGCCTTGCTGGAAGCATTTGTTTCGGCTCCCAATTTTATGCTTGATTTGCCAGTAAAAAAATATAGGCATCGGGATGATAAAATTGCTGCTTTTTTCTCCTTCAATGGCTCTTGTCATGAAAATGTTGAATATCAACTGCATTCAAAATTGTACTGCCTTGCGTTTCCTTAATAATTTCAGCATGAGTTGTGTTTAATCCAGATTAGTGAGCAAACAGAACCATTTTTCCCAAGCATCTTTGTTTACATTTTCCCATTTAAAAACCAATTTTGTCTATCTTATCTGTATCCTCATGCAACAAATAAGGAAGGAGACTTGTGTCTTATAGGAAGAGACTTGACCTGCTATTGCCTCTTTCCTCATACACAGCTCATGCCACAAGGAACTAGGGTTTTGTTATTTTTAAAACCGGCACTAGATTATTGCTGTAATTCTGCCTGAGACCGACCTAGCTGTTTTGCTAGAATGGCATATTTTTCTGTGTTTCAAATCCTAGATCTCTCCTTTTTGGTCCTTTGAGGAGAGCAACCTTGGTGTCATGTATTAACTATGAGTTTCATGGCTGAGTTGGTTAGGAGTTCTCTGTTGAGAACTGGTCTCAGAAACAGTGGGAAAATGCTGAATGTTTGGCTGAAATACAAGGCAGTCTTTCCCCACTCAAATCTAAGAAAATCTAAGGGACTTTTAACAGAAGGTGCCAAGAAACAGTTGCCAAATTATTTCTGTTCTTGTGTTGATGTTCCTTAATGAGAATTGCTGCATTGTGAACATTTGGTCCCTTTCCTTGGAATCTACTTGTAACATTATGTAACAAAATTTGAAAAAAGAAACCTGTTCCTGGTTTGAAAGTGTTGTATCCCGTTTAATTGTGTGGTAGGCTTGTGCATTTTGGCTGAACCTTGATCCGTTTCTGCTGGCTGGATACTGGTAGGCCCTGGTATCTGTTTTTGTGTGCCTCCCAAAA
Organism: Anolis sagrei; assembly: GCF_037176765.1. Taxonomy (NCBI): domain Eukaryota; kingdom Metazoa; phylum Chordata; class Lepidosauria; order Squamata; family Anolidae; genus Anolis; species Anolis sagrei. Next base: position 145,146,944 of record NC_090023.1, on the reverse strand, counting down.
ACGGGCGCACAGCCAGATGGCCACTTTCAGACCACAGCTGGAAAATATGGCTAGGTGGCAAAACCCTATATGGTTCTGGCCCAGTTTACCTGTCCAAATGTATTCTCTAGGCCTGGGTAACAACGCAAAAATTTGTTTCTAAAATCGATTTGTATTTGGGGGGTTTTTTTGTTTCGATATTTAAAATAATTACAAAATTTTCCTTTTAAAAAGTTCAATATTTACGAAATTTCGTAAATGTGAAAAAAATTACAAAACATTAACGAATCGATTTCCGAAACAATAACGAATCGATTCGTTAATGGCGGACGCGACCGCTAAATACGCTAAAAAACCTCCAAAAACTTCTGAAGCTTCCCTCTCCCTCTGTTGTTGACTGTTGGTGTGATATTATAATTTTTTTCACTAATTAAACAAAAAACTTGCCCCAGACATGCGGAAATAATAACAAAACGACCTCAGAACAATAACGAAACGAATACAATAACAAAATACGAAGCATTTACAAAACGTGTTTAAAAATTCATTTTTTAAAAAAATTGCTCCAGAATGGTTTGTTATCGTTTTGTAATTGAAAAAATTAACGAATTATTAACGAATTACGAATTAACAAAACGAAACCGCCCAACCCTAGTATTCTCCCCTATGAACCATCAAGACTGTTAAGATCTTCTGAAGGGGCCCTGCTCTCGGTCCCGCCATTTTTGCAATTGCGTCTGGTGGGGAGGAGAGACAGGGTCTTTTCCGTGGTGGCCCCTCGGCTATGGAACTCTCTCCCAAATGAGATTGCCCCCTCCCTCCTGACCTTCAGGAAGTTAGTGAATCCCTGGCTATGGAATGAAGCATTCCCAGAATAATGGCTGAGACCGGCAACAGACTGAAGTTATTGACATATGTGGAGTAAGTTGGACATGATTTTTTCTTGGCAAACTGGCTTATATGTATTTTATTTTATATGTATTTTAATCTATTGTCGTTGTATGATGTTTTAGACTGTATTATGGCATTGAATCCTTGCTGTTAGCCAGTCTGAGTCCCTCTGTGGAGGTTGAGAAGATCGGGATATAAAAGTTTTAAATAAATAAATAAATAATTTTTAAAATAACATAGGGGAAGGCTCCCCTTCCCATCATTTTAGGCAGTGGCATCATTTGTCCTAATATCCTTCATTAAGACCTGGATTAAAAAACATCAGAGTTAAGTTACCACTCTTTCTGCAATCCTTTCCCCTTCGGTCTGCAGAGGACACCTGGGCTTAAAGAAAGGACTTAAGATACCACTCTTTCTGCAATTCTTTCCCATTGGTCTGTAGAAGAGATCTGGGTTTAACTCTTTGTTAAAGCTGTTTCTACTCTAGAGGAGACAGCATGTGCTCTCTCCCTGCATGCAGCATTCCAAGGCATTTTAAGGAGGCTTCCCACTTCCCAGGAAAGGGAAAAGCAATGACCTGGAGCTATCCTACCTTGGCCTTCCTTTAAAAAGCCCTCTCTTTTCTCTTGATTTTCATTGCAGGCTGTTTCCCCCCCTTAGGCCTTTCTTCTTTGAATTTAATGCTTCCTTAAAGCTGTTTCTACTTTCTACTCTAGAGTAGAGGTAACAAGCCCATTGTGTGGTACTTACTTTGACAGTAGTTGCTATATTCCAGAACTTCATTTTTGTGGCTGCCACAAACTATGTTGAATTGGTTGAGATACTCATTGAAAAACTATAGCAAAATGTGCTGCAGGATGTCTCACAAAAGCAAAACCAATAGCCTCACAAGTTTATTATTCTTCCAGTTTCAAATGCATTTATCTCCTGATTGCAAAGTTTCTCTTAAATGATTTATTGAAAATGCAGAAGAAATGAAAAATAATTTAATGAATTCAACTAAATTTAAGAAACTTTATATGGTGCCAATTCTATATTATATATTTAACATATCTTTTATTTGATGACGTAGATAAGTGGATTTGAGAATGGAAAAGGTGTTGTATGTATTGATATCAAGATTTATATTCTCACGCTTTGCCAAAAACAGCTGAGCTCTGAAGACCAAAGCTCAGTTAGAGTAGACCAACCCAATGTCTGCAGATATTTTGAAACACGTATCTGTACATCTGTAAGTGTTATACACTGCCTTTCAAGTACTGATCCCTTTGAAACCAGTGATTACCAGCTCTGAGTCAAGATCGGGCTCTAATGTCCAAGGCATATATTGTGATTGAGGTTTCTCTAACTGCTTCAGGGGGGATATAAGGTAGTCTGGGAGAAGGATTGAGGATGCTAAATGGAATCAGGTCTGTTGTAATGGACCTATTTGTTCAATCTCTCTTTCCATTAAGGAACACGTGCTTAAATTGTTTCATAGGTGGTATCTCTCTCAGACTGAGATGCTTTTCTGGGAATCTGAACTCAAATGATTGGAAATGGCAAAATCAACAAAACCATAACCTCCAGTGGTTGTGCTCTATGACTTCTATTACAGTCAAGAAGTAAATCTAGAATTTAATTTAATTCAGTAAACACAGCTATAGTAGGAAGAGTAGCATGCACCTTCACCCATGGAATTATGGCATCAACACAGGCAAGGGATACTCAGAGATGGTTTGTCATGGCTGTTTTGTGAGCTTAACCAACAGCATTTGGTATTCCCTGGTGGTCTCTCTTACAAATATTAACTATCTATGGGCATTACATATTTTCCTTTCCTAGGGAACATGAACATATCCTTCATAAGATCTGAGTTCTTTGTCTGCTGGATGGTTATTGGTGGACATCAAATGAAATATAAGGGAAGGAATAATTTCTACACACCAGGAGGATGCAGGAGCCCAAAAGGTGAGAGACAGCTGTGGGGACTCACCCCTGAGTAGTTCCAGTTGGTCTTGGAACTACCCAGGGATGGGTTCCCATGGGCCCAATAACCCTTTAGACCCAGGTCTTTCAGGAAGGCCCAGATCTAATGGGGGTATCTAATTAATTTGGATCAAACCAAAGAAACCCTGGTTTGATCCAAATTAATTCTGTTTTACCAGAGGTGTTGTTTGGACACCTACGGTAAAACCAAGACATCTCTTGGTTTAAAGGCTTGTCTGGATTGGCCCTATTATAACTAGAGGTGAGGGATGTTTTCTGTTTCTTTTTAAGTTATAATAATGTGTGTATAAACACATGTGGCCATTTGAGACACCATAAACAGCAAGTGTCCATTTCTTAGAATATGCAAATCCATGTCTTACTTTCGTAATTGAAATAGGAATTCATATAATTGTTAAGTAGCATGGCCTCTATAGCAATCTTCCATCAAATAGTTTGGAAATGGTCCAAAAGTAACAATGAGAATGTGGTTGTTATTGACCTATTTTATGGGACATTATCACTTCTCAGGAGACTATATTTAGGTATATATGATTTTGATGTACTAAAAAGTAGTTGAACTCAAATGCAACTCCTACAATCAGGCATGTAGCGGGGGGGGGGGGTTGAGAGGCTCCCCCCCCCCCCCGGAAATTCTCAGGGTGGTCCACGAGAAGGCCTTACTGGTACATTATTTAAACTGTTATGTTTATTCATATCATGATCTGATCACCATGCTAGATATATCCCATATGCATGGGGCTATTGGGATAATAATACAAAAGGTTTGCTAGGGTAGATCCTCAGCGCCCCCCCCCCCCCCAAATCAAACTCAGCACCCCCTGAATCAAAATCCTGGCTATGGGCCTGCCTACAATTAAATGTGAAACATATCCCAAGAGAAGTTTTGATGTGCCTTTGCCCACCAAAACTTGAAATGATGCTCTTGTGAGTACATCCAAAATTCTGAAACATATATTGTGTGAAAGAGGTGACAGCATCTGAAGACCACATTTGTGATCATTTCATATAGTACACACATTTCACTAATCTGATATTCTTTAAATCATGGCCAGTACTGCAGAGGTAAGACACAACATTGGCCATGGCATTGACTATAGTTAACCATATCTGATAATTAAAAATTGGTCTGGCTGTGGCATAGTACTCTGAAATCGCAAAGATATTTCAAAGCTATTTCAACTACCTTGAGTTTGCCACAGGCGATGTTATGATTGGTACAGTAGCACAGGAAGTTGCCTTACCTATCAACAGCGCCTCTTTCTCTGATTTTAATGGCTGACTTCGCTTCTCAGAATTTTTTTCTCTGTCTTGGTTGACCGAAGGTACCGTCAACACATTGATTTCCTATAAAGTTTAAAAACAAAACTAAATAAAACAGGTGCTTATGTGGAATTCATCCATTTAAATAAGTATTGCTGACATTCTTCATCTCTATAAAAAAATCATTACTTTAATTTTACAGCTACAGACAAGACAATTATAAATTATTGAACTGTTTCCAGACACTATATTCCCAATGGCAACAGAAGAAAAAGAAGCAGCTAGCTTTGTCTTTCCCACATCTTTATGACTGAGAGGTTCGGATTGAGCAATAAAAGAGAATCTCTTTTGGATTCGCTATTTCCCCAACAAGCTAAGCTAAGATTTGACACCGCTGCAGATGATTTCAGAATCAAGACAAATACATGTAATATAATGTAATGGCAAGAGCCTATCACATTTATCTCATTTCCTTCTCTTGCAGTTGGAAAAATACAGATGGGACTGTGAATAATCCATTTCATACCTGAAATTACCACTTTTCATGCAATGATACATATAGAATTCCTGCAAAAAGCAAATAACTCAATTGAAAAATACCATACTGACTACTTCTAATGTTTCCAAGAACTCACTAACTTCCCTGTTGACAATACTTCATTCAGGTCTCCCTCCAACAGGGTTTCGCTTGAAAAGAAAATGCTTTGCTTGGGATGTAAAAAGAAAATAATATGATCTTATAAAATAGATTGTGATAAATATTGGCGGCATCTATTATTCGAATGTGAAAGATCACTTTTCGGTAGGAATAAAAGATAATTTTGTACAGTTGGCATTTTAAATCTTATCTGCACTTTATAAACTAATAGTGGATAGAAAACAGTTTGCCTTCAGATTGTGTTTGTCTGAATTTTGGGATGGGGTATTTTTGCTCAAAAAAGTGTAGCAAATGCTTATTTAGGGAGGAAAGCAAATAAAATACAAATACAAATACTAAGACTAAGACTACTACTAATAATAACAAGCCATTAGAACCAATGCCATCAAAGCCAGAATTGAAAAGTCGACAACAGATCCCAAATGTAGACTCTCCAAGGAAGCAGATGAAACAATAGATCACATCCTGAGCTGCTGCAAGAAGATTGCGCAGACAGACTACAAGCAGAGGCACAACACCGTTGCTCAGATGATTCATTGGAACTTGTGCCACAAATACCATCTGCCTGCGACAAAGAACTGGTGGGATCACAAGCCGGAAAAAGTTACAGAGAATGAACACGCCAAACTCCTCTGGGACTTCCAGATTCAGACAGACAGAGTTTTGGAGCATAATACTACTGACCTCACAATCGTATTAAAAAACAAAGTATGGATCGTTGATGTTGCAGGTGACATCAGGATTGCAGAGAAACAACTGGAAAAGCTGACACGATATGAGGATTTAAAAATCAAATTGCAAAGACTCTGGCACAAACCAGTAAAGTTGGTCCCAGTGGTGATCGGCACACTGGGTGCAGTGCCTAAAGACCTTGGCCTGCACTTAAACACAATTGGTGCTGACAAAATTACCATCTGCCAGCTGCAGAAGGCCACCTTGCTGGGATCTGCACACATTATTTGCCACTACATCACACAGTCCTAGACACTTGGGAAGTGTCCGACGTGTGATCCAATTCAACAGCCAGCAGAGTGTCTGCTGTGGACTCATCTTGTTGTATTTCAAATAATAATAATCTTGATTTATACCTCACCCCCCCCCCCCGAAGTGATTAATCTTTATTTTTTATAGTTCACCTACAATCAAAGTGCATTTTGAACCCCAACAACGACAGAATTGGGGCAAACTTCCCACACAGAACTCTCGTGACCAACAGAAAATACTTAAGGCCACCCAGTACAACTCCCTTCACCAGGGCAAGAAAACGTAATCAAAGCCCTCCTGACAAAGAGCCATCCAGCCATAGATATAGATAGATATATATCATTCACACACGCAAAGATATAGTATCATAAATTTGAAAAGGACCCCTTAAAAGGACAATGATATGTTGCATGTTCCAGAGTAGGCAAACCAGACAATCTCTATATCAACACTACCAAAGAAACAACAAGAAATACTGTTTACCAACAAACATAAAGAAATAACATATATTAGAAACCAGCACTTTCTCATTACTTTATTTTCCAGATCACCAGACTGGGCCACAGCAATGCGTGGCAGGGGAAAGTTAATATAATATAATTATAATTATAATATAATATATAATATAATTAAAAGACTCAAATCAAGGAAGCTATGACCCCGAATTTGTGGAATCTGAGCAGGGTTGTTAATGGCAGAGTGATTTATAGGTCTCTCATCCATAGGATTGCCATAAGTCAAAAGCCATCTTGATGGCATTAATAAAAACAAGTCACACAAACAAAGATGCCCAACCAACTTGGGAAATATTACTGGTACATTTTATAGTATGTGTTAGGACAAAATGAATAGAGTTGGCCTGTTTACATATGGCAGCACCAGGTTATTAAAATATAGAGTGGTCTTTTTAACTGGGCAGCTGCACAATCGAGTGGCACATGGATACATATAATCCTAATTATGTTGTAACTGTTTTGTAATGCATGAAATCTTTCAATACAACTGCTTTTCTACACAATAATTATGTGGTTTTACTCCAGCTGTCTTCCTTCAAGGCAGCATTTTTTGCTGCAGAGTTATCGCAGTTTGAGCATTCAGAATATATTTCCTTCTGCCTTGAAAAATGGAAGTTTTTCTTTCACTATGTCTACCATTGTTATGGTGATTGTAAAGATAATGCACTTGCAGAACAACTGGACACTCTATATGCTGATGTTCACCACAAGTTAACAAGTTTATCAAGGTTAAGCACGGAGTGGAAAGTATCCATATGGTAATAGGCATCTCCATAAAAAATAACATGTTTCAGTCAAAACACACAATTTAAAATAGCTATGTGTCAATTCAATTAGATGCTCTAGTTACAATTTCTATCCCCCCCAAAGTGGGCAAAAATGCATCTGGACCACAGGCCATTTGGCACATGTTTCTGTGAACAAAAATCTTCACAAAAAGTATGTGTTAATACATTTTCACAGGTGAAATTAGTAGAAGGGTTTGCACTTTGAGGTCTTGTTCTGCAAACATAAATTTTGCTGGAATTGCAAAACTAAGCAGAATGGTTGCATGCACTGGGAGGCTTTATCCACCCCTTTCTTTTAAAATGGCAAAAAGCAATAACAAAGATCCTTATAGCACTTTAAAGATTTTTTTGTTTTGGCACAAGGTTTTAGCAGTTAGCATTCACCATAGCTGTAAGTATTTGAGTGGATCGGATTCCTTGAAAATGTATACCAAATATGACTTGTTAGTTTTTATGATGTCACAACACTAAGTTGATTTTGCTACCACAAGCAGTGGTGAATACAGAGATTTTTACCCATACCTCCTGTGGCAAAGAGAAAATATAATGCTTTCCTGAAGCAACTTGTTCCACAAGGTCATTATCAAGAGAGATAAAGTGGGGTAATAATAATAATAATAATAATAATAATAATAATAATAATAATAATTAGAAACACAACAAGATGAGTCCACAGCAGACAAGATCACTCTGCTGGCCATTGTATTGGATCACATATCGGACACTTCCCAAGTGTCTAGGACTGTGTGATGTATCAGCGAATAATGTGTGCAGATCCCAGCTGGCAGATGGTAATTTTGTCAATGCCGACTGTGCTTAAGTGCAGACCAAGGTCATTAGGCACTACACCCAGTGTGCCGATCACCACTGGGACCAATTTTACTGGCTTGTGCAAGAGTCTTTGCAGTTCTTTAAATCCTCATATTGTGTCAGCTTTTCCAGTTGTTTCTCCTCAATCCTGCTGTCACCTGGGATTGCAACATCAACAATCCATACTTTGTTTTTAACATGATCATGAGGTCAGAATTATCATTATTATAATTATTGACCAACATGCAATAGGATTGGCCTTTCTGTTAAGCAGAGGGAGGCAGGTGACTCAGGGTGCACCTACATCATAGAATTAATGCTGTTTGACACCACATTATTATTATTTATTTATTATTATTATTATTATTATTATTATTATTATTATTATATTCATTTATATCCTGCTATATCTCCCCCAAAGCGGACACAAAACGGCTCAATGCTAAGGAATCTTGTGATTTATAGTTGGTGTGGCATTAGCATTCATGGGTAGATGCTAAAGACCTTGCAAAACTTCAAGTCCCAAGATTCCATAGTGTTGCAGTTCAAGTGGTGTCAAACTGTATTAATTTCATCATACAGGTGCAGTCTCAGCATACAGCACCTGGGAGAGAGGGATTAGGCACAGCGGCCTCCTCCTTATGGCACTTATCTCTGAACTCAATCAGCTGTTCATAAGAGGTTCTTTGGTTGCGTCACATTCAGTGCTACTCAGAGACATAGTTCACATGTGCTAAAGGCAACCAGTTTAGCCTCACTCTTGTTCCCTGGCTGAACTTCAAGTGCTTTATGAGTGCACACAATGTGTTTGAGCTCATTGCTCTGTGGCAACATGCTGACAATACAATTCTTCCAAAGCTACAGGTTGCCCATGATACACCAGGAAGAGACCAATGCAAGTTTTCACTCAGGGGGTGTCTACATGTTGCTTCAGGTGAGTTTCCTTGTTTCATATCTTTCAAAGTACACTTTCTGTGAGGGGCAATTCAAGATTTTCTTGCACCATTTCTTTGCCTGCACCTTTTTTTTTGGGGGGGGCCTGGGCATTTCCTAATGATCTCTCTGGCTGTTTATTTCTAAATGTTTATGGACACATCTACTGAGTCTTTCTATCCTTGCCTTTCCTGATATCTGGTGCTTCTTGGAGAGCATCAAGTCAACTTGTTCCCACTGACTTTCCCATCTTTGGGGTGTGTATTGTTTCACATCTTAGCATGTTTCAACTACATTTTGGACTGTGACATTATGTTATATATATTATATAGTGAGGTCTAAAAATTACCCAGTGGAAGAAATGACATTTCTTTGTCCATTAAAAAAACCTCTCTGTACGTGGGAGGCAGCTGAAACTCATGGATATTGTTTGAAACCCTGGAAGTGACAATAGCACAAAAAGTCTACCTTGTAGGTTTAGTAAAGTATGAATTCTCCAACAAAACATGACTCCAGAGTACTAAAACGTCCTGTCTCACAAGATGAGAATTAAACTTGTGTGACTAACTTAATATCCATCAATTTCACTGTGGTTTAAGAGTGACTAACTTCCCTTTGAGTAGGGCCCTTCCATTTATGTATAAAATACAATTGCCCTGTTGGAGACTATCACTTTATAAAGATTGTCACATTGCTTTCAGCTTAGTATTAAAGGAACAATTTAAAGAAATGACAAGCAACATAGCTCCCTGGATAGATGTAAATTGATAGATCTAGTACTAAATCCATTAAGTGCTTAAAAAAGCAGGGGGATTCAAGTAAATTCAAAGGGCTCAGAACAAGCATTTGCTCATGATCATGAAAAATATCCTAATGAGGTCTGTAGATGTACCCAGAAGGAGAAAATATATCTTAATTAATGCTATTGATCTTCTGCCTTAGTGGTGTAGTGTTCCAAACAAGAACATAATGCACCTAGAAGATAAATTTGTAAGTGCATTTTATAGTCTACCAAAACAACATCTGCGCTACAATATGATTAATCCTTGATAAAACTACGACACCAATAGCTGGGATGAAAGCTATGAATTATTAGTTCAAATGCTTTCCAGAAAGGAAACTATTGCTCTTGTGCTGCTTCCTCAACAACAGCAACAAAAAAAAAACCCAAAATGCAATCAACATGCTTTATTTGGTAAAGCTTTAATGGATTAAAACCCATTTCATAAAATGGTCCATCCGAGAAATTTATTTATTTATTTATTTATTTATTTACAGCATTTATTTATTTACAGCATTTATATTCTGCCTTTCCCTCCCCTAAATTAGACATTCAATGCCATTAGGCATACAACATATATATACACATACAGAGGCAATTTAAAATTCCAGCTTTCCAGCTTCATGAGGGTATGCTTGATTCCGGCCACAGGGGGAGCTGCCACTTCACCGTCCACTTGTGACACCAAGTCCTTGATGGAATATTTCCTCATTCTTATACACACTGCTGGAAGGTTTTGTGCGTGTGTTGTAAATTAGTTAAATTAGCCTCCCTACATAAAGCGGTACCTAAATTTCCTACTTGACAGATGCAACTGTCTTTCAGGCTGCATAAGTCAACAGCAAACTGGACTATTAATCATTAGGAGCTCACTCTGATCCAGGCTGGCTTTGAACTCATGATCTCTCAGTCAGTAGTGATTTAATGCAGCTGGCTACTAACTAGTGGCACCACATCCCAGAAAGTGTGCTTATTGTTGCTAACTGCTATCCAGTTGACTTTGACATATGGCAACCCCATGAATGAGAGACCTCCAAGTCACTCTATCATCAACAACCCTGTTTGGATCTTACAGAGTTAGAGTTGTGGGTTCCTTGATTGAGTCTATTCATGTGGAATGAATTCATCCTCTTTTTCCTACTTCTTTCTGCCTTATTGTCTTTTCTAGTGAGTCATGTCTTCTCAGGATATGTCAACAGCATGACAGACTCAGTCTAGTCATCTTGGTTTCTGGTGAGAGTTCAGGCTTGACTTGCTCTGGGAATCATTTATCTGTCTTTTTAGCAGCTTAGGTATTATAACTCTTCTCCAACACCACTTTCAAATTTTCTTCCTATCAGCTTTCTTCATAGTCCAATATTCACAAGCACACAGAAAAATGGGAATCCTAAAGGCAATCCTAATTTTAGCATTCAATGATATAGAAGATCTACATGGACCCATAGCTTAGGGCTGATTCAGCACACTGAATGCTGATCAATCCAAGGTATGGTCTACACAGCAGTTGTGGAGGAAGGAGAGATGTCCCACCACCACTGGCAGCCACCCTAATTGTTCTCCTTCTTCCACATTCTATGTCATGATAGTCCACAGCTGTGGTATAGGTCCTATCTGATGCATGCCATGGGGCACCATTGCCCCATGCCAGCTGGGGCGACAGGGCATCAAGGAAGAGGAGATCAAGGAAACACCCTCTTCTTCCCCTCCCTTCCTAGCTGTCCCTTCCCAGCACAGATTGGCACACAACAGTGGACAGATTCAATCTGTATCATAGCTGGAGATTGCTATGTGTAATGGATTATTTGTTAATTTCTAGATCCACACACTCAGTAAAAAGTTATTAAATAAATTCAATTAAGTCTTTGGGACTGCTGAAACTTTGCCACCAACACACTATTTTCTGAGGTAAAGTTCTGTGATCACTGGCAACCACCACACTAAGCTTCTGGTTTGGCTAGAGGTTTCAAGTAAACCGTGTTGTGCTGGATTCACACTCAGGGCTCTGAACTCTGAGGTAAATTAAAGTGAAAACCTTCTCGTAGTTTGCTGCCACCAATCTGGGTATTTTGGTCCCCTAGATAGTGATATATAACTTCTGTAGACAGAGGCACTTTGAGACAGTTGTTAAATAAAGAATAAAGTTGTTTATTTGAGAGAACTTTGACAAAACAGGCACTTAAGCTTAGCGGTTGCAATAATGAATAAAAGTGTGTAGTTAGTTTAAAAATAGTTCAAGGTATAGTTTCCAAACAACTCTCCTCTCCCTTAGGAATCTAGCAGACTTCCCTCTGACTAGACTTCTTTAAATCTCTAGGCAGTCCTTTCCCTTGGATCTGTCTTTACTCTAGACTAGCTATTCTCTCTAATAGCTCTTTACTAACTGACCAACTCCTGGCTTCACTAATTCTTTTTCTAACACACCAACCCTCTCCACTCTTCAAACACCAGACCCCAACTGCTTCTTTAAACACCAAACCCTAACTGCTTCTTCAAATGACAGACCCTAACTGAGCTGTCAGATTTTAAAATACACCTACTTCAAGGCTTTTTTTCTCTGCCCTATAGCTAAGCTCCGCCCACTCTCTCCCAGCCAATTACACAGCTTTTTCTCCACATTTCCCTGCAGGCTGCTCCTAAGCATCGCCCCCTCTAGGAAATGGGTACCCTAAGATGGCTGCCTCCTTGCACCATCTCATAAAATGGCTGCTGAACTTCCTGGGCCTACTTCCTGAGCTTTCCCTGGGCCTAAAAAGGTAGGGAATTCATCACACTATGACATGGATGCAGGGAAAGAGACTGCCATCCCACGTCCCTGGCTGCTGTAACTAACCCAACTATTCCCATAATCAGGGGAAAAGCTCAACTTCTGTTACTCCAGATCAGCCCTGTGCAGTGTTTGGCCTTCACGGCTGGTCTGCTTCTACATAAACCTAAGTGATCAGTGTAGATGGGGCCAAAGTTTTCTTCTAATTTCTTGACTGCAGTCTCTATTTGATTAATATCTGAGCCAAGGTTTGGAAAATCTTGTACTATTTCAATGTCTTCACTGCCTACTAAACAGGTATATAAAACATTTGGTCATGATTATTTCTGTTTCTTAATGTTCAGTTGTAAACCTGATTACACTTTATTCCATGATTTTATTCAGTAAGTGTATTAAGTGTTTGTTATTTCTGGTAATAATTTGGTGTCGTCTGCACATCTTAAATTGTTTATGTCCTTTCTCCAATTTTCATTCCTCCTTCCTCCAAGAATAAACCTGCTTTATGTATATGTTCAGAATACAAATTAAACATAAATGCAGCCTTACCTGACCCCTTGTCAATGAGAAACTATTCTGTTTCTCTGAATTCTCTCCTAACAATAGCCTCTTGACCTAAGTAAGGTTATGCATAATTGGGATAATCAAATGGTATGGCACTGACATTTCTTTAAATTTTGTAAAACAGGCTGATTGCTTAAAAATTCTTTGGTGTACTCCAGTATACAATTTATGTTTGCAATATGATCCGTAGTGTCTCTTACTTTCCCGAACCCAGCTTGGACATTTGCCATTTTTGCTCTGTATATGGTAGAAGACTTTGTAGTAGATTTTTGAGTATCACCTACTGTATATGAGAAATTAATGCACTGGCCCTGTGGTTACTCCAATCCCTGGTGTCCCCTTTCCTGGGAATGTATATCTGTGGGGCATTGTTTTCTATTTGTTGTCAGATTTAAATTTTAATTAGATTCTAGAGTAGATTCATCTTGACAGATTTTAGTTAGATTTAGAGTAGACTGAAGCAGTTCAATTGATGTGCCATCTGTTCCCAATGATTTATTTCTCCCACTCACTTCTATAATTGGAGGTTTGTTTTCATATTGTTCTTCCTTGGATGAATCTGTCACCCATTCAATTCTTTTATACTGTTGTTCCAAGTATTATTTCACCTTTCTATTTTTAATTGGTCATGTACAACACTTTGTTGTAAACAGAGTCATTGTGTAGAAGCAAAGTCAAAACAAACTCACTTAAACAAACAAGGTTAACAGTCCAGGGTCATAGATGCTAATTACCAGAGTTCTTAAAAAACAGTAGAATAGCAAAAAAATAAATAAATCTGGTTTAGAGTCAGAAACATGCGGTTCAAACAAACAACATGCCATAGCCAAAAGAATATCTGAACTCAAAGCAGAAGTTCTTGGAGTAGCAAACCAAGAAACAGCAAAATCAGCTCCCAAGACACAAGTAAACAGCATTGGACTCAAGCTAGGCAACACAATGCTGTCTGTTACATAGAGTCACAACACAGAGGTCTTTTTATCTTAAGGTCTTAGCTGTTACTTGATTACTGATACTTTCTCAGCTAATCTCTGAGACCTACAATATCCTGCCTGCTCGTTCCTACATTTTAGGGGTGTGGATATGGTTAACTCTTCTGCAGCTTACTCAAGATGTGCTTGCTTCAGGCTGCTGAGGAGTGTTTGCTTCTGCTGAAGGTTCATCTGCAGCAATGGCTGAGCTAGGCTAGGCAGTCTACTCTGAACTGCTAACCCGCATCTCCTCTGATGGCCCTTGAAGCAACTCCTTGTCATCACTATCTGAGCTGGCCATCACACTCTTGGTTTAAATTTCCCTTTGATTTTTTTCTGATCTTGTGGACAAGGCCTCTTGTTCTTCCTTTTTTCCTTGTCACTTTCTATTTCTCTGCATTGATTATTATAGTAGTTTCCCTGAAAACCGCATTCAGGGTTTCCTACACTATTTCTATCCACTTTTAATTTCACATCTCATCTGTCCTTAATTGATTAAACAGTTTGATCTGTCATTCATTGAAATATCCTTTTCTTTTTAGTGGAGACAGTGTCTCCCTGACACTTTTCCTGCCTTCAGAATTCTTCTGGTTCCTAGACAACTAGTCTTAATAGTGCAAGAAAGCTTATGCCAGATACAATATGTTAGCTACCTTAAAGTGCTGCAAGTCCTTTCCCCCCTCAATTCAAATTGATAGTTCAAAATTTGAGGGTAATGGCCAAAGTCAATAAAAAGAAAGGGATAGAAATATAGAATACAAGTGTAACTACCTAGCTGAATAAAGAAAGTTGAGCAAGATTATCAAGAGCAAGGACAACTCCATTAAAGCTGTGGAGAAAACAGTAAGTACACAAAAGAACGGGGAGCTGAATCTACTGATACATTTTGTGAGCACAGTAGAGGAAAATAAGTGAGAAAGCATTTCTTGAAGAAGAAAGAGGATATAACCAATTGTTCTGCATTGAAAAATAAGTGAAAGTGAGGATAATAATATTTGTCTCCTAGGTTTCTGGGTTGGGTGGGGGGAGAAATGAGCTTTGAAGTTGGGAATGGATTTACATTTGTGGGCGAATATGATTCATGATGTGGAATGTCTCATGAAACCCTAGTTTCATACTCAAACTCTGGACTCTCTGTTTGGGAAAACATCAACAAAAATCAAACCGAAAAACAACAACACAGAATCTGATGCTGACGTGACAAAGAAGCTCACAAAGCCTGCTCCCTATTCTTTTAGTAGCCATCTTTATCAAAGCCTGGATTTCATTAAACCTCCACTACTACTCTGGTGATGTTATAGTCATACATTCCCTTCATCCTGTTATTTCCTTTCAGGACATGCTGAATTACACTTTTCCTAATTCTCAGAGTCAGACACTTTAGAAATCCATTAAAATCCTATCTTTTCTGGTCTATTTTTTATGAGGGTGATGAGTTCACAAGTGCATCTAGCGACAAGTGCTAAAATGAAAAATAAATAAATTGCTGAAGGAGTACATGGGTGAGAATAACTTTGACATGAGATACAGCATCTAGGCAAGTGCCCTGATTCAGACAATGTGATCTGTTTTTGTAAACAGGTGTCTTCTTATGAACCTGCTATAACTGGTACTCACAGTGTTGGGAGTAGAACAAGAAAGAGAAAAGCACATCTGTAGCGGCATAGAAACATGCTGCAACACTGATGTATGCATCACTGTGGAAACATGAGCACTCAGAAATGTTTATTCACCTGTGTAAGATAGGTGGAGCTATACTACTGCTGCACTCCAACCTTCCCCAGGGCTCACTATACTGAGGTCTATGAAGGTCCATATAACCCAAAGCTTTTCTGATCCATCGACTTTCCACTGTCCATTAAAAGACCGTGGAAAGAAGCATTCACAACTAAAGGTTAGCTGGTGATGCATTCTGATTATTGCAGAGTAAGAGAACACCAACTTCAGCAATGACAAAAGAGGACACATGGAGGCATGTATTGGAATGTGTCTAGAGGAAGGCGACTAAAATGATCAAGGGTCTGGAGAACAAGCCCTATGAGGAGCGGCTTAAGGAGCTGGGCATGTTTAGCCTGAAGAAGAGAAGGCTGAGAGGAGATATGATAGCCATGTATAAATATGTGAGAGGAAGCCACAGGGAGGGGGGAGCAAGCTTGTTTTCTGCTTCCTTGGAGACTAGGACACGGAGCAATGGCTTCAAACTACAAGAGAGGAGATTCCATCTGAACACGAGGAAGAACTTCCTGACTGTGAGAGCCGTTCAGCAGTGGAACTCTCTGCCCCGGAGTGTGGTGGAGGCTCCTTCTTTGGAAGCTTTTAAACAGAGGCTGGGTGGCCATCTGTCAGGGGTGATTTGAATGCAATTTTCCTTCTTCTTGGCAGGGGGTTGGACTGGATGGCCCATGAGGTCTCTTCCAACTCTTTGATTCTATGATTCTATTAGACATATACCTACTTACAGTCGTGCCATGGAATGTGTGTACAAACTCCAACATGTTGAACCATCAAAGGAGTGATAGCAAAATGACTCCATAATTTTTTTTGTGCAGTCTTTCAGCAGAATTTTTTAAATTTTATTTTTTAAAATCCCAATAGTTAGATATATTGGTGATTACAAAAAACACGTTTTGTAATCCCAGCGTTCATGTATTGTGTCACTATTTCTACATGACTAAAAATCTCTGTTAATTAATTTTTTGAACCTTTTAGTGTGCACATGCTCTGATTAGCGCCGTCATTATTACCCTATTGCAACGATGCTTCGAACAAAAAGATTTCATCTGCATAAGCTGCCCACTTGCACTGCTTATTTTTCATAGTTGTTGATTGTGTCAAATTTTCTTGTTTTTTAAGTACAATATTTTAGTACGGTCCAGTATGGGAAGAGGTCCATGTAAATGGCATGATGACTCAATGCACTGGGAGACACCAACCCTAGTGGCACAACTGCTTACATATGTCAATATCAGGGTGCTGGCCAAATTTTGATTTTGATTGGATAAGGATAAAGTTTAGAAGAGGGCTTGTTAGTGTTTCTTTTTTGATACATATGATTATTTGAGAATGAAAACATACTACAAAACAAACAACAAATGCTAATCTGATATTTATATCAAACTAATGTCAGACTTTTAGGTGTTAAATAGAGTCCAAAAATCTTCCATTTGCAAAGTGTACCTTTGAATTATTGATTGCTTTTGTGCAGAAAAATGTCAGAAATCAGATGTGTTCAGCCATGCCTTTGAAAGGGACTATCTCCCCACAGTAGTTTCAGAAAGCAAGTAATCTCAGGGAGCCTAAGATAGTTTCCGCTATGCATCTTTTGGCTGATGTATACATGTAGCAGAACAAAGTGACAGAATGGGCTACATTACCTTGGAGCTCTTCACACGGTCCCTGGCCCTGTTCTGTTTCACCAGCAGTTGCCAGTGAAACAGCAGGCGTGCAGGGTGCCTCGTGCATGCCCTCCCTCCTTCCCCCTCCACATAGTGGTGACAGGAAAAGGTGGACTGGCGACCTGTCCCTGTCCCCATCCGCAGGGCAAAAAATGTGGGCAGCTCCATTGGAGCTACCCAAAACATATTTACCTTTCCATAGTTGCTAAGGAAGCATTATGGTGCCCTGTGTGCCCTCCCTCCTTCCCCCATAACATGGTGGGGATGGGTAAAGGCGCATTGGCGCCCTTTCTCTGTCTCCATCAGATGGAGGAAAGGGCAAAAAAAAATTGGTTATCTTCATTGGAGCTACCCAAAACACACTTACCTTTCTGTAGTTGCCAAGGAAGCATCTTGTAATGCTTCCTCAGCACTTGGAGGGAAAATGCGGTGGGACCTGCTGAGCGTCAAGTGATGGCACTTGGCATGCCCTGTCCCCAAAGTGCTTCAGAGGGGCAAAAAACCCCAATATGATAAGGTGGTTAGACTGTAGATATGCACTCTTTCTTATTTTCTGATTTTTGAATGATTTCCTAAATTACAAAAAAACCCACAAAATAACCAGATATACATACTAACAGTAGAATTTCAAAAAGAAAGGCTTTTCCTCAGCCTGCTCCTTGCTGCATAATACTTTCTACTTACAGGGAGATGTGTATGTGTTTAAAAATCTAAATGAGCATTAAAATGTGAACCTTCACTTGATTTCTAAAGTAATACTGTGCATCCCCTCAGAATTAAATCTACTAATCTTACTAAGGACTTCTCTTGGAAGTCTTTATGCCAACCCCGTACCAATGTTCTAGGAGTCATGAATACCGAGTGTCAAGAAAAATGTTTAATACTGTCTATTTATGTCATTTTTCTATGGATGCAAGACCAGAAAACCAGCCAAGCTATCACTTTGGCTCACAAAGGTGTGAATCTTCTTGAATAATTACTTTAATGCTTATATGAGTTGTGCTATCATTAACTGATGTCAGTTGAAAGTGTTTCAGCAAATGTAAGAATGAGTCCCTTAGACCTCCTTCATGTGGTAATATTTTTATAGGCACTTCCAATATTTCACTAAATAATGAAAGCTGCCATCAGCCTCTTTTGGAAGAGAAAATAATGGTATAGTGAGGGGGACAATAAGCCATATTTAGGGGCTTTTGGGGTTCTTCAGAAATATAGGCTGCATGCATATTATATTGGGAACATTGCAAGATGTCTGGGGCAGTGTCGTACTTGGTCTCTTGTGATAAACAGGATGATTGACCAAGGCACACTTGCCCAATTATGCTACTACTTGATCACAAAGGTACATGATTGCCCCATGGTTGCCTGGAACTGGCCAACCACAAGAGAACATAGTTGCCCCATAGCTCCTTGGAACAACAGCTAACAATAGGGTACATAGGTGCTACATGTTTACTGGTAGCTGACCACAGGGTTGATCACCAGGGTACAAGGGGCATGTTATGTTACTGGAAGTGTTCACTTGATGTATGTTATTCTGGGAAGAGGAGAGTCTGGGATGGTCCAATGTACATATGCCCAAATAGGGACAGAAAGGAAAGTTACCACCATGCAAGGAATGTCTAAATAAGGCAAAGAGAGAAGTTGGACCACCGCCCTCCTGTGAGATATAAACTCAACAGTCGTGCCAGTCTGGGCGGCAGCTTGGTACCAGCACTACTCTATGTAAGCTGTCTGTCCGCCTTTCTATTGCACAATATGAAATAAACTGGTGTTTTGCTCTCTAACTGTTTGGACTCTGGGTGTGATCCATAGCGACCTGGTAAGATCCCGGAGGGTCTATGGACCCCCTCTTCCCTTACAATAGTACCTCATACCTGTGGGACAAATAATTCTGGAGTTACAGTGAAAATGTGAATTGTATTGACTTGAATTACAGTGTTGTTCCATTATCTGGGTGAAGGCCACAAAGAGGAGCTTGAGAGAGAAGGATAGTCCATTTTATGGGGGAGGGAGAGTTAGTCCCCCTCCCCCCTTCCCCTATAATAAACAAAGGTTATTTCCATGATGGGGACATGGGTGAGGAGGATAACAGGAAAACAGGGAAAAATGGTTTTCCTCCTTCAACCCACCCCACCGCTGTAAAATGGACTATCTTCTCTGTAGCATCCCCTTGTGGCCTCCACGCAGAAAATGGAACAGTGTCTTCTGACAATGTAGACTCATATAATCTAGTTCAATGCAGTTAATCTGCATTCTGAAACTGGATTATGTGGCAGTGTAGATCCATAATTAGAAAATGACTAGAGAGGGTTTTTTGGTTACGCATGAGTATCCTATGTGTATCCTACAGATGCAAGTGTCATTCTGTAACATTTATGTACCTCAGAGTAGAAGTTACATTCCCTCTTCTGGATTATTCCTTTCCAATTCTGCATTTGCTAAATCTATGCCAATTAAGTTACAATAATTCCCACTTCATTACTTTGCATTATTGTCACTAGTGGAAAGCTGCCTTGGCATTGCATCATGGGAAGAAAGAGGCAGAGAATTGCATGCCAGTTTTTTCAACTTGCCAATGTTCAGAAAAGTAAGTGATACATTTCTTGAAACTGCTGGAAGATTATCACATTCACAGATCCCTTGTGTATAAAAAACATTCAATGATCACAAAGCTAATGTGCGAGAAAGAAAATCTAATCCAGACTTCTCTATGCACCTACAGACAGCTTGTTTTTTTAAAATACGTGGCAGCATTCAACATGCACGCCCTTTCCATCTGCTTTTTGGTGGTACAATGCCAAGTATTATTTCTGCCAATAAAAATAACTTCCAAGATAAATGATAGAAATTCAACTTTGCTCTGTGTACTGAAGTTTTATTTAATGATTAAAATCATACTGGGAAAGAAATCAGAATATGATTTCTACTGCACTACTGAGTTGTTGGCTATCACAACCTTCAGGAATTAATATTCTGCAATTCCTGTTGTGATATGACCCAGAAAAGCTCATTCTACACCACTAGTGATAGTTTCAAGAGGACTGCTATAAGAAAGAGCTACTATTGTACTCCTCCACCCTGCATGGCCATTATTACCCTGTGCCCATCTGTAGGTGTTTTTCCTCCCCTTATTTCTTCCATGTTTTCAACAAGTACTCTTGTCCTCTTGACTCATCCTCCCAATTATGTGGAACACATAGTTCCAGATCATACTGTTCAAATTCTTCCCTAAATCAGGCTGCATTCAGACTGAATAAGAAAGACCAGAAAGTCCCAGATTCAATTCCTCTGTTCTTCAATTTTCAACTTCACAAAGTAACCAAAAATCCAGATTCAACAAGAGTACATTGAGACACACATAATTTGAGCACTGAGCTCAGTATGAAGATGTACTTCAATTGGGTTGTATATACAAACACTAATCCCTGAGAAATCAGTTCCAGAGAAATCAGTTTCTCCTCATTCGAAACCAAGGATGAAGAGCACTGAGCCTCACAGGACCCTCAAAAATCACACTACAAAAACTGAGATTTGAGTAGCAATTAAAAGGTGTTCACTATATGTTGTTAAAAATTGTGGCCAACTGGAAATTCCCACTGAAGCAAGCATTTCCTATGCAACTGCTAGTTCAGTGGACCAATATATTTTCTGCTTATTCAATAAGTCTTTCATCAGAAGAAGACAGGAAAGCTTAGAGAAGACAATGATGCTGGGAAAAATGGAAGGAAAAAGGAAGATGGCATGATGGATGGTATCCTTGAAGTGACTTTTTTGTCGTGTCAGGAGCGACTTGAGAAGCTGCAAGTTGCTTCTGGTGTGAGAGAATTGGCTGTCTGCAAGGACGTTATCCAGGGGATGCCCGGATGATTTGATGTTTTTATTATCCTTGTGGGAGGCTTCTTTCATGTCCCCGCATGAGGAACTGGAGCTGATAGAGGAAGCTCATCCGCCTCTCCCCGGATTTGAACCTGCAACCTGTTGGTCTTCAGTCCTGCCAGCACAAGGGTTTAACCCACTGCACCACCGGAGGCTCCTTCTTGAAGTGACTGGCTTGACTCTGAAGGAGCTGGGGATGGGGGCAGCCGACAGGGAGCTCTGATGTGGGCTGGTCCATGAAGTCACAAAGAGTTGGAAGTGACCGAATGAATAAATAACAAAATAAGTCCTTCTAGTTCAATGGTGAAATTCATCCCCACGTTTATCCATCTTTAAGATAACTTGAAACTGCAGTAGCTACAAAATGCACACCTTCAATTCGTACTGCAGTGCAAATTAAATGGCTTACAGCACATAAAGCAAAGTCACAGGGTGTGGCTCTGGGACGCTGATGCACATCTCTCCTGGAAAATAACCCAGAGTGGTTTGAGGCTAGGTTGTACTAAAAGATTCCCTGGTAAAGGTAACCACCTTCCTGACCAGACCTGTCAAACTAATCACCCATACAGTGAAAAAAGTTCCTGTCAAACCAGTTCCAAATCAACCTAAATGGTCAATGTAGGTATGCCCTCAGTGATGTGGCAGAAGTGAAAGTGACACCTTCCAGCCTGAGATTGGCATGAGACGGCACGGCACGAGAAGGAGAAACCTCCCCCACTTATCTAGACAATTGGTTCCACTGCCAAACTGCTCTTAGTGTCAAGACAAAATTAATTGCTGGTTTTGTGTGATAATCATGAAGCAACCTTGTCAACTCTGGAAAAACCAAGTCCACACTAGATGAAAAGCCAAGAATATGTGTGATTCAAAGAGTAAAGACAGAATGGAACCCAATCTCTCTCAGCACCAAACAAAACAAAACAAAAAACAGAGAATGAGCCCCAGTTTAGAAGCGCAGATATGAGAAAACCAAATGCATCCAGCATTCTCTTCATCTTTCCCTCTGCGTGATGAATCTGGTTTTTTTTTGCTTATATAATTTTAGATTTTTAAAACTAACATACTTCCTGAATTGATGTGCAACTGCAGCAATCTGGAAGAATTAAGGACAGTCAATCATTTCTGTAGGCTACATCATACTCAAAATGGAGATCACTGCATCAAAGCAACAGGACTTGTTACTGTACTGTGCAATAAGACAGTTCTCATTCATGTAGTTTTTTTATTGTTCTAATGATTTTTTTTGTTTCTGGCACCTGCTGTGCCAGAATACAATGCTGGCAAGATGGACCCCAGCAATGGATGGTAAACTACTTCAAACCATGTGAAAAGCATCCAACTGTAACAAATATTTCGATATGCACCTGGCCAGCCATTCGTGAAATGGCTTCATGACTGTCAGGCAGAGTCTTGCACTTAAGTTATTCTTCCTCTGCCACAAATAATACACAACACAGGCAGAGAATGCCATTCCTGCTGCACTGCTCTTCATGAATTTTAATACTGAGAAATGCAGCATTATCCCATTTTGTGCCCAATCCACTGGGAAGTTCTCATGCACAACCTCCATTAGAATGAATTAGAGTTGGGCAAGAGCATGGCTGCCCTTTATCTTTTGCTCACAGACCTTCTGCCCCAGCGCTGGATAAATTGTCTGGGCTGACTACCAAACAGAGAAGACACTGTCTAGTTTGTTTATACAGAAAACAACTGCACAATGAAATACCTCAAACAACATGAATAACTAAAAACTACACATTCAGTTGATGACAAAAGTAGGAACATTATTTCAATCTGAGGATAGATGTCAAGTCTAGAGACATTCTCAGAAAGCCAATTCTACTGGTGGCATAAAATAACAGAAATATTTTTGCACTGTTAAGAGCCAAAAGACAGAGCCATGGCAAACAACGTATATCCTCAGATTGAAATAATGTTCCTACTTTGTGGGAAGGAGGAAGAGATCTTAGGGGAGAAAGCATTGGCAGCAGTGATGGTCACAGGAGAAGGCAGCTGCCCTGTCCCCTTCCTCTTCCCAGCACAAGGAGAGAAAACAATGCAGCTGTTAGTGTACCTGTGATTTGTATTTGTATTAAGTCTACTTTGACATATGGGACGTATGTGAATGAAAGACCTCATCAACTGCCCTGCTCCGGTCCTGCAGGCTCAGACTGTGCTTACTTGGTTGCATCAATCAAGCGGTAATGTGGTCTTCCCCTTTTTCTTTTGCCTTCCAGGAATTCAGGCCTGATTTGCCCTGGAGCCCATTCATTTGTCATGTTAGCAGCCTATGATATTCATAGAATTCTCATCCAGCACCACATTTCAAAAGCATTGATTTTTCTTCCTGTCAGCTTTTTTCACTGTCCAGCTTTCGCTTCATATATAGAAATGGGGAATTCTGTTTGCCTGGCTGATTCTGATTTTGGTATCCAGTGATGTATCTTTACACTTGAGGATCTAATTTAGTGCTTTTATAGCTGCCCTGCCAGCTATCATTTCTTGACTTGAGTTTCCATTTTGATTTTTTTTTCGTGTCAGGAGTGACTTGAGAAACTGCAAGTTGCTTCTTGTGTGAGAGAATTGGCCGTCTGCAAAGATGTTACCCAGGGGATGCCTGGATGTTTTGATGTTTTGTGGGAGACTTCTCTCATGTCCCCGCATGGGGAGCTGGAGCTGACAGAGGGAGCTCATCTGCTCTCACCCCGGATTAGAACCTCCGGGGCTCCATTCCATTTTGATTAATGACTGGTCTTTTAACTACTTTGATGCCTTCTTATTCTCATAAATTCATGTAAACCACTCGTGACCATTAGTATTTTTTCTTAATATTTAGTTGTGGCTATACTTTTCAATTTTTTCCCTTAACTTTCAGAAATTGTTGCTCTAAGTCTTTGCTATGTTCTGACTACCTTGGTGTGCCGTCGCGACTGGGGGCTATAACTCTTAGTGAAAGAGGCATGGACATGACATCTTTCCCCCAAGGAATTGCTTCCTGCCTTCCTTTAGGAAAACCGGAACTCCCAAAGACTAAAACACTGTAGATAACTCAAAGTAAGTTTAATTGTTCACAAAGAGTTATCCCTTTAAGGCAATAAGCTGGAAGTTTCAAAGGGGTAAAGGAA
Source organism: Anolis sagrei (assembly GCF_037176765.1). NCBI lineage: Eukaryota > Metazoa > Chordata > Lepidosauria > Squamata > Anolidae > Anolis > Anolis sagrei. The sequence goes on along the minus strand of NC_090023.1, from coordinate 145,122,658 downwards.
AATTTACATTGCAGTCTCTGGTTGTCTTGGGTCCAAGGAGTTTTGTAGCTGAGAAGCTTTTCCAGGTCCCTCTTTCTCAATGGCTGTGAATATTGGAATAATCACAAACCCAATTCCGATTGCCTATATTTTGAAAGCAGAAAACCTTCCTCTGGTGCCAAAGAACTGGTTTGAAGGTGCTTGAGACTTCTCAACGTTGTCCAGGTTGATCTGAACATGAAGCATAAGTCTCAAGGGTAAGAACCTCAGAATTGGTGCTGAGAGGTAACTTAATCAAGGGCTTCAGAGCCAAGTACCTCTCTCACGTCCATCTGATAGAAAGTTTGATGGTGGAATGGAAAAGGAAACACTGTTCTGCTCTCTAGGAAGAGGTGGGGTCAAACAACTGAGCAGGAGGAGCAATTCAACTGGTGCAAACAACATTGATTGACAGCTATAAATAACCAATCCAACTATACATTTACAGGGTAAAAAGGCAAAATCAGGCATGATACAACAGTTCAAATCCTGCAACTTACAGTTCTACATATAGGTGGCGCCACTCGCACCATCACACTTGGCACTACCTTTCTGTGGTCATGGGACTGAGTGCTTCAGTGAAGTAAGCAATTATGCTGCTGGCAGAACTGCCACTGGTAGGCTCTCCCAAGCCAGACAACCCTTTGTAGAGTATACCAAACAGATTCGAGATAGCAGGAGTAGCGAGGATTGTATGTGTGACACTGGCAGAGAATCTGTCAGAAATAACACAGTACTATACACTATCCCAGAATACTTGTTGGGTATCAAAATACACAATCTATGTCAGGAAAAAAATAATACTCAAGGAGCATGAAGTATATGATATTCAGTACATAGTTCAGTGTATTCACATAAAGTGAAGTGAAAAGGAGCAACTGCTCTCAAATATAATATGCTTCTCTGAAACCTGTATACATTGGGATCTTACAACTTTAATGTTTGAGAGTGGTTTCTCCTTTTCAATTTACTTTATATGACTGTATTACAAGGAAATAACACAGTGGCACCTTTGGTAACAGTGAAGGAGCCAGTTCTGCACAAAAGAAGGCAATAGTAAACAGTTCCTGAAAGCCTTTTATTTCTAAAATGCACACTAGCATAATGCACCAACAGGATTCTGGACTAAATACCTGTATGCTCCATTGAAAGGCTCTTACTACTGGAAGCCAAACTTTAATTGAGCCATTCCAATAATGTAAAATGGGGGTAAAGACTAAAATGAAAAAGGGCCTGGGAAACACCTGAATGGGGACAGAGGAAACCAGACTTGGTTTAGGTGTAGGAAACAAATGGGACTTCTTTGAAGGACTTCAAGTCTCACTCTCCTACTTTATAAACATGGGCATTTTGTAAAGATTTCATAATATATAAAATGTTGAGGGGCACCACTGACCATCCAACACAGCAAAAACAAACATAAGCTTGTCCAAAGACCCAAATAGTTCAACAGCCAAAGATACACAATGCAAACACAGATAAATAAACTGATTAAGACACAAGAAGATGTGCTAAACAAGAATGAGAACACTGCTAATAAGTACAAAGGCTAATTTCAACATAGCAGCCACCAAGCAAGAACACTAAGCATAGCCTCAGCAATTCCCTCAAAACTGGAGCAGAAACAAATGGTTTTACAAATACTGGGCCTCAATGTATACAGATCAGTTGATTTGGGGCTTCTGACTCCCCTTGCAAAAGTCTAAACCACTCTTGGAAGAAGCAGAAAGCTTTGTGATTAAAACACTATACGTAGGCTCAGGAAAGTGAATGAAAGGGGAAGATGGAGCACAAGCAGAAACACATCTCCTGTCTACAGATCTACTGTAAACAGTTAGCGAAAGATCTCTAACAGGACTGGCCACTTGCTCTTGAACCAATGGATTCTAAACTTTCAGCTCTCTCAAACCTGAGAGTTACCCTGGACTGTTCTCTGACCTACAAGAAGCACTGCCTGAATATCAAGCAAAAAGTGGGCACAAGAAATAATATCACACGAAAGCTGACTGGCACAACCTGGGGATCACAACCAGATACAGTGAAGATATCTGCCCTTGCATTTTGCTACTCTGCTGCTGAGTATGCATGCCCAGTGTGGAACACATCTCATCACGCTAAAACAGCAGATGTTGCTCTTCATGAGACATACTGCATTATCACAGGATGTCTGCACCCTACACCACTGGAGAAATTACACTGTTTAGCTGGTATTGCACCACCTGACATCCACTGGGAAGTAACAACCAAGAGTGAAAGGACCAAGGCAGTGACATCTCTGGCCCATCCCATTTGGATATCAGCCAACACGCCAATGACTTAAATCAAGAAATAGTAAGATCTACAGAGACACTCACTGAAACACCTCAGCAAGCAAGAGTCCAAAAGTGACAGGCTAAAACCCAGAACCTCAATCAATGGCTGATACCAAATGAGAGACTCCCTCCTGGGCACACAGAAAACTGGGTGACTTGGAAGCCACTGAACAGACTGCTCTCTAGCACCATGAGATGAAGAGCCAACCTTAAGAAATGGGGCTACAAAGTGGAATCCACGACTTGGGAGTATGGAGAAGAGCAAACCACAGTCCACCTACTACAATGCAACCAGAGCCCTGCCATGTGCACAATGGAGGACTTTCTTATAGCAACACCACAGGCACTACAAGTGGCCAGCTACTGGTCAAAGGGCATTTAATAGAATGCCAAGTTTGCAAACTTTGTGTGTGTGTGTGTGTGTGTGTGTGTGTGTTTTAAATGAAATACAACTGTTTGGTTTGCTCCGGACATGATAAATAAATAAGCTCTCTCAAGATGTATATATGGCATGGAGGAAACTGCCATCAAATATGATAGAATTCATATATTAGAAGTACCTACAAAACAAGGTAGAAGACCCTGAAAACACACAGGAATGCTGCAATATTTATTTGAAGGTGAACAAGGCAATCCACCATCATTTGCACTTTCCTGCTTTAATCAAACCTGCCTGGAGCTCTCCCGTGAAAGTCTATTCCATGACTGAATAGTCTTACAAATCATTGAACAATCAACCTGTGTACACTTAGAAAGAAATGCTATGATTACTAACAGCTAGCATGGGTCACGCCAAATGAACCTTATTTCTTTTTTAACCAGAGTAACAAGCTTTTCAGATCAGGGGAGTGCTGTGGGTGTAATGTATCTTCATTCCAGTGAGGCTTTTAAAAAGGTCTCCCATGATATTCTTGCAGGCAAGCAGGCAAACTGTGGACAGTGCTACAGTTAGGTGGATCTCTAATTGATTGACAGGCTCCATCTACACTGTCATATAAAGCAGTTTCATAATGCAGAGGGACCAACAGACTAGAAATAAACAAAAGAGTTCTTTATGTAATGCTGGTCACTGACCGAAATAAAATATTTGATTTGAGTTCTTTATGTTGACAAGATTATAATATTTCTTGAAAAACTTGCAATATCCTCCCTGGAATTCTTTCTCTCCTACTAGACCTTTTCTTCTTAATCCATGATTTTCATGCCAGTTAAATTCACATGATAGATACTGACATTCATAATTCAGGATCTCTTTAAGATATGAAAACTTAAAACAGTGGTTAAGCATTTTTATAGTTATTGAATACAAAGCTTGGAATCATTTATATCACATAATCTCTATTGCTGCACATTTGACCTGTATAGGAGAAACTTTTAAGTTCTTTGCTGTTTTTGACTTAACGTGCATAGAGACAGGATATCCATATAAATGTTAAGCAGGACTAATCTAGGGCTGCTTCTACATAGCCACATGATCCAGATCATAAAGTGGATTCCAGAAATCCAGTTTCACTCCGGAGAGTCTCAATTGCATCCACAAAACAGCTCGTGTGATGTCTACAAAGATTCCCGTGTGTTGAACTATCCAACAGAACAACATTTTTTTTTCTTAACCCATTTGGAGAAATGTGCTGAATTGCAGGAGCCTATCAAATGAGAATCAGCAATGGAGCTCATCTTCCAACTCAAAAACAAAAAGACGGGTGCAGTTTCCTTTTTTGGGGGGAGGGGAGGTGTTTGTTTTCCTTTCTTAGAATGCCATATTTGATTATCCAAATTTTCCACTGGTGACGCTGTTTACATGAGTGCTGTGCATGCTGCTCCCAAATTTATGCTCTGCAATACGCATACACTGATCAGCTACAGCATATTCTATCACTAATTTTGGATTTTCTCCTGACTTTTAGTAACACGTTTCCCATGTGGATGAATGTTACAGCGCTCATTAGAGGGTGTGCATTTTCTATCCACCCTTCCCTTATGATGCACATTATTCTGGATTTTTACAGCATGTGTAGATGGGACACAATTTTAATATTATGATGGTTTAATTATTTTTTACTTATGCACACTGAGATTTTTAAACAATGTTTTAACTGTTATAAGCTACTAGGAGTGCAAAACTGGGGGGGGGGGGAAGGTAAGATATTGAACTAATATTTATAATAATGAGGGGAAGCAACATTATCATAGATTAGGATGGTGGTCCAAATCTGGGATATCCGCATTTGAAGTTATTGCTCCCATGTTTGGTCCTTTCCAGGTTTCAGTTCTCACTCATTCTTTACTCAACAGTGTGATCTCAAATTCACCCATAATTGGTATCTCACATCTATTAGGTTTGTAAGAATAGTGAAACTTGTGTCACCATGGTTTTGGAGGGGATGTGACCTTTAAGGGACTTATATGTCCAAAAACAAAGTGCTTTTGGAGTTTTATTTTGGAACGCTATGCCTTTTCTTACTCTACTTACTCTAAAGGAAATTGTCATTTAAAGAGACTCTATTGCAATGGTTCTCAACCTGTGGGTCCCTGGTGTGTTGGCCTACAACTCCCAGAAATTCCAGTTTACCAGCTGTTAGGATTTCTGGGAGTTGAAGGCCAAAACATCTGGGGACCCACAGGTTGAGAACCACTGCTCTATTGCTTCCTTTATGACAACTGCTTAAGCTGGAAAAGCAGAGACCCCAAAATGGACCATTGGTGAAAAAGAATATGGGACACCTGGACCCTGGAAAAGTTTTAAAGCTTCTAAAACCAACACATTTTGATAACTTATGTCCTTTTATAAAGACTAAAAACAGTTGCAGTGTTTGATTCCTTCATGATCAATAGAGTTTGCAACTGACCTTTGTTAAAAACACATTTCAACGCATTTTCTCATTTGCATGTTATCCTACAAGTCATGTTCCTTTACTTGTCTATATTTTTGTGTTAATGAATTTCATTGTAAACTTCATATTAATAAAACATCAAAATATGAAATGTTTCAGCATAAAGTCTGAGTGCATGTCAAAACATTTCATATTTTATTCAATTTTTTGTCTTGAAAAATTCTAAGACTGTTCTAATCTGGATGCATGAGTCTTGCTTGCATTGTTTGAGGGTTTTTTTTATAGTAATTATGTGCATGTGTTACCTACTTATCAGAGAATAAATGGCTCATATATACAGTCACAAAATCAAGGAGAAGAATACCTATCTAAGATAGTTTATTTTAGAGAGGTAAACCACTTCAGTGTTTATTTTAAGCTTGTCTAAACATTTATCACATTTTTGGGGGAATTATACATTAAGAATTCTTAGCCTCCCAACCAAAGTATGATACAGCTAGATTATATGAGAAAGGTCAAATCAAATCTGCACTTTAAAATTCACATATAAAACTGTAGTGCAGAGAAACCCTTCATTTCAGCCAGAATCCTTGACCTACTTAGCTGAACACAACCTCACTAAAATGAACAGGGCTTACTGGTCCACTTGTACAGCAATTCTGTATTAACTTTCTGCCCAGACACCATGCTACTGTACACCTCTGACATCAAAATGTCTATTGGGAAAGAATCCAGTCGCTTCTCCTGGTAGTTTGTACTGTTCCTGAGCTGACCTTACAGAAATGCAACCTTGCCATTAGTTTTAACATACAGGATTTTGATATGGTCCTATTTAGAGCAATCCCCATTGAAATTAAGTTTGTTACGACATGATAAATCGCAAATCCATTTGCCTCTGAAGATGTTTACTTTGTAACATTTCTTTGAAATGACTTCTGAGGCTTCAGGGGAAAGTCACTAACAATTAGAGACTACCTCTTCAACAGATAATCACAAAAGAAATTCAAATATCTGCAAACAGATTCTCTTTTTAAGCTGTAGACTTTTTTATTGTGTCAGAAGTGACTTGAGAAACTGCAAGTCGCTTCTGGTGTGAGAGATTTTGCCATCTGCAGAGATGTTGCCCAGGGGATGCCCAGATATGTTACCATCCTGTGGGAGGCTTCTCTCATGTCCCCGCATGGGAACTGGAGCTGAAAGACAGGAGATCACGCTGTCTTGTGGATTCAAACTGCCGACCTTCAGGTCAGCAGTTCAGCCAGCTCAAAGGTTTAACCCATTATGTCACCGCGATTCCACTACGCTGTGGCAATATCTGACAAATGTACTGTCTTTGTTGAAATCTTGCCCCAAATAATATTATATAACTGGAAACGTTTGATCTCATCTTCTTTTATCTTATGTCAAGCCTTCATAATCTCATTTATCAAAATATAAACCATGTTCTGGCAACTTCCAAAGGCACCGACAAGCTGGATGTTCAACTGGATGTCAACACAACACAATATACCTCCTTTTTGTTCTGTCTGTCTTTGTCCCATCCAAAAAGAATGGCATTGAATGTTTGCCGTGTATGTGTACTGTGATCCACCCTGAGTCCTCTTTGGAGTGAGAAGGGTGGAATATAAATAAAGGATTATTATTATTATTATTATTATTATTATTATTATTGTTGTTATTATAAGGCTTTCATGGCCGGAATCACTGGGTTGTTATAGGTTTTTTCGGGCTGTATGGCCATGTTCTAGAGGCATTCTTTCCTGACGTTTCGCCTGCATCTATGGCAAGTATCCTCAGAGGTAGTGAGGATGCTTGCCATAGATGCAGGCAAAATGTCAGGAGAGAATGCCTCTAGAACATGGCCATATAGCCCAAAAAACCCTACAACAACCCATTAAATAGTTGTGGCTGGATCTGATGGAATGATGGGTTTCACTATTTGCTGAGATACTAGAGCTCTCAGACTGAGAATTTTAAGTACCCTCTCCTAAATTGCAAATCCCAGGATTCCATAGATTGTTGTCATGTCAATTAATGTGAAATCATAATGCTATAATTTTGTAGCTTAAAAGGGTCCTTAGTAATTACTCTCTAGGCTAACAAATGCAATAACATCTTTAGTTTTCTATGTTCTAGCTTACCCAATTCTGTGGTGCTACAATGGGGCAAGATAAAGAGATGTGAATGCATTCTCCTTTTTTCTTCACTATATTATACGTTTTATTTGACTTGTCATCCAACAGCACAGCCATCCTCTAATCCACAACTACAGATGTCAAAGTTGATCATGAAACAAGACAAATAGAGCATGAAATAGTTCTTCTATAAGAAGAGTTTTCAAAACAAATGAAAAAACTTTTGCAGCTTCCAAGAGCCATTAAGAATCGGGGATAAGGGCAGACAAATGGCTGAGCAGGAGATCTCTACATATCAGAAAAAGAAAGCAAAAAATGCAGCTCTCACTAGACCTACAGCTTTTGAGGTCTGAAAAACAGTATTGCCAGGAATAACATGTCCTTAAGATGTTCCTCCATTGACTCTCATCATAGAATCATAGGATTAAGAGACCATATGAGCAATCCATGCCAACCCTCTGCCATGCAGGAAAAGCACAATCAAATAACCCTGGCAGATGGCCATCCAGGCTCTGTTTGGACAGCCAATGAACAAGTGTAAAGAGACTTCTGCGGTGCATTGACTAGATGACGGCTCAAAATACCAATTTATTTATCGTATCAGGAACAAACCAATGTATTTGAGAAAACACAATAGTTTAAAAACTTGGTATTGTATTAAATGTCCTTTGACCAGTAGCTGGCCACTTGGAGTGCCTCTGGTGTTGCTGTAAGAAGGTCCTCCGTTGTGCATGTGGCAGGGCTCAGGTTGCATTGTCGTAGGTGGTCTGTGGTTTGCTCTTCTCCATACTTGCATGTTGTGGACTCCACTTTGTAGCCGCATTTCTTAAGGTTGGCTCTGCATCTCGTGGTGCCAGAGTGCAGTCTGTTCAGCACCTTTCAAGTCTCCCAGTTTTCTATGTGCCCAGGAGAGAGTCTCCCATTTGATATCAGCCACTGATTGAGGTGCTGAATTTTAGCCTGCCACTTTTGGACTCTTGCTTACTGAGGTGCTCCTGCGAGTATCTCTGTAGATCTTAAAAAAACAATTTCTTGATTTAAGGCATTGGCTTGCTGGCTGATGTCCGAACAGAGGATGGTCCAGAGATGTCAATGCCTTGGTCTTTTCATTTCTGGCTGTTACTTCCCGGCGGATGACAGGTGGTGCAATACCGGCTAGACAGTGTAATTTCTCCAGTGGTGTAGGGCGCAGAAAGCCTGTGATAATGTAGCATGTCTCATGAAGAGCCACATCCAGTGTTTTAGCATGGTGAGATGTGTACCAATGAAAATACCAATGAAGTTTGAGGAGTCTAAACAAAATGAAGGTGGATATCTCCCTGAGAATAACCCAATACCTGCCTAATCCCCAAAACCTGGATCCTTGGAATATTTCCTTTACATCAGTATTCAAGCGATGAAGGCGATGAGAAGGTTAAGAGCAATATTTCACAAGTCCAAGTTGCCTAGTAGTGCCTAATCATGCAAACACGTCTCCAGTGAACATGACAAAATCTTACAATGCACAGTTGGTAATTTTGGAGTAGTACCATTTCCCTATTTGCAAATGCTTCAAGCTAAAAGCTGGCATTTCAAAGAGCTTCGTTCTATGCCATCACTTCATTTCATGTTTAATGTGCCTGCATTTTATTTGTTTCTCTTTTAACCGAGAAAGAAACAACAGTGAAATGTATCAAATTACTGCACAACATCAGTCCCAAGGTAGAAAGCATTTCACAGTTGCGCTTTAAAAACAAAAATTGTAACAGGTCAGCGTTTCTTGCACTTGTAGCTTTGCCATGCGCAATATGACAAAAATGCCAGGCTTGTTTGAAATATGCCTCTTTATGGACTTTTAAGTAACACCCTCTCATAGATATTTCAAAATGCAGGACAGGCATCTCTGCATTTCCTTGCCAACACTGCACTGATCTTGCACTGAATATGAGGGTATTTGCTAAATCCAACTTGTCAACTGTATCAAATAGGTACTAATCCCATTAAATGCATCACAGACCACTAATAACCAAGCAAGAGCCACCAAATCCTTCCCTCTCAGGGCATTTTGATCTGCTCAGACATAGAGATGAGCCTCAAGGGAAAAGGAACTTGTAAACTTTCCTTAGTAATAAATGCAGTTTTGAGAGCTTTTTCCCAGAAAAGTCAGCCTTGCATATTAATACCCACTATATTAAAAGAAGTGTTAGTCATGATATGCTTTTTACAGGGCATATCGTCCATCAATAATCTTCATTACTGCAGCAAGTGAAACCTTCATTATTATTCATTATTAATATAACAAGTTGAATATATGGTCCATATTTCCTAGCCACAGTTTTCTGGAACCATGTTTGTTGACACTCAGCAAATCAATCAGAGTGCAAATGCAAAGTGTAGTGTGAAGCCCAGCAGGAGAGAAAGTGCATTAGATGCCCAGCCTTGATACCTGGCTGTCTACATGAAGAGCCTGCATGGTCTGAGGGTAAAACAGACCCCTCAGTAATAGAGAGGAATAAGAAAGAACTACTCTTTTGACTTCCAACTTATTGACATCTCAGGGCCCTTCCACACAGCCATATAACCCAGAATATCAAGGCAAAAAAATCCCACAATATCTGCTTTGAACTGAATTATCTGAGCCCATGCCACCATATAGTCCAGTTCAAAGCAGATAATGTGGGTTTTTATTCTGCTGTGTGGAAGGGGCCTCAGAAACATGTATGCTAGCAGTTATGGGATATATGATGCTAGATGGACCATCCTGCTGATCCTGCATGTCTATTCTTATGCTCAGTACACACAAACATTCATGGTTCTACTTTTCAAACTTTTCACCATAGTTCGAAGGCTGTTTAAACTGAATGTTTAAACTGATATTGACAAGCTGGAATGTGTCCAGAGGAGGGCGACTAAAATGATCAAGGGTCTGGAGAACAAGCCCTATGAGGAGCAGCTTGAAGAGCTGGGCATGTTTAGCCTGAAGAAGAGAAAGGTGAGAGGAGACATGATAGCCATGTATAAATACGTGAGAGGAAGTCATAGGGAAGAGGGAGCAAGCTTGTTATCTGCTGCCCTGGAGACTACGACGCAGAACAATGGCTTCAAACTACAAGAAAGGAGATTCCACCAGAACATTAGGAAGAACTTCCTGACTGTGAGAGCCGTTCAGCAGTGGAACTCTCTGCCCCAAAGTGTGGTAGCGGCTCCTTCTTTGGAAGCTTTTAAACAGAGCTTGGATGGCCATCTGTCAGGGGTGCTTTGAATGCAATTTTCCTGTTTCTTGGCAGGGACTGGATGGCCCATGAGGTATCTTCCAACTCTAGGATTCTATGATTCTATTAATGGATTTTGAAGAGATGCATCTCTTGAATTCTATTTTAATACTTCAAATAAATGGGGGAAATTATAACCCTTTCCACTGCCACCAGGTTGATTTTCAATCTCTGTTAGCATCATGGCCAAATGCTAAGTTAGGCAGAGGCATGAAAAGATTAATTTGTATTAAAGATCTTGTTGGATACATTTTGCATTCATTAAACAATGGGAATAGACTGGGAATGGACTGGGAGAATGGGTTTTTCTCTGCTCCTAATCTGCTTGACCTGTTCTCATAGCTATTGGGGACAAGGAGCTGGGTCAGATTTGCCAATGTTTTTTGTTTGCTTCTGCACTACCTAATCCTCAAGGGGCCATCTTTTATTGGCTTTGCCTTGGGAAAGGAGCACCTCAATTCAAGGGTTTATTTATTTATTTATTTACTATATTTCTATCCTGCCTTTCTTGAACCCGAAGGTGACTCAAGGTGGCTTACAACCAGGCAGCCATTTGATGGCTTAACAATATAGACTTAAAGCACATTTAGAGTTCCCTTTGTCCAGCTCTGTACATTTGATTTGATTGTCAGCTGAGAGATAAGTCCAAGTAGAATTTGTTTTGAGATCCGATTCTGTCACTGGCTGTGAGACTAAGTCCAGATGAAGCAAGAATATAGCCTTAAGGCAATGCATTTGACACATGGTGTTGCCTTCATTCCTTGGCACCTGGGGGACTCTCATGATCCCCATCAATTCCAATGCATGAGAGGTAGTGCCTTAGACTGTCTGGGATTTCCAGATGAAGAACACATTCTTGTCAGGCTACTTTAATGCTGTAGCCCTAGAGTAAATTAATTTGAAAGTATAATCCACCCAAATAGAATTAATCTCTCATACATTGTGAATTCATGATTTCTAGTGCCATGGAAACTGTTCCCGAGATGCACTTTCCTTTTGTCTCCATTGCTCATTTTGAATCAAATTACAGATAAATTATTATATTGGTAAAGGGTAGGAAGCAAATCCAGATGTTTTAAACTGCGCAGTAATTTTTAGGTCCCTGAAAAGGAAGTTGTTATATTTGTATAATACATATATTTTCATTCTATCGGTATGACTAACACATTTGTGCATGCTTTGTGAATGAGTTGTCCTCCACTCTTGCCCTCAGTTTTCTCTTCTTGCCAAAGGACAAGAAGCCCCTCATTCAAAAGGTCCTAGAGTCTGACACAACTATCTCACAGTTCCAACCCCCCCAAAACCCCACAAAACCGAAAACAAACCAAAAACAAACAAAACAAAACAATACCCGAAGAACCATTGCCAGTCACTGTATGCTATAATATCCTAGCTGAGGCAATGGCCCAAGTCATATCAGGAAGCAGAAAATTCACAATATCTGCTTTGAACTGAGTTATCTGAGTCCACATTGCCATATAATCCAGTTCAATGTGGATTTTTTACAGCTGTGTGGAAGGGGCCTTGGTAGATTAAAGGCTTAGGGAAAACATTGCCAGCTTGAGAGATTTGTCCAGGAACCATGTCATCACACTACTAATCATATTTGGTTTTAGGTGTGAAATGGCTTGTTATATTGATATGATAAAAACTTCCCTTTTCTTAGGTAAAAAGAAGACTTGGGAAGGGTAAGCAACAAGGGTGGATTAAACGCCAGTTTCACCCATTACCATTTTACTGGTTCAAATTGCCTGTCTCAGGGCCCTTCCACACAGCCATATATCCCAGAATATCAAGGGAGAAACTACCACATTATCTGAGTGTGGACTCAGATCACCCAGTTCAAAACAGATATTGTGGGATTTTCTGCCTTGATATTCTGAGATATAGGGCTGTGTGGAAGGGGCCTATATTGCTTTTCTACTATTCCATCCCCCCCCCCCCCGGTGCTTTTATGGCGCTATATATGATTATGGTCAGGCATGTAGCCGGAGGGGGGGGGGGGCTTGAGGGGCTTCAGCCCCCCCCCCCCCAAATTTCTCATGGTGGTTCGAGAAAAAGGCCTTACTGGTGCATTATTTAAACTGTTATGTTTATTTATATTATAATCTGATCACCATACTCAATATATACCATATGCATGGGGGTATTGGGGTAACAATACAAAAGGTTTTAGGTGTGAAATGTTTGCTAGGGTAGACCCTCTTTCACTCCGACTCAGCCCCCCCCCCCGAAACAAACTCAGCCCCCCCCCTCGAATCGAAATCCTGGCTACGAGCCTGATTATGGTAAATTGCTTTGATAAAGGTTTGATAGATGTGAAGTGAGGTCTTAAATATTATTTTGTTAATTTACAAAGACAGAAATATAGTGACTGAGTGATTGAAAAATAAGATGAAGGGACTCACTGAGTCTTCATGGTGATTTTATTATCATAAAGTCTGAAAAACTGCTCTTAGAAAATTGAAAAAATCCAATCAATTCATATTGAAACAGGTATCCTGAAATGTAAACCTATGACTCCAAAGAAAAATGACAATTTCTCTGGAACATTAATCCACTGCAACTACTATTTTTTCGGAGTATAAATAGTAAACAGAAACTTGACACAGAAATAAAAAGTTGTACCTACATTTGCCTGAGATTCGTCATGGCCATTAGTCTCTGCTAAGTCCTTGGTACTTTTTTTTAACTGTGAAGGAAAAAAAATCCCAATTACTTGAGTAGTGCACATAGTTATTGTTGATTTATTTAAAGTACCATTCTTTGTAAGGCGCCCAGTGAGTAAAACAGATGGGGCATATAATTCTAATGAGTTTTTGCTGAAACCAGTTTGAAACGAACATACAGTACCGAAGGTCTGAAAGGCTGGCTTAGAAAAGAACTGAAGAACCAAGGCTAAGATTGGATCATTATTTTTTAAATAATAAGATTAGAAAGCAGTCTCAAGACAAAAGAAGTGTGTAAAATTGGCTTTCAGGAGTAATAAATGATTTCATTTCCCATTCTTGTTGCTATTAATTTGAAACTTTGCAGTGGTTGCAACTTGCTGCTAGCTAAATAGCAGTCGGCTAATGATTCCTTTTGAGTGATACATTCTGAGTGCTTTAGAAGCCTATGAGAAGCTTTCCTTCTTAAGGAGATGCCTGGAAGAAGAAAGAGGAGCTCATTTATATCCCAAATGGTTGACAGATCTCCTCAAAGTCTAATTGATTCCAGAATATCAGGAAGAGAAAAATCTTTCTAGGAATAAAAGAAAATGGCACATGAGATCACAGAAGCAGGTCACCATTGAGAGAAGGTGAATGATAGCCCAGCCACCCACTTTCAACACCAATGCAATTCCTTTGGACCTTTCCATTTTCTCAGTTTCCTACTTCAACACTCCAAACGACCATTGTTCCAGTCGTATCAATGGCATAAACTCACTTTGTTTTAAATTCATGCTTGGTAACTTTGCCACACTTGTTTGAGTTTTTCTTAATAAATGTAATAAACAAATGGATTTTGGGTTGTACTTCATTTTTACAATTTAATATTGAGTATGTATTGCTTTAGTTTTTTTTAAAAAAACAGATCCAGTTCTAAAAGTTGAAACAGAAAGTTGCTTGCAGGGTTACTGTATGTGATGATGTCTCACTTAGGTGTGAATGGCAGGGCTGCGGAGGTATGATCCCTTAAACTTTCCATGATGAGGACTCAGCGAGACATGACATGGAAGATTCAATAAGAGGATTTACTTCTTTTTGAAATAAAGTATGGAGAAATCAATTCAGATTAGATACTTTTTATTCAATGTGTGGAATTAAGTTAATAATTCCCCCTATGCCAGTTTCCTGATTTCAGTCCTTGTTCTAAAGCTGCTATTCAACTTTGGGGGAAAGTACAGAAACTTTGTTGAGTACTTTATTTTTCATGCAGTTCTCTGCATATTGGGCTCAGTCCTCTACAATTTTATTCAGCAATTTTATATGCTGAATAAGACTTTGGACATCATCAGACGGGTGTAGGGCTCCATTTCCATGCACCATGGGAGCCCACAGAGATCATCACATGACTAAGGGCATTTCCAGTGGAACTCCACTTCCACAGTGCATGGAAATTGAGCCCTTCATCCATATTCAGGAGTTGGGTGTTACCCAACTCCAAACAGCTTTAAGATAGGATAAAGTGGAGGAAATATGGGCATCAACTCAGTAAGGACATGGGATGGCCGGCCATACCCTTTGGGAAGACAGGGCGGGTTATAAATAAAATCATCCATTATCATCATCATCATCATCATCATCAGAGCACAAGATTGGGAAAGATGGGAGGGAATGGGGTAAAATGTTTCCCTCTACTTTCCCACATTTCCCCTCGCTCAATCTGATGAAGTCCTTATTTTCATATATGTATGTATGTCTTCAGTTTTAGTTTTACAAAACGTTTTGCAAAAAACCCCATCAAGGATATGGCTGAAAATCAGTAATACACTTTGATGACCTGATATGTTCACAAGAAACCAGGAATTATTCTGCAAATAACATTTGCCTGTCACCTAATTCCACATCAATTAATCTAGAGAATTCAGAAGCAGTTACTACAACATATGGCAACTCCTCTCATCTTACATGTGTACAGAAAGAATATGTATAGACCAGCTGTTTATGTGTAGAACAGGAAAAGAACAAGTCACTGCTGAAAGTAATGCTGCAAACCCAAGTTCTATAACAAAATCCATTAGGATTCAGAACAGAGCTTGGTAAAAGGAATGATAGCTCATGTGCCGTGCAATGATTCTTTATCCTTTGTATTTTATATTCCACATCCATTGCAATACTGAGCAAAGGGCAGACAAGGAGAGAGAAAGATTAACTCTTTTCCTCCTACTCATTTTCATAAATTCCTAAAGATGTTTTGTCACATGGGAGAAGGGCATCAAGCCCACCTATGACTTTCTACGCATGGTGTTTTGTGGTAGAGGAAAGTACCATGACACATTGATATGTATAGTACTGTGTTCCTTTCCACATGTGTCCTAATGCTAACAGTGTATTCCCATGTTTGTCTATTCAAAGCAAAATCCACTCAGTGCACTGCGGCTTATTTCCAGGAATGCATGAATGGGATTACAATTAAATATCCATTGTAGGAGTTCGGATTCTTCTCAACTTTATTTGCATGCCCATAAACTCTCATACATTATATAAAATGCCAGTGCACTGTTCTTTTTTATGCTCTTACCATGTTTTAGTGAGGTTCTAAATGTTGTCAAATATGTTTGAGCTGCAGCTATAGTATATGAATACAAACAGATCAATTGTGAGAATAAACATTAAATTAAAAATGATTAAACTGAAAAACCATCCTAATGGTCACTTTAGGAAGCATTCTGCTTCAAACGCTAAAGCAAGTTGGGATGTTTCCAGGTAAAAAAATACCAGATGCAGCAAACAGCCTTCAGCAACATATATATACTGGCTGAAGAAATCAAGACGTTTTTGTGGGTCATTAAAGGGTCTTGATGAGGACACTGGATGAAACATACAGTGATGCATATCCCATTCAGCACACACTTAAACACTGACCTAAATGGCGCCCTTTCAACTGAAAAAATGGACAGATGAATTAAATGAATGGGATGAGTTATAAAAAGTTTGGAAAAGTCACCTTTTTGGACTACAGCTCCCAGAATCCCCCAGCCATCATACAACTGGTGGAGAGGTCATGAGAGTTATAATCCCTTAAAAAGTAATATTCCCAAACTCTGAGTTCTTTTTACTCGTATTCATTCCTGATATATAATAAGACAGAGATTGTCCATTATTAATGTATCATTACTGTTTCTTATTTGCTAGAGTACTAGAGGGAGGTGTGCGTCTCAGCTGGCACAATACTTGGGTTGGCCTTAAGGCTAATGGAGCTGTAGAAAAATGGTGCACCATTGGTAGCTCTGGATGGTTTGAGGCAGCCTGTTCCTATTCATATCTCCTCTTACCATTTGCGAAGAGTGGGGATATTAATTTTTGTAATGGTAGGAACAATTGTAGGTTTAAGTGGCCATCATTTTGTATTCTGTTAATGCTTCCAAGCATTTTTGAATTATACAATTAGAAAACAATCAGATACTGCAAGAGCCATCTAATCTATCCTCCTGCCACAAACAATCCATTAGTAAAACCCAATGACCTGTGGACATTACCTTGTTTTAAGTAGCTCCTGAGGGAGCGTGATTCCTCCTCTATGAATAATAAAATACCCAGGAAAATTAAAACGGCAGGGACAAGGAAAGTAAAATGGCAAGTGCAAGGACTGATTGTCTGCTACAAGTTGGGGTGAAATAAAAATAAAAGAAATAAATATTACAATCAAATTTAAAAGTCAATGAATGTTAACATGCACGCAGCCAAAGCTATCGGATCTGGAGGCCTCACCCTGTACTTTTGGATGAATAGGAGGTGCTGTGGTTTTAACTTAAATATGCATTGAATATATTTGAATGGTATTTTAACTGTGAATTTTTAATACTGTTTATATTTAACTAGCCATCCCGTCATGCATTGCTGTGGCTCAGTCTATGTATATGTGTTTTGTATGTATATATATATGTGTGTGTATATGCGTGTGTATATTTGTGTATATGTATGTGTATATATGTAGTTTAGTGTAATGTGGGGTGGTTTTTTTTTTTTTTTGGCTTTTAAGTCCCTTCTGCTGTGTTTTTCAGTGTTTTTATGAGTGATGATCACTCCTTGGCCTGATAGGTGTATTGTGTCCAAATTTGATGTCAATTCGTCCTGTGGTTTTTGAGTTATGTTAATTCCATAACTGGTGTTTTTATGTTAAACTGCTTTGAGTCCCTTTTGGGAGAGATAAAGTGGGGTATAAATAAATATAATAATAATAATAACAACAACAGCATAATAATAACTTCCATGCCTGTCATGCTTAGCTATTTTCACAGTAGCTGATGGAGGGAGATGCATTTCCCCATGAGCACCACCAACAGGAGCTCCCAGTGGTGCAGTGGGTTAAACCCCTGTGCCAGCAGGACTGAAGACCGACAGGTCACAGGTTCAAATCCGGGAAGAGCGTGGATGAGCTCCCTCTATCAGCTCCAGCTCCTCATGCGGGGGCATGAGAGAAGCCTCCCAGAAGGATGGTAAAAACATCAAAACATCTGGGCGTCCCCTGGGCAACGTCCTTGCAGACGGCCAGTTCTCTCACACCAGAGGTAACTTGCAGTTTCTCGAGTCAATTCTGACACGACAAAAACAAAACAAAACACCAACATCACAAAGAACACCATCATGTCATCCTGTCTTTCCCCTAGCTATACGGTTAAGGCTGCTTACAAAACTGCAAAGTATTTTAAGATGGATTTGTCCTATATGGATAATTGCCTAGCTTGGAAACAACACACTACATGTAGCAATGCTAGCTGTACTACATCATTGGGTGGTGGGGGAGAGGGGTAGTGCTAAAAAGGACATAACATCATGCATTTCTGTGAAATAATGCAAGCATTAACTTGGTTTTGGTGTGATGAGTAATATTAATTCATTATTTATCAAATGTTGGTTTAGGTGATCACTGAAGAGGCCATCACAGACAGCTTTTGTAGTTTGAGTTCTGGCTGAAATATTAAGTATCAGAGGGTTATTATTATATAGAAATATGTTTTTTAAGGGTAAAACTGGACGTTTGGAGTTAAGTTTTCAAGCTATGGCTCTGAAAAAAAATCTAATTCTGGTGAAATAAAAACTGCTAGAACAATTACTGTCGTTGTTGTTTAATATTGTATGAATTGATCTGGTTGCCTGGAAAGAAAAATGAAATGTGATAATTATGAATGAATTGGAAAACAAACAAGATCTTTAAAGAATGATTAACTCACTAATTAAACAAAACAATACAATATGTTTTGCACACACTAGTTGCAAACATATAAGAGTATTAGTTTGTATATCTGTGAAATACTGGAAAGTGCACTGATTAACAAGAGAGAGAGAGCACTGAATGTCATCACACTCCTGCATTGGAAAGGACATTCTTAAAACTCATTAGAAAGGACTTTCTTAGAAGTCTCTCCTAATTTTAATCCAAATGTACATTCAAAAACCTTCTGCTACTTCATTAAGTCTTGAGCCCTACCGTTGCATCTGCAATAAGCCCTACCACACTCAATAGAACTTACTTCTGAGTAAAAAGTATGTAAGTTAGATACTGTATCTTTCTACATTCGGGCAGTTGTATAATAGCTTGATAATCAAGAATAAATTCAATTCAATTAGACTTCAAAATTACAAAGCTTTATCCACTTCAGCTTAAATTACTCTGGCTGCAATAATGTAAGGCTTAATTCCCAGCCCTTGTCTATGCAGTCAATTTCTCAGCTGGCCAATTACCATTTCCCTGAGACCCCAAATATATCAGGATGCAATTGGGTTTTATCTAAAGGATAGGGAGCTGCTACCCTTAGCTGCTGTCTTTAAAAAGCTGCCATCTCTTCCTTCATTTATGGTGATACCTTGACAAGCTCTTGTTATGTTGTTCACGAACAAATGCTTGGAACGGCACATTCATGAAGAACATGCAACTGACAAAGAGTGCTTGTAAAAGGCAAGATTTGTATTGATCCACTTAAGGCTTCAGAATTTAGCCTGCAAAGAGCAACATTCATTGTTCTCAGATTAACAGAACAAAAAAATCATGTATAGGTGATGTTCCTGTCTAGATTTGCACCTTCGCTACAACAACAATGTTCCAGAAATAGTCAGGCCTCACATATCAATCTGACTGGCACTCATGCAGACAAATAAAATTAACATCTCAATGAGAATGGATGTCTAGAGGAGGTGTTGGTCAAGCTGATGATGAGTGAGTTGCCAATCTGTCTATATTTATTTTACTGCATGTTTTCTTGGTTTTGCTATTTAACCATGAGTGAGCTACCAATCCACTTACACCTTATATATTAATTGACAGCATTTTTCTTGGTTTTACTCTTTGACCTGTTACTGACCTTGCTACTATAAATCACTTTGAGGATCTACATGTAGAAAAGAAACAAAGCTGTGATCATACTTATGCTTATTAGGGAGCTGAGTTGAAAAGTTGGGTCTGAAAATTAATTTGCTGATGCTAAATTGAGAGACTAATTCATTGTCATTAACACCATAAACTGAGGCAATTTAACTCATTAAACTGTGATTAATTAATTCATAACAGGACATAGGATTTACAGAGAAGATATTGAGGTTGATGCCTTTGATCTCTGAAGCTCTTTTGTTCTCTTTGAAGTTGCCTTTCCACAACTTTCCCCCCCAAATGGACTACAAAGCCCATTGTATGTTTTTTGCATATGGAATGTCTAATTATTGTCAGGTTACATCAGGCATGGGTAAACTGTAGTCCTCCAGGTGTTTTGACTTCAGCTTCCACAATTCCTAAGAGCCAGTAAACTGGTTGGGATTTCTGGGAGTTGAAGTTCAAAACACCTGGAGGACGGATGTTTGCCCATGCCTGAGTTATATAAAGCTGTCCTAAAACATTTCACAACTAATAGTCATTCTAAGAACAATGTTTAAAGTTAATAAGGAACTATATGTTTGGCTCAAGCAACTGACCATGACCCAATGCAGCGATTGTCGGTGATTGTCTCCCAGCCAAGTTACCACCTGTTAGGATTTCTGGGAGTTGAAGCCCAAAAACATTTGGGGACCCCCAGGTTGAGAACCACTGGTCTGCAGAGTAGTCAGTGAATAAAGGATGGATAATTCTTTATGAGAAATGTTCTGAATATCTTTGGGCATCTAGGGAACATTGCATCCTCTCTACCTCCCCACTTTCAGTCAAGAAGCACAGACTGGATTCTTGGTACGGTTCTAAAATTCACCTGTGGGCTTTTTTAAAGCAGGGATTCAAGAAGCCCATTGCATTCAGCATCCATCTTACTGCAATACTCTTTGTTCTTTTCTCCGTTGTCCAATACAATAATGTTTACACCAGTGGTGGCTGTTAAGGCAGTTAATTCACTCTAGGTTTTGGACAGTTTGAAAGCACTTTCCAAGGTGCTGAAACCTGGATAAACCTAAACTGTATTCACTCACCCACTAACATAGGGCCCATCTAGACAGGTCCACAATGTGGGACTTGTCTGGGTTTTTACTGGGGGCATCCAAATGATGCTTCCGGTAAAAATGAATTAATTCAGAATAACCTAAGCTATTAATTAAATACCCTATTAGATCCAAGCCTTCCCGAGGCCCAGGTCTAATTGGATATTGGGCCTGTGGGGACTCACTTCCAGGTACTCCTGGGACTACCCAGAGGTGAGTCCCCATTTGCCATCCTGAACCTACTGGACTTCTGGAGTCCAAACATCCAGGATGGTGCCCAACCACCCACCCACCCACCCACTACTCCCAGCCCCACATTTCCCCATAAAAATGAAGTTAAACTTACCTGGCTGCCATAACGTTCCTCCTTGTACCTTCCTGTCACAAGGAGAAAAGTCATGGCAGCAGGGTAAGTTTAACTTTATTTTTATGGGGAAATTGGGGAGGGGGGTCAGGGTGGCATCAAGCCATCCCGATTGTAATTGGAATGGAATATAGACAAGCCCTTCCCTTGTGAAAGTCTGGAGTTTTTGGCCAGCATGGGGACTCAAATTTGCACCAAAGCGGCCTTTTAAAACCTGCTTTGGTACAAATTTGGGGTCTGTCTGGAAGCGCCCATAGAAGCTACCAGATGTTACTGGTTTCCTCCACTCATTTTGTTTTCTTTCTTTAACACGATTCATGAAACATTTGCAACAAAGCATTGGAAATGAACTGAAGTAGCCCAGGAACTGGTGAATACATGATCATTACAGCAACCTAAAACATCTGCTCTGGAAACCTGGTCTTGCTGGTCCCTAGTAATCAAGCCCAAAAACCTCATCTTCTCCTTCCCTTGTTATGCAAGATGATAGACCCTTATTCTCTTTATGCCATCATGAGATTCAGGAAGAATCTATATGGAGAAAACCATATAGACATCTTTGGTGATGGCCTCCTATTCTACAAAGGGAAGCGGCAGCACAAATAAAACTGCCTTTATAGAATGATATGAAGGGTAGAGTATCTCTGTCCCCTGAATGAGAATGACCCTATTTTACTCCTTAGTCTCTCTTCTTCCCATCAAAAGCTGCTGAACAAATAAAACTACCTTTATGGAAGGATATGAAGGCAGAATATCTCTGCCCCCTCAGTTGGAATGACTCCTATTTTATTCCAAAGTCTTTCTTCTTTCCATCAAAAGCAGGGACAACCCAAAGTTTGCTGACTGAAATAAAGGAGAAAACATGGCCTTTTTCTCACTTCTATATTCTCTGAATTTGTTTTCCTAGACATCCCCCCCCCCACTTCTGCAAATATTGAGGCTTTCCTGAGCCTAATATCCTCTCTTGTTTCCCTAGTGCTGTTTAGTTCAGACAGATGTTATAACTAGATAATAGAGATTAACTTACTGTATATATCTCTGAACATTCTTGACAAGAAAAGAGAGAATTAGTTTATGAACCTGCATGAGTGTCCTCCTCATGTTCTTGAAACTACTGTGTGGGTAGGCTCCCACTTTCCAGCAGAATGAGCCGGTCCCAATCTTGCCTCCTTATACACTTTCTCCAGAGACTTTGCTCAACAATGGAGAAGGGCCAGGCTGGGAGAATGCACTACAGACAACAGACAGTGTGCCTTTTTTTGTTATAAAATGGACTTTTGCAATGCTGAAGAGGAAGATATGGTTTTGTCTTATTCACCCCAATCTTTGAGAAAGAAAATGCCAGCATGAACTAACAAGGTTGCTAGGTTGGATATGTCATTAGCCACATGTAACTTTAACACTGAAGAGATCCTGTAGTAGGATGAGGCACCACAACACTGTGTCAAATGGGATAAAGGTCTTCCCAATAGTTCAGTCACAGCCATCCCCTCCCCACACAGCTATTGCGTTGCTAGTGCAGAGAGAAGGAAGCATGGAGGTCTCTGCAACAATAACAAAGCTGAGTGCTCCTCGATGGATCTTCTGCTTTCCACCAGTGATGAAATACAAATGTTGTGAGGTGATATCTCCAGCTAGAAGTTGATATTTGGCATATAAGGGAGGACAGGTACCGTAATCTCTCTTGATGGATGCCTAAAGCACCTTGTCCTATTTCACAAACTGTTCAAGAAACTTTATTTCACATAAAGTTTCAAGAGCCCCATCCCATATCCAACCTGGCAACCCTATGGACAATAAGAATAGTAACCAAATGGAAAATGAACTTTTAGCTATCAACATAAATTTAGCATGTGTACATGATATACAGTCATGTCCAATATTTTATTTGAGAATCACAGAGCTGTTTCTTTATTACAGGCCTATCCATCAATAGAAAGGCCATGTCCTTCAGCATCAAATAGTGTTAAAGACTACTGTAGCTAACAGATCTATCAAGTACAGAAAAAGCTTGTTTCAAGCCACTGTTGGGTAAGCGCACAGAAATGCTGGGGATCTTTTATTGTCATCATGATTCACTCGTGCACGCATGCATCTGCCCGAATGAGACGGGAGATGCTAAACTCATTTTCTCTGCTACTAGTCTTCAAAGAAATGGCTGTTTTATTTGAAATATGTTTGCTTTTCCAGTATATTTAACTTTCCCCAGATCCATTTGTCTTTAGATAGAAAAACACATTGTTGGTATCTGTGCAGAGGAAAATGTGCTACAAGAGATGCAATAAAAGATCATGAGCTGCCAAAGAGGCAAGGTTCTATTATGCTTTGACACAATCATCTTGAATAAAATGGCATGCTTATCCAAAGTAAGGTGAACTTGCAAATAACTGGAACAACATGGGCCGCAGGTGGCAGATAACAAAGCCAATGAAATCAGTGCTGTATTGCTCACCCAAGGCACAGCACAGGTAATTCTGGTCCTATAGGTGCTACTCACTTGTTCCTGAAGAATTTTCAGCATGGCCTGCGTGTGTGTGTGTTCTTCTTTCGCTTGCTCAAGCTCTGACTTTTTGTTGTTTAATTCTTCTTGGATTTTCAAAAGTTGCTGCATGAAAGAAAAGATGTTTCTGATTACTGATGTCTGAGACCCTGTGAATAAATATCCAGGACTGCAAAGTCTCACGCAAGCAGTATTTTTCACGTTTGTTCCTATTTTCTGTTTTTATTGCTTTGACTGTTATGTCTAAGCCGAACATGACATAAATTATATCTGCCTGCGTTTTCTGCTGCTCAGCAAGGAAATGCATTTCTCTTAATGTAACAGATAACCACACATTAAAACACACAAACTCCTGGCTGGATATACCATCTGCAGAGGAACTGTCACATCCATCTGAACCGAAGGCTTATTTGTAGAAGGAGACACTTTGGGTTTAATAATCCTGGAATAAACATTTCACCCATAAATAATTTACGAACACAGCCCTTTAATATAATTAGTCACTGGCCCACAGCCATCTCATTTTGCACAAAGCCATAATCTGAAATGTATTTGTGCTGAGTTGCCAAGAAGGCAAAACACAGCTTTTTTTCCGCTGGTCTACGGTTGCAGGGTTTAATGATTAGATGAGTGAGACCGAAGCCCTGAAAACCAATGCATCAGCAGAGAAAATGTTGATTTAAGACAGGTGCTTCATTGCCAAAGACAGTCTTCCATTTACAAGATGTTTCAAGGTTTTAAAAGAAGGACTTCGTGTTCTCCAGTCCAGTAAGAAATCACATAATAAAATGAAAACAAATAGGCATTCGACATATGGTGGAAGTGAGTTCAATACACATTTTCTTCCTTGGAAGCAAATGTCTCATAGTGACATGGATACAAGTCCAAATGCTTTATCTCCACCTCAGAATGTCTTTGCTTTCTGCCATCACTTTATCTGCATTTTCCAAGACCCAAAAGATTTAATCACCTGATTGTTTTAAAATTCTGAATGCATGTGATAGAAGATAGAAATTTATTCATTCAATTTATTTATAATCATAAGATTGTCACAAGACATTCTATTTAATTTTTGTTTTATTTACTAGAGCAGTCTCAATTTCCAAAGTTATTTGTCCTGGGAAAGCATGAAATAAAAGAGGAAAGCATTTGCTTGCTTAGAGCTTAGGGTGCATCTACACCACAGAATTAAAACAGCTTGACACCACTTTGACTGAGCAATGCTATTGAAACATTGGAATTGTAGTTTTCCATGGTATTTTCACTTCCCTGCCAATATATGCAGGTGCTGCATCAAATTACAAATTCCTGGATTCCACAGCATTGAACCAGGGCAGTTAGAGGATATCAAACTGCATTAATTTTCCAGTGCAGATGCACCCTTACTTATTGGACTATCAGTATCTAAGATATGGGATACAGAGCCAAGCCAGGAAGGAGCAGAATGCAGAAAAACAGGACAAGGACACTATTTTGTGATGATGAAGGTGATCACAATGCATATGTTACTATTATGAATTACATTTTTATATATTTAAAAGCATAAATCAGATTGCAAAGTGTTTTCTTTTTAAACACAACATTCAATGTAGTTTCGAGGACATTTTCTGAGGAACAAAATCCTGGTGAGCATTTTTATCTACAAGGGTTCTTTCTTTAGTTCTCTCTTTCATTTTCCTTGCCAGAATTTATACTCCAGAATGAGTGGGTACAAATGGCAAGAATGATCAACAGGGCAGCAGAGAATGAAAGGGAGGGACAGAAAAAGGAAGCCCATGCGATGTTGCCTTATGGTGAAGCATGTATGGACAGGAAGGAAGCTGCAACATGTAGTATGAGAGAGGGAGTAGCTATAAATAAGGATGTGAGGCAGGAAAAGAAAGATATGGGAAGACACTAAGATATATAAAAAGAGGGAAGAAAGACAGACACCCAAATCCGCAACACACAATCTGTAAGCATTGAGAAAGGACTAAAACATCAGCATGGGTTTCTCAGAATCAAGTCATGTCAGACAAAGCTTATCTCTCTCTTTTTGACAGAATTTCAACATTTGTATATTAAGGGAATGTTGTGGCTAGAGAATATCCTGTTTCAGTAAGGCCTTCATCAAGCATCCCCATGATATTCTCACAAAGGAGCTAGTAAAATGTGGGCTAGAAAACGTTACTCATTGGTAGATTGGGAACTGATTAACTGGCTGAATCCAAAGGGTGCTGACCAATGGCTCCTCCTCATCGTGGAGAGAAGTGACCAATAAGGTGCCACAGGGTTCTGTCCTGGATCCAGTACTGATCAACATCTTTATTAATGACTTAGATCAGTGGTTCTCAACCTGTGGGTTCCTAGGTGGTTTGGCCTACAACACCCAGAAATCCTAGCCAGTTTGCCAGCTGTTAGGATTTCTGGAAGTTGAAGCCCAAAACATCTGGGGACCCACAGGTTGAGAACCACTGACCTGGGGCCCTTCCACACAGTCCTATATCCAGAGTATCAAGGCAGAAAATCCCACAATATCTGCTTTGAACTGGGTCCACACTCAGATAATATCAGATTTTCTGCTTTGATATTTTGGGATATAGGGCTGTGTGGAAGGGCCCTTAGATGAATGTTAAGAGGGTATGCTTACTTATCAAGTTTGCAGATAACCCCAAATTGGGACAGACAGCTGATACCCCAGAGGGTAGAATCAGAATCCAAAATGACCTTAACACACTAGAGAGCTGGGCCAAAATTAACAAAATGAAGTAGAACAGGGGAAAATGTACAGTACTGCACTTAGGCAGAAAAATAATGAAATGCACAGATATGGAATCAATGATGTTTGGCTTGAAAATAGTGTATGTGAAAGGGATCTAGGAGTCTTGGCAGACCACAAGTGGAATATGACTTAACAGAGTGATGCAGCACCTAAAAAAGCCAGTGTAATTCCAGGCTGCATTGATAGGAGTATAGTGTTGACTTGATGATGGGAAAATAAAAAATAAGAGGGGGGTGTCCACAGCTATGTGGCTGAAAACAATGCACATAATTTGGTGCCCTAACAGAATGATGAGTTCACCAGGGGAAAATGTGTAGTTGCCTATGGCAATTTAACTAAAATATGTGTGGGGCATTAACAGGGTCACTGTAGGAAGAAAGTGGACTTGAAAAATGTATTGCAAACTGTTTTTTTTTAATCAGTGTAGATAAACCCTAAGTTGCTTTTTGTAGACAAACCCTAAGTTGGTTTTTGAGATTACTGTAACAACCCCCCCCCCCCCCCCTCGTGTTTCAATTTTAATTTTTTTTCCTCAGGATTCCTCCCTTTCTTCTGTTGTGGGTGTATTAAAAATAAATAATGGATATTGTTGGAAGATGACAAAAAGAAAGCTGCAGAGTCATATCATTCCCTTCTCCCCGCTAACAATGCACCATCACTATTGTCTGTTTTTCTAAATATTTCTGATCAGGAATAAGATAATTGTTTATAATATTATTATTATATTATGTTTATTTATGCCCCACTTTTTCTGTCCACAAAGGGGACCTCAAAGTGTTAATGTGTGTAAGACTCTGATTTTTATTGTACTCCTGGTCAGTCGCAAGGCCGAACGGGGTATAGGGTTACAGCCTGTGCTGGATGGGGTCGCACTCCCCTTAAAGGCGCAGGTTCGCAGCTTGGGTGTGACCCTGGACTCATCGTTGAGCCTGGATCCCCAGGTGTCAGCGGTGACCAGGGGAGCATTTGCACAGCTCAGGCTCGTGCGCCAGCTGCGCCCGTATCTCGGGAAGTCTGACTTGGCCACGGTGGTACACGCTCTGGTCACATCCCGCCTTGACTACTGCAACGCTCTCTACGTGGGGCTGCCCTTGAAGACAGCCCGGAAGCTTCAGCTGGTTCAGCGCGCGGCAGCCATGTTACTAACGGGAGCGGGTGGCAGGGAGCACACAACGCCCTTGTTGTCCCAGCTCCATTGGCTGCCGATTTGCTACCGGACCCAATTTAAGGTGCTGGTTTTGGCCTACAAAGCCCTAAACGGTTCCGGCCCAAAATACCTTTCGGACCGCATCTTGGCCTACGAGCCCACGAGGACCTTGAGATCGTCTGGGGAGGCCCTTCTCTCGATCCCGCCTGCCTCACAGGCACGTCTGGCGGGGACGAGGGAGAGGGCCTTCTCGGTGGTGGCCCCCCGGCTGTGGAACACTCTCCCTGCAGACATCAGACAGGCGCCCTCCCTCATGTCCTTCCGAAAAAGCCTCAAGACATGGCTGTTCAAGAAGGCATTTAATTAAGTGCTATAACAATGTGGTAAAGATGACTGGAATGGAACAAGGAATATGAGATTGGTTATGATTCCACTATGAGACGAAGTGGATTTTTAGTGTAGCTTTGTAATTGTTGTGTAGTTTATATGTTGTTGTAATTGCCTCTTTGTAAATTGTCTTTTATATGTGTGTACACCGCCATGAGTCGCCCTAAAGGGCTGAGAATGGCGGTTAATAAATGCATCAAATAAATAAATAAATAAAATAAATTTTATTGTGTGTTATTATTAACAGGGGTGGGTTGGGTCTCACTTTTAGCTCCAATTTATAAACATTTTTTGGTTTTGTTTTGTTTTGCTTCCTCCCCCACCCTTCTGTGTGTGCGTGTGCATTTATATATATATATATATATATATATATATATATATATATACTTTCTAGTGGGTGGGGTAGTTGAGAAATTTGTTTTTCCAAAATTCATGCAGCTGCTTTTCCCTCTCTCCCAAGATCAAACAGGGTTGGGACAGCAATAAAATCTTGTATAAAATTAATCTTCCTTCTGGTAAGCTAGTTAGTGGAGGAATGTAATGTAAATTTAAATGCTAGGTTAAAATAAATGTCCCCCTTTAAATGTAAATGCGACAAATGGTTGTTCTTTTCCAAAGGCTTTTTAGTATAAACATAATACAATAGCATTTCCCGTCTAATTTTCTTAACTCTGCTTTGGGCAGTTTTGAATGGAATTAAGCTAATGAGGGCAGGATCAACTCAAGACAATCAGCATGTTGATTTTTCTTTGCTTCT
Organism: Anolis sagrei; assembly: GCF_037176765.1. Taxonomy (NCBI): domain Eukaryota; kingdom Metazoa; phylum Chordata; class Lepidosauria; order Squamata; family Anolidae; genus Anolis; species Anolis sagrei. The sequence continues at coordinate 145,094,089 of NC_090023.1, read as the reverse complement.
GGTCACTTTTTTCAAGACCTAAACTCTTTCACTCGATCCTGAGAAGGAAGCTTTGTCTTAAACTTTGAGATCCAGGTTGCCTACTTAATCTTCTTATATCGCAATCCAGTCTGTCAGTAAATCCAGTTATCTCTGCTTAATAAACTCTCACTTAATCAAAAGGTACCAGGTTGGGCAAGACTGCAGAGCAGTTAGACAGTTTGCAAATTTCCTGTTTGGCTCCAAACCCTGCTACTTGGCAGAAATGAAAATAGCATGCAGCATAATGTTTGAAATTATTTGGCTGGATTTTGTTTCTGTATCTGTTTTTAAATTCAGGTGGGTAGCTTCTCTTAGAGCAGTATATATAGCAGTACAGGCTGTGGAAAAACTCATTTTTTTTTCCTGTACAACATCAAAAAGAGATCACATACATATATGGAAAAATGTGCTGAATATAATCATTCATTATTTTCCTTCTTCCCCTCTAGAGGAAGGACTCTGTGGATAGCCTTTGCTTCAATGTCCATGCTGATTATTTAAACAAATTCAGACTGCAACTACACATGAGAGATCATGAGAATATGAATTATGAATTGGAGCATTTATTTAATGGTGATCTCAAGCACGAAAACTCCCCCAGTGCTGCTCGGGTGTCAGGATTAGTTTTATGAAATAATGTCACAGTTTGACAAGGCATCTTTATGCTTTTGGGTGGAAATGCAGCATCCTCAGTGTCTTTGGTATGCTAACTCAATCTATCCCGGCTTTCTTCTTAGTGTTCTGTATTTTGCTCTGAATGTTTTAGCCTCAAGAATTATTCAAACTCTAAGAGCTCGGTTGCTTTGCATATTCACCAACAAATAGGCCTGGAGAAACGATACCAGTTTTACATGCAAGAACATCTCCCTTCCAGTGACACAGTCAAAAAGGTCTTCAAGCTACGACCTTAAATGCCCAGTGATGGTGATGAACCCTGTCCATCCCTCTAAGAGATTAAAAAAGAAAATCTAGCTATTAAATTCACAGCGCTAAATGGGAAGCTGTCTCTCCCCCCCCCCCAAATGTTTTTTGGTTTCTGTTTGGCATAAAGATATTTGGTATTCTGCTCTTGTATTTGTCAGACTCCACAGTAGGCTGGGCTTTAGCACAGTGGGTTAACCTTCAGCTGCAGTAAATCTTGCAACCAAAGGTTAAAAGTTCGAAGTCAGGGTGAGCTCCTGGCCTTTAGCCCAGCTTCTGCCTAACTAGCAGTTTTGAAACAGCAATGTGAGTAGATAAATAGGTACCACTTAATGTGGGAATTTATTTAAGGTGTCCATAAGGAAACGTCAGAAAAATGCTGACATTCAATCAAGGAGGAAGTTTACAAACAAAGCTCTTCGGCAGAGAAAGTGGAGCAACCCCCCCCCCCCCACAGCCAGAACCAAGCACAGCCTCCAAGATGCCAAAGATGGGAAAGCGTATATATACCTCTATCTATGTACAGTTGTCTGTCTTGTTAGTGTATAATAGCATTGAATGTTTGCCGTATATGTGTTCTGTGATCTGCTTTGAGTCCCCTTCAGGATGAGAAGGGTGGAAAATAAATTCTGTAAATAAATAAATAAACCAAACAAGGTTCTGCTCATTCACTTTTGAGGTACAATTTCCTCACCTCAGCTTTACTAAGCTTCTCTGCTAACTTAGAAAGGCACTGTTTTGTGGCCCATAGGTTCTGGATAGTGGCATGCTACCAGTGATCAGAATTTCAAAGTGAGACACTTTGAATAGCAAAGAATAGCAAATGAGCAATATCCTATGTGGTTGTGGTAACTGGGCACATAATGGCTACAGTCATAATGGTTGCTCCATTCTTATTACCCATCCTCCCAGGATGGTAGCATATAATCATAGAATACTCATGGAATAATAGAGTTGGAAGAGACCAGATGGGCCATCTATTCCAACTCCCTGCCATGCAAAAAAGGTACAATCACAGTACCCCTGACAGATGTCCATCCAACATCTGTTGAAAAGCCTCCAAGGAAGGAGCTTCCACCGCACTCTGAGAAAGAGACTTCAGCAGTTGGTTCTTTAAGTGGAATTGTTGTATTCACTTGACTACTCCACAGTTATTTCACACAAAAGTAATGTAATGGTTTTGAATGCTCTTCTGAAATCTACTTTATTGTATAAATGTAACTCATGGTGTCTTTATAACAGATAATAGAACACAGTAAAATAAAATAAACTCAAGGACTATAGCTAGAGGAAAGTTCCACATTCATCCAAAATCTGGCATCTCATTATAGAAGAAAGATGCTCAAGTTCCCAAGTATCTCAGCCCAAGCTATTGAAGAGCCAACTTGAAGTCTATTGAGTCAACCTTTTACACAGAGAATAAACACAGAAAATAAAATCCATGCCTTTAAATTATGAAAATATAGAGCAACTTGATTTTAATGTATGTTTTAAGAATTTGGACAGAATACACACAAATACGATCAAAGACTCCTATATTTATACATGTTTTCCTCAAAGTAAGCCCCGCTCAGTTCAGTGGGATTTAATCCTCAGTAAATGCACACGTGATTAGGCTGTTTTGTAACATTTAGTCTCACTGTTGCTTGAGGAAATGCAGTGACAAGTGCCAGGTGGTTGCAGTGGTTTGGGGAGAAATACGAGAAATCTAGGTCAGGGACGGTAACCTGTGTGCCTTTAATAATGGCAAGGTAATTGGATGAGCACAGTAGGGGAGAATCAAACTTTTTGTGATGGGCTTTTAAAATAAATAGGACCCCTAAGGCTCTGCTGTTATTTATGCAACATAATCCATGAAAGCTGAAATAGCATTTATAAAATCATCTCTGTAGAAGTCAATCAGGTTGGTTTCTGAAACCCATTCTGTGCTCAATCTCGTTCTGTAACCATCACCCACAGTGCACGGATCTCACTACTGCATGTAGAAAATTACCATCTTAAAACCAATCTTCAGTGCTTCTGAAACAGTAAATATAGAAAGCATTATAGAAGCCCACTGAATTACTCAGGCCTCTGCAATATATATTGTCGGCATGGCCAAGAATACTAATACCAAGACAGCATAAAATGCTCCAAATAATATGAAAATTCCAAAGAGTAAAGGCACCAGCATGTGAATTCTTGTTAACAGCATATAGTTGCAATGCACTTTCATCCCGAGTTACCCATATCTGTACATGTTCATCTGAAAATTTGCCACATGAGATGTCCAGATCTAATCCAATTCACAGTATGGTGCAGCTGCCAGGAATAACTTGGGTCTTCAGATTCTCCATATTTGATTCACCTCATGCTGCTCCATCCCTTTTGCCTCATTGTTATATCCTCTAAGTTCTATATGGCCCAAGTCCAAGCTACAGTATCTGAAACTCTCCATCTCCAGTATAATAATATCACTAATGCACTTTATTTATATGCTGTTTTATCTCCTGGAGGTACTCAGAGAGGATTATAATATATACATATGAGGCAAACATTCATTGCTTTTTATACATAGTGAACAACGACATACAACAAAGACAAAGGTAAAGGCCTTCCCTTTTTTCCACTTCTGGTGTCTGGAGGCAATGTTCAACTCCAGCCATGGGGAGGTGCTCTTGTTCCATTTTTTTCCATGCTCAGAAGCCTGATATCCACAGACATCTCTGATTGTGTTGCTGGTATGTTTGCATATCTGCATGGGGCATCCTTTTATCTTCCTACCAAGGCATCACCTATTGATCTACTCATGTTGCATGCCTTCAAATTGTTAGGTTGGATAAAGCTGGGCTGACAATCGGGAGCCTAGGTTTTGAGATCCTTGGGGAAAATCTTTACCTCAGCCCCATCAACATCACAGACATTTTAGGTGAAGTGACAGAGAAGATCCTTTCCAGTTTCTGTTCCCAGGTTGTACAATTCCTTCTTATGGAAATCTCAGTTAACTTTAGCTCTGCTCTTTTTCCACCAGGAAGCAAAGATCTTTTACTTACCTGGTGGTGTTGAGTATCGCCATCTGTTTCTTTTATCAACATTATTACTCCCCTTTTAATTGTCATAATTAAAATTTTAGTATAAATTTTAAATTTTTATTAGCCATTGTTTTAACATATATTTTGAAGACAGGATATAAATAAATAAATAAATAAATAAATAAATAAATAAATAAGGGGGTTGGGCTGGATGGCCCATGAGGTCTCTTCCAACTCTTTGATTCTATGATTCTATGAAATAAATCCCTATGCACACTAGACCCTGCCTTCTCCTCCTCTGGAGTGCTTTATAGATTGGATATGACCCAGAAAGGGCTATGGAATGCCCTTCCTGAGGACATTAGATCGGCCCCCTCCCACTTTACATTTCAGAAAAGAATCAAGTCTTGGTTGTTTGAGCAAGCATTTGAAACGTTTGAAAATACAAGGTAAAAGACACAGGAATTGGAACAACTGGACAATGAGATGGGACAATGTTTATTATTAAGAGACGCAAGTGATCCATGTTTTAATATTCTTGTAATTGTTTTATATTATGTGTTAATGTTTTTAAATGTTTTATGGTGTTTTTGGGCATTGAATCGTTGCCATTGTAAACCACGCTGAGTCGGCTGAGAAGGGCGATATACAAATACAGTAAATAAATAAATAAATACATAAAGATGTGCAGAACTGATAGGGAAATATAGATTGTCCAGGGATCCTCCAGAACCTAAAGCTGAACCATATATATTCTAGGCTTTCAATAGAAATAAACACTTTTGCCCACTTCATCTCAGTTTCAGGTGAATGGAAACCTTCCACCTTTAATATATGCAAGTTAGTAAACATCAGCAGCACTGACGGTTTGCTGTACTGAAGGCTGTTGTTCAAATTTGCCTGTTCACATTGCCTCCATAAAACACCTAGGGAACATTGAGCACTTCAGGATCATTTTTTCTTCGAGCACTTGCCTTAAGAAGCCCCAATAGTGGAACTAGTGTTTAAGGACCACTGTACTGAAACATTACCATACATATATTTCTGTGTACTAGCAACTTAAGCATGCACTGATAAGCATGATAGTGAGTGGCTGTGTTTAAGAGAATGGCTGCTGTTTAGAGCATGTGTAAAGTGTCTTGCTGGTAAAGTACAGACTACTGCTTAATCTCTGGACCCCCTGTCCTGGAATAGCACTTATTTTAGATTTTTTTTCAGTCTCAAGCTGAATGATTTATTGTCATTGTGGTCACAAACATGTCAAATCCTGCAATCCAAAATGCTTGCTAATTGTCAGGTTACAAATGTCATCTAATTGGCAGTTGCTGTGTGACAAGAGGGCATGATTCTATATTCAACGAAATGCATTTTCTTGGAATTGCTTGGGAGGGATTAAATAGATCTGTTCTCAACTTTTGAGGCACCTAAATGAAAGTCAGGAAATTACAGCTATACAGTCTCCCTCCCCTTCAACTGCCTCTTTAGAAAAAAAATAAAACTATCACAACGTGGCACCAAAATAAAGTATTGTAGTCAGGTTCTTAAATCCATCTTCACAACTCTTTTTTCATGTGAATAAATCATGCTTTGTGAATAGCTTTATTTACCCAGGGTACCGTATGAATCAAAAACCTGGAGGCAATAATCTTGATATCCTATTACAATCTCTACAAGCATTTAGGTTAAAGATTCACAGTCTATCTATTGCTATTCACTTTTTAATTCCATATGAACAAAATAAATATTCCAGGTGTGTTGCACCAGAGGAGGGAAAATTGAAGTAGTAAAGCTGTGAGTGTGAGTTCCAAGGCTGGATCAACACTCCAGTTTCTGAACCCAGATTATCTGTTTTGAACTGGATTATATGAGTCTATACTGTCATACTGGATTATATATATGGCAGTGTAGATAGGACCTGAATAAATCAGAGACCGCTTTCAATCAAGGTTAGGGAAATATTAAAAAAATATTTACAAAGATTTTTCTGCAACTTTAGGAAATGTCAAATAAATGGCAATATTTTTGGACAGCCCAGTTTATGTAGTTGTGGGCACTAGGGGGCTTCACATTACACAATTATTGCACAATGATTCAATGTTAACTGCCACAGTACCACCTTAAAGGATCCTGGGATCTGTAGTTCAAAGATGATGATTTAGAATATTATTTATTTATTCATTTTATATACCACCTTCTCACAAGGTGCAAGGTGGCTTACCAAAGGATTTGGAAATAAAATAAAATCTAACAGTAAAATTGAAACACAATTTTGAAACAAAACAATATACTTAATGAAAACTTATAAACAGTATAAAGTCAGTAAAAAGGCATACACAAGTTTTTAAAAAAGCAAAACAACAACACTCTACCATGCCAGTTGGAGGACAAAGCCCAGGAAGAGAGGGAAGAATAGTTCCACAGATGGTGCTGCCCAGAAAAAAAAAGGCTTTTTAGACTATGGACTTTGTTTCATGAAGATGGACTCTGGCAAGTGGTAAGTCGCACATCATAGCAGTTGGAAGGAATGATTTTGCTGAGAATCTTACAAATCTAAACAATAAGACTTTGAAATGAGTTATGTGGGAGGAGACAGTTTTCTTGAAGACAAGAGATCATCAGATGCAGGAGAGAATAGCTCAACGTTTAATGCAGATTCAAAATGAACATGGTTCTGCAGTGTAGATAATTACATAGGAAATCCTGGGACGTTATTTAACACACTGCCTTTTTTAACATTTCAAAAACAAGAAGGAAACAAAGTTATCATATCACATGATGCAGGGAGATTTTCCCCTTGCATCCATCTTACTTCATTAGTGAAGTGTTTAAAAAGTGTGAAGAAATGGGAGGGGGAAGGGAGGAGTCAGATAGGGAAAAGATCTGCCAAATTTGCCCATGCTGAATCGTTTCAGTGATGCGGACTAATGGGTGTACATATGAGCGGTCTCCTACCAAGCATTGACATTTCTCTCACAAAATCCTGCTTTGTGAGCCTGGCATGGTAATTTAATTTAATAATCAGAAATACCAAAATTTCAAGATAACACCAGATTGTTTCCCCGGTCATTTCACCTTTACAGTAATTTTGGCTTTCAAAATTGCACTACTGTTAGCTTTTAAACTTTGTTTTGGATTTCCAAGTTTGGGAATAATGAGATTGGGAGGAAGAAGCCAAGAGAAGTGGGTGTGTGTGGAGGGGGGGGGGGGTCTGCCTAAAGAACAAGGCTTCCTGTCTCCTCAGGAAGAGTGGGATTGGAGGAGAATGTCAAGTATCCCCAAAGTAGTGTCTATCTTTAGAGCAGTGCCTCAGGTCTATGGGTGGTCCTTGTAGTCTCTTCCAATTCTATAAGAACCAACAAAGCCACAGGACCTCATCCAGTTACCTGTATAGGTTATCCATCCAAGCAATGAGAATCATATCAATCAAGACAACCAAAACCATATTCTTCCATAACTAGGATTGAAATGAATTTAGAAAATCTGCTTTGTTCATCAGTCCTCAGACTGTCACCACATGTTCTAGAAACGTGCTCAATAAAAGAATATATGAGACTGACTTATAATTATCTAGCATGGTAAGGTCCAGAGACTTCCCACCTCTAGTAACAGTCTTACTACAACCTTTTAGGCAGTACAAAATGCTGTTATGCTGCATCAACCAAAAGTCTCTAGTGTAGTAGTAGTAGTAGTAGTACTAATTTTATTGATTAGCCCTTAGGCCACATCAGAATACCAAACCAAACAACAAGGCTTCATAAGACTTGATTGCACTTTGTGTGAAAGCTCTAGCCCAGGCATCCTCAAACTGTGGCCCTCCAGTTGTTTGGGCCTTCAACTCCCAAAATTTTTGACAACTGAACAAGCTTGTTGGGGCTTCTGGGAGTTGGAGGCCCAAACAGCTGGAGGGCCACAGTTTGAAGATGTCTGCTAGTGCTTCAGAATTCCATAGGAGGCTATGACAGTTAAAGTAGAATCATAGTGCTATAAACATGTAGTATGAATGAGGCCTTGTTCTTGTTTCTAGGCTGGCCTTACCATGCCTCCTCTACATATACATCTATGGAGTAATTTGATTCTTCTGAAACATAGTGAAGATTTTTGGGGACTTTTGATGTCAGGGTGCCAGACCTTCATTTCAGTTTTCTTTTCAGCTCAAGGACGGGGAACATGTGGGCTTCCAGATGTCATTGGATTGAAGTTTCCCTGATATTTCACCATGCATGGTGCATGTTAGGACCAACAAAAATTGCAGTCCCACAAAATTGAGAGGAACAAAGGTGCCAACTTCTGTTTCATATAGTATTTGAAAAAAAAAGTTTTGCAGGATCTGCAATGAGTTATGGAGTCACAATAAGCAGCAGCCCAGCAACATTTCTCATGAAGAATTGGGCAATGAAAATAATGCTGTGTCAGAACTAGAGGGAAGAATATTTAAGACCAACCACCCTATCTGCCCACCTATCATGATCCAAGAAACAATGCTGTTATGAAGCATTGGGCCATCTCAGTGAAAGATGCCACAGAAGCTGCTTGAAGCAATGGATCATAACTTTCTGCCACCTTGTATTTGACATAATCAGAACTTCCCCTCCTCCAGATTAAGAAATATTTTACTTGTCCTCTGCCTGGGATCTTATGGTACAAGGCATGAATAATAAATAAATAAATAAAATGTACTTAGATCTGCAAATATTATCAAAACATTGCATTCCTCCAAAATATTTTGAAATTCTGACAAATCATGAGAATCAATTTAGTCTGATGCCTGAGAAACACTTTGCTTGGAAACATTACATTTGCCATGAAGGCACTATGTGATTTTAGGCAGAACAGAACACAAACCTGGCTTTTACCACACCGCAATACAAAGTTTTCCAAGTTTAGCACAAATATTTCCCCCTTAGTACATTTTCATGGCCAACAGAGCAAGACCTTCCAACACTACTCTCCACCAAAAGGCATTAGGGACTCCGAGTTGGAAAATACATCCACTCAAATGAGGATACAACAGGCATAGGTAAACTTCAGCCCTCTAGGTGTTTCGGTCTTCAATTCCCAGACATCCCAGCCAGCTTATCAGCTGTTTTGAATTGTGGAAGTCCAAAACACCTGGAGGGATGTTTTGGACTTCAACCTACAGCCCATACTTCTTCCACAATAAGACATCTCAATAGATAAAGTCCAATGTCCTCTACAATAAAAGGAGCAGGCTCCAGGTAACACTGACTCACAAGCAGCATGTATAGAAACCATCTCACAGTACTTAATTCAGTGACTGCCAGAAGAAGTGTGCTGAATTACCAATACTTCAAATGTTCCAGTACACTGTTTCTAATAGTGACAAACCCACCAGCAGAGCTTGAAGGCAGGAACTGTTCCAGTAACTGGTATTAAAAGTACAGTGCTTCTGTTTATGAAAGTCCAATTCATCTGCCACAACTGATAGATATGCCCCTGTGTGAATTTGCCTGATTGGTCCAGTAACAATAGCAAGTCTGTTTGTTCCCCTAGGTGTTTACATTATTAACAACCAACATATGGAACTCTTGACTAATGGGTACATTTCTTAATAGCTATGGAAATATATGCTGATAACTAAACATTCATGAGAACCGTAGAATCACCAAAGAAAGAAGACAAGGTCAAAGTTAGGCCAACGATTCTGTCTTCTTTAGGGATTTCTGATCATTAGGTTACGTAAACTGCAGCATGCATGCATAGGAAACCCTGCAAAGTGTGGTATTGCACATGAGTAAGAATTTTACTCATTAAAAGCTTTGTAGTATTTCAGTAATATGGCTGCTGGTCATGGCAAAGGGAGGAAGGAAAGAGAGACAGACAGACAGACAGACAGAAAGAAAGGAAAAAAGGAAATAGCCTAAGAAGAACATCCCTTATTAATATGCATGGCTTTTTCTAGTTCAGCATCCTGTTTCCTGCACTAAGTAGACGCCTTTAAGGCAGTCCCAAAGCAGGTGGACCTCATCATGATAGCACCTTTGTGCTCATGTTCCCCAGCAAATGTGACAGACTATACAGGGGATCACACTTAGGCATCATGATGTGTAGCCATTGTTAGCTTTGCCCTCCATGAATTTATTCCCTTTTAAAGCCATTCAAGGTGGCAGCCATCATTATACATTAGGAAAGAAAATTCCATAGTTCAGCATGTTCACGGTATGAAGAAATCCTTCCTTTTATGCATCTTGAATTTCCTACCATTCAGTTCCCTGGGTCACCCCATATTCTAGTGCTATGAGAAGGAGAGAAAATTTCTGCATTTATTTTTCTCCACACCCTGCATGATTTTCTAATGGCAGTTGTTCTACCCGTCGGCTTCACAGTCTAAATAGTCAGAATAAATGGTCACCGCATTACTTTGTTGGCTCGTGGGACTTTTAATGGAATTAAGGTTGTGACCTGACTAATGCAGAGACTGTTAGCATACACCAAACATATTGTCTGGCTGACACCAAGGTCTTCCTATAAACCCAGGTGCATTTTTCAAAGTGAACTTTGTCCTGAGGAGTAGCAAAGTGCACATTGACCATCTGCTAATGGAACAGCACATAAACAATCTTCTGTAAACGGACAATGCAAAGCCAACACATTAGATATTTCACTTTTCTTGGTTTGCCTTTTCTATTTATTCAGGGAATCTACTTTAGCAAACATGACTGTCATCTAAAGGCCTTCAGGTATGTCAGGCCTAGCAACTCGGTCATTCATTTCTGATATTTGGACGACAAAACAAATCCAACTTATCATACTCTCATCCAACAGTTTCATTGGAAAAAATTATTCAGAGGCCATAAGCTAGAGCCTTCTGCTGAGAGAGTGGGTTTCTATGCCTTAAGGTGGGATTCAGATTTAGTCTCTAGTTCAGCACGAAACCACTACACAATACTGGCTCCCTAGCAAGGCACAAGTATAACCAATTTGTAAAATGCCAGAAGTCAACTTATTAATGAAATACAATGGTTCAATAATATTTTGCTTACTACTGAGTTGGACATTCTGTTTCATTTGTATGTTACCCTGAGATTATTTAGCAATAGAGCAGGACAGTTATATTTCAGTATGCAAATGTTCCTTTAGTTTGATGCACAGTAATAATGTCATTCCTCAAGGACTTCCCACAGATCACTGAAGCACCCAGCTAAAGGAAAATAGCTGGATTTCACTGGCACAGAAAGGGCCACTGGAGGTAGGAGAGCTGACAAAAGGGTGGGTTTTGAAAGGGCTGCACCAGGAAATGTATCAAGGCTACTTGCCAGATATGTGTATTCCAACGCAGCATCTTTACCAATCACTGTATTTTGCAGTTCTCTAATATGATAATATGCCAGGATATATATATATATATATATATATATATATATCCCCTAATATATTATGAAATTCAAAGACTTTGAGGGCAACTTCAGACACGCAAAGGCAGAGGGGAAAGAAACATCCTACTTCTGTATTTTCTGCTCAGGTATCTCCACAGCAGTTCGAAAACATGCAAATGTGAGTAGATCAATAGGTACCGCTCTGGCAGGAAGATAACGGTGCTCCATGCAGTCACAATGCCGCATGACCTTGGAGGTGTCTATGCACAATGCCAGCTCTTCAGCTTAGAAATAGAGATGAGCACCATCCCCCAGAGTCGGACACAACTAGACTCAATGTCAAGGGGAAAACCTTTACCTTTTCATCAACTTCTTCACTTTAACTGACACCCTTGCTCAGATAGTGGAGCAGGATAACAAAATAGACCAAGGCTAACTGCCAGATTTTTTTTTCTTAATATAAATTACAAAGAATGGAATTACAGTGTTCTAGTACTAAACTCCAAGACTGCAGGTCTCTAGCAAAGAATGCTAAGTGTCTCATAAACATATAATCTTAACATAGGATGGAGTCACAGAAGTGAAATCAAATTGCTATAGTTCTGTAATTCAGAAACATTGCAAGTAACAAGGAAAAAAATAGTTTTTGCCTATAAACTAATCCTCTTCACTACTGCTAATACTGCTTCTTAGGGCCCTTCCAAACAGCCATATAACCCAAAATATCAAGGCAGAAAATCCCACATTATCTGCTTTGAACTGGGTTATCTGAGTCCACATTGCCATATATACCAGTTCAAAGCAGAAAATGTGGGATTTTATTCAGCTGTGTGGAAGGGGCTGTTGGTGCTCAAAGTGAACTTGTTACATGCATTTTGTGTTAATTTTATTTTAAGATAAGGAGCTGTGGGGACAAAGAAGAATGCTGAACTACATACTTGAATTTCCTTTATAAGATCTTTTGGCCTTAGTGGTTATATTACAAGTTGAGAAAGTCTGGAATTCTAAAATCCAAAATACTACAAATCCAAAATAGTCCACATGAATGGCTGAGACGGTGACACCTTTGCCTTTCGAAAGTTCCATATACACAAATAAATAAGCATTAAATTATTACAAACACTGTGCAAAAAATGACCTTCAGGCTCTCTCTCTCTCTGTGTGTGTAATGTATGATATATATATATATATATATATATATATATATATATATATATATATATATATGAAACATCAATGAATTACATGTTTAAACCAGAGTTCAAGTATTTCAAAATCTGAAAAAATAAAAAATACAGAACACTTCTGGTCCTAAAAATTTCAGTATAAGGGATATTCAATCTGTGTGTGCGAAACATAACACTGTGTAGTATTAGGAAACATTGTGCTGCATTTTTCATTTCACTTGTATTTGCCCAATGTTTTCCTAAAGAACCTTTTCTAAATGATCCTCGCATACAGTCAAAGCAAGGACCTTCTTTTAAAATTTAAAAAGTGTTCTATTTTCAATACTTAGCTAGAGATCTCACTGCAAAGATAAACTGACCATGAGAACTATTGTTTGGAATAGAGATGATAATGGCAATTTCCTGAGGATTTGTAAATTCAGCTGGTAGTAATCAAAAACAGGCTTAGGCATCATCCTCATGGATACCTATTTCATCAGTTTTGGCAAACCCCTTGTGGTGTTACCTATATAATTTAAAAACATATCAGGGTAGACAGATTAAAAATAAATGCTCAAAGCACAAAGATTTTAGAAGCAGATGTTCAAAAGCCAATAGATTAACTGTTTTTTTTCTTCTGTAGCAACATTGAAAAAAAATCTAAGAAACAACAGCTGAATAAGTAACTCCATATCCCTGTAGTCAAAACTTTGCAAAGCAAAATTTACTTGCTTAGAAAAAACAAGAAAAAAAGTTGAATTGCAGAAGACCAAAAGTTCTGAAGACCAAATTGGTAATAGTTTGCTCTTTTAGGAAGGGATGGGTGAGAGGTGATTTGTGCTATTATACATAAAAGGAAAGCTTATTTGGTAAAAGCCAAACTAAAAAGTGATCCACCTTTCACAAATTGCAGAATTGGAAGGAACCACATGGTACATCTACTATAACATCTTTTCTTATGGAACGCTAAGGTATTCCTGAGCAGTGTTCTTCCAGCTTCTATTTAAGAAAGCTCCAGTGAAGGAGACTCTACCACTTTCCAAGGAAGTTGATTCATCTGCTGAACATCTCTTAGGACCTAATCACATGAAGAATTTTCAGCATCTCAGGATGCTTCTACTCCAGTTAAATGATGGAGCCCCATGTTACCCATCACATGACATAGTCTCATTTCTGACAGGGCTCCGTTGCCCAACTGGGGTGACAACGTAGTAGGACACTGCACTGCCAACAAGGGAGCCTCTCTGTATTCTATTTGGAACAAGGTGGCGACTGCAGGACAAGCCATGGTGGCTACTGCAGGACAAGGCTACTGCAGGACAAGCTACGATGTGAAAGCATTACTGCGAACCAGGCAGGGCATGGGGTGCTGGGATTTACTCACCCAGCCAATTCACCACAGAGACTGGAGAATCAGCATGGGGAACATCATCAATGTGATGAGGTTCTTACTGTCAAGAAATATGTTCTTCTGATAGACCCTAGACCAGGGGTCCTCAAACCCCTGGGGGACAACGAGTATAGTTTGAAAAAAAATGCTCAAATGCCTATACACATGGCACATATTTTATTTGTAGTGCAAAATAATATGAAAGAACAATTCAATATTTAAAATGAGTAACAATGTTAACCAACATAAACTTAACAGTATTTCAGTGGGAAGTGTGGACTGCTTTTGACTGCTTTTGACTGATGAGATAGACAAGTTAATTAGGACTGTTGTTGTAGTGTGCCTTCAAGTCATTTCAGACTTAGGGCAACCTTAAGTCTAAAGTTTAGGATGGGGGCCGTGTAATAATTGTGGAGGCCACAACCAACCATTAGTTTGGGGACCCTTCCCATAACATTTAAAAATTGCCATCATATCCCCTCCTACCCCTACTGCAGAACAACGTGGAATGAGAAAATTGAATTTCAGAATTTCAGTTTTGGGAACCTTCCATGCTAAGAGAGCATGCAAGGTGGAATATTAACGGGCCTCATGAGCTAGTTTTGCTTTTCCACCACCCCAATCATCCTGATGGCCCTATGACCTCAACCTCTGTATGGGCTCTGAAAAATATATGGGTATTGATACAAAACTCCTCACGAGGAAGGACTCCATATTCTTCTTCATGTAGTGGAATTCTATTTGCATTATTGGAACACACCTACAGGTCCTTCAGATGTATTCTGCACAAAAGGCTAACGACTTGGCAGTCTCATGTTGTGGGTGGAGACAGGAATAGTCCATGAGACCCACAACCTCACCCCTGGAATGTTCTTTGAGTAGCTGATTGGGTTTTGTTATGAAACCACTCTTTTGTGTTTCCCCCTGAAGGGGACAGAGGGAGTGGGAGTTGTTTATCGATAGTCTTATACATGAAACACCTCCCTCTGCCACAATAATTACAGTCCCTTTCCTAACCACAAGAGTGGTTACCTTCATCTAATAGCTATACTTTCCGTGATGGCTGCACAGTAGTAATTGTGTACAGGACAGGAGCCGGGTTTTAAATATGGACTTCATAAGAGTTCTGTCAGGGTTGGTTTAGGAGTGAATGGCTCTAATTTACATGCAATGAGGATACAATACCTGTCTATTTTAAGGCTGAGGGAATGTAAGTCTTAAAGGCTCTTTTCAGTGTTAAAATGGCATAGTTTTATAATTCAATTCCATCTTAAGTTCAGGTAACGCATATCTCATTTGTTACCATGGATACGGGACATTATTTCCATTTGTTTGTTAGAGACCTCATACTGGGTATGAAATTAAACTGTAACATAGCTTTATGGCAAGAATTATCTGAAAGGAAAAAGTATAAGCACAGCGCCTGAACTGCCACTAAATTGAATGGATTTTTATTTCCAGGCAGGATCAAATGCAGAACTATTATTTCTATCCAAAAGATGCTGGTATGTAGAACTGAGAAAGATATCATCTGATTTTTTTTATTTCCTCTGCCAGAGGAGAAGAGGGAAAAGAATCCAGAAATGGAACAGAGGAGGAAGAAATTGTACTAGGAACTTGCAACCAAACTAGTTTTGCAATATTTACTTTACTTTTTAAAAAGAGAAAACACATCCATTTTTTTCTGATAGACTTCTATATATTTTGCATTTTCCCAGAAGATTTGTTCATTGCACAAGGAATATGCAGTTCTTAGTCAGCTGTTGAATATTTTCCCCAAGTACTTACACAGGAATTAAAATTGCAGACATACTGAAACATCTTCATCATTTTAATTGCAGGGAAATCACATTTTCCCTGTTCTTACATTTTTTCAACTAGGTAAGTTCAGTCGTTCCACTCCTTATCAACCCAGACATTGCAGTTGAAACTGACACAAATAATCTGTTGACTCCAATCTATTTGTTAATACTAGAGATACCAACAATGCCTAGCAATGTATATTTTAGCATTCTAATTTTTTTTATTTCTATTCCAGTTTTTATCCAGCACATGACCCAAGGTGCTGTGTCCAGGACATCAGTAGCAGTTCATCGACTAGTGAAGATCCACAAGTTATCAGCTCTCATTTCCTCGAGAGTTTCCAGGAAAGAAAGAAGGAATTGTAGTCTTTGGGCTACAAATCCTGATTCCTGATATATTGGAGAAAAACAATTATTTCATAGTTGACACAGCTCTTATTCTGTGTTCTTTTGTCCTATAACGCTATGAAAACACACAGTTACATCATATGAAAACATACAGTTTCATCAAATGGAGGCAAAGGCTGTTGCATATTCCTTTAAGATCCTTCAACAGAAGATACTTGCTGGAAATGACAACCTTCTTCAAGCCTTCTCTAGTAATGTTTATCTATGATCCTGTTGCTTACTGTTTCCTGTATGTTTGTTCTGGTATGCAGCTTCCTTTACTCTATGGTTCCTGAGAAGTTATAGAAGGGCTTGGAGACTACACGATCACTACAGACTACTTCAGACATCAGATCACGCGCTTGCTGTTTTGCTATGAGAGAGGTCCTGGCCGGATGGCACAGAGAATTATCTCAAACATATCTGAAACTGGGCTGATAAGTTTTGTACCTGTGTATGCTGAACACATGAAGGCTGTGAGTAAACCAAATATGTTTTTTTTTATCAAAGTCTACTTCATTTTTGTCTCTTGAGTGCATGATATGAAACAAGTTGTTTTATGGGAGAGTCCATATTTTTGGGCACTGAAAAACACTTCTGAAGCACTGCTGTTTTTTATGCACTGCCAAAATCTCTGTTTTTCTAACAGATCAGAGACAACAGGCTATTCAGTCTAACAACCAAAACCATTGCCTAGCATAATTACATCTGGTTGTGTCCCATAAGAGAAGATTCTACTCTAAAGGGTTTTTGGCTCTTCTGTGAAAGGTCATGCTTTTCTTGAAAAGTCATGATCTCCAAAAAGTGTCTTCCAAAAATACTAGGGCAGCACAACTAGCAAGTAATATCCACCAGGATTTCTTTGGATCACTCTCTTATAAGCCCTTAGCAGATTGGCCATCAATAAAGGTTTTATGGGAGCTACAGTACAAGACTTCAAATGTACTCTTTCCGCTGTACTCACAACTGAACCGAACATCTACCACATGAAAGATTATAATTTAAAACTGTAGCACTAAACTATAACTCTTCTTCACCTATGGATATGAGGTCAATAAAACTCAACATGATCTCTTCTTTGTGTCTCTTCATCAATTCATAAACAGCAGAGGAAAAGGATAAAGGGAGCACACATGCACAACATCAACTTTAGTTTTAAATGGTCAAGATGCACAACACAGCAGTGCAATTTGGGCAGTAGTACCTGCTGCATGCCTTGTAATGTTTGTTGCAAGAACTGCAGCTGTTGGTCCTTGGTCAAGCTTTCTTCAGTTCGAAAAAGTTGGCCCTTTTCCTGCTTTAGGAGTTCCACCTCATTTCGGTATGCATCCAGTTGCCACCGGAGGCTGTCGTTTTCTTCTCTAAGTGCGTAAGCTTGGGCAGCTAATGCTGAGAGAAGAAAAACAATGTGGCAGTTAATATAAAGGGAAACACATTCATCAAATAACATGCTGGGTCAAACAGAACAAATAAGACATCTCTGTGTGGCAGCTGCTACAATTATAAAAAATAAATAAATAGTTGCTTCACTGGGGTCACTTTTAGTATGTGCCTTCTTTTATAGAATAATAATAGACCAACCTTTTACAGACATTCCTTTGCTCAATACTCTAAGAAACCACCCAGCAGAAACCAAGTTAACACAACATAGAATAAAGGGGCCAAAATAAATTGTTCAGGTTCTGTTCAGGCATAATAAAGTAATCACAATTAGAAGTAACCATAGTTTAGAACACAAATATAAACCCAAAACATAAACCATGGCTTTTAATCTATTTGATGTTTTTCTCATCTTCCTTCTTTCCTACCTACCAACCTATCACCTTTATATACTGAGTTTCTATCTAACCGTTCTGCCACCTCCCATAGTCAATTCAAGATATATTTAATACATGACTGAATGGAGCAAGAGCATTCATTATCCTAAATTACTATTAATACAACCACACGTTGCAAAATTGCTTCAAAACAACCTTAAATATAATGACATGTCTGAATAGAGTGAGAGAGCTGTGGATGAAAAAAAGATAAAGTTAACAAAGTACTACACAACAAAGGAAGCTTGTGGGTTAAGTAAAATAATTCATCTAGGGGGAAAAGTAATCCAAAGTGAAGGAAATTCTCTACTAAAGCTTGTGTACACCCGCTCAAAATCCCAAATTTTCCCCAAATGGATTGCTGGCTGTTTTTCATGACACACACCAACTTCCAGTGAGTACCATGGGTTTGTTCCACATTGAACAAATTTGGGGGATACTCTGGGGTTTAGATCTGAACAGTGGGATTGGGTGTCATTTAGACTGATACATTATCCAGACTAGAAACTGGTTTCATCACCCTTTCCCCACTCTTATCAGTGGAAGAAAAGTAATGCATAGTGCCCACTCAGCCATGTAGTTGGTGCCACTGTTATTAAGTGGATACGGAACTTCTTTCGAACTCTGGACCATTGCATTGCCTCCTCGTCATCCAGCAAAAATATGGGGGCAGTTTCCATGCCTTCTTGTTTATGGTGCCTTTCTGACATCAGCAGTGATCAAGTGCTTGAACTCCATGAGTTCCATGGCTAGCCGCCAGTAGTTGCAACACAAAAAATGTGATAAGTGAGTTGCCACAGTGGAACACATGTGGTCCGAGGCTACCTGGACAATAGTCCCAAATTTGGCATGGATGTACTGAATCTAGAACTGCTCGGGGGCAGATTTACACCAGAAAAAATACAAAACAAAATAGATGAAAAATTGTTTTTATATTTTTTCCAAATGTTTAATACACCAAGATAAATCAGATGTTTGTTTTATTTTACATCCGAGGTTTTAAAAGTATGGACAAAGAAATATCAGGGACATACTTAGAATAGGCCGATTGAAATAAACATGATTTAGGTTAGTCAAGTTAACTATTACCTCTTAAGTCTCATTGGTTGCAGTGGATCTATTCTAAGTATGTCTTAGGCTGAACACAATTTAATTTCACAGGCTCTTGTTTGGGATGGCTGTCTTAAATTAAGAATCACAAGACCAAAAGACCTGCACAGTTCTTGTTCTGTCCCATCTCACTGTATGAGTGTCATATATGACAAATGCAGCTTGTGGTATGGCTCTGTCCAATGCACATGCATTAACATTTTCGTACCACATCATTCACATATCTATGAGAAGAAGAAGGCATCCCATCTTTGGTCCACCTCATAGACAGTATGCACATATGTTACTGGCAGAATGGCTGAGCCAATATGGCCTCCTCTCTGTTCTGCAGTTTCAAGTTAGACTGACAACAGTACACAGTTCTGAGCAATTGTACTGCAGACATGCATGTACGGCCACAAATGTATTTTGAAACTCTACTGATTCTCAAAATACAGTGTGCTTTGTTAATTAGGGAGTAGCTGATTTGAAGAAACACATGTTCAAAGCACTCCTGAGTATATAGATTTAGTTGTATAGTTTTCTGAATAAACATTGAGTTATATGCCAACCATTGAGCTGCTGAACTTGCTAATCGAAAGGTCACAGATTCGAATGCGGGAAGCACCGTGAGCTCCCGCTGTTAGTCCCAGCTTCTGCAGTTTGAAAACATGCAAATGTGAGTAGATCAATAAGTGCCACTCTAGCGGGAATGTAACGGCGCTCCATGCAGTCATGCTGGCCACATGACCTTGGAGGTGTCTATGGACAACGATGGCTCTTCAGCTTAGAAATAGAGATGAGCACCAACCCCTAGAGTTGGACACGGCTGGACTTAATGTCAGGGGAAAACCTTTACCTTTTACCTTAGTTATGTGCATATTCATTCTAATATTTACAGTATAACAGGACTCACATGCTTAGGAAATGCCATCTGCCCTTCTCACATTACCCTCTGTCCACTTGAAGCAGGGATGTTAGTTCAAGAATGATACCCTCAAAACAGTACATTTTCCCTATGGATTTCTGTTGTCCCCCCATCCTGTCCCATCCCATCATGCCTCCCCCTGCACCCCCGTCACCTTCAGGTTATGTTTAGACAGATAGAACAGAACAAAATGATATAAAATGCAAATGCTTGGAAAAATGTTGATGCTACAGAAGCATTACTGCATTAGTAGCATTGAAAGACACTTAAGTCATTTCCTTAGGAAGCTCCATTTGGCCTCTTTTCAATTTAGAATGGCAGTTTTATTATCATAACTGATAGCAGGTGTTTGCGGAGAAATCGATTAGTATGCAGGGATGGAAATTACATTTAGCAAATGAATTGCACCGTCTGCAGTGTAGACTGAAATTTGTGTGGCAAAATGCAGGAAGCCATAAAGCAACATTATTTAAATAAATTATTTGAGCATAAATATAGATGGGGAAGGAGAGTGTGTTACCTAGCATTTTAGGAATATTATTATAATCCTATGGGCTAATTTTCCTCTGGGTTCTTGCATTTGGCCAGAACAAGTTCTATCTGCCTGAACAAATATGTGATAGAATGTATTCTAGGACTGTGATAAAATCTTATCACTCTGAAGTTGCTTTAATTAAATTCATAACCAGGACCTATTCTATGAGCATTTGAAATGAAGGACAAAATATTGATTTGCACTACTGATTATATAATTTTCATATTCAATGTTATTGAATCTTTAATTGCTGTTTGACATAAGCAATATAGATAAATTATGGATGGTACTAACTTCAAAAGGTGACCGAACATACTGGGGAACAAATCCATCTCTTCAAGTAAAACAGCAAGGTTAAATATTAGAATATTTGTTAATCAACTCTTCCACCAACTGACAAATTGGAAAAAGCCCCTTACAGTAGAACTGGAAGGCAGAAAAGGGCCATTAGAAACCAATGATCTAAACAGGAGAAGTACTGGATCCAGCTCCGGAGTGATGACACCCCCCCCCCCCCCCCCATGAAGGCCATAGGACAGACAGGCCACTCATTCACACAAAAGGTTGAATAAATGGATGGAACAGGCCACATGCAGCCCCAGAGCTGTTTTTTTCGCTCTCTATCCACCTCAAACCAAAAACTAGGAAGTATGGAGGCATTTTGTTCCCCCTTTACCCTTCCTGGGACTTTATTTAAAAAGGAATTGAACAAGAAGCGACTTTCAGCTCACTTTCTACCTCCTGGGGCCAACATAGTTTAGGGGAGTCCAAAATATAGCAAAACTGCACTAGGGGGGGATTGGGAGGAATGTGCGGTGTTTCATATGTGCCTGGAATGCAATAAATAGATGCATCAGTTCAAGGTTACATGGGAGGGCAATTTGGCCCATAGCATACAGTAGTCCCGTCCCCCCCTACACATTCAAACCACTTTCTGAGGTAGAAAAGGACATATGCTTTCTCTCTATCCCTAAAGGCCATTCTACTGTCCTACTTGACTTGGTTCAGCCAAGATATAAGCCAACAGTCTGAAGGAATCTCCACCTTTGACTGGACCTCTTTGATACCACTTTAACTGCTATGGTTTAATGTAATAGAATCATAGGAACTGTAGTTTAACACGGTGTTTAGCCTTCTCTGTTCAAGAGTGTCGATGTCTCACCAAATTAAAACTCTCATGATTCCATAACATTGAGCCACTGCATTTAATGTGGAGTCTGACTAATACCAGGTGACTTTTATTTGGGGAATATTCTTTGTGAGCCCCTGGTGATGCAGCGGGTCAAACCGCTGAGCTGCTGAACTTGCTGACTGAAAGGTTGACAGCTCAAATCCAGGGAGCAGGGTGAGCTTCCGCTGTTAGCCCCAGCTTCTGCCAACTAGCAGTTTGAAAACATGCAAATGTGAGTAGATGAATACATACTGCTGGCCGCATGACCTTGAAGGCATCTACAAACAATGCTGGCTCTATGGCTTAGAAATGGAGATGAGCACCACCCCCTAGAGTCAGACACGACTTGATTTAATGTCAAGGAGAAACCTTTATGTCATGTTTTATGATTTAATAGATAATTGTATGTTGTTGTTGTTGTTGTTGTTACTATTATTTGAAACACAACAAGATGAGTCCACAGCAAACAAGATCACTCTGCTGGCGGTTGTATTAGATCACACCACGGACACTTCCCAAGTGTCTAGGACTGTGTGATGTATCGGCAAATAATGGCGCAGATCCCAGTAGGGTGGCCTTTTGCAGCTGGCAGATGGTAATCTTGTCAGCGCCGATTGTGTTTAAGTGCAGGCCAAGGTCTTTAGGCACTGCACCATTGGGACCACCTTGACTGGCTTGTGCCAGAGTCTCTGCAGTTTGATCTTTAAATCCTCATATCGTGTCAGCTTTTCCTGTTGTTTCTCTTCAATCCTTCTGTTGCCTGGGATTGCATCATCATCATCATTATCATTATTACTACTACTATTGGTTTCTGTATGTGAGGCATTAAAGTTTGCCATAATTATGTTGGAAACCACTTTGAGTCCCCCGCTGGGGTGAGCTAATAAATAAATATGAAGTAAATAAATAAAGAAATAAAATTATCTTTACTTATTCCTTGTGATGTGATTTGAGGTGGGTCCCGGTGATGTTATCAGATTAAGATTACAAGGGGCAACCTCTGGCAATGTCATTCATCCTAATAAATTAAGCATCAACCACCACTACACAGAGTATGCAATTCCAATTAAAATACATTTAAGTAAGGAGGAGACTATATACACTTTTCAAGACATTCTCCTCCTTGTCCTAAGAACTGGAAAAGAGGCATCAGCTCCTGAGATCATTTCTACTTCCCAGGATTTCTTTTCTTTAACACATCAGCTTCAACACCTGCCTTTTTCTCTCCAGGGATAGCAGCAATCAGAGTAATATCAATCTTTCAAACTCTGTGTGAGATTTGTTTCTTGTTTCTAGGCTACTTGTGAGGTTGTGGACACATGAGTATAATGGCTGAAAAGGGGTTCAAACTCATAATGATAACTTGCACCAGCAGAATCTTTGTCAGGCTGAAATTATTCACAATTTACGGAACTATAATAATTCAAGATGTAATCAAATAAGTTTCTTATTAAAAAAACAAAAGCTAATAAAAATAAGTTTTGGTCCCTATAATGTCTTGAAGGAAAATCATGGCACGGAATCCCTCAGATTCTTTGTTGTAGATATTGTACAAGTTTCAAAAGAAGATATGTATGAGACACTTTCATATTACATTCAGAAAAACGTAAATCAGAGCATGAAAAAATACAGTGAAGACTGTAACCAGTGATGGCTGGAAAGTAATATTAATAAGATCATATGGCTAACATGAGTGAGTATGTGGGAGTTGGAATATTTTAAAGATCATTATTCTCCCCTGTTCCAATTCATCTGGAATGCACAATTTCACAAGGCCTTAATTTTAGGGCTGCGGGAATGAGGAGTAGATTGACTGACTCACTCACAGAGGGGATTATGAATAAAAGGGCAGGCCTGGGGGTGTTTTAATGTGACATTTACCAGTTTTACTCCAGGGACAGACTGAGACATCACCGAGGTGCATATCAAATAGCTGCATTGATCTGCAGCTATTTGATAAGCTCATGGGAGGTATATGAGCAGGTATGAATCTGAATCTGAATCTTTGGTGTGATCCAGAGGACTAGGATGTTGCCACTGAATTATTCATGTGATGACAGGAAGACCCTCCAGATTTAATCCCCAATTTAATAGTTTCGATCTGCAATACATTAGACCACAAGAACACATGAAAAACAGTAAGATGATATTTACAAGTGTCATACCAGAACTTGGTCATCAGAAAAGACTAAAGCAGATGTTAACCAAATAGAGTATGAGAAAACCGCCAAGAAGAAATGTTTAGAAATCAACCTACATAAATATTTATAGTGACTACAGAAACAACATTGCAATATATAATAGCAGCCAACAAAGGAGATAACGCCATAACATTATGCAACATTGTGTCAGACGAGCCAATCATTCTACAACGCCAAGAGACAGAGATGTCCTATTCAGGCACAAATGCTATTTGGAAGATCAGGTACTACAAAGAAAAGAAAACATGCATTCTAAAATGCCCGTTAATTAACACAGACTGCTACTGTTTTGGATTAAATACTCTCGAAGGTTGTGAGGAGACATTACAGCCATGTTTAAATATGTGAAATATATTGAGGAGGGTGCAGGGTTGTTTTCTTGGTTTCTGCTGCTCTGGAGATAAGGATCTCATCACATTATGGCCAAAAAAGCAGGCAACAGCAGAGGGATTTGCCAGGCAGTGTGGTGAATCCAGTAGGCAGCAGGGGAAACCGTAACCCCACATCACCTGCATCACTGCCTTTCTCATCCCATGGGGGAAGGCATCATCACCCAGCTTCCCCCCGCACTCCAAATAAGAACACGGAAAGCCTCTTGTGTTCTCAAGGCTATGTCCTAGGATGCTCCCAGGACAGAGTCAGGATGAAGCCCTGCATCATGTGATAGAATCCATCCTGGTTCCATCCAGGAAGCATCCTAGGATGGAACCAAGACCTCATGTGATGAGGTCTTAAGAGATGAAGTAATGGATTCAAGTTGAAGGGAAAGATATTCCATCTAAACTTTGTTAAGAACATCCTGATTGTAAGAGCTGTTTGACAGTGCCATATGCTGCCTAGAGAGTAATGGGATCTCATTCTCTGGAGGATTTTAAACAATAGTGCTCTGATACAGAATTCGTACGCAGGAAAATGGAACTGGATAGAGCCTTGGATTTCTTCCTAGCCTATGATTCTTTGAAGAGCTTCACTATAAAAGGAAATACATAGAACTTTGTAGAAACAGGAAAGTTGGAGAGTACGTCCAAGCAAAACAGGGTTTTCTTAGGAAGATCCCCTTTGAATAGGCACCTCACAACTGTGGGCTTTCTCTCCATTGCTGAGATACATCAACATCTCTCCTGGGAATCCGTGCTCCATCTTTTGATAACATACTGCAGAGAAGCAATCCTGATCTGAAAAATATCTCCACCCCATCTCCAACTCTGGTTCTGGGGATATATAATATTGTTTCTATTTTTAGAGTCTTTCTATGCAGAGCCAGTTGTATATTCATTACACATATCTATTCAGAAGTAAGCCCAATGAGTTCAGTGAAACATAGTATAGAATTGTAACCCAAGTGATTCTAAGACACTATTGGCATGCTTTTGAATTTATTTTCACCAAGGGCCACATCGGCTTTATGGCTGCCTTCAAAGGGCTGTTGGTAATTGTAAAACTATAAGTATAACTATGTTGCCATGGCATTGAAAGCATCGCGGACCACTAAAATGACATAGTGGGCCTGATTTGGCCCACAAGCCTTGCATCTGGCATTTGTGCTCTAGAACATATTTTCAACCATATTTGTTTTAACTATTTGATCCCTGGAACAGAGAGTATTGCCCATTTTCCCATCCCCATTGTTATTTTAAGAAAAAAACCCCTGTGAAGTATGTTAGGTCGAGAGGCTGAATGGGTCGAAGTGAAGAACGAAGATTGTGTGGAAATTTGAGGTTTGATCTGATATATCACATGTGTTCATTGCTGTCTTGCAGTCACCATAGTTAAGAAAGAAAATTGCAATTTTGAGGAGGGTCTCATAAACGTGTGCTGATTTTACAACTTTTTTTCTCAGCTTTCCCAAATTCAGCACACAAATTCCAAGGATTCTCTGCTTCAAATGGCAGTTTTGTGTACTCTTCTATATTAATAATTTTGCTCTATTTTTGCCTGGCCATACTCGAATGTTCATCTAATTGTGCCCTAGTATTCATGTGTAAAATGTTGAAGGGTATACAACTAAGCAGCAGATGGAGATGCTTGAGACTGGATAGACCTCTGCCATGGGGTCTGGGCATGTTTGCGTGTCTTCCAGAAGGCAGTTTTACGCTTCAGATCTTTTTAAAAATGCTGTTTTCCTCAATCTCTTTGTTTCCTGCCCCAGTGCTTGCTCCATTATAAAAGTTACATCTGGAGGATGCTAGACATTTTGGGATAATAAAAATTACTCAACAAGATCTCTGTAATGTATAGCAACACTCACGTCTTTATAATTAATATAATTTGCAATGATTTGTTAAAAACGGCAAGAGAAAAGGATTTCCAACATTTCTGGCATGATTTTAAGGGTTTCTTTAAAAGGTTAATTCATCAGATGGCGATGTTTTATTCTTTCACAGAAATTATATGAACATTTTTCTCAAGTCCTCAAGTACCATTAATCAAATGTAAAGTGCCTTGCCTCTCTTCAGCTGAGAAATGGAGCTGTTTGGAGCCATCTCATGAGAATATTAATAATGGAGGACACCTCCCCCCATAAAAGGACTATGGTATATTTTGTTTCAATTATGATGTTTCTGTTGTCTAAAGCCCATAACTCTCCAACTGGGAGGGGAGCTGTCATAAGGAGCTGTAAACAAGTTAATATCTACTTTAGACCATTTAAATAGGACTTCTCTAGTTCCAGTTCTCTAAATTGAAGCTATGTTCAAATCCTTAAGGACTCCAGCTACCCCTTGAAAGCACATAGCCCCACTCCCCACCCCCATCACCCCCACATTACAGACTATACAAGAAACTCTTCACAAAACCTATATAAAACAAAGGCCATGGGGATTGTGACAGGGTGCTGTTTGGAGGCATATCACACTGCAGTGTAGGGGTTGTTGTTTTGTTTTGTTTTTTGGATCCAGGCCACAGTGTGTATATAGATCTTCTCACCAGACCTTAGAAATAATGTTTTATAGTAACAATTCACTTGTAATGAGTGATTTTGGGCAAAGACCATTGCAATTTTGTTTCTTTTAAAGAGAGCACAGCTATGGGGAATCATTAATTTTTTAGTCTGGGCACAATAAGTAATGTTCACTTACTATGTCCCAAATATTACTTTGGAGGGGAATAAAAAATCAGTCAAAACAGAATGAGCTAGCAATGAGTAACTGTTTAAATAACAACCAAATTTAGAGAATAACCAAAGAAAGAAAGAAAGAAAGAAAAGAAAAGAAAAGAAAAGAAAAGAAAGCCATTAATATTCAAAAATAATGTTCTAAGCTTTGACTCTCATTGTCATGCTGGCCATCAGGGTCCTTTACCAGATATAACAATACTCTTAAGGCTCTGACAAATCACATATTTCATATTTTTACATTAAAATAGTAATATGCATTTAAAAAGGAAGCAAGCAAGAGAATGAAAACTACATTAAAGGGAAAAAGATAACCTCTAAGAACATCTCCAGTATTGAAAAAGTACTAGTTTTAAAAAAATAAATGGGTAAGAAGGTATAAAGACAGAATGAGACCAAATTGAAGAATCAAGGCAAAGTAACCCTCCAAATTATGTATATACTTGTGTATAAATCTAGATTTTTAAAGCTAAAAGTGGACCTTCAAAACCTGGATCTCTACAGAAGTCAAAAGTTGATATCAAATATAGTCAAGATGCACACACCTTTATGTTGTGGGTCAAAATCTAGCCTGCTGGCCCATTTCCCCCTAAAGGGCAAATATCTATTTATTTAACATAGGGAGAGTTGCTGGATTATGGCCCTGGCCCCACCCTTTCCATCCTAAGACTTCATCAGATGGGTGAGAGGAAGCGGGAGGCGGGGGGGGGGGGGCAGGACACATCTTACCCCATTTTCTCCCAGCAAGGTCTGTCTTTGAGGATGGCCAGCAATTCCACATCTTTTCCTCATCTTCTTTCTGCTTTCTCCCACTACCCGCCTCCCCTGGTTTCATAAATCAGGAGTCGGGTAACACCCTACTCCTAAAAAGGTAGTCTTCACTCTATTTTAGCACACTGAGACAAATTCCCATGGCTGGCCCCAAAAGTGGTCATGCAAAACAGAGTACTCTGTGGGACTCTGTTTTGCCAGCGTATGAAAATGAAGAGAAAATGGATGGAAACTTCAATGTGATGAAATCCTTAGCCTGATTAGGATCAGGTTACTGGGACTGTCCTGCTGCCAAGCCAATTCACCATGGAGGCTGTTAAATCGACACTGGGGGCCTTGTCACATCGATGAGGTCTATGGACTGTCAACAGAGTTTTGTACATACAGTCGATGGCAGAAAAGCTACTGCACAGTTCAAAAGCACTTTTGCCTGATAAAATTTTCTATGCTGAAATTCCCTTTTCAAAACAGTAGCGGAATATTTATTATTATTATTTATTTCAAACATTTCTATCCCATCCTTCTCAACCCCAGAGAGGGGACTCAGGGAGGCTTACAAATGGCAACCATTTGGTGCCAACAAAAACATCAATGACATTACAAAACAAATTGACAATTAGGTGAACAAAAGGATTACAAATATACAGTAAAATATTAAAAATAAAACATTAAACATTGAAACATTAAACATTGCCTTTGTATGGAGCAGGTGTGGGCACTAGCTTTACTGGCATTCATCTTTTTTTCCACACTAAATCCCCTTTCTAGCAGAGGGAACAGGGTGTAGCCTCCAGAGAACCAAATTTCTGAGAACTCAGAAGAATCAAAGTTTTCTCAGTGTCAGTGTAAACCCAGTGATAAGACCAGAATTTCAGCAGTGATTTATCATCAATTCTAGTCTCAAAATCTCATGGAATTTATTTTATTGGAATTTCTCAAATCTAGAAAAGACACCATAATGTGGGGTGACTTAATGATTTCAAACTTGGAACATATGGTGCCTCTGTAATCCACTTTAGCCCAGATTTGGGCCATACCAATGTTAGAGGCAGGGAGCTGAAATATCTGGCAAGTCATCTTGAACTATGGCACATTAATGCAGGAGGCCGTGGACATTCCCAAACAGCCTACTGGCAGAAGGATGGAGACTGAGAATTCTCTATCAATTCCTTTGTTTTTTCCTAACTCCAGGGGACACTGAAGAGAGTTTGTTAGATTCCACTTCTCATAACTCAGGCTAAACAAGGAATGGACAAACTTTGGTCCTCCAAGTGTTTTGGAATTCAAATTAGATTGGAATAGTGGAAGTAAATTAGATAGATGGAATGACACCAAGTAGGGTTGAGATCTCCATCATCAGTCCACTTTGGCATCATCTATAGTTATTTAAAAGTGCAAAAAAGATTAAAGTTCTGACAATGGATCTCCGTGTGTTTGGAGCTTCACATGGTCACCTTAGTCAAAATACATACATACAATTTTGGATTTTGAAATAATTCATATTCTGGAGGAAGAATGCTCAACCTGCACCTTGTTTTATTACTTTATTGTTGTATAAAAGCTAGTCCATGGTACTATTTCCAAAGTAGTGGTCAGATGGACTATGTGGCCATGAAATAATTTCTGAGTACCTTACAACCACCTTAATCATCCCAAGTTGCCCTGGGGACTTTCACATCATAACTGCAGATTTCCGATATCGCAGTTGACTCTTCTGGGGATGCTTTCATCTAATCATAGTGTGGTTGTTTATATTCAAAGTGTTTCTTACTTAAGTTTTACTAATACCGAATTTTGGTTTTAACTACGCAAGAGCTAGTTCATATAGCATTTTATGCAGTATTTTAAGGAGGCATTTCACAATTGATGTATCTAGTCTTTAAATGATTTACATAGTATTTTAATGGTGTATTTTGTATTGTATTTTATAATCTGGTTTTTATGCATTTATTTGTTTGTCCTATATGTAAAAGACCTATAGTCTAAGCAATGAATAAACATGACACAGCATGTTTCATAACTGCAGATTGATAAGGTAACATAGACCTTTAACTCCTTTGCAAAATATACAACTGCAAGGTAAATAATGATAATTCTTGTGAAGAAAGAAGACAAACATCTTTTTTATATTACTTTAAAATGTTATTTTGTGAAAGCTAAGCTATTATACCATTTCTTCCAAAATATTTTTATGAACTGTTTTAACACTAGTACTGCACTGTTAATTCTGCTCAAGCACAAACCCCAAAACATATTTTAGCATCTTGTCAAAATGAGAGACTAAGAGTGCCGATAAAAATGACACTAAAATAAATGTAAATTTAGATTGCTGTCACAAGTGGCTGCTTGCTTTTGTGAAGATGTTAGGTTGCTATAGAGTTTTCCATAGCAACCTTGCATCTTATTATATAAATAATCCCCTTGGTGTCCTTAAAGCCTGCTAAGAAAACAGGATTAAATCTATTCTCATATGTAATGATCCCGCATTAAACCTTATCAGGATGAAAAACCAGAAAACATAATAAAACGTAATCTAGATAATAGCTTTTCTGGCAGATCAAAGGCATCGCAGCTCCACAGGCATTTCAATACTGTTTGTAGTTAGCCAGTCATTTTTCCAAAGCCCTTATTAAATATGTTTTCTTGAAAGTTCTGTTTTCTTGTTTTTTTGGGAAAAAATACACACATACAAAAGTAAGGTTAATAAACCTTTCATTGCTGTGATGAATTGAAGTATGATAGTGTCCTTTGATATGCTGAACTAATCGGATGAACTTTACAATATGATAACAGAAGGTTTACAAAGCAGACATTTCATACTTTACCTAAATTTCAGGTGTGTTTTGCTTCATTTTATGCTTCATTTTATTTTACTTATTTATGCTATTTTTAGGTTATGAATTACAGGACGCTCTCTGGATAGCTTACAGAATATAACAGTAAACATTTAAAGATCATGCTACAATAAAATATAATAGCATGCTACATATGAACAATCTACCCTATTTACTTGAAACTAATGTTTACCTTTTTTAAAATTAAGATAAAAACTGAGCCATTAAAATTACTGAGCAGAAGAATTCTATAAACACAGAATATAAACAATATCAAGAAGTACATTAACTCAAAAGAACTAGGAGGTAAGGTCTGAAGCTGAAAAAGTATAAAATGGTGCTTTCTGGGTTTCTCTAGGGCACTGGGTTTCCCTAGAGTAGTGGTTCTCAACCTGTGGGTCTCCAGGTGTTTTGGCTTACAACTCCAAGAAAACCCAGCCTGTTTACCAGCTCTTCGGATTTCTGGAAGTTGAAGGCCAAAACATCTGGGGACCCACAGGTTGAGAACCACTGCTCTAGGGAGAGCATTCCATAGATGCAGAGCCAACCCTAACCCTAACCTTAACCCTAACCCAAGAAGGTTGAGAAACAGAGATTCGAAGTATAGCTACAGTAATATAGAAAGATGCAAAAATTCACACTGCAGTGCGTGGACCTTTCTACCATTCCATCATGCACGTTCTCAACCAATTCCAGACATTTTTCAAGCTACTTCAACAATATAATAATCAAAACACAGAATGAATTTACATAAATAGTATATTACTAAAGTGGACAAGGATTATTTGCTTTCTTGATCCCTGCCTCTCTTAGCTGGTCATTCAGAGAGGAGATGCAATTTGATTTCAAAAAACAAAAACAAATTATCACTGCGTCTCTCACAGAAGAAAAGTTTCCATCCTGTTTAAAAGAAGCAGTAGTTAGACCAGTGCTGAAAAAAAAAAACTCCCTGGATCAGCTGGACCTTGATAACTACAGACCAGTGTCTAACCTTCTTTTTTTGGTTAAGGTGATTGAAAAGAAAGCTGCTTTCCAACTCAAAGCAGTCTTGGGTGACACACACATCCTTGATCCATTTCAAACTGGCTTCAGAGCATAATTCGGAGTTAAGACTGCTATAGTCACTTTTGTGGTTGATCTGTGTCTTGATCCTGACAAGGAGTGTATGTCCTTGTTGGTGCTTCTAGATCTTTTGATACCATTGACCATGAAATCCTTCTGGAATGCCTGGAGTGGTTGGGAATTGGAGGAACCGAGCTGCAGTGGTTTCCCAATGCTTTTTAACATTTCCATGAAACTGCTGGGAGGGATCACCCGAAGGCATGGGGTGGGATGTTATCAGTATGCTGATGATACCCAAACTTATTTCTCCATGCCTTCAAAATAGACTCAACTAGAGACAATGCGTCTCCTCTGAATGAATGACTTGAGGAGGTAATGGACTGGATGAGGGGAAACGATTTGAAACTGGATCCAGACAGAACAGAGGTGCTTGCCACCAATGGTCCCAACCTGGGAAATGTATCTACCAATTTTAGATGATTGATAGACTGAAAGACTGCATTCACTGGGAGTGCTCCTGGATCTATCTCTCCAAATGTCAGCTCAACTAGATGAGATGATCAGGAGTGCTTACTACAAGCTTCGGCTGATATGCCAGTTGTGCCCCTTCCTAGATTTGAATGACCTAAACATGGTAGTGCACATGCTTGTAACCCAGACATGGGCAAACTTCAGCCCTCCAGGTGTTTTGGACTTCAACTCCCACAATTCCTAACAGCCTACCAACTGTTAGAAATAGTGGGAGTTGAAATCCAAAACGCTTGGAGGGCCCAAGTTTGCCATACCTGCTCTAACCTCAGTGTTGGACTTCTGCAATATGCTTTACATTGGGCTACCTTTGTCTCAAGTTCAGAAACTCCAATGAATTCAAAACATGGCAACCGGACTAATTACAGGAACATCAAAAAGTAAGCATATTGTAACTATACTAAAGTCATTTCACTGATTGCCAATTAGGTCCTCTGGGAGTGGGAGCTACTCCAGCTTGAAACACCCAACTGGTGACCATCACTCAGAGGACCCTTTCATTGGCTGCCCCAAGACTGTGGAATGACCTGTGGAAGAGATACAACAGCTAAATGAGCTGTTGGAATTTAAAACACAACACGACCTACCCAGTTAGTTTTAACTATGAATTTAAAAATCACTTGATGTTTTATTACCCTGTTGTTATTGTTGCAAAATGTCCCTCCTTACCACCTTTAATTTGAAAAATAAATATACATTGCAGCAAAATTGTATCTAAAATGAAAATAAATCTCCAATTTTGTTTAGTACAGAATCCTATAGCCATGGATGTCATGTAGGAAGTTACTACAGAAAGGATCACAATTTGCCAGAAACATTCAACATACAGGATGTTTGTTGGCTGGAAACAATTCTCTGCAGGACATTTGGTTTCTGGACTAAGTAATGATTTCATCATACAATTTGGTGTAAATAAAGTGTGTTTTAGACATCAATTAGTGAGGGAAACTTTTAAAAATAATGTTACAACATAAACTTTAGAAGTCAGAAATCATACAAAAAAACTTCAAAATGTAACACAACTAAATTGTATACTTTACAAGAAATCCATATACAAAATATGGAAACATTTTGTTGTAACACAAAATCCTTGTGGGAGCTTTCTGGAAGAACTCAAGAGCAAGATCTTAGGTCCAGGAATGAAACTGCTAGTAATGTCATCAAACTTTAAGTTACCTCATTCAGTACACAAGTTAATCCATCATGAAATGCTCAACTGTGTTACAAACTGAGCACATTTTCAACAGATGTTTTCTTTCAGCTCAGAATGCCTGTGTCATTCAGGAGCACAGCCAGCCAAAGCCAACAACTTTGTAACTGCATGCACAGAAGTTCTTTAATATTAATAACTTACTCAATGAAATGCTCATTGATTACTGTGAAATTACATTAAATTCTTAAAAGGATAAGTAATTTAGAAACACCGTGGCCCATAAGTAAATGGATACAATAATATCTAAGCCATGATGTTGTAGCATCCACATTTACTGCATTGTCAGTCATGCATGTGATACAAACTACCATTTTCACTGTAATAAGGTGTGTGCATGCAGCACCATTAGCTGGGAGAATGCTCTCAGAAAGCAGTTCAACATTTTCCTAGGGCTTTTGGGGAAAGGTAATAAATTCAGAGCCTGGGAGAGATGCCATACTGCAAGATCCTGCTGCTAATGAAATAATTCTTGAAAATCTCCTGGAGTCAAGGCTTCTTTTTAATACATGTGTAGATATAGGATTACAAAAAGGTTACTGTTTAAGAAACTGTTTGTGGTAATGTAGAAGTGGGCAACATATAGTCCGTGGGCCATTTATGTGCCATACTTAGTGACTACCAGCCGAACGTATCTCCTGTTACGAACCATCATGAAGCTTAAGACTGTCAGGAGAGGCCCTGCTCTCGATCCCATCACTTTCGCAAACATGGTTGATGGGGACGAGAGACAGGGCCTTCTCGGCAGTAGCCCCCCATCTGTGGAACTCCCTCCCTAAGGACATCAGGTTGGCCACCTCCCTCCTGTCCTTCAGAAGACAACTGAAGACCTTGCTTTGGGACCAGGCATTCAATTACTGGACAGCAGCAATTGGAAAGAAAATTTTGGACATCTGCGACATTGGATTTACCTTAACTTGGTCTTGGTTTTAATTGGCATGTTAATTTATTGTTTAATGAACTTGTTTAATGAATTTACATAATGTGTTTTAATGATTTTTACTGTTTTTAACTGTAATTCTTGTTGTTTATATGTTGATAGCGTCACATGATGCTTGTGTGAGGCCGCCCCAAGTCTCTCTTTGCGGGGAGAAGGGTGGGGTAGAAATTCATGAAATAAATAAATAAAATACCAGTGCCGAAGGCTACTGCAAATATGCAGTCCCTTTGCAAAGAAAATGCACCATTCCACATAACCATGCAAGCGAAGTACGGTAAGCAAGAGTTGGGTATATCTCTTAGCAGGTTTAGAGGAACCAATGTTGCCTCCCAAAAGCCAGAACTTCTCAACTCTATTATAATAAAATAATTGGTAAGAGAACCTACTAAACAGTAACAACTTTCTATCTGAGGGTTCTGATTCTTTTTTAAAAAGTCTTTCATTATGGTCTTTAAAAGATTGTAGAATGTGCACGTGGCACATTGAAAGCATCTCTAACAGGTGAATCTCTGACATTTGTAATATGCCCATAAGGAACCTGCATCAACTGCTCTAGTATGACTTGGACTTGTTCTTTGTAAAATGAAAAATAACTCCATTTACTGCTAGGTACCTACAAAAGAATTTTATGCTTTTACCTTGGTATCTTCCTAATTATAGAAGCTAGATTAACAGGTCTTCAATTCACTGGACTGACAGTCTTCATTTTTAAGAATATAATCTTTACATTTGTTCTCCAATCTTTCAGAAATGTTCTCTAATTTACATATATTACAGCCAACATTTCTGAGATAAGCTCAAATAACCTTTGCTGAATCCTATATCTATGTGTTCTTTCATGAATTCTGCTGTAAACCCGAGCACTGACATTTCCCGATCCACACTGTCCATCAGAAAGGTTACATTCTTCTTATTTATTATTCCTTTTTCAAAGCAATGCAAAGATGTACGCGAAAATAAAGTAGATTTTAAAATGTCTTATTCTTAATTGGGAAATAATCCAAAGACATTTGTTATTTTACTCTGTTTCAAAATTCTTTTGCAGGGTTAGTCTTGTGCTCTTACTTTTAAAAAATGCCTGGATATAACCATACTTTAGTGACTGTATTTATTCTTCACAACCTGACCTTCCTTTTACTTTGGTTCAAAAGCACCCTGGGCAGGCAAATTGATTTTCTGCTTTTTTTGGCATCTGAATAAGTTTACCACAAGACTTATAGCAGAATTGCTGTTCCCCTTCATGTGCTATTTAATTTATCCCTGCTGTTCTAACGTATAATATCTATGTTTTTCTGCTCTCTTTCTTTGGAATCTGAACATCTATAATTTCATGATCATTCCCATCCATTCACTGCCCGGGCATGCCTTCTACCTCCTGTTTTTCAATCGCTTTTCTTACAATAGAATTTACCCTAAAATAGCCAGGTTTCTGACAGCTTCTTCAGTCTTCTTAAACAGGACATTGTCTCCCAACATCAGGGAGATTTTAGGCACCAAAAGGTTTACTTGATTAAATCCCTTAGATATTCGATGGCTATTTTTTAAAACTTAATTAAATTCACTCTCTTGATTCATAGTTGTTTTCATCAATATTAGTCATTTGCATCAATACTGACAAAGTTATCATAACACCACAATAGTGGTGACGCAATGAGATAAACCCTTGTGCCGGCAGGACTGAAGACTGACAGGTCATAGATTCAAATTCAGGGAGAGCGTAGATGAGCTCCCTCTGTCAGCTCTAGCTCCCCATGTGGGGACATGAGAGAAGCCTCCCAAAGGATGGCAAAACACCCCCTGAGCAACATACTTGCAGCCAATTCTCTCACACCAGAATCGACTTGCAGTTTCTCAAGTAGCTCCTGACATAAAAAAAAACACAATAAGAGGAAAAAACCTACCATATATACTCATATATAAGTCTATAAAAAACCCCTGTGTTGACTTATTTACAGATCAATGTGAGTACAGTGTCTTTAACTCTTATTTATAAAAAAGAATCATCAGCTTATCTGAGCTTAGTCCATCCTGGAAGAACCTAAAAGAAGTATATAGCCCCTCTACTATCTCTGATGTGGCCTTTTGTAATGCCTGGGCAGGTCACTGGGAGTGGCTGCCAGAGAAAGATGTTAGTCTGAAGCAGCACTGTTTTCCCCTCTCTGTGAAATAACCCTTGACTTATCTATGGCTCATATCAAAACCCTTAATGCTGACCCTCAAACCTTCCTTTGACTTATACATGAGGTTGTGTTATATGTGAGTATATATGGTTTACCCGGCATCAGCAGATCTCATACTGAAATAACTTAACGGTACATGCATCATTCAAATAAAACCTCTTCAGATTAGGGAGACTCCCCAATTCT
This sequence comes from Anolis sagrei, assembly GCF_037176765.1. Lineage (NCBI taxonomy): Eukaryota > Metazoa > Chordata > Lepidosauria > Squamata > Anolidae > Anolis > Anolis sagrei. The sequence goes on along the minus strand of NC_090023.1, from coordinate 145,057,493 downwards.
TGCAAGTCTGGTTGCCAAACCAATGAATGGGCAAAATCTTTTATAGTGTCTAAGAGTGTCTACAGAACTGTCCTGATACACCTATAAATTGCCATCCTCATACTGCAAATTAGGCAGAGCATTAAGTGTTTTTTTTAGTGTACCAGCTGTACCTGCCACACGTTGCTGTGACCAACCTTCCCTCCCTCTTTCTCATTTTTCTTTCTCTCCTTCATTCCCTCCCTCTTTCCTTCCTTCCTTCCCTTTCTTTCTTTCTTTCTTTCTCTCCATCCTTCCTTCTCTCCTTCTCCCCTCCCCCCCAACTTTTCTTTCTCTTCCTTTCTCCCCTTTCTTCCTTCTCTACCTATTCTTGGACTGCAATTCCCAGCAGCACCTCCTGGTCAATCACTCTACCTACCTACCTATCTATCTCTATCTAATCTATCTATCTGGAGGATTGCTGGGAGTTGCAGTCCAAGAAAGGGTTGGTCAAATGCACAAGATAAAATGTTAAAACCCTGGATGAAATAGGGATAGAGGAAGTGTGCTTGTGAGGGAGGAGCCCACGGAGGAGGAGCAGTGGGGTTTCATTAGCTATATCCCCTTCTCCTCTTTCTCCTCCATGCTGCTAAGGCTTTCCAAGCAAGCATGCTGGGAGGCAACTTCAGAGCTTGGTAAGAAAACACTCATCAATTTCTCTGCACCCACATTCAACACCTCTCAGCGTAATGCAATTCTTATACTAATTTATGAAAGCATATTTAGGGCCCAACCCACCTTTTCATATTTCCTTATTAATTACTGTCAAGCCACAAATATGGCAATACAAGTGCAGTTCCAATGTAGCTTACCGAATGGTATCTAGTGATGCAGATTCTCACATGCAATTAAAATCCTCCTTTAGAACTTGACATGTAATAAACTGTGAAACTTGGTGATTTTCCAATAAAATTCTGTAGGGTTTTTTTTAAAAAAAAGAGCTACTTAAGATTCTTTCCCTTCCCTGTTCCAATTTCGATTGTAAGCGTGATTAATGCTTTGCTATGTAGAAAAGGTAAACGGTAGAAAACCAAGCTTTGTGAAACTGTTACTGTTCTGATATAACTTCAAACCATTTCTGATCCTAAGGCAGATCTATCAGGGGGTTTATACGGCAAAAATTGTTCAGAGGGGATTTACCTTTGCCCTTCTCTGAGGCTGAAAAAGTGGGAGCAAGAGAAGAACCTCCCCAGAAGACCTTAAAGACTGTGTAGGTTCGTAGGAAAAGATGCGGTCATGAAGATAGGCAGGTCCTGAACCGTTTAGAGCTTTATAGGTGATGACCTGCACCTTGAATTGTAACCAGAAATTTATCGGTAGTCAGTGGAGCTGTTTAAACAGAGGGTAGACCGCTCCCTGTAGTTTGCTCCAGTTAACAATGTACATAATTATTATAAAATTATAACAGCTAAACAACAGAGAGGAAAAAACCAGGCACAGATTAACACCTCCCAGCAACAGATTTTCCCAGGCGCAGGCAGGCCTTCAAATGCTAATGAAGGTGATCAGCTGAACATTCACACCTAACTGCAGTAGGGAAGAGCTCCTTGCCCCACCCCAGCCATTCCACAGATATATATAAACCCATTGTCCTAATTCCAACAGACCTCTACCTCTGAGGATGCTTGCCATAGATGCAGGCGAAACGTCAGGAGAAATGCCTCTAGAACATGGCTCTATAGCCCGAAAAAACCCACAAGAACCTAATGTACATAATCATCTCCTTTGTTGTCTGAATAATGTGTTTCCAATGAACAAAATCACAAAATTCAGAAGTGATCTACTGTTTTATTTCTTGATCCCAAGCCAGAAAACTCTCCAACAATTTTGGTTTCCTACTTGTCCATTCGAATTGTCTATACTCATCAACATGTCTGCTTCAATGTGTGACCAATTTGCTCTTGGACTCCTGAAATTAATCTTTAAATTTCTTCCTCTTCCACCTCTGTAGCTGGAGCCTAAATTTCTATTATAGTGGTAATGATGTGTTTTCCCTGAAGTCATACTGATATTATTCATAAGATTTTGCCTTATATACTCTGACTGCTTTTGCTACATCTTTTCTCACTATTATTACTCCCTCCCCAAGGAGATCAGGCTAGCACCCTTGCTCTCCACCTTCTGCAAGGACCTAAAGACGTGGATGTTCTGTTGTGCTTTTGGCTAAGCAATTCCTTGGACAACTGGCCCCTGTTAGGACCCCTCCCTCCCAAAAAATCTTGTTCTCAAACACTTTACGATGGTTATATCTAAATACTTAATGGTAAATCCTCATCGTTTCTATCTGATATTTGCACCTTACACATTAGTTCTATCCTCTTAATGTTGTAGCACCAGTCCGCCCATCCACGGCAAGACATTGAACTTTTCTATTGGGTGTTGGTTTTGATGTATCTTTTATATACTGTTTAATGTTGTTTTTATTTTATTATATTGTTTTTGTTATCATTTTCTTGATATGCATTTTAAAATGTTATGTTTTCATTGTTCTATTGGGCCTGGCCCCGTGTAAGCCGCCCCCAGTCCTTTCAGGGAGATGGAGGCGGGATATAAAAAAAATAAAGTTATTATTACATCAATATCAGCTGATGGTTAAAACAGAAGTTAAATCAATTACATAATTGGAAGCAGAAGATTGATAACTCATTTCTCCTGCAAAAACAAGATCAGGAGCAGATTGTGGCCCAGATCATAAATTGCTAATATCAAAAAACTATAATAAGTATTAAGAACGTTGCTAAATCAACCATCATGTTAAAATACAAACTAAAGTAAATTGCTGTAAAACTTAAAGATAATATACTATTAATCCTAATACATTTGAAGCTAGCAGATCTCTGGGTTGAAACCAGAAGCATTATGAGAGAATGCTAGCAATAGCCAAAGAAAGAAAAAACATTAGATGGCAGATGAGACTTTCCAGACAGTTAAACCCAGACAAAAAGTAACAGTGAAACCTTCCAGAACTTTGAATGAAACCTTTTCTTAACTTATGTGCAAGGACAAAGAGAACTACTATAAAAGACAACAAAAATGGTAGAAAAGGGCATCTCTTTCACAAGATTCAAGAAATCAAAGGCAAATTTAAACCAAGAGTAGAGATTCCATACAAGCACTAGAGGAATGCATCTAAGGATCAAGAAGGGAAAAAAAAGACAATGAAAATCATACAAGGAAGAACTTTATAAAAGAGATGGTAAGATCACAGAGTCATTTTAGGAAGACCCATCTGAACAATTTTAAAGAGTGACATGCAACAGTTAGTTAGAGATAAATAAATAACCAGGAATAGATAGCATACTAATAGGCCTGCTTTAAACTACAGAGACAGAGTCCACTCAAGTTCTAACTATTATCTGCCAATAAATACGAAAGACGGAATAATGCCCACAGGCTAAAAATATGCCCAAGAAAGGCAACATTAAGGATTGTGATATTCAGAACCATCAATCAAGCCAGCAAAGGCTCCAAATTTGTGAATGATTGTTGTTAACATGGTGAATTTGAAGTATTTCACTCAAAGCAGTACCATGTCATTTATAGGTATATATACAATTAGATTTAAACAAATATTCATGAGTTAATAATGAATGGGAGGTCATAATAAATAAACAAGTAAATAAATAGGTTGACTTTATGTTATTTTATTTATAATGTGCATATTTTTAGTTTTCAAAAAGCCTTTCAAAGTTTAAAGCATTAAAAACAACAAAACAAGAAATTGGTACCCTTGAGCACACAGCCAACCTGAAAAGCACCCCATCACTGCTTTAGACTCTTTAATGCACCAAAGAGAAAAGATAGGGAAAGGAACTGGGGAAAGTCTGGAGTACCTCAAGGATCTATTTCTCTGTTGAAGGAGAGAAACAGATTCTTATGGCAAAGAAGCCATAAGAATTATTGGGCTAGCACAAGGATTGTGATAGCATATGTTGTGAATGTTTGAACAGGGATTTGAGTATTTCTTAAGTACACTTTTTGGCTGGTTTAAATTAAGTAAACAATGTGAGATACACACACACACACACACACACATTCAGGACTGATTGTCAGTTGCATACTGGACTTGTTAGCTTGCTGCTAAGCCTGCAGTTTAGTGAGTATTAAGTGAGACACTGGTTGTAGGAATTAGTACTTCTCCAACTGGGATTGTGCATCTGTGAATATACTGTGGTCATAGACATGCAGTGGACACTTGGTATTTGCTGGTATCCACCCATTAATGCTAGTATATATAGGTGCTCACGTTCCATTACATACAATAATGTAGTAAAGTGCTGTCCCTTATATAAAATAGCAAAATAAAGATTAGCTTTTTGGATTTTTTGTGGACGAGGGGAGAGGTATTTTCAAGTCGTGGATGGCTGAATCTCTGGTTTCAAAATCCAGGGATATGGACTGACTGTATAAATTATATTAGACATTCCAGTTCACAAAGACCACTGTGTCCATGTTACTTCAAACAGTAATCAAACTTTTTCTTATAGGTGATCATAAGGGAGGACTGAGCACATGAACTGGGTCGCACTTGTGAAAAATTATATTTGATGTATGCTTTTTCTTTACATCAAACTAGCAATTTATATCCTACTTGCCAATTTTAAAAATGGTCTAAATTTGTCTATTTCAGAATTACTGTATTTAACTGTTCTGTGTCTACGATTGCTGCTTAGTCATGATTGTGACACCATTGCCACAGTCATAACTCCCTCCACAATTATACTTTAACAGGCATGAGCTGCACGGGATGAAAGAGATCCATTCTGCTGGCGACACAATCACACAGACAAATGATGTTTTGGTCACATTCGGGAAGGGGATGAGACCAGGAAAAAGCTGATACAGAATACTGGATAACATTTTTAGAAAATGTATACCTTTTTGGCTGTCCCGAAGACAAAGAATGTGAGCCCTGCTTCCTATTGCATTGTCATGTCAAAAACAACCTCTGTAGGTCAGGTTTAGAGTCTGCTCCAAATCCTGAAGGTAGAATCACAGAACTACTGTCGGATTTTTTTTTACGTGCCCACTCCTGTATGTCTGCTCCTTTATATCACTTATATTATCCACAGAGATTGAAATGGGGAGGAATAGAGAGTTGTAGAGGAAATAAAGTTAAGCATACAGCAAACAGAAAGCTGGCCACTGACTTCCTTCCTACACTCTCCTCATCCACCTCAGTTTCCTTGGCCTTGCCAGCTCTAACACTCAGAACCTACATATGGCTAGTGATGGGTGCAAGGGCATACCCCAGTTCCAAATGTAATATAATGAGTGGATATTGCTGGAATAACAATGAGGACAATGATTCTGAAAAACCTCAGAGGGATCAAGGGAGCCTGTGGCTAGTGTTGACCTTGTGAAGCTCTTCTTTCAGTGGGCCATTGTTAGGGAGCATCCCCTTCCCACCCTTTCCCACTCTTTTATATGCTTCTCCCTAAAGCCTTTCACTCATCGAAACTGTAATACAAAACCTCTGTGTGCCACTGCTGCATTAGAAGCGTGACAATACCACCCTTCCATTACATGGGAAATTACAAATATATCCTAAGGGTAAAATTCTTTCCAGCTAGCTGTGTGCACACAGCTGCACTTCAATAATTCTTAAAATTACTTCAGAGTCTTTCACGTTGAGGCCTTTGCTCTCGGTGCCAACAGGCAGGAGAGCAGGAACCCACAAGATGGCATTTGATTTGAAGATTTTATGGATGGGAGGGACAACTTTTTCCTGAACAAATGCTTCAGTAGCTCCATCTTAATTTTTTTCCATTTTTATTAAGTCTAGCCAGTGGTCCATTCCTTCAGAAAATCATGCACAGCTTTACTTCGGCAAACAGCTATTTCAGATTTTCATTCCATTCTTTACCTCAGCTGGAATGCAAATGAGACAGGGTTTCCGCATAAAGTGGCTAAAACTTCATTGCTTTAGCTGAGTGTCCAAAGCCAACGTGAATGGTTTTTGCTTATTTTCTCTTGTTTTTAAAGAAACAGCGTAATTTCTTCTTCTTCTCTGATTATCACATCCCACCTTCTGCCCCTAATCTGCAGTCAAAACCCCCTTTAGCAGCTCTGTCCATCCCAAATTGTCAAGTTGGCTTCTGTGAGGTGCTGTTAATGAATTTTAGCTATGTAGGAATATTTCATATATAGACTAGATTATTCTACATGTAATGAAAGCCAACACATCTGGAAGGAATGTCTATACCCAACTCTTTTTTAGCCCAATTCATCAAAGGTAGTGCGTTGTTACGGCTTATTATTCTCCTCTCCTGAAGTACACATGCATTATCTTTTATGTTCTCTCCCTCATGCCTTTTATGTTAAAATGAGCACTATTTCATTTATTTCAGACAAGATTATTGATGTCATTTCCACAAAGCACCCGCTGCCCTCTTTTATGTGACATATAAGAGGGAGATGCCTGAATAGAAACACATGAGAAACACTTGCCCAGCAGCCATGACCTCATAATGGATCTCCAAAAGGTAATGTATTTATCTCCCAGCCAAATAATAAGAAAAAGGTGGGGGGGGGGAGAGGAAGAGGGACAGAAAAGGCAGACAGACAGATTTGCCGTGGAGGGAGAAAATTTGTCTATTTCTTTGCATAGGGTATGAAGTAGCATTCAGACAGACATAAGCTATCCTAGTTTTGTATCAATGAACCAGAGAGAAAAAAACCAGAAGCATAAAAAGCATAGGACGGACATTGACATCTCTAAAGAAGTGAGTTGTGGTGTGAGGTTATAAGTCAGTGGCTCTCAACCTGCGGGTCCCCAGGTATTTTGGCTTACAACGCTGAGAAATCCCAGCCAGTTTACCAGTTGTTAGGATTTCTGAGAGTTGAAGGCCAAAACATCTGGGGACCCACAGGTTGAGAACCATGGTTATAAGTGTTACCGGAGTGGTACAACAATAAAAAGTTGTTCTCATTGGAAGAATAACCAAGAACACCATCATAAAAGCAACTGTGAATGCCAAGCCTAATGAAAGACATCTTAACAGAAACAATAGGCCAAATTCTCATTGCATGCACCCTACAAATGTAAAATGGCTAAGTAAATCATTCTCAGAATGAACTAGTTGCCTGAAGTTTCTTTTAGGACCAGACTCACACCAGTTTTGGACAGATGCTTTGCTTTAGTATCACGTTGATATAAACCTAGTTTCATTTGTACTTAAAACTCCAAACATGTTGCTGACTGGCAGACTGTAGAGATAACTGAAAGTAGAACTCCTTCATATTTATTTGTTTACTTATCCATTTAAAACAGTAACCTGAAGTATCGGTATGTAAAAGTAAAAGGAAAGTGATTATACAAGGAATGGGTATCTTGCTTTAAATACTCGGGAAAGGGAAGTGAGGCAGAAGAGAAAATCAGAACTCCATTCCATTGCAGATGCATTTAACAGTTGAGATATAAAAAAGAAAAAAAGAAGAAAATATTTTTAAAGAAGATTAGAAGCTTTCTTTATACATGTATCAATTTTTCTTGAATAATAAATTGGAGAAAGGTTGATTATCCTTAACCTGCCTTATCAATGAAGTATGGGACAAAGAAGTATGTGACAACCAGTTTCAAACAAGTACAAGCAGGAGCAACGAGCACAATACTATTTTCATGTCCATGACTGTTTGTTGTGTTACGTCCTTCTACAACTTACAACTGTAGGGATTAAGAACAATGTACAAAGACAAAAAAGACAATGCAAATATGGAATAAATGTATCAGGAGTGATTTGGGGACATTGATCATGAGAAGCAAAGTTGTTGCCACAATCGATTTTAACTTCTCAAGGAATAAATTGTAAGTATGAATGTTCTTTTAGAACCAATTTGAAGTAGGTAAGTTTAATCAGCAATCTATCTCCTTTATGAAGGCTGGTGTTAGCCCTTAGCTAGAAATTTCATTACAGAAAGACGAGGAACAAAAAGTTCACATGTTGGATGACAAGAGCACTGCTTTTTAAAAATCCCATTATCAGCATTAAAGTAACTTTCTTCATGCAGTGAAGTACTTCTACAAGTGCAAAGTAGAGCAATGACAATCTATAAAATCCATGAAAGAATTAAGTAGTATTTTCCTTGAAGTCATTTCCAAGCTTCCAAGCTTCCAATTGGGAGGTCCTGGAGGGCTTGCCGGGTGATGGAGGCAGGAGCAGAGAACCAGACAGTTTGGTTTAGCTATGCTTTTAATTTTGGGCAATGTAGCTGATATGGCATCACTCTGGTCTTTATAGAAATTTAAACAATCTAGAGCAGGAGTCCTCAAACTTTTTAAGCAGAGGGTCAGATCACGGTCCTCAAACTATTGGGAGGCCAGGCTACAGCCTCAAAACACCATGAAAGAAAACCTATGCACAATGGGTAGTGTGGGCCAGATTTTGGCTGATGAGATAGTCAAGTTAATTAGGATTGTTGTTGTTGTTGTTGATGTTGTTGTTGTGTGCCTTCAAGTCACTTCAGATTTAGGGCACCCCTAAGTCTAATGTTAAGGGCAGGGGCTAACTAAATGACCTCAGAGGGATGCATCTGGCCTGTGAGCCTTAGTTTGGGGACCCCTGGTGTAGAGCTAGTGAGCTTCTTGGTGCATAATGTCATGGGGATACAATTCGAAAATAACCAATAGCAGACATGAGTGTTGAGCCCTGTCTGAGTATAAAGTGCTGAATGAAGCCACTATAACTCTCTGTACATGTTATCTCCTGCTCTAGAGCAGACTAAAATGATAAACCAGAACTATATTCTACTACAGGTTGAGTATCCCTTATCTGAAAAGCTTGGGACCAGAGATGTTTTGGATTTGGATTATGAATTGTTTCTGATTTTGGGATACCTGTATTTGCACATATGCACATGAGGTATCTTGGAGACAAAACACAAGGCTGAATGCAAAATTTGTGTATGTTTCATATATACCTCCTACACATAGCTGAAGGTAATTTGCTTGTGCATAAAACATAGTTTCTGTACACTAAGCTATCAGAAAGCAAAAGTGTCAGTATCTCAGCTGCTGGTAATTACATGTTTGCTTTATTTCTTAATTTAAAACCAATTTGAAAAAATTCTTGCATGGGCAATGTGTACTTCAAAAGCAGACTAATTATAATAAAATGAGTGACTTTTCCTATACTGTTCACTACAATTTAAGAACCTTCACTAGAGCTATGCTGTTCATTCAGTCAGTCTTTATTGTTCCTTCTAAAGCTTCCCACACACCAAAGAAGCAGAAGTTTGAAGAAGGCAGCCTTCTCTGTGTGTATTGGGTCTTTTCTTTGACTGAACATCTAAGGTTTCCTACCTTAGATGCTCTTTATACTTTTCCCCTATATGTGATTCAAACCTTGTATGTGAAAATATCAGTGCTAGGGTCATATGATTTCTCATTGCTCCTTCCCTGTGTGTGTGTGTACATACATAAAGCCTAGATCATTGGTGTCAAACTTGTGGCCCTTCAAATGTTTTTGACTTCAACTCCCAGAATTCCTGGCCATTGGACACACTGGCTATGGCTCCTGGAAGTTGGAGACCCAAACATCTGTAGGGTCACAAGTTTGACACCTTTGGTCTAGATTGTAAACCTTTGGTAGGACCAATTGTTTTTTTCTTATTTTATTGTAAAGCACCATGTACATTTGATGTCATTATATAAACAAACAATATGAAGGAGCAGGAAAAGAAGAGGATATATGTCAAGTTTTCATTTTTCCAGCTTGGTGAATTGAGAATATATCTTAAGAAGCTTGTTTCTATTTATTTGGTCTGAAAATATATCTTAATTCCACCTAGATTTTCCCAATGAGCAGCTAACTATAACAATCACTCAGCCACCACTGTTGCTATTTTATCAGCCAGCATTTTGTGGTGGTTGGAAAAGTAGCTCATGTTTTAGGATCCACAGGTGTAGTTGGGCTTCCCAGAAGACGCAGCTAGCATTATTTATTATTTTTATGGCATTTATAGCCCACCTTTCTCAACCATATGGCGACTCAAGGCGGGTTAAAGATTGGCACGATTCGATGCCATGCATTCATAAAAGTGCGATTAAAAACAGTCAACATAACGATATAAAAACATATATAAAACTATTAAAACATGTAGTCACCAATGTCATCTTGTTATCATTTGGGAAGAGATTTCAAAAATGGTAGTCCAGCAGCTTATGGGATATTCAAGTTGTGAACCAATGAGTTAGAAAACAACTTTACTATGGATATAGAATCATTTTTTTCTGTTTAGTTATGAAATTCATTCAGTGATCCTGATCACATCTCTGTCTTGGTCTGATCTGCTTCTAGGATTCTTGTGCATAATAAATATCAATTACAGCAAAAGAAACACTAAATAGAACAAAACCTAAACAAAATATCAGCAAGTAGGTATTTAAAGGCATAGGAAAAATTATAAATTGGATGCAAAGTGTAAAGTGCATAGCACTTCAAGAGTCACATCACTGCAAGAAGTGGACAACTTAACGACAGTAAATCTCCAAAAACCAATAAATAAAGGACTTGTACTATCAGAGCTTCATTTTCTTGTTACTCCGTAGATTTATAGGAGTTTCCTTTTTTAAAAAAAATCTAAACTGTGATCTGTTACATTTGAACACATCTCTTCTTTTCGTGGAATAGCAGAAATAGATTCCAGGCTGAGAGGCATATAATACATCATGAAGTAGTTCAGCTTGTGCAAATGGATAGGAGGGAAGGTATGTCTTGCAAACATTAACTTAAAAATCATTAGGTTGGTCCTGAATCTATTTTCAAGTTTGCTCACCTCTTAAATCAGCTACGATTACAATCATTTGCAAACAACCCAGAAAAAAATTCCTAGAAAATGAAATTTGTTACCTGTTTCTTCCAGCTTGTTATTGCCAGTGGAAGTAAACATGGTGCTAGGAAAACTATCACTTTTTATCCTTTGGTCAGATTTTGATAACAAGATAATAAGCATTTTATTGGAGTGTAATGGTTAGGCTGCTGACACTGACATACTGTACTTACAGAAAAAAAGGGAAAAAAGAAAAAGGGATGTGCCATAAAAGGAATCTAGATGGACAACCCACAATTTGACATTTTAAGGAACAGAAATTTCAACAAGATGATATTTCAAGGTACAGAAATTGTGGGGTTTGTATGTTTACCTGATTCGTCAACTCTCAATTTTTTATTACTGGGATTGTCTGTACTGTCATCGTCAGACATTTCCATTTCTTCTTCCCGCCGTATTCCCATTAGTTGTTCACTGTGAGCATTCCTGAGTTCCTATGAATGACGAAAAAACCCAAAATCTTACTTTGTTAGCTTAGGTTAACATATAAATACATTTCTAGAAGATATTTAACTTATTACAATCCAAAGAAAGGACATTAGATTTTGTATTAATTTTCGTTTTGACTGAGATGTGATCCTGATAGGTGCTTCTCTATTTTACTCCATTGTTACGATCATTGCTTTCATTTGAAGAAGACTATTACAATGTGAACAGTATGTATTAAAATTGGATATAATAAAGAGAAAGTAAAAACATATGTTTACAATGATACCTTAAGCACTTCAGGGTAATGATGAAACAAAACTGTTTGGATATGCTTCTGTCACAAATGACAGTATATACACAAGGAAAGGAATTACTGCTTGTCAGTGTTTTTCAGCAGGTTCAGCTACAGTGTGCGCACGTTGTACCCTCTTGCAGTGACCATTCTTGCTATCTACTTGATTGAGATATTACAATTCTGTGCTTATGGTTCTCTTACATTCTTCAACCTAACGTTTTTTTAATTCTATGATGAGATGTAAATGAAGTGGCATTTCTACTGGGAGAATTTTCATAATTGTATCACTGCACTCTTAAAGATTACAAATTTCATTGTCATATTGAAATTCATATTCTCAAAATATTGTGATACTTACCAGAGTGAGATACTTAACTCTGTGCTTTGTCTTTTGACAGAAACTGTCCCAATAAAAGATACTGTCTTACCTATTTTTGTATGCCTTCCAGACTGAGGAAGAAGGATCCAGTCCTCAACACAATACATCACCAAAGACTACTTTCATATCAACTAGGTATTTTCTTTTAGTATTTTTAAGAGGAAAGACGAAAACCATAAGCCTCTATAGAAAGTTGTGCATTTATGAAACAAATGAGGGGGGAATAATAGGCAATCCGAAGAGAAATCACTGGAAGGAAGAGCAGCCTGGGAATGCCATTTGCAAATGTATAGGCTTCAGAAAATCTCAGATTGCTTTTGTTTCCACAGAAAAGTATTGGGTAAGTGTAATTGGTGCCTTCCTTAACAGGGGCAAAAGAAAGATTGAGGGAATTCTATTTTCTCCTAATAATACTGTCAGGTGAAACACAAGGATGCAGACCAGTGATTAGTGCCAGGCTTTTCAGTCTGCAGACAGCTAATTTTTCTATCGACAAAGAGCCCAATTCCCACAGAGGTGGTTTGAAATCTTTGAAATGAGGAAAAGAAGTCACATCCAAGGAATGAGTGTTACCGAAAGAACATGCTATTTATTCCTCGCACATAATGAGAACCTGAAAGAATTCCTTTGAGAGATGCACCCAGAGTTCATCAATAATCTAATCCATTATAATAAAGGTGTGCATAGCCCTTAATCACTGGAGAGGCACTGACGTTGATTAATGTATGTTTTACATATGAATACTGTACTTAGAAAATCAGGATTTTTTTTAAAGTAATGGAGTGCATGAATCCTGTTCCTGAAATGTGTGAATGTGTGCAGCACAAACAACCAACATTACATAAATGCATCATAATGCACATACTTATAAATGGTCATGACATTTATAAGGAAATCAGATCCTGCATTAAGTAACCATCCAGCTAGTTCTGTCTACCCAAAGAGAATTGGTCTACTGAAAATGTGAATGTGTCTTTGTTAGGGTCAGTTTTTTTGTCTGTCTAGCCCAGCAATTTCTAACTTACATTTCGCGAAATAGATCTAATTGGATTTCAGCTTTCACAAGTTTGTAGCACTAGCTATTCCCACTGCAACATTAGGGATCTGCCATGCCAAAACATTTGTGTGTCTGAATTTTGGGACTGCCAATGTTATTTCTTCAAGTCTTATGTCTTTGCAATCCTTGTTCATTACCAAAATATGCCCAAATGTACAACTAAAAGCACGAGCACCATATATGGGATTAATGCAAGGGCCATGTATGTCAGCAAATGACAAATTATTTCATGTAATCAAAACTGAAAAACAAAATGCTGCCAATGATTGGTGACTCTTGCCCCATTAACACTAACCATTTGATGCAATTTCAAATTGGTATTGAAGAAAGTGATTTCACTGTGCAGATTTTTTTATCATGTCAAAAGTGACTTGAGAAACTGCAAGTCTGGTGTGAGAGAATTGGCCGTCTGCAGAGACATTGCCCAGGGGACGCCTGGATGAGTTACTTCCTGTGGGAGGATTCTCTCATGTCCCTGCATGGGAAGCTGGGGCTGATAGTGGATTTGAACCACCAAATTTCAGGTCAGCAGTTCCACTGGCACGAGGGTTTAACCCATTGTACCACCGTGGCTACTATGATTACATGGGGAATCCTGGACCAGATTGTGATTATACAAAACAAAAGCAGTGATGCACATTAAGGTTTTTTTATGCACAATTTTGTGGCAATTTGCAAATTTTGACTGAGTTATCTGAGGCTACACTGCCATATATCCCAGTTCAAAGTAGATATTGTGGGATTTTATTCTGTATGCTGTATGGAAGGGGCCTGAATCTAGCTTTGAACAGCATTAAATCATCAGGGTAGATGGGGGCTCAGTTCCAAGAGATGTATTTCAAGGCTCTCCTTCCCTTCAGGATGGGTTGACAGCTGGTAGCATTGGAAACTGAGGTCAGTTAAGTTTTCACACCGAAACGGCTGGTCACAGCGTCAGGCCATGAAACATTTATGTTGAATGGAAAGGTGTGGGATGTAAGAGAAACAGGATTCTGTCTGATAGATGGAAACGTTAGGAATAAACAGAATAAATTTAAGTAAATTGCAATGCAACGTGCATATGTTCAATCAACAACCACTCAGTATAACATCCATCAAATGCCATATAGGTTAATGTGTGAAGTTTTGATGCTATACATCAAGCTGAGTCACAAGCATGTAAATGTCTCATATTTGAGTACCCTTTAACAGTTATTTTTAAAAGCCCCTTTTGAAGTATATTTGCTGTTCATTACACTGAATGGTTATTTCGAACAATGTTAATACGAGGGTGGGTCAAAAAGTTTTGCCTCCTGTGTCATAAAAATGTTGTGAACATATAACAGCAGAAGTTGCTACAGATCATAGCCTGAACCTGTCCTCTACACAAAACTTCAGATTCAAGTCATTGAATCTGAAACCACATAGGTTGTCTGTTTGGACCTCTGAAAGACAATCTATATGGTTTCAGATTCAATGACTTGAATGACGTTGGAACAGCTTTAAAATCATGGGTCACGAAGCAAAACCCTGAATTTTTCCAAAATGGGTTTGATGCTGGGTTAAAGAATGGTGCAAATGTGTACAAAGTGATGCTGACTATGTAGTATTGTGTAGAGGACAGTTCAGGCTATGATCTGTAGCAACTTCTGCTGTTGTGTGTTTCATTCATAATGTTTTTATGACACAGGAGGAAAAACTTTTTGACTTACCCTCATAACAACTACATTTGGAGAATTTATCTATCTATTTATTTATTTACGACCTTTATATGCCGCCCTTCTCACCCCGAAGGAGACTCAGAGTGGCTTACAAGTAATATGTAAATACAATATATTATATTAATACCATAGCACAATATTAGTATTATATATTACTATATTGTACTACACCATTATACTGTAATATTATTAGTAATATTACATGTAATATAAAATATATCATTATAATCATGTTATAATATTATCAATATTATATGTATACGCAATATATTATATTATATTATATTATATTATATTATATTATATTATATTATTATATGTGGAACTGTCTTCCTGGCCCCTCTCTTCACAGTGTTCCCAGAGCAGCAGTTGAAACTGGCTTTGAGGAAGAGACCCCAAAAGACTACTGCTTGCTTGGAAGTTTTTCCTACCCCCCAGTATCTTCACCTCGGCTGCCTCCTGAGCATAGGAGAGATGGGGAACCAGATCAAGTAGCTTTGAAGCAGGAACTTGAGGTGCCGGGAGAGAGACTATAAAAGAAAAGAAATGTCCTACTCATGCAAATCAAGCACACAAAGCAATCTTAGGATCCAAGTTATACCTTCATTTGAAGCCTTTTTTTTTTTTTTTACAAAAAAATCTCTGCTGCTTTTTCAAAACACAACAACAAAGGACAGGAGGATAATAACTGTTAACCAAGCAAAGATGTTTTCTAGATTTACATTAATGGAAAGGGTTTTTTTCCAGTGCATTTTGCCACATTAAAAATTCAAATGCTAACAAATTAGTTCCCTCTTGAATATCTTTAATGTTGCTAATAGGAAAAACACACAAACTTCAAGGTTTATACATCTGTAGCAGATTAGAAAAACAACCAACCAGATTAGCAAAACGTTCCCCTTTTTTTGCTACGAATTTGAACCCCTTAAAAGTATAACTATAAAATAATGCTCCCATTAATAAAAGGCTAACATTATATACAAAGGGCACATTTATTATTAAGTTGTTTTGTGATATAATAGCAGTGATAATAAAGGATTCATTTTGTATTCATGTAAATGTTACATTTGGTTCCACCACTGTTCAGTTTAGCATTTTTAACGAGCTCTTAAAATGTTACCCCAAATGATTTAAATCTCAGCACAATTTGGTTTTCTTTTGAATTGTAACCATTCAACCCTTCTTCTACAAACAGAGGAGAAAATAATTCAATAAATGCATCTTGTAAATGCTGTTAGGCAAGGAAACATTAAGAGGAGTGTGCCGTTAACAACTGATATGCTAAAGCAACCAAGTGCTAAGCAAATGGATCTATACTATTTAGATTCTTTTCAAAATAAAGGAAAATGGAAAATGGATTGAGACTGTTGTACTTGTTTTGCAGAAAGAAGAGTCTCATTGCACGGTATACTAAATTTAAAGCAAACATAGAATGCACAAATAAAGTTTAGTTATTGTGGATGTTTCCAGATATCTGGTAGACTCAGGGAGCAGCAGAGGTCACAACTGAAAGAAATAGGCAGCCATTCTATATTTTTCCTGATCGGATTTTCTCAAGTAAGAAATAAGTTGGGAGAAAATGCAAAAACAGCAGGGCTGCAAGCTGAAGATGACACTATCTGGACCTCTCACAAATGTCCACTGTAGTTCCACAGAAAAGGCCTCACCTGGGACACTCAAAGTCATATGTTTACAGCAGTTCCAAGATTCTTGTCTAACGAAGAGATAAATCTATAGTATGGAGAACAATGTATTTTGTTCACCCATTGATAGGTCATTTTAAATGAGAAGTGGCTTCTTTTGAGCAAAGTTGTATATTTTTTGTGCATGGTTGTCAGTTTGGATGCAAATAGTTTCACTGGATACTGTTCAGAAAATACCAGCCATTGGTTTTTCACCAGTGATTGTTGTTTTGGGGGGGGGGGGGGGGAAATGTGTGTAGGATCATACATGTATCATGCTGATTTGTTATGTCTGGCCTTCTCTCTGATATACTCCATGGCATAAGAATAAGAATAATTCTTGTTACATCTCAAATAGACTACTGGAATGAGCTCTACGTGGGGTTGTCTTTGAAGACGGTCCTGACACTTCAAGAAGTCCAATGGGCGGCAGCCAAATTTATTTATTTATTTATTTATTTATTTTCAACATTTCTAACCTGTCTTTCTCAACCCCGGAGGGGACCCAAGGTGGCTTAACAACATAGGCAACTATTTGATGCCATTAAAAACAATGTAAAATTAAAATTAACATTTAAAATAGGATTATAAATACATCAAAACATTTAAAACATTTAAACCAGTATTACCACTGTTAAATCATGCTGTTCATAATGATAATCCAGGCTGTTAAAGTAATCCTTACACACAATTCTGTATCTGTCTATTGCACAGGTTCTCCAAAGGCTTGATCAAAGAGCCATATATTCACTTTTTATGGAATGTCAGGAGGGAGGGGGCTGATCTAATATTCCTGGGGAGGGAGTTCCACAGCCAAGGGACCACGAATGAGAAGGCCCTGTCTCTTGTCCCCGCCAGTTGTGCCTACAAAGAAGGAGGGACTGAGAGCAGGGCCTCCCCAAATGATCTTAAACTCTGAGGTTCCTCACTGGAGCACTGTACAGGGAGCATACAACTCCCTGTTGCGTCAGCTCCACTGGCCATGGGTTTGCTACCAGGTCCAATTCATAGTGCTGGCTTTGGTCTATAAAGCCCAAAACGGTTCTGGCCCAACTTACCTGTCTGAACACACCTCCCTTTATGAGCCAACTAGAGCTTTAAGATATGCTGGGGAGGCCTTGCTCTCAATCCCACCCCCTTCACAAGCACAACTGGTGGGAACGAGAGACAGAGCCTTCTCAGTGGTGGCCCCTTGGTTGCAGAACTCCCACCCTAGTAACATCAGGCAGGACTCATCCCTTCTGGTCTTCAGAAAAAAAGCTAAAGATCTGGCTTCGTATGCAGGCATTTTGAGAGTGGAGTATTATGAGATTCAACCTCAACAGTCTGAATAAGCATTATGGATCAATTAATAATTATGGAATCAAGACCCGGCACTTTATATGTTTTAAATCTGTTTTATTGTTTTATGTATTTTATTTGCTCATGTGTTTAAATTGTTTTATAGTTTGATGGGGTATGTTGGGGGTTTTTTTTGTTATGTCTATATGCGGTATTGAATTTTTGCCAGTTTGTAAGCTGCCTTGTAAGCTTCCGTGTGGGGTGAGAAAAATGGGGTATAAATGAAGGAAATATTTATTTATTTATTTATTTACACCACACTTTATCTCCTCAAAGGGGGCTCAAAGCAGCTTGACATACACAATATGGAACACTAATTTTAAAAAGAAACATTCATCATAGGTTATGGGAGCAAGAGGTTAGGGGCCAAGTAGGTACTTGAACCTGGATTGGTGATTTGGGTGGCAACTCTTGCAATTCTGAGGGACTTGAAATGTCCAGAAGTCAATGTTTGCTCAAGACTGGATCCCAGTGAGAACCCATCAAAATGCTCATATCATTTCATGTGTATGAGCTTACCAGTTCTCTGCTGTTAGACAACCATTCTCACATAAGACATCAAGCTGATGCAGCTCACAACACAATCCAGCCCACAAGTTTGACACAGCCAAAAAGCAGGAAATAGCTTCCATTCAGACCACATAACTCATGAAACTAAAGCTGCATATGCATGGCATGATCAAAGAGACATGCATGTATGAAACATATACTCACAATGGGATGTAGGAAACACAGACATGCATTTTCTTATCACACATGCAAAGTTTAGAAGTGGGTACTTCTTGCAGGGGGAAGGGGTTACATCTTTAAGAATCCCATTACTTGTGTGGTCTTATTAAAGAAAAAAATCTGGAATTCTGTTACAGTGTACTACACTGTAAGTATCTCCTTAGCTCCCTGAATTATGGTCAAGAAAGACTCATTGTTTTTATTTTGTCAAAAGGTCCATGTTGGAAAGGGGGCTTAATCCATCTAGACTGAAAACACTTTACTAATTATTAAGAAAAGAAAATTGGATTTCTCTTTTAACAGTAAAGACATTTTATCATGAAGATTAATGATAAGGCAACAGAACAAACGAATCTGTTATTTCATATTCATCAATTGTGAAATAGATTATTTCCAGTATAAATTAAAGGCAGGAATAAAACTTTATTTTTATCATGGCTTTGATAGGTCCCTCAATTCAATATTTAAAGAAAAATATGTCTCTTGGAGTAAGAGGGGATTAATTCAATATTTTAGTAAATGATTCCATTTTCTTGGAAGCTGATGGACTCTTGGTTTTCTACTCTAATTTCTCTGAATTTATATTTTACATTGCTACACCTAATCTCAGATAGATTTCATAACCATGTCTTAATTACTTATAAATTCTCAACTTACAGCAATTAAGCGTTGCTAAAAGATCACAACTAACAGCAGGCACACTTACTTCCCCTGGCCTTTTTCCAGGCTGTGAGATGATGGATAAATGAGAAGAAATTCACCAACCTCAGAGTGCTTTCGCCAAATGTCTATGTTCTTGCGCTGAGCTTTCGAGAAATGGTCCCAGGCTTTTTGTCTGGTGGAGGCGTTGAAAACGGCCACAATCTGCTCAACTTTGGTGAACAAGGAAGTCAAACAAGACAAGCAATTTATGTTGTGATTGCTAAAGAAAAAAAATGCAAAGCAAAGACACTAGGAGTCTATGGATGATGTCACTGCTGTAACAACATCATCAATATCCATCCAATCATGTGTCTTTTTGTACTTACATTTTAGAATTGTTGGAGATGTCTCCTTCAAGTCTGTCTCCATAACTTTAGTACACACAAACTATATATAGAATGCTGACAAATCTGCATGCGGTTTACCCAAACACATTAGCCTTTTCTGTTACTGACTGATTTGTGTTCATGGGAATCTAATTTGTGGGAGGAGCCATGAGAGACAAAGTGATTAAAAATCTACCTGAGGCGATAATCCTATCTATCCTTAGAATCAGCCTCAATGAGCTTGATGGGAATTAATGGACATGTATATGATTGCATTGTCAAAGTCTTAAAGGTCTTTTCAATTTGAAACCTACATTTAACTCAGACCAATTAAGATTGTTCTTAGTATCTAGTTACCTTTTCATTTAAAGCAATGAATGAATTACTTCAAGATTAGTGAAGTGGCGAATACACTCAGTTTTTCTCTGAAATCGAAAGGAGTAATCCAAATTGCTGAAACCACAAATTGCTGAAACCCATTAACAGAACAGGTTCAGCACCTTGGACAGCACCTGTAAAGTTTGCATCAAAACTCAACGCGGATTCACCTTCCCCTTAAATATTTGAAACACCAGACTTCACTGGGTGAGAAACAGATGGTATTTGATGTGCTCCCATCAGTCTTGGGCCAGAAAACTAATGGAGAGATATGATGCGAGCTACAGTTCAGCAACACTTCCAGCCCTGATTTCAAGGGTGGCTTCTTCACGTCTTGATAATAAATCACTCTTTCTACAGAAGAAAGTCATGTTCTTGTAACCGAACTTGGGTTTTTAGGACTACTAAAAGTGTCTGTGTTGCTAATTCAGGGCAAACTGGCATTCCTCTTTCCTTTCTGAGAAAATTATGCTATCCTCTCTTGGTCCTCCCCTCCACAAGCTACATTTTCAAACCAAAGCATAACATTTGTACTGCCAAGCTAGAGTGTAAGAAACATCGTCGAAATCTTATGTGTAACATGGACATTAGAAATAAAATTCTGAAATACTGCAGTTCACAGATTCACCAGAGAAGCAAATCATAGACATTAACTAGACTACACAATGTGTACGCTTGTATTTAGGATTAAAAAACATATTGTACCCGAGAAATAAAATGTTTAAATCTCTAATATGGAAAACTATTCCTCCATTCTCTGCACCAATATGAACTCATTTGCATTATTACTTTTACAATGAAATTGTATTAAAGAAAATACAAGATATTTCCTTTATCACATTTCTTAGAGGCAATCATGACATGCCATCGAAAAGATTTATATGGAGGATATTAAACTCAGTAGAACTTTCTCAGTGAATCAAATTTTCTGCTTTAACTGGGTTTAGTCAAATTACATTTACTCAAAACAAGCCATCAGTACTTTCACTTGATTGAAGGACTATATCATCTGGAAATATTCCATGTTTCTCAATTGTGTTTTATTTTTTTATTTAAATGGAACATGGACATTCTCGGTGTAAAGCCTTGTATTAAGTTTAGAGTTTAAGATCTAAAGTTTGTCAGCTGCATTTCTAACTCCTCAGCTTTTCACACTATCTCTTTAGGATTGCTTTACTGCATCTTTTAGTCTACCTATTTCCTATGGAATTAAATTCTATACAATTTCTATAAACAGTATGGAAAATAAGAACAAGAAGAGTTTGATATATCAAGTCTAGTATTTCAAAGGATAATCAGGATGACATCCCAATTTTATTTCACACAGGATTATTTCCACAGTTACTTGTACCAAAATTATTACCAATAAGGATACAAATAGGTTTGCCTGAAAAAACAAACAAACTGGAGAGTGATTCTATCTCTTTAATGGATGTGTAGATGAGGGCATTCCAGCCGATATTGATTATCTGGTTACATGACAAGAAATGCCTTTTGAAACTAAAGTGTTAGTGTTATATATCTTCAAGTCATTTCTTACTTATGGAAACCCTAAAGTGAATCTATTATGAGGTTTTCTTGGCAGGATTAATTCAGAGGAAGTTTGCCATTATCTCTCTCTGAGTCCAAGAGAGTGGCTAGGACTCAGGTCACCCAATGGGCTGAGCAAGGATACTGAACTGTGGTCTCCTAGAGTCCTAGCTCAACTCTCAAAACAGTGCACTAAACTGGCTGTCCTCCTCTTCCACTACTACTACTATGACTACGGCTATGACTAGGACTACTATTACTACTGCTACTACACAAAAATTAAAGATACAGGAGCCCTCTCTAAATCTCACTTCGACAACCCTCGAAAGGCTATAGTAAGGAGTATTCCTACTCATTGCCTGATTTCATAATAGTCCATTCCATTTCCCTCCTATCTAGTTTTTCATTGATTGTCTGCCAAATTGGCAGCCCTTTGTAGTCACTAAGTATATTGAGTCAATATTAGGTTGCTCTGTATTTCCCTCTTTATACTCCCATGTCCCTCCCAGTTTTTTGTACTCATGTATTCTTCCCAAGCCAGCTAATTCTTCCCTCTTGAGTGTAGGCAGTTCTCTTTTGGCTCCATAAATAAAACTAGTGTCTCAATAGTGGAAACAGAGCAAATAAGCTGGAACTCAGACTACATGAGGCTCCAATTTGCCTCCTTATTAGAGAAAGGGTAACCAAACTGGAAATATCTTTCCACTTGAGAATGGTGCTCTGAAGAGACAGGTCATGCCTGTTGACTAGGCCTGTCGGTTTCGTTTCGTTAATTCGTTATTTTCGTATTAAAATCGTTTTTTTTGCATATCCGAAGCGATATCAAAACATATTTTTAAACCCGGAAGGGTTTAAAAATATCGAAGCAGCAGCCCCATGTATTTTACGAGCTGAAGCTCCGCTCGTTAATGGCATGGAGGCTGCTGCTGAGTGGTGCTGCAGTGGGAGGAGGAGGAGGAGGAGGAGGAGGAGGAGGGGGGCGAAGAAGCCGGAACCCATTGGATGGCGCGCGCGCGCTCACAAGCGGCCTCCGCGCGCCATCCGGCTCACAAACTTCCCCCGCGCCACTCAACTCGCGGCCTTTGTTACCGCGCCGCGAATAAAAAAGGGGGGGGGGGCGATCGGCAAAGTAACTGCCGCAAATTGTGACGTAAGGCGCGGCCACAAGCACACGCGCCGCTCGCGCTGCGCTCCCACAGCTCGGCACCGGAGGCCTTCCCGACTAGGCCCCGCCGCTCGCTACCCGGCCGGGACCAAGCACAGAGGCGAGCTGCTTCAAACTGGGGCCGAGAGCCGCCCAATCGCCGGCGAACCGGAGCGACCCACGCCGAGGCTCCTGGCTGCCCACGCGGCGAACCGGAGCGACCCACGCCGAGGCTCCTGGCTGCCCTCGCAGGGGAAGGAGGAAAAGCACCCTCCTTCCCAAAGTGCTCCCCACCGACCTGGAGCACAGCCGAAACGCGTCTTGCCAGATGGGAGGAGGAGGAGGAGGAGGAGGAGGAGGAGGAGGGGGGCGCAGGAGCCGGAGCCCATTGGATGGCGCGCGCGCGCTCACAAGCGGCCTCCGCGCGCCATCCGGCTTGTGTAACTTTTCAGGGCTGTATGACCATGTTCCAGAAGCATTCTCTCCTGACATTTTGCCCACATCTATGGCAAGCATCCTCAGAGGTCTGTTGGAAACTAGGCAAATGGTGAGTTATATATCATCTAATACTATGGAATGTCCAGGGTGGGAGAAAGCCATTCAATGCTAATCATTACTGCAACATTCACACTTAGCCTGTTTGATCAAGAAAATTTTTTTTTCTAAAATGTTTTGTAAAATATTTACGAAAATTCGTAAATAACAAAACATTTTTTTGGAAAGTTTTGTAAATATTTTTAATATCGAAACAAAAAAACACCCCAATTAAGAATCGAATTTAGAAACAAATTTTTTCTTGATCAAACAGGCCTACTGTTGACAACTGACATGATCCAGGCCTTCAAGCACAACCAAGAGCACAAGAAGCAGGGTGAGCTTTAAAAGAGTGGATCAAGTGCACAAACCATTCTCATGCCCTTCCAAGTACACAAGATGATTTTACTGTGAGGACAGAGATTGGATCCCATCCCAGTGAGTCCCCTCGAAGGCATCACCCCTCAGATGTGTGTAATTAGTTTCCCTTCTGCGTGAAAAAGAAAAGCTTTGAAAGCATAACCTGGGCTGGCTGCCCATCACTCAGAATCATTCCCTCCAAGGATTTACCTCCAACTTCCTCTGTTTCAGTGCTGCGTTATGTTTAGCCTGGAGTTTGCATAATATTGCTGCATGAGCCCTGGATCTCATAGTGGCAACAGAATATATTTTCTTTTCTTTTACATTTTTCAACCTATATTGCACTTCTGTAAACCTCAAGGTTTGGGTAACCATGTTCATCCCTTTCATTTTTGTATATAAGTGGAGCCAGTTTCATTCTGCAAGCATTAGCATCACAGTATATATGTGACTGATGCATGAGAAGTCGGTTTGTGCAAACAGTCTCTTTTAAAATGTTGCATAACAACAATTTGGTGACAAATTCACATACGCGGTACTTACTATGCTTGTCAGATATGTCTTTCCTGAAAGCAAGAAGGTGGTTTTGCATTGAACATTATAACTATTTCCCTGTCTGGTTTCTCTCACTGAGAGGGCTGTTCTCTTTCTACTCTTTAAAATAAGAACAACTAATCTAGGTAGCAATAATGTATATAAGTAAGCCCCTTCCAAGTGGTGAAATTTATTTTTGAGAGGAAGTGGATAGGGATGAGCTGCCCATTCCCCAACCAGAGGAACAAGCCAATGCCATGGTGGCCCTTGGATTGGAAAGCTGAAGTAAAGAGGGGGACAGCCTAGCTTCTAATGTGAGCCTCAGAACAGGGTCCACTAGGAAAATTTGGCGCTTACCAGGAGATCAATATGGCAATGGGCAGATTAGCCTGGCCTCAACCACTGGCAAGGCAAGGAACAGTTATAAGACAACAGAACTGCTCCATCTCTGGTAGAAATTGATCTTCTCAATACAGTCCACTCACTTAGTAACATGTGGCATACAACACTTTCTTTCGGGGCTGCACAGTAAAGACAGCTGACGTCACCATTTCCATTATCAGAACATGAAAGCTACTTCTCCAATGCCTGCCTTCCAGGGTCCTTGGATTCAAGGGCTCTAGGAAGTATGCTATGGACTACAAGGCCACCATGCCCTTCTTTGACTCAAAGTCAGGTTCTGTAAGAACTGGACTGCTCCAATGTGGCAGCTTGGCTCTCCTCATCCCAATTTTCTTCCTACTGCTGTTGTAATCACTACTACTTGATTACTTAAGAGGCTTTTTAATGTAAAAACCACTTGATTTGTATGCAGGAAAGAAAGATTGACATTAATAGGTGAGATGGGACCAGCAATAGATACTGAAAGGAATGCATAGTAGATCTTAGGGTTTTGGTTCCAGGTTTCCTGGTGGATACCAAAATCCAAAATCCAAGAATGCTCAAATCTTATTATATACAAGAGTCTATTAACATGGTGTCCCTTATTTAAAATGGCAAAAATCAAGGTATACCTTTTAGAATGTGAGGGTGTTCTTTGAATAGTGAATGGTTCAGTCTGTGGATGTGGCAGATTGTCAGGGCCATACCCAGAAAAAAATTATGTGTGTGTGTGTGTAACTTTTTTAGTGAATAATGAAGAATAGTTCCATAGAGATCAAGTTTTTATTTTAGTTAAAAGTGACAAGTCTTAAAATAACTAAAATGTCTGTTAATTGGCAATTTATAGTTACAAAAGAATACTACAACGTCTGTTGGAAACACTTGAAAACTGTGCCAATACACTTTGACAGAAATCATACTCCATCGATAAACTTTGGTGGACAATCAAGAATGCAGGAGTATGAATACTGGAATGAGAACACTTCAATTCCCAGTTAATTTTATTAGTAGGCATGATGAGAAATTTGAACCTCAAATGCAGGGACTAAATTTACCCGACACCTTTAGAAGTCCGATGAGACTAAACATAGTTATCCACACCACAACTTCTAAAACAATTGGATCTTTCTTTCATCTATTTCACGGCTCACCCTTTCTCAGCACAACAGCTTTGTTTTTTGTTCCCTCTTCTTTGCTTTTCTCTATGAAACCTCATTTCCCACTAACTTACCCTGTTCCTCTCTTTTAGAGCTCTCCGCAGCAAGTTTGTATGGCTGCATGGCTTCCAGAACAGACCAGATCTGATGCCTTCTGGATTGTTAGGTCATGAGCCTGACCAGGCAGAAACTGGAGGGTCTCTCAGATACAGAAGAAGACCACGTCGTCCCCTCTAGATTGCCCCCAGCTTGAGGCAACAACAGCTCAAAGGCATGAATCCCAACTTGTAGTCTGAACTAAATGGAGACAGGCCTCCAAATGAAGGCTTCCTAATATACTGGCAAAGGCTATAAAGCTGAACATGAGGTAACCCAGGAGAGGAACGCTGCTTAGTGCTGCCACCTAAACTACCAGCCCTTATGTTCTGTTGGAAAAGAAATGCCAAGGGCAGAAGCTGCTCAGGAACCAGGGTGAAACCCTGGGGTAAAGGCATAGCAATGGGGGGAATAGTATGATAGCTGGGACCTTATGCTATGCTGCTTGTGCAGCGCAGGTCTGAATTAGGGGAACACATGTACGAATGAGCACACCGAGTGAGAGACGCAGCTGCGGCGAAATCATTGCAATGGAAGGAAGGATAAAAAGGAGGGGGAAAATACTGTTACATTACCTCACCCTTATTCTGTCCCCCCTGAGTTAAATTATTTCACTGCTATCCTGTCGCAGCTGTGTCTCTCACTCACTCCACTGTCTTGCACATGTGTTCCCTTCATTAATTCTGACCTGCGTTGCACAACTAGCGTAGGGTCCCAGCTATCATATTATGGCTGCAATGGGAACCCTACTATCTGGAAAAGGGGAGGGGAAGGAGCAAGGAGGAAAAGGCTTAACCCTCATTATTATTATTATTATTATTATTATTACTATTATTATGATCAACTTTATTCTTATACCCCACCACTATCTCCCCGAAGGGACTCGGGGCAGCTTACATATAGGACAAAATGCCTGCAAGATATAAATATAAAACAAAACATTAAAGCAAAAACACAATTAAAATTGGAACATAGTATAACATAACAATCCACATAAAAACACAATTAATTAAAAAACTAAAAATATAAAACAGCAGTGTTGGACCTCAGTGAAAGCAATGCTCAAGAAAACCATCAGGAACCTGCCTCCCACCTCACGCTGAAGCAAGAACACAGCAGAGTATGGAGCAGCCTTAAATAGCCTGCAGCTCCACCCCTACCAAGTCTGGTCTCCTTCATGAGGGCCTTCAAATCCCCTCCCCAATGCCTTAGGCTGTGCCTGCTAGCTATAGGCAGGTCAACTTGGTTACTTCCACTATATTGGCTATTGCTGCAAGTTATGAGTGTGAATACATTGTCAAAATTTGCTTGAGATAGTGCTTGCAGTTCTGAAGGGACTTGTTTATTTTTTTGCTTCTCATAGATTTGGTTAACCAGTTAAAATTCATGAGTATTTTTTAACCTGAAAAAATTAATATTTTTTAACCTGAAAAATTTTGTTGGGGGAGGGGGTTGAACACCTATCCCCCCCTCCCTTGGATACAACCTTGCATATTGTACAGAATTTGCAGAAAAGGCAGACTGGTTTCCATGTGCTTAGGTCTCAGTGAGGATCTATCTGCTTTCTACTCCACATAACAAACAAAAAGCAAGGTAACATTTCTGTGGAAATGCATGAGCTGTGCTTTGAACTGGTTACACTGCACTCTTTAGGCCCTCTTCTATTTCTGACTACCCACTGGAATATATAAATATAAAATAAATTTGAAATTGTCTTCTCTTACTGTTTATTTGTCCTGCTAATTGAGAAAGTGCATTTATAATTCCAGAAACATCTGCTGTTGATTTGATTAATGGTATGCATGTAATTTAACACTAACCTAGTATTTGCAGTATAATATTACGAATATGTTTTCATTTGTATGTTGTCCTTTTGTAAATGTTTAAGTTAATGTATGCATTGGTATAGTCTCCAAAGAAGGCCAATTAATGTACGTACAGGAAATGTGTTGGACTTTTTAAAATAATAAACCCAGTCCAGCTATATACGCATGAGGAAACCAGTCCTCTTTTCCTGCTAATAGGTGGGAGACAACCTGATTCATAGATGAAATATAAATCTTTAATATAAATGATAACATATTCCAATTTGCAGTTTGTATTTCATAATTTTATTAAATTAAATTGAAGAAGTATAGGAAAATAGGTAAGGCTTATCATTAAGAAATCTATTTCAATAGTGAAGTGTAGATTCTCATCTTTATTCTGTTGTACCCATCACAAGTGCAAAGAGCACTGAACTTAATTAACAATCTATGTATAAGTAATTAGTGACAGAAGATTCAAGTAGAAAATATCCCTGAAGATGGAAGGAAATTATTATTTTACCATTTTATACCGAAAAGGTATAAGTGGAAGTATCAGAATTCTTTTGCTGAAACTCTTGAACTTTGAAGTGTCTAATTATGAAAATGGCTGAGAGTTTTTCCACAGGTGTTAGCATTAATTATAAATCCTTATCTGATCACTCAAAAAGATTTCAGCACATGAAACATCATAAAACCTGCAGCACTTTAATTATGAAATACAGTTGGCTGCTACAACACTAGGAGATGAGAAATGTATAGGGTTTTTTCATGTCAGGAGCAACTGCAAGTCACTTCTAGTGTGAGAGAATTGGCTGTCTGCAAGGACGTTGCCCAGGGGACGCCCAAATGTTTGATGTTTTACCATCCTTGTGAAAGGCTTCTCTCATGTCCCTGCATGGGGAGCTGGAGCTGACAGAGGGAGATCAACCCGCTCTCCCCGGATTTGAACCACTGACCTATCAGTCAGCAATCCTGTTGGCACAAGGGTTTAACTCATTGTGCTACCCGGGCTTCAATGTATAGGTAAAACAATATAATGTACACTGCAGTCCTATACACACTTATAAGGAACTAGGCCATATTCAACTCAGTCTACATGACTGTGCTATCAGTGAATGAACATCCAGTTGCAAAAACTATGCAAGGTTTTCAACCTGGACTATTTGTCTGGTGGGAAGGTGATGGACCACTAGGCCTCAAATATAGAGATAGAAAATATTAATCCAACTGAACTCTACTAGTTACTGGGAACTGTAACTGACCCTGAGCTCTTTGAAGCTGAAAATTAGATTCTTCATCCTGTCCAATGGAAGAGTTATGCTCAGCTCAAAACTATGCGCCATAGTGTTAGATCAAAAAGTTAACTTTTTTTTTCCTACTTAGCATATCTTGGGACTGACAAAACCCATTATACAATATATTTTTACACCATTGTTTTTTAAATTGTGTGATCAGAAACAAAGTTTGGATACTTTGGATACAGTTCATGTGAGCCACTTATCAAGCTAAGATCAGAAAATGAACACTTCTGCAGCCCCATAATGCGAATACATTCTCAGCCCCAAATTACCAGAAGAAGATTGCCTATTTTGTCACTATCAAAGAATCATCATCTATCTGGTTCAGCCCTATTCAGATTACAGAGAGCTTTGGTTGTTATGTGCCTTCAAGCTGACTCTGACACATGATGGAGTTTGTTACATGGAGTTTTCTTGGCATTATATATTCAGAGAGGGTTTGTCATTGCTCTAAGGATGAGAGACTCAGCCAAGGACAACTAGTGTGCTGATGTTGCAGAGCAGGAAATCAAATCCTGGTCTGCAGCTCTTGTCCATTATCCAAACTACTATTTGTTGTTGTTGTTTATTCATTCAGTTGCTTCCAACTCTTCGTGACCTCATGGTCACCCCACGCCAGAGCTCCCTGTTGGCCGTCACCACCCCCAGCTCCTTCAGAGTCAAGCCATTCACTTCAAGGATACCATTCATCCACCTTGCCCTTGGACGGCCCCTCTTCCTTTTTCCTTCCATTTCCCCCAGCATTATTGTCTTCTCTAAGCTTTTCTGTCTTCTCATGATGTGGCCAAAGTACACTGAACATAGACTGGAGCATCATTTTATTATGCCCTGTTGGGAGTCTTTCAGTGGCCATTTTTTTTGTTTGTTCATTTGGTTATCAGTGGTAAAATCAGTCCATTTCCCCTATTCTAGTTTCTGCATTTTGACTACAAAGATTTTGAAGATTTGGCATAGATCAGGGAAGCATCATGCTACTTCCACCTGTTAGAAATACCAGGGATTCCTTGGTGATGGCAATGGCTACACGTATGTGAATGCCAGCAAGTTCCATAACTGAAAACAGGTGAATGATGCTTACAAAGCTGTAGTCGAGCAGCACCATACAGCCGAAGTGCAATAAGCATGATTAAATATTCATCAACAAACATCTGTTGATTAATCTAATGCCGTATAAAACTTTCATTAGCCAGATGCAACACTTTGTCTCCCCATCAATAAACGGAGCATTGAAAAGCAATTCTTCTTCTAAACATAAAACATTCTGGGAAAGCGGGAGGTGGGTGAAAATTTGTTTTCAGGGAAAACCAACCCTCTATATTTTCTGTAAACTGTCCAATGTAATGTAATATAGATTATTTCTCAAAACAATGTTGATAGGAATTAGTATGAGGATCATACCGGCACTTTTGTTATTTACACATATTCCCTATTTAACATGTATCATCAGATGGGATAAATGTTTGAGGGGGAGCTGGACACCTAGGTCAAGGACATTTTTGGTGACTTTGATTGGATTATACTAGTTTTTAATGATATATAAACAGAAAGATAACAGACAAGTAGAGTGTAGTATAGAGCTGTACTATTGATAACTGGCAATATCTCAGCTGACAATAAGGAAATTGAATAATTTATTGATTATGAAAAGTGAGAGGTTCTTAAATATTCATTGTACTATTCCCACATTAAAAAAAACTTTTGGTCTAAACCTGTATAAGCCAACAATTACATTGATACTTGTTTGTTAGCATCAACAAGACACCTTTGACTTATGGCATGTTAAACATTCCCCCTTGTTGACCGAAAGGTCACAAGTTCATATTTGGGGAGCAGGGTGAGCTCCCGCTGTTAGCTCCAGCTTCTGCCAAACTAGCAGTTTGAAAACATGTAAGTGTGAGTAGAACAACAGGTACCACTTTGGCAGGAAGGTAACGGCACTCCATGCAGTCATGCCAGCCACATGACTTTGAAGGTGTTTAAGGACAACGTCGGCTCTTTGCCTTAGAAATGGAGATGAGCACCAACCCTCAGAGTCAGATACGACTGGACTTAATGTCAGGGGGAAACCTTTACCTTTACCTTAAGCATGAAAGCCCTGTTATTAACAGCTATCTTTGGGTCTTGGAGACTCAGGGCCATGGCTTTCCTTATTGAATCAATCCATCCATAGTGCGCTTTTTCTCTTTTCCTGTTGTCGTCAGATTTTCCCAGCATTACTGTCTTTGCCAATGAGTTATGCTTCTAATAGTTAGCTACCCAAAGTATAATCACTATAGTGATTTTGGCTTCTAGTGAGAGTTCAGATTTGATTTGGTCTAGAACCCTTTTATCTTTTATTTTGCAGTTCCATGGCATCTCTAAAAATTTATTTCAATGTAATATTTTGAATAAGTTGTTTTTCTTAGCCTGTTAGCTTTTTTCATTTTTTTTACCTTCTACATTTGATGATAGAAATTGGAAATACTATAGTATCTGGCTTAGTTGATATCTTAACCAATGTAAGGAAAATCTTTAACAAATTCTTCATCAGTAACTTTGAAGTTACATATGTCAACATATTAT
This sequence comes from Anolis sagrei, assembly GCF_037176765.1. NCBI lineage: Eukaryota > Metazoa > Chordata > Lepidosauria > Squamata > Anolidae > Anolis > Anolis sagrei. Next base: position 145,026,223 of record NC_090023.1, on the reverse strand, counting down.
GTGGATTATTTTGTACACGTTTCACTGCTGTTTTATATAGGATACAAATGACCTCAAAATATCATTGTAAAAAAGGTATGTATATATGACTTCATCAAGAGGACCACTTGCCATCTTGTTGCAATTCGGATTGAAGCCTACTTGGAACACTGCTTTTTTTGGAGGCATACTCCTTGTTTGTTTTCAGTGCTGTCAATATTCAATATCCCCTAACTATCAATATAAAGTTAATTATTTGTCAAAACTTCACATATGTTTAAATGCCTGTTGAATTACCTTAAAAGCATAGGTGTGACTCAAAAATATTTGCAAGCATATTGGTACAAAACAATGTTAAGTGCAAATCTCATCTGAGAACTGATTCAAATTAAATGCATAACAGGGGGTTAACCTGAACAGCCCTTGTGATCTCTTCCAACTTTATGATTCTATTATTCTTATGCACAATGCTCAACTTAGCTGTGCTCCCTGATATGCATTTTAGCAAAAAAAATTTTTTTAAAGAGGAGTGGTTCAGACAGAGCAGTGTTTCAGTCCTTATAGTAACAAATACAGATTCAGAAAATGGGGGGCAGCTTTCAAATTACTCTATTCATGTCTCTCCAGCAGCCAAGGACGAAACTCCATGAAACAGAGAATTTATACATTCAATGGGATCCTGGTTAGATGCTTAGAAGCACAAATAAATTGAAGTCTGACGATTGATTTGGCAGTAAGAATTATAGTAGTCAAGGTGAGATACTGTAATGAATAGATTGGACTCTGATGCCAGCTTTGTAACCAAAAGGTAATGTTTTTCAAAGGATTGCTTTGCAACAGAGATTATTTGATGATGATGAATATGTGAAGTCTTCAGTTCCACATCTGCAATAATCAGCAGATGTATCACACACACGTACACACACACGCGCGTGCATACATACATACATACATACACACGTTGATAGAAGTTTCCAGTTAGTTTTGCTCAAATTCTCTGAATTATAATGTGGGTTAGATAATACTACTGTTAGGTGGATTTGTAATTGGTTGAGTGACCAAACCCAAAGGGTGCTCACCAATAGTTCCCTTTCATGGCTAGTGGGGTATCACAGGATTTTTTCTTGGGCCCAGTGCTGTTCAACAACTTTATTAATGTCCTGAATGAAGGTTTAGAGGGCATGTTTATCAAGTTTGCAAATTGGAAGAGATAGCTAATACTTCAGAGGACAGGATCAGAATTCAACATGAATTTAACAGATTAGAGAGCTAATTGATCAAAACTAACAATTAATTTCAACAAGTAGAAATTTAAGATACTATACGTAAGCAAAAAAAATGTGCAGATACAGGATGGCTCAGAAACAGTCATGTGAAAAAGATCTTGGTGTTTTAGTAGACTACAAGTTGAACATGAGACAACAATTTGATATAGCAGCTAAAAAAGCCAATGAGATTTTGTGCTGTATCAAAAGTATAGATTTAGATTAAGGGAAGTAATGATATCCTTCTCTTCTGCTTTGGTCAGACCTCATTTGGAATCACACTGTGTCAAGTTCTGTGCACTACAATTTAAGAGGGATATCAACAAGATGGAAGGTGTCCAGAGGAAGGTAACTAAAATGATCAAAGGTCTGGAGACCATGCCCTATAAGAAGTGTCTTAAAGAGCTGCTGGGCATGCTTAGCCTACAGAAGAGAAAGTTGAGAGGAAACAGGATGGCTATGTTTAAATATTTGAAAGGATGCCATAAAGAAGAGGGAGCAGGCTTATTTTGGTGCCCTAGAGTCTAGGACTTGAAGTAATGGGTTCAAATGACAGGAAATGGGATTCCATTGGAACATTAGGAAGAACTTCCTGACTGTAGGAGCTGTTCAATAATGGAACTCACTGCCTTAGAGTGCGGTGGAGGCTCCTTATTTGGAGCCATTGAAAAAAGAGTCTGGATGGCCACCTGAGAGGGTACTATGATTCTGGCAGGTGACTGGACTGGATGGCCCATGTGGTCTCTTCCAAATTCATAATTCTATTATTCTAAGACGAATACTACACCACATTGTTGCATACACCTTCAAGGTCCAAAGAACATAAGACCCAGACCCAAATACATGAACAAGGGCTTCTCATATCAACCTTTAAATAATTTAAGATCTGTTTTTGGGAGCCTTTGTAATTTCTATTTTAACAACAACAAGAAGCTAGTCTTCTGGAGAAAAGGGCTCTGGTTCTGCAATACCTTTACAAAAGAAGGCTAGTCTGAGGCCTAGATTACAAATCTATTGGTACCAAACAAGAACTGCTTTCTTGCCCCAGTATTGCAAAATCATGTTTCCAAGTCTCTTATAAGAGTTATTTACCATGTTCTAAAATCACAGTGTGATGAAAGGTGGAATAGAAATATTTTAAGTAAAATAATATAATAATAAATGTGGGAAAACATAGTGGAGCTTCCTTTTGTAGAAAATACCTGTTAGTTCAGAGTCTGGTAGTCACTCTGGGGTTTCATCACTGCAGCTGCTGAGTTTAACAGCCTTTTAACATTTACATCATTCTCTCAACTTCAGGTTTATGTTTCTATAAGAAATAGATCGATTTGCCTTACAAAATTGCACTGAGGCTCAATGCAAGACCATAAAGAATTTGAAATGAAAGTAAAATAAAAACAAAAAGAATGTGTAATTATGTGTATCATACTGGAAAATATTGCCTAGGTTGTATCACATATTTTTTACTCTCTATACTAATAAAATGGAAAAAAAATATCAAAACAAAAGTAAGTTCAAGGACTCAAGAACATAACCAATGTCCTCATTGCATAAAAAAAAAACTTTATAGTACCTATGTGTTTACATGATTGCTCTAGCTGTGGATACTGTTTGTTCTCTTATGTTAGTTTTTCTTGGAAGGAAAAATTACAGTGAAAAGGATTGCTTGGAGATACCTTGGGAATACTTTAACTTCCATCTGCCTCATACTCCATAACAAAACATGTACAATCCCATGTTCTGAAGATTGGTATTAATAATTCAGAAGCATCATCTATGAGAATTGTAGTAACAGTTCTTGTTACATACTGAAATAAACAGAATATCCATAAAGTAAAGAGAAATGAGTAAGGGAACATTTGAAAATTCTGTTTCTCAAAATGCCTTTATAAAATGCCTTTAGATAGAAAATAGGTTGAGATCTACAATCAAAGTGGCTAGCTCTTCTGTGTTATGCAAGGCTTTGGTATTCTGCCATATAATAAATTTCTTGAAGTAAATAGAATCATTAAACCTTTAGGATACATTTTTAAAGGGCACAATGAACATAACACCCAAGCCTGTAGGGGGTGGGGGGCTGTTTACGGGATCAACCCCCCTCCCCTGAAATCTTTCCACCTGACTCCAGAAGATGCCTATTAAAGCTACTGAATGTTTTTGAGTTCATGGAAAAAAGAAAAAGCCAAATATTGAAGATGAAGAATGCATTAGGGTGAAGAACCATTGCAGATGAAGACCCCAGAACATGCACACCTGAAGTACAGGTGGAATCCGAGGGAACTGTGGAAACTGAGGTTTGTATTGACAGGTTCATCTAATCCAAGCCCTGCCAAAGAAGCCATGGAACAGGAGCAAAGACAAGAAGCTATGTCATTGTTAGGCCTTGGACTTTATTTGAACAAGACTATTTCTGATCACCAAGTGAAAGCTCAATTAGTGCAAAATCCATGAACTCCATTGCCAGCATATGTATTTCCTGTGGATAAGAAGAGGCATCTCAGTTTTCAACTCAAATGGGTCAACAGATTTTCCTGGTTAGTCTAGGCAGCTGCACAGCCCTAACTAATTTGAAAGAGCAGCAAGAGTAGGCCTAAGTTTAATCAGCATATTGATAGCATCCAACCCCCAAAGTCCTAATGCCATTACAGTTCCATATAGATCTTAAATCTCAACAATAGGGACCATGGATTCATGGAAACAAGTGTTCCTAAACATACTCCAGTATGATCTGAAATTTACTTGGGACTGATTTCCCTCAGTTGGGCACTGGAGCCCAAACTCAGGGATCCCTGGACCACAGGAAAGTGCAACCAACACCCATGCATGGGACTTGTCTATCATCTTCCTAATTGGGATTTATTTATGCAAGAGTATTTCTTCACTTCTCTTCCATTTTAAAAATAACCTTGCTAACTATAGAGGTGTTAGTTTTATGTTTATATGATCAGAAAAGAGTCCCTCAAAGAAAATCTCCAGAGAAAAAGAGGTTGCATGCAAGCATCTGTATTTTGACAGGCTTAAAAAAAAGAATGAGTTGTACTGAGATACTGGGACATTACACTTTGGTGGTTTTAAGATGCTCTGCATGAGGTTTAAATGAGACACATCTATTCTAGTTGGCCCATTTCTAGAGCACTTGAAGTGGATAGTCGTGATGGCCTTGGTTATGAGGCAAAACAATTTGCACAGGGTGGGACATAAAGCTTCCATATTTCAAAGAGACACCGTGTGGGCTTTTTTTGTTGTTGTTGTGTCAGGAGAGACTTGAGAAACCGCAAGTCGCTTCTGGTGTGAGAGAATTGGCTGTCTGCAAGGACGGTGCCCAGGGGACGCCCGGATGATTATTTGATGTTTTTATCATCCTTGTGGGAGGCTTCTTTCATGTCACCGCATGAGGAGCTGGAGCTGGTAGAGGGAGCTCATCTGCCTCTCCTCGGATTCAAACCTGTGACCTGTCAGTCTTCAGTCCTGCCGGCACAGGGGTTTAACCCACTGCGCCACCGGGGGCTCCGTGTGAGCAGTAGTGGGGGTAGAGAGGTGGGGAGGTCTAATTCGGTAGGTTAGACTCTGCCCTTTTCAGTATCCATCATGAGATGGACTGGTGAACATCAGGGCTTTGTTGTTCAAGGGTATTATGAGAACAACTATTCTGTGAAAACAACATAGATACTGTACATACTTCATGCTCAGTCAAAATGCATCTGTATCAGATTAAAAATGATTTTGCTATGGATTTTTATTCTTTGGGCTACTGTATCCACACTGAAAAGAAAATCCCTGATATGATTTTTAAAACCCATTAAAACAAAACTGTACTTTTCTGTAATATACACAATTTTTAAAAAGATAGCTTTGTTCATTTTATATGCTTTCAAAATGTGGGATGACCCACCCTGTAATAAGACAAGTGTCTGAAATGCTTGTCTTGGGAGTCTTCCACATTGCTCACTACATTGTGTGCTTGCTTGCCTCATAAATGTTGGAATGTAATGTTTTCTTCTTCTTTTGCCACTTAGTGGTCAGGATTTATTATCCACCCCTGCCCTCTTATACTCTTAAACTCATCTGCCTTTCCTGCCAACAGGGAAGAATCCCCCCCCCCCCCCCCATTCATCAACATTTCCCAGTAACGGGTCTGAAATTTGTAGTTTCTGGTCTAGGAATATCAATATGATATTTGCTATTTTCATACAAAACAAAAAAAGAAATCAAATAAAAGCAGGAAGTAAGCTGCTTTCCCCTGCAAATTTATTTACACACATACATATCACAGTATCGAGCCTTCTGAAATTTTTCAGGGAGATAAGGGTATCATTTTGGAAACGTCTGTTTTTGCACTTTGCTGCTTGTAATTTTTAATCTGCATTTTACTTCCTCTTATTTAGGGACACAGCCTTGTAACTTTCATCAAATCAACAGATTGTTTTTAATGGTATGCACAATTTCATAAAGGAGGAGCCCATGCGGTCTACAGACTGAATCATATTCAAACAAAGGGGGAAATATTATAACTTTGTATTGAAACACAGAGGCAGAAATACATGGATTTCCAAACTGGGATTTAGATTTACACCTGAGTCAAAAGAGGTGCCCTGTGATCTGACCCAAAGCAGTGCAAACCCTCTAATTAGAGCAAACTGTACCCACATGCATTTCTAGCCCATAAAGAAGAAATCTAATTTGGGCCTTCATGACACCTGCTGTTTTCAAAGAAATGATTATTTTTCATTTGGTTCTTAATTTATGTAGCTGTGTTCTTGGATACTGGTAAATATTTCATATTTAATCATACTATGTGAATTTTTTTGCCCAATAAATTATGAAAGGCATATTTCATCATAAATAAAACACCAGTCTAATGATCATTGCTCACGATTAACTGGATCCAAATGATTTCCCACACAATCTGAGAAAAATAAGGTTTCCATGCTTCTTTCTTTGACCATGTATTGTACATTTTCATCATTAAAATAGCAAAAGAACACATTAAAAAAAGAAAATATAATCCACCAGACAATTATTCTGATTATTGTTTTATGAGCAAGGCCCATTAAGGTAACAAAACTGATTATATTTTGTCCACAGAAAAACTGCCAGCGCTAAATATTAAAGAGAGGTCTTCTGCCAAGTAAGCATTTGCAGAAAATCAGTGGAATGATGTTCCTGCCAAAAGTTCTGCAGCACATTCCTTTTTGCCTACTGGAAGCTGCCTGAGAAAATTAATATCTGTATGCAAAGTACAATTTGCATATTAGAGCTCATGTTTATCTACTTATTTGTCTGATGTATCCCAGCTTTCAATCTTGAAGGAGTCCCATTCAGCTTATATAAAACAGTTGTTGTGCTGTTATGGTGATCCTATGAGTGAAAGACTTCAAAGAGCTCAAGTCAGGCTTATTTCTTATTTAATTTTGGGTTGTATCACCATACAGTTTTCAAGCTAAAAGGCATTCAGGGATGCTTTGCTACTGCCTTCTTCTGTGCAGTACTAGCTCCTTTACGGGTAGCTAGGGTATCAATGTCATTGTCTCTGAGAGATCTTCCACTTAGGTTACCCAATACGGCTGCTGTGAAGTAGCTGTTTCTCTCATTTAGTCTGGATCCTCAACAAAAGCCTATCTCATGATGGTGATCGTACTAGCAGAAGTGCTACTATCAACATACATATTTACATCACTGGAGCATGCAACCCCAATACCACAGAAAAGTGTGCCAAGACGAGATATAAAACAGAAAATTAAATTAAACCTGGCCCTAGTTTAGGCTATTGGTTGTTTTGATGGTTTGATCATTGATGAATTTTATAGTGTTATGTTTTAATTTCTGCTTTTCTAGGCTTGGTCCCATCTAAACCACCCTAAGTCCCTTCGGGGAGATGATGGAGGGACACATTATTATTATTATTATTATTATTATTATTATTATTATTATTATTATCATTATTATTAGACTGTTTCTGACCTCTTTGGCATACAGCATGCCCTGCCTTCCATCTTGGAATATAGGCTTTTTCTACTCCTTAAGGGCAGAGGGAAAGAACTCATCTATAGCAAGTGCTGCTGGACCTTCTGTTTCCTAGCTATTTGGTCCTTCTCTCAATGTCGTGTTTCATGGCTGTCTAGTCCTTCTCCTAACCCTCCAAGCCTGTGGATTTTATTGCTTCCTTGTTTTTCAAGCAAGGCCACACACTGAAAATGTTGAAAATGTGTGGTGCTTCAAGCAAAGTTTCACAAATTATATGAATTGTTATAGCTCGAGAGTATTTACTGATAATCTGATTAATTAATCCCACCCTAAAAGCAAATAAATTGTTCAAGATGAAAAGTACTATTATATGGCCAGTTTTCTCATATTTATACAACTTCGGTTTAGTTACAAAAGAAAGAAAGAAAGTACTACAACTTTGCTCACCTTGAGGAGTAATGGCTTAAGGATGGTCCTGGTTCTTCCAAAGTGCCATGGGATATGAACAGAAAATGACGATATCACAACTACTTACCCTCATGGTTAAAAAAACACCACCAATTAACACAACACCACCAACAACACAGGACTAATGGTTTACTTACATTGAGTAAGGATTCCTGTTAAGGCATTTTTAAAATTTTCCTTGGCTTGCTCCATTTCTTGTTCATGAGTTGCTTTTTCGTTCATGAGTCGCCGGACGTGGCTATTAGCTGACTGCACCATTGAATAGAACTGGTTGGCAGTACGGCGGTTGACCTCCCCTCGCTCTATCCAGGTGAGCAACACTGTTATGGCCTCTGAAAACTTGCCGTCATCTAGAATTATCAATTCAAACATTTAATTGATGGCCACATGCTTCTTATTCAGAATACACTTCTGCCCTTATGAATTAATAATCTCATAAAGAATGTTTACGATATATCTTATACTAGAGCTTACTTTACACCCTAACATAAAACTTTATAAATTGCTCTCCAAAGCCCTGATTATCCTGAGTCTAGTAAAATGTTGTGGCTTGAAATTTCATTCACTCTTTACACTGTTCCAGCAAGATGAAGCAGCTTCATTCTGGGAATAATTAAATGTTAAGTGTTATTACGTATGTGTGTTCCCCCTCCCACCCCCAGCACCAGACTAAGATAAAAACCATTAATATACTCTCTATAGAGCTTTTCATGAGTGTTTCATAAACATCCATGCATCTATAGTGTTTCCAGATTGGTGGCTTTTGGGAGTATCTCATCAGTTTTTCTACACGCAAAACAGGAATTTACTTTTTACACTTTGCTTGGGGTGGGGCAGTGGTTCTCAGCCTGTGGGTCCCCAGGTGTTTTGGCCTATAACTCCCAGAAAGCCCATCCAGTTTACCAGCTGTTAGGATTTCTGGGAGTTGAAGGCCAAAACATCTGGGGACCTACAGGTTGAGAACCACTGGGCCGGGGGATATCACTTTTTCTTTGTTTGCTTATCTCCTTGCATTCAGTGATGGAAAAATGCATTAAATATTATGAATAAGAAGAGTGGTGCTAGGGTGACCCACATGAGCAATGGATATGCTAGTAATCTAAAATAGTTACATTTCCTTCAATTTAAAAAGATACTCAGGAATCCCAAGGAAAACAATACATTCATGGCACCACCATGTAAATTTCATAGAAAAAAAAGGAACAATAACTATTGTTCTTTTTTTTCAGAGTCAACACCTCATATTTCAGAGTCAACCCCATATGGAAGAAAGCCAGATGTGGATTTATAGATGGGACTTCATACAATCCAGTGTGAAGTCCTTCTGAACTGGAACCACTATAGGGAATAGAAGTTGTGTGAGAGCATTGTGGGTTTAAAGGAACCCTCCCTATTGCAGTCTGTTGCAGACCATTGATCTATTTGGGGTTGGGACTCACAGTTTAAGAAGCAGTGCTCTAGAGGGAAATTATTCACGGTAAAAATAGGCAACTAACTTCATGTCCTTTCTATGGGTTATTTTAAAAAAATCTAATTTCATATTCACTCCTTGCTTTGGAAAGAGATGGATTGACTGCCCAATTCATTTTCATTGTTGCACCTGAAATTTACCTTGATCCCTTACAGTAAATTCAATTTCTGTCTATGAAAGCAAATAATAGAATCCTGTTTTAAAATCAGGGCTTGTCTTTTTCCACTTTTGAAGACAAGCAGACACTGTTAAAAATATTTTCTCAACCAAATGACAATAAAAGCATAATGCCTTGTTGCTTAGATAGATGTACTAGCTAGGTTTCTTTGCATAATTGCTCTTTTAAAATCCACCATAAGCGTGAGTACTTTTTTGCTCTAAGAAGTCATTCTTCCCCAACTTTAAAGCATGTTTTAGAGAAATTATTGCTGTGATGACAGCTCGTCAATTACTCAAACATACACATACTTATGGGAAGCTGCACTTATGTCTTGTAAAGCAGGACTTGTCTTGAAAGCTCTGATGTATATCTTTGAATACCATCAGTTTATCAATGTCAGCCAGCTGGGTGTCCATTGTAAATTATCCTTGCCAGTTTTTGATCCTCGGGGTTTCAAATCTGCAGACAGAAACTCTCAATTTACAAGGATCCAAAACAAAATCAAAGAGAATATCAGCCTTGCTCACAATTGATATATCCTCCATGTGTGTGTCTTGGGAGTGTGTTCATAGGGAGGGGAGAGCTACTCCTGAGGATCATTCACATCAAAGTCAGTGTTTGTGAGAGCTAGGGCCTCTGCATGGAGGCTATAAGCTTGGGCACCACATGCACAATGGTTCCATTTCAGAGGGTATACACGGGCAACCATATAAATCAATGTAACTTCCCTCCCTCCATATTTCTATATTTTAAAAACAAATTAAATTCTAAAAACAAGTCAAAAATCCAGCTTTAAAAAAATTAAAACTGCAATTTCAAACACTGAAGAGAGAATAGCACCATGTTGGTTGCCCGCTAGAAGTTTAAAAAAAGATGGGGCCAATCTGTATTGTTGAAGGCTTTTGTGGCCAGAATCACTGGGGTGTTGTGTGGTTTCTGGACTGTGTGGCTGTGGTCCTAGCAGCATTTTCTCCTCGTGTTTCACCTGCTTCTGTGGCTTCAGAGCATCTGATGATGGTAGAAGCAAGTGGTGTATATGTATCTGTGAAATGTCCAGAGTGGGAGAAAGAACCAATGTCTATTAATCAAGCATATAGGGTGCAATTAGCAAGCCTGATTTGCAAGTTTTTGAAAGGGATCCATCAATTAGAATATGAGTAACTGTGAAGATTGCATAACAAATAGTGAGAGCATCGACCTGGAGGGAGCTAGGCCTTTATTCCCTTGGAGTTATTATTGCCTGGACACATCCTTCGTGGTGTTCACTGGCCCTTAATTGCTTGCTCCCTGGGGGCTTCCTGTGTCTGGGTGGTGTTCATTATTTACTATCTTGATTCTGGTGTTTCTCAATACTGGTAGTAAGGCTTTGTTCATTTTCATGGTTTCTTCTTTTCTGTTGATTTTTTTCACGTGCTTGTGGATTTCAATGGCTTCTCTGTGTAGTCTGACAAAGTGGTTGCCAGAGTGGTCCAGAATTTCTGTGTTTTCAAACATGAGATCTCAAACACAACATTGAGGATCTCAACGAAGGCATGGATTTTGACACCATGAACATAGATCTACCACCTTCAAAAAAGAGGAGAGAGAGGACAGAGCTAAAGCCGGATTTCTTTGATCCTGCATCAATCATGGATAAGTCTGTTCTGGAAGTCTCAATGTTTAAGCGCCAGTCCGGCATATAACAACTCTGCGGTGAAGTCGTTTTGGAAGAAGAGATTTTAAAAAATAAAATCCAGCTTGGTTTATCATGTGTTCTTCTATTGCTGATTTTTCTGGCTGAATTAATCTGCAGTGCATTTCATAATTTTTTTATTCATGTATGGGCACTGCGTTTGGTGGTCCCTTTGTAAACTTGTCCCCAACTACACGGTATGCGGTAGACTCTTGCAGTGGTGAGGGGATCCCTCTTATCCTTTGCCAACCACATTTGTTGGATTTTCAACAAATCCAACAAATGCCTTGCATTTGTTGGATTTTCTTAGTGGGTGTACAGATAGTTTGTAGGTTATGTTTCTTCATCAGCTTCCCTACACGGTCAATGGTTCTCTTGATATATGGTAAGAACACCCTCCCTCTAGGTGGCTCTTTATCTTTATTCCTGTAGCTTATTCTAGGTCTTGCAGCTCTCCTGATATCTGAAGAAGAGTAACCATTAGCCTGCAGATGCCAACTTAGGTGACACAAAAAAAATAGTGAGTTGTTACAGCTGTCCAAAAGAGCCAGAACAGCCAGAGATCTGTGCAGAGCCCTATTGTTTACTTCTTCTTTTCCGTGGCTCCAAATGGTGAATGTATCATTCACATAATGTGACTGTATAGCTGACGGATTATAAATCTCAGCATCTGTAGCAATTTCAGACAAGACTGAAGAATGCTGATAGCTGCAATTCAACAATATCTAGCTTATTTTCCACCTGTTACATACAGGAGCAAGCTGATACATAAACACTGATTCCTATTTACTTATTTTATCGAATTATATACTGTATTTCATTCAAATAACTCAAACTAATGTGCTGTTATTCCCCTCGTTGTTTTATTTTCACAACAAACTTACAAGGACGACAAGAATGAGAGTACATCATTGGTCAATGAACTTCATGGCTGCGTGTGGATTTGTACTTGACTCTCTCCAGTGTAGTAAAATGCTCTCAAGTGCTATTCAATACTGTTTAACTACCTTCCTATATCTCCACTTCATATTCCAGATGAGCATAATATCTGTACCATTCTACATGCCTTCATCTTTAACATGAATGGCACACTATAACTTTAACATGAAAGGCACACTGTAACTTTTTAAAAGAAGAGTTTTGCCCTCGCGTTATGACATAACTAATTCAAATCTAAGTTCAAATTCAAGTACAAGTTCGTACACAATTTCAAGTTTATGTCTAAATTCTTAAATTTTGTTGGCAAATCACACAGAAATTGATTGGTAACATATAATAAAAGTTGCCCATAGTTAACCCACACTATGGTGTTGTCTCGTGAGTTCATGAGTGGGAGAGCAATAAAATTGCACTGAATATTTCCTTTGTATAGTAAATCTAGCCATCTCTTGTGTTTGAAAGGCCAGATATACAATCACCAAATTGGCTATCGAGTTTCAGTTGTTTGTCTATTTTCATATGCTTTGGGTGTACACACACGCGCACACACAGAGCATATTTAGTGTAATGCTTGTTTCTTGCTTTATTTTTGAAAACTAACTCCAGAATGGGAATGTGAATTGCTCTCTTCACATTACAAGGAGCCAAGTGAATTGGCACCATGTACTTCTGCTACAAAAAGATTTCCCTTGATCTCAACCAGTAAGACAAAATTTTGAGGTTCCACAGCAAATTCATAAAAAAAAACCAACCCAGGTTTTCATAGCGCCAGTAAGCCTGTTCTTCTGGCTTGAATTTGGCCTTGTATGAACATCAGACTGTTTCGTCAAAGTCCTACTCTCTCCCACTTCATCCTGGCAGAAAAATGACCTTAAGCTACTGAACATTATGTCACCAGAATATAGGCTCTGGCAGTTCTACAAGCTGATAAAGTTTTAAGCAGAACCCTGGTTTGACAGAGGCTCATCACCAGCACTTTGGTCAACAAATGATAAATTGGCCACAGGTATTATGCGCACAGAATGTATGACATAGTTGAAATATGTAACAGTAGAACAATGACTCACACTGTTAAATATGGGCATGCAACTGATTTGTTAGTATGTTCATTTGGGAACTAATTTTAGCCATGTCTTTATACTTTTTTTTGTCACTGTGAAATGTATGAAGTCCAAATGATAGAGAACTACTGCCTCAAACTGGAAGAACGACAGAAGACTGTTAGTCAGATGATCTGGTCATATGTAGCTCAGAGAAATCAACTTTAATTGTAAGTGTAAAAATACAGATCATGCATATGTACATTCTTATTATACGTTCTGTCAGGGATACTTTGATTATGCATGGCAGGGGGTTGGACGAGATGGCCCATGTGGTGTCTTTCAACTCTATGATTCTAGGATTCTGAGCATGAGAATACTTTCTTAGTAGTTGTTATTAATTTGTAACTTCTCTTCTGAATAAATATGATTTTTGCCACATCCTGAGGTTGAGCATCTGCAATCTAGTATCTGGATCACATGTCAACCAGTGAAATATGTTATTTCACATTTTCGATGATACTGTTTCTAGAAATGCTCTTATCTGGAACATTTTCAAATGCCTTTCACATTCTTTCTATCGCCTGCTCCTCTGCATTAAAATGTAGATTACAAGTGTTGTGTTTACAAGCATGAGATTCTTAGAAACAAGATTCTTCATTCATGTTGAGCCTGACAGATATAACATTTCATGTTATGATTGCTCCCTTGCAGACTCTGCTCTTTCTCCCTGAATCCCTTCCCACCTCTCTGCCTTTCTCTGCCAGGCCAGTCTATGTACTATGGACAACTAATTTGTGCTTTGCCTGGAGCATCCTGAAATATTGGCCTAGATCATCAAACGGATCTGCCACAACCACTAGAGTAAGCTACTTCTCATTTTTGGTTTATGCTATTGTGCATTTATGGTGCTGTGTAAACTATTATTGTTGTAAACAGATCTATAGATTTGACTGGATAAAAAATAACTGGCTTTCAAGTTAAGACCTATATTATAAGTAGAATAGATTTTGTTTTAACTTATATATACAGAGCCTAGCCCATTCAGACTTGAAACTCTCATTACCTTCTGCCTGACTTGGGATAAATTTAAGTTACCAACAGGCATTCCTTTTTTTAAGTGTCAAGTTGTTGCACAAAAGATATTAAGATGTTCCTTGAATAATCAAAGAGCTGGGCAGCAATCCACATCAGCTTCATGTAACTTGATAGAGTGATGTATAAAACCAACCGCCCTAGAGCACCGTCAGCTATTAAATGTTTGAATTTCTGATTATCTCTCTCTCCCAGTTCCATGTTACCCAAGCCTTGCATAAGCAAAAATCTAGTAAATTTCTTCCATACTTGCCCCTACATATTCATTTAAATTTTAAATCTCTTCTCTCTTCAACACAAGATCAGATAAAATGGCAGGTTCTGTGATTTTAGTATTATATGCATGCACACATCCCTAAATATGTATGGATTATTTTATGTGACTGAGTTTTAAAAGATGTACATTTAAAAAACAACATGATGCTTTGTAGAAGCTTTTGTATTCATTATTTTCCTTTGGATTGCTTAGTAGCTAATGTTTTTCTCCCTTTCCTCCCTTGCTCTGGCAAGGGAGGTGAGTGAAGTTTATGTGAAGCTTTTCACCTCATCCCTTAGAGAGAAGTCTGATTACATGTAATCATGTATAACTAATTGAGATTGAATGTTCACAGGCATTTGTACATGATTCCAAATATACACTCCAATTCTGACTCAACTAGTGAACTTTTATTTTATTTTATCAGAAGTGGCTTGGGGCAAGTCACTTCTGATGTGAGAGGATTGGCCATCTGCAATGTCATTGTCCAGGGGATACCTGGATGTGTTACCATCCTGTGGGAGGCTTATCTCATGTCCCTGCATGGAAAGCTGGGACTGAAAAATGGGATCTCACCCTGTCTTGTGGATTCAAACCACCGACCTTCAGGTCAGCAGTTCAGCTGGTACAAATCCATTGTGCCACTGCGGCTACTAACTAGTGAGCTAAACATGACCTTGGAGCTCATATAGACATTTCAGCTCTGCTTGGCAAAGTGGTATAAAATATTAGGTGTGGAGCTAAGGAAACAAATAAGGATCACTTTTTTAAAAATGCAAAATTCATAGTACTTTATAAAGCAGTGGATCTTGTAAAAGAACCAGTATGGTGGAAAAATAAACAATTCAGTGGGATTTCAAATTTTGTAGTTTTTTCACTGAAAAATTTAACCTTAACATTCAATGGTTGGGTTTTATAAAGATCAACCATATTGGGTTTGTTTCCTATTCACAATGCATTTTTGATTGGCTAAATACATGAATGGTATTAATAATAAATCCCACAGAAGGTCTCCTTATCAGATACCACCACTATTTTCCAATCTATTGAAATATTGATGAGTATAATTAATTTCTGCTCATATTCTCTGAGAGACAGGAAGTGGCACCACTATTTATCCTGAGGGGCTGCTGTTTTCTGTTGCTCCAGAAAACAGAACTAGAAACTGAGCAAAATATATTAGCTAAACATTACAAAAAAGTATTAATAGTGTGAGATCTTCTACAATTAAAAAGTATCATTCCAGTAGTGGCAAGTCTTCACTTCTAAGAGGGTTTGAAGCATATTGGGTAGTAGTAATTTGTGGACCACACAATAGGTACAGATTGCATTATAGACCTTATAGCAAGCAGATAAGACTATATGCCCTCTAAAAGCATTTCCAATTCATATGAACTTTTGGGCACTTAAAAAAAAGTCTTCCAGATATTTTAACATTCTCATTTTAATGATTATGGTGGTATTCCTTAGTTTTTGTACTTTATTCCTCAAAATTAAATTACCCTGGGACCAATTTGATAGACAATATATTGATTAGATAAAAAATAAACAAATACAAATAAGGCTGGCATATCCGAAACTGTCAAATGTTAACTACATGTGCATTTCAGCAGACAAATATTGTCAATTCTTCATTGTTAGTAGAAAATTTCTGGCTACTACGTGTTGATG
This sequence comes from Anolis sagrei, assembly GCF_037176765.1. Classification (NCBI taxonomy): domain Eukaryota; kingdom Metazoa; phylum Chordata; class Lepidosauria; order Squamata; family Anolidae; genus Anolis; species Anolis sagrei. The sequence goes on along the minus strand of NC_090023.1, from coordinate 145,010,243 downwards.
TATTAAATGTTAATGCTTGCCTTATTAAGCCAGAAGACCACCATCTTTACTCACACATGTCTAAGCAACAGGCAGCATGAGTAAATGTTGCAATTTCTACCTTCTATTTGATATACCACCCCTATGACAAGTTATATGATGTAGATGAACTTGAGTTGCTTTTATTTTCCATGTTTTGTGGTTTTCTTCTTCATGATCTTCAGCACAAGATGGAAGGATCCTAAGACCGCTGATGATTTACCTTCCATGATCTATACATGATACAGAATAGTTCAGTGGTCTTTTCTTTATGACAGAATAAACTGTGACCACTTTATTCCTGGCTATAGGGCCTACTGCTCCATATGCAGTTGGGCCTCCTCTGAAGATTTCAAATTTCTGACAGGCTAATATGGGGAAAAGGGTTCCTTTAGATACCCTGGCCCAAAAGTATAATGTGTCATCGGTCAACAAGCAGTATTAAACACAGAGACATTTCTGTGTTAACATTTAAGCTTTATAATTCATTTTTATGCTTTACAAACACAATTAATCATTTTCTATCCTGTCTTAAGGACCTTAAAATTGTAACATTAGAACCCAAATCAGCATCCTGCTTATAACACCATACTCTATAGCAGTAATGAAAATTCCTCATGACAATACATGCATTTATGAGTAAACTATTATTGGTTGCAACCCCCTCAAATTTTGTCCTATTAATGATAGGTTAGCATTTTGATATTGTATGGCGACTTCAATAACATTAGACACAACCAGCTGAAAAAAAGCTAAGTTTAATCTTAGCTTTTCAGATAGCTGAACAACAGTGATAGTGATAGGCTAGGAAGACAAGTAAGAAAAAGACTTGTCAATGCATGTTAACATGAAAAATCAATCTCTTTTTGTGTGGAATTGCAGCTTTATCAAGTGCCCAAAATGTTCCCTTACCTTTCAATTTTTCAGCCAGCAAAGTTGCTTCATGTTCCGAATAATGCATTATCGCTGGAGGAGATGGAGGCCGCATTCGATCTTCTTCTATTTTGCGCCTGTGACGTTCCTCTCTAGCCAACATCCTTTGCTTACATTCCCATTCATAAAAGTCATCTCTTGCCTGAGCAAAATCAACGTGAAGGCGACCTGAATCCTTTTTGTCTGTGCTAGATCCTAATCTCATGCGATAACCTAAAAATAACAAGCAAAAACATGGCAGCTCTTCCTCCTTTCTTTGTGGTAACGTTTTTAGAGAATTGCTTTAATCAGGCTTTTCCTTCATTCAATAAATCATCATGTCAGAGCACTGATATTCATAGTTACTGCTTTGTCTATAAAAACATTGCTTTTCCTGACAAACAAGAAGCCAATCACACATCCATCCATCTACAGTTTGAAAACGTGCATCCTCTCACAGCTGAACGAAAAGAACAACCAACAGCACAGCTTTCCAAAATCTCAGATAATGCAGAGGTTGCTCAAGCCCTAGACTTAAAATGGAAAACCTCACATTTTAGGTTAACTATAGATGTTCAGAGAGGTTCTATCCATTCACTGTTATGAGTCACATCCAATAGACATGGATCATATTTCCTAGAATCAAAGCATCCAAAAACAGATCTCCTCCAAGCATGTCAAGTCAAAAATTCAAACATTCCACAACTATTTGTTATTTTAGGTATTATATATAACCGCTCACAATCTCAGATCTCAAGACATATGATAAACATGGTAATAATAATAACAACAACAACAACACTGGGTACAGTGCCTAAAGACCTTGGCTTGCACTTAAACACAATCGGCAGTGCCAAAAATTACCATCTGCCAGCTTCAGAAGGCCACCTTACTGGGATCTGCAAGCATTATTCGCCAATACATCACACAGTCCTAGATGCTTGGGAAGTGTCTGATGTGTGATCCAATACAACAGCCAGCAGAGTGTCTGCTGTGGACTCATCTTCTTGTGTTTCAAATAATAATAATAATAATAATAATAATAATAATAATAATAATAATAATAGCCTCTTCCTGTGGCTTGAGCCATTAAAATCAATTTACATAGATACAACCTAGTAAGAACCAAGCATTAACTTCCTTCCAGCTCCCATATTAACTCTGTTTGCCAATACCGACTCAACACACAAATATTCAGCCATTTTTAAAAGATAGACTTTTCCGGTGCTTTTGAGCAGAAAGTTGAGAATGGCTTCTTATCTGCCTCAACTCAAATAATTTCTTTTCATGCAAGTTCCCACTGACTGAGGCAGAACTTGGAAAGCTGTTAAAAAGTAATGCACCATTCAGAACCCCCACTTCTGGGATAAATAATTACCATTAATTTAGTGGCTCATTACATTCTGTGCTGCTTTTGCAGTACTTGGGAGGAGCAAAGTTACAATGTAAGAAAATGGTCTTAAAATGTTTATAAAGTTTCTCAGAAGTAGTAAGAAAAAACAATAAGCAAAAGGTGCTTGCTATATATTTTCTTACCAATCATTAAGTTATTTTGAAAAAAGACTACTTTCATATCTCAGAACTATAAAAAGTAATGTATTACAAACAACTGATGCATTATACAAATCAGATAATCATAATCAAAAATGGAATGTCTATTATAAACTTTCTTGGTGAAATCCAAGAGAATCTACAAACAAGTAAGATCGGCCTTATCCTTCCTGTCTTTTAGGAAGAAATTAAAATGGTGGTTCTTGGACCAGGCTTTTGGACAGCAGGCATAATAGCACTTTGGATGTGGAATTCGACTGGAATGGGGATATGGCTGACATTACTGTTTTATGGTTTTAATTAATACTCTATTGTTTTAATTGTTGTTTTATTGTATTTGTTATATGTAACGGCATCCAATTTTTGCCAAGTGTAAGCCATCACAAGTCCCTCTTTGGAGGTTGAGAAGGACAGGGTAGAAATGCTAGAAATAAATAATATAGGCAAATTATTCAGCTCAGTATCAAACTTATAAAAATATTTGTAATCCAACTATTTTATAGCTTGTTTAATTGTGTTTCAGTATTATAACTCACTGCACCTCACTTTACCTATTTCAGTTATTGTTGCAAGACATTTTGGATTCTACTTCTACAATCCAATTTGATTTGAAAGCAATAGAAATCAAATTATTTTTCTGCCTATATGTCTGTTTCTCAGAAAGAAACACTTTCAGCTAGTTCAAAGGGCATGTTTTGGATAGCTTGTTAAAACATGTCAACATTTTATTTGGCTTTTCTTCAAGTTTGGACAACATTTTTGGGATGGCCTTACTTGAAATTTGGGCAGAAAATTCATGGCGGGAGAGGGAATTCTTGTTCATTAATGCAGAAGTAATGTATTTTCAGCTATTATGGAGAGGCATGCTCTCTCAAGAGTCAGCGAGGCTGCTGTACACTATGAAGAGCCTTGGTGAACTCTGAGACAATGACACTCATCTTCCACAGCAGCAGAAACAATCAATGATTTTCAATGATTCTCACAAACAATGCTAGATATGAAGGCTACATCAATTGTGTTTTCACAATGAAGTAGCAAAACAGATACGAAATTCCTTTACAGGGGTTATATCTAAGTATGACGCCAACAGGATTGTAGCCACTGAATGTAGAGAAAACTAATGCTAATGGTCCTGGTCTCCTTTCATGAAGTACAGGTTCAGATCTATACTTGAAATTAATAAACCCATACAAAACAAATACTTCCCAACATAATGTTGAGACCATTATCTTCTGAATTACCACAGAGTGCCAGAAAGTCACATTAAACCATGCAAGACTGAGTTTTGATGGGGGGAAAAACAGTAATCATAGAAAGTAAGATCACACTGGCATCACAAAGCATATATTAGAAGCAGGAAGAATATCTATTGAAGAATGTGATGAATACCAGAAAGGTAAATTGCTTTATCAACCATGAACTCTTCTGAGAATCGAATATGACAAAAATTCTTCTTGCTTTTCCGAATTGCTGTGATGTCCCCACACTGGTCAAAAACTTCCTGAATTATTTCCTCTGTGGCATTTTCTGGTAGTCCTCCAACAAACACAGTTTTACACCCAGGAGGTCTCTCTCTTGTTGAAGGTGGTGGAAGATCTAAGGAAAAAAATAAGCATCAATTTGAGCATTGCACTGGCATGACCATCAGGTCAGCATTGATCTGTGGAGACTCTACAAATGAAGAAACCTCCAAGACAGCCTTGTGTCAGGGTTTCCTTGATTGTGTCAACCCACCTGGGCTGTGGCCTTCTTCTTTTCCTACATCACTTAGCTCTATTGTTTTTTCTATGAGTAATGTCATCTCAACAAAGTATGACAGCCTCAGTTTGGTCATTTTAGCCTCTAGGGAGAATTCAAGATCAATTTACTCTTTGACCCTTTTAGTAGACATTTAGGCAATCTGCAGTATTAATGGTACTGTCATCAAGCACCACATTAATAATCAGTGGATTTTCTTTACAGTCCATCTTTCATAGCAATATACAGGGTTAGTCAAAATGAATAGGCCAATTCGGCTACAATTAATTTTCTTATTGGCCTATTCATTTTGACTAACCCTGTATAAAAATATCACAACATGGATGATCTTGACTTTGATATTTAATTATATGTCTTTAACACCGTGATGGTGAACCTATGACACGCGTGTCAGCACTATTTTTAATGACACGCAGCCACATACAGAGAAGTACACCTTATAAGAGCCAATCTAATTCCATCCTTAAATTTGTAAAAGGCTCTACAAATTTAATATCTGCGCGTTTGAGCATTGTTCACTCCATAACATATATATACATTTTTCTTATTTAAACTACAAATATTGCAAAATTATGTTTATTTTTTCTCGAAGTTGACACCCCACCCAAGATATGCTCAGTTTTTTGGCAAATTTTGACACACCAAGCTCAAAAGGTTGCCCATCACTGCTTTAACACTTGAAGATCTTGCCTAGACTGGATCCCCAATCATGAGAGCTTTGTTAACAGTGTTCAGTTGGGCAGACGTACAGCACTCTCTTCAAACTTTTCTTCTAAATGTGTGAAGGTTCAACAAATATCATGGACCTCATGGGAGCATATGTGCTACCAATGCTCCTTGTCCCACTTTTTGTATACCAGGGGCCACCAAAGTAAGGCCCATGGGCCAGATGTGGCCCTCCAAGGTCATTTATCTGGCCCCTGCACTAAACTTTAGACTTAGGTTTGCCTTAAGTCTGAAATTACTAGAAGGCACACAACAACAATCCTAATTAACTTGACTATTTCATCATCCAAAAGTAGGCCCACACTTCCCATTTAAAGATGGGTAAGATTATGTTGGAGAAAATTGTTCTTCATTTTAAATATTGTTTTGTCTTTTATTGATTTTTTTTTGCATTGTAGATAAGATATATGCAGTGTGTATAGGAATCAGTTCATTCCCCCCCCCCCCCAAATATAGTTTGGCTCCCCAACAGTCTGAGGAACCGTGAACCGGACCCTCAGTTAAAAAGTTTGAAAATCCCTGTTGTACATTTTCAGGCATTGTTGGAAAATGTAAAATGGCAAAAACAAATACTTTAAACCTATGCAGCTACATGTGTACATGTGCTTTTTACACTGCATGGCATGTACAAGTATTCTGCATAATGGCGCAACTTGGAAGGACCAGGTCATTATCAGGCATCTTCCTCTTATGATATTGGGCATCATGTTGGTGATGCTGGTAATATAATATCTCCCAGTTCCTAGAATTTAGTCAATAATAAAACCAAAGAATATATAAACCTATATATAGACATTTTAATCTCACTTAAATGTGTAGGAGCAGCACACAAGACTCACACCAAAAAAATGATGAGATTATATTTTAACATCTAAAAGATTTCCAGATGACATGCACAGACTATCCTAATAATGCTGCCCATATCAAAGCTGTGGGATAATTTTCCTTGCAGAAATTTTTCACTAAAAAAGATAACGAGTGCATAAAAACTACACTTGTTCAAGTCCAGTAGCTTTGAGTCAAATTAAATTAATCAGCCTCACTTACTTGGGTTTGGAGGGAAGAGCGTGCAGCTTTTACAGTGCATTATTTCTTTAATGACAGGTATCTCTGTCACTGGTGGTTGGGGTACTAATCCCATGCCCGGCAACATTGGGTTAATTGGAGTTATTCCAGTCATCATACTGAGGTTTGGATCAAATCCCCGCACACATATTGAATCTGCAAACACAGAACACAAGATTTTGGCTTTTAAGTGTTCAAAGGGTTTCTATTTACTGCTCACTGTTAACCACCCCTTCAGCATACACATGTGGATATTGCAGCCAAGTCCTACTTCTGAAAAACAAGAATACTTCATTAAGATAGAAACATATATAATTATAAATATGATTGATTATATACTGATGCAAAAACTTGCATTAGAACCACTCCTACTTTTTTGGATAACTGTTTGACTTTCAATACCAGTTCACTGCTTCTTTCCACAGGCTGATTTTTGAAAATGCTGTAGAAAGCGGCCTTGCTACATTCCTATGCTTTCAAAGAGTTTAGATCAGGATGGGCTGCAAGCTGCATGTGCCACCTTGCCTTGTTATCCCATTTAATTCCTAAGCCTTCTGTTGTATCACTGAATTTCAATGACACATGGAGAACATATCTTGTTTTAAGCGCAATTATGCTTCCAGAAACCTTCCAAAACTATCATTCTGTTATAAAACAGGGCACATGTTTATGCTTCATTTCAATGAATTTTTTAAAAGTGGCTTTCTTATTACCACTAGCAAAAAGAAAAAACCTTGGCTGTATATTATTTAGATTTTTTTTAAAAAAAACAAAACAAACCCATGATTGTTATTCACAGAACTTAGAATCACAAATGTCCACCTAGTCCAGGATTTTCCACTATGCTCAATCAAATATCTAGTATCTCCTTATTTGTAATGAGGGATTACAACAGAAGTTTACAAAGTCCACTAGCTCTGGGGTAGTGTGGGGGGGGGGGGGGAGGATTCCTGAATCTGGGGAATGCACACAGAACTGGGGGAGGGGCATAAGACCAATGGAGGTTTTTTTTTCATGTCAGGAGCGGCTTGAGAAACTGCAAGTCGCTTCTGGTGTGAGAGAATTGGGCGTCTGCAAGGACATTGCCAAGGGGACACCCAGATGTTTTTTTGATGTTTTACCATCCTTGTGGGAGGCTTTTCCCATACCCCTGCATGGGGAGCTATAGCTGATAGAGGGAGCTCATCCATGCTCACCCCAGACTTGAACCTGCAACCTGTTGGTCTTCAGTCCTGCCGGCACAAGGATTTAACCCATTGCGCCACTGGGGGAGGGGGGGTCCTAGGACCTTGCAGTACATATCATAGAAAAATGACTACTGAGAATGGCTAAATTGCTTCACTGATTCATGAATTAATCTACTACATACATTTTTTTCACTTCTCAGATTCTACATTTGGTTGGTTTGATCCCCACTGCTGACTACCAGGTAATGAGTATCCTTAATTTCATTCATAAAGTATTGAAAGGTCTGTGGTATCATGCTTGTCACAGAAGCTTTCAGCACCACCATGATCATAAGCAGGGGCAGCTCAACCCATTACGCAAAGTAAGCATTTGCAGTATAGTTGATTTTACCCAGGGGCACTCTTGGGGGGAAATAGACCTTGACATATGTGAATTGTAGTTACTGGGATGTATAGTTCACCTAAAATCAAAGAGCATTCTGAACTCCACCAATGATGGAATTGAACCAAATTTGGCACACAGAACTCCCACGATGAACAGAAAATATATATCTGTGATTGGTTGGGGGGGGGGGGGCAAAATACTGTTTGCTTACCGTTGAAAATTACCTAGGGCCACCTCTGATCATAAGGATGTATGTCCTTCCCACTGTCGTGTCATCTCTTATTAGTTCATAAGCTCAGCTCTGGAGATTATCCAACTGTAAACTAAATTAGACTGGAAGCACTTGCCTGGGGCCATTAGGTAATATTGAATCCCACTCTCTCTGGTTCAAAATTTTGGCTTGCCTTCACTCTTTAGTCCAGAAATTGCTTCCAGAATCATAATTTTTTATCATCCCTCTCCTCTTTCCCTCTCTTTTTCTTCCCGCCCCATCACACACACACAAAGTTCAAAGATGAAACAGATGTTTGCTCTATAGCACCCAAAATTACAAGGCTACGGAATATAAGCAGCAGATGTGTTAGAAGAATTCAAAGCCAATCTCATCAGCTCTTTCCTTTGAGGTGGGAGCTGAATAAAATAAGACTTTTTGTTTCTTGAGATACATTAAACTATTTTGAGAAGGCAATCTTTTTGTTGATACAACCCTGCTGCTATTTGATGCCATCAATTATTCAGAAGCAAGTAGTTATTTGGGTGTTCCCACAAGTTTGTTGTACAGCTTTTGGATAACAGCTCAGCAATATTTAATGATAACAAGTACAATCAAGGGTTTGGCAACTTGGGAGTTGTAGCTGAACTAATAAACAGAAGAAAGAAAAAGAGGCATGAACAAAAAAATGCCTCTTTATTTGCAGCCATATGTCAGACTGCTAGATTCTAGAAAACAACAACCAGCCTTAACTCGAAACCAGTGGTTCCCAACCTATGGTCCGTGGGAAATCAGTAGTCCGCAAGAACTAAAATATGGTCCGTGACCTCACCATTATTACACCATTGCAATAAGTGCAACTGGTCTCACAAAATTCTCTTATAGCACTGAGGCTTATGAAATATGGTTTTCTGTGGGCAAACAGATGGTGACTACTGGATGGTATATGTTCTGTATGAGAAACTTGAGCTGATGTGGTCTATCCAATGCAATTTTCAAAATCAGCACCCCAAATAACCAATCAAATCTAAAATTGACCAAAAACGGATTTGTAACCCTTTTGGTACTATTGTTGGAGAGTGGTCTCTGTTCAAAACAAGGTTGGGAACCACTGCTCTAAACCATAGAACCCTAAATCAGAAAAACCCATTGAAATATTCCAAATAGGTTATTACTATATGTATATACTAGGCCTGGGTAACAACGCAAAAATTTGTTTCTAAAATCGATTCGTTTTTGGGGGTTTTTTGCGTTTCGTTATTTAAAAGAATTACAAAATTTTCCTTTAAAAAAGTTCGGTATTTACGAAATTTCGTTATTATTAACGAATCGATTCGTTAAGATGGCGAACCCCCCGCGCATGCGCAAATCACTTTTTTTTCTTTTTTTAGAATATTTTTTGAATTTTTTTAAGAATAAAAGAAATATTTATCAGAAATATTTAAAAATGGAAAATTAACAAAATGCTTGCCCTGCCCTGTTGTGGGGTGAAAACAGGGCAAAGCCTCCCCGCTGCTCCCAGCAATGAATGAATGAATGAATGCAAGCACAAGCAATGAATGAATGAATGCAAGCAAGCAATGAACGAATGAATGAATGCAAGCAAGCAGCCAAGAGCCAACCAAGCCTCCCTCCCGCACCTCCCGTCTCCTTCGCAATGAGCAATGCGGCCACGCGGAGCCGCTTTTAAAGGGCAGCCCGCCCAATCACAATGAGCCACGGTGCTTGGGAGCGCCGGATTGGCTCCCGGCGCACCCAGCATCCTCCATCCCTAAAACGTCATTTCCGAAACGGGCGGAAGCTCGTAAAAAAGATGGAGGATGCCGTTTCGATATTGAAAAACACTTCCGGGTTTGAAAATAAGTTTTGTAATCGTTTTGTAATTGTTAAAAATAACGAATATTTAACGAATTACAAAATTAACGAACGAAACCGCCCAGGCCTAGTATATACCCATTTATAAACTAACGGGTGTCTTGAATAAAATACGCTACATGAGATGATTGGGATACTTGTAACCACACACCCTTGCAAATTGCTTCACATTGTACTAAAACTATTGCAAAGCTATAGTGAATTCCCACCTCTGCCATTTTTACGTTCCTATCTGCAATAAATACAGCATTTTTTTCAGTGTAAAAAGAACAATGAACCCATTCTTTTGAGGACAATAAATAAATAAATCTCAACTTCATAAATACACCAAAGATGCTCAACTGGTGATGATTAAGTAAGAATGAGATCCTGGAATTCATGGCTCACTGAAATATCAACTCAGTACAGCAGGGGAAAAAAATCAATGTCAGTTATTAGCAAAGGGATAGAAAGTTAAGAAAATGGAAATTCTGTGTTTGTTGTTGTTCATTCGTCTCCGACTCTTTGTGACCTCATGGACCAGCCCACGCCAGAGCTCCCTGTCGGCCGTCACCACCCCCAGCTCCTTCAAGGTCAGTCCAGTCACTTCATATAAATCTACAGCACAGTACCATTCTGAGTCCCACACCCCACCGGGGGGGGGGGGGGGGGGTTGAGAAGGGTGGGGTATAAATGTTGCAAATAAATAAATAAATGGTGGAACTATGAGGCTTATCCAACTGTTCTGTACTTCATATGATAAAAACTACAAGAAGGGAAAGCGAGACTTCCGCATTCCCTAGATCCACAAGTGCATGCAATGAGGGCACATTTGCCAATGAGAAATGCCAACAACTCCTGAATTCTGACTGTTCAGGATTCACATCCATTGTTCTTCAGCAAGCTATCCCTCTGCAAACCTGCCCCATATATAAGACCAGTGTGATGGTAGAGTCAGAAGGGAAATGGGCTGGCCCCACAGTCTCCATAGAAATACCACTGTACCTGAATATGTCTCAGTTCAGACAGAACAGCAAAAAATGGAAAATGTCTGCCAAAATGAGCAAAGCAACAAGCTCTCTCTCCCCTGCTTCATCAGTTATATCCGTGAAGATTTGCCACAATATTAACCAGATGTTGGGCTGCATCGTGCTTCTCCTTTATCCTACTCTGGACCTCTGTGCATAAAGAGAGGACATCTGAAGAAAGGGATGATATGCACAATAGGGTTTTATGCACGTATGCTGACTTCTTTATATCTTCACATTTAACAAACAGACATTAAGGCTGAAGGGACACATGACTTCAGAGCAGGTCAGCGGTTCAGCTCCATGTCCCATTATTGTTCTCAGGAATCCCATTCACCCTCTATAACAGAAGGGTGTAATATCATGTGCAATATAAAAAAGACAGATAAAGAGAATTTGTCTTGTACTCATAAGAACCTGGAGTCACCCAACAGAGGAAATAAGCAGGTTCAAAACAGGTAAAAATTAAAGGACTTCTTCAAAAAGCAAATAATCAAGATATGGATTACAGGGACACAAGACACAGTGACAGCTTGCAGCTCCGATGGCCTAAATGGATTAATCAGATTAGTTGGCTGCATCTTTCAATGGCCATTGATAGCTAAGTGGAAGCTAAAAGTCAAAGAATTTCTGAAAGACTAAGAGCAATTGCCTGATTGCTCTGCTGTCCAAATTAGTAAAAGCTAGCATCTGTTTCATTGAGGCTGTTGCTATGCCATTCATCTACAAAAGGAACAATCTGGTGATGAAAGACAAGCAAACAAACTTTTTTCCTGGATGAAGAGTTTTGGTTGTGTACCTGAACTAAGGGCAATTTTACCAAAATCTATCAACTATTTCTTTTGTGCCAGATTTGCAGGGTGCATCTACACTGTGGAATCAATAAAGTTTGACACTACTTTAACTGCCATAGCTCAATGCCATGACATAATAATAGCTTTGCAAAATTCTATGTTGAAGAGAGCTGATGCCTTTAAAAAATCACAACTCCTATGACACTATAGCATTGAACTAGAGCAGGAAAAGTGGTGTCAAACTGCATTATTTCTCCAGTGTAAATGCACCCACAGAGACCTATACAGAATGGTCAGCTTTTCCAGCTGTTTCATCCATTCATTCACCATAATGACACCAACAGCTTCAAATAAATGTTGGCTAGGATTAATAGAGTGAATAGGATGGCATTTGGATGAATGATTGCTACACTCATTGTCCTCCACAACATGAGGGCCTATATAGCCCACCAATAGTAAGGAATGCAGGGAATGTCTATTTAATAAAATTTGGAGAACCACAATTTTCACCCAATCTAAGACTTCAGTAACTAAAAAAAGGCAATATCTGTGGAGGAGTGAGGTTGCAGATGACATTTGTATAGGCTAATCCCACTACTTTGTTCAGACAAGTGTATCGTGGGATGGGGAAATGTTATTATCTCCTTTGTAACCATTACATGTCCCCCACTCCACTTTTATCCTTTTTCTGACCCAAGATAAACTCTTTTGGATGAAAAGGTGGAATTATTTTATTTGTTCTGGGGGGGGGGGGGGTTACCATTCTCTTTCTCAAACTGAAGCAGTGCAACTTGTACAAGATAATGCAGTGAGTGGGTTTCTATTTGAATTCTGATGTCTCAGCAAAGGGATAGAAAGTTAAGAAAATGGAAATTCTGTGTTTGTAGTCACTCTCATATAAATCTAGTCCAATCCAATCCAATCTAATCTAATCCAATCCGCCTTTATTGGCATATACATAGCAAAAAGGTATAAGATACAGTACAAGCCATAGAAAAGGGAACTTTAGATTTGCTACACATTCGGTTTACAGACTTCATTCAGGAATCTTGCCACTGAAATGCAGCAGTTAAAATCTTGACAATTTAAAAGCATAATTACTTTGCTTAGGTCACTGTGATTTTCCAAGGAATCTATAACGTGTTGTAGATCTTGGTTCCTGGTAAAGTGGGCAGTGCAGAAGAATATGCGGAACAGAATCCAGCTGTCCTGTGCTACTGGGACAAAGCCTCTTATTGCTTGGTAGACCATTGAGTCTTCCTCTATGGAGCGGAGATGGCATAATATTAAATCTAGCCAGCACGTAGGCTCTCCTGTAAGAGGGGTTGGTGAACGCTGCAATGTAAAACGCTGGGTTTCCCTGTATTAATGGAATTGCCATGTTCAAGGGTGAACAAGATTTATTGGCCAAGCACAACAATAGGTTATAATCCCTTTCTAGCAGCCTCTTTTTGATAAGGGTAAAGATCTCGGTGAAAGTTAGCAAGTTCAAGAAGTCGCTATCATATCCCAATTCCTCGATCTTTGCTAGAACTGTTGAGCACCATTTTGAGTGATGGAGTTCTCTCAAGGTGAGTTGGATCAGAGAGTTGCTGGGGCTTTGGTAGTGGATAGATAACCAAAATTTTATGATGCTTAGCCAAATGCATCAAGTCTTAGCATCTACATCTAGGAACTACACTGCCATATAATGCAGTTTGAACAGTGTAGACTAAAGTATATATGTTTACTACACTGACCATATAATGCAGTTCAAACCGCATTATATGGCAGTGTAGATCCAACCTGGGGTCAATTATGTGAGGTAATCCAACCCTGTCATAATACTACATCTTTGCTCTCCATGGGAAAACTCTTGACATTGTCTAGTGGATGTGAATGAGAAGACTTGAAATGGTAGTTGGAAAACAATTAATATTAATTTTATGTTTCATTACAGGACAGAAAGCAATTATGTGTTCTTCCATGTAACTCTAGAGTTATACACTCTGAAATCAGTAATCTGTTTTCATATTTTCAGATTCAGAAAATAGAGCATGGCAACTTGGATTGGCCCTACTAAGTGTGCAACTTCTACAACTGCTCAGAAAAATCAAATTTTCTGAAAATAATTTTAATTGGATTTATCTCTATAGTTTGAGACAGGTGACAGCACTCTTTCTTTTAATTTTGGCATTTATGCAGCCATGAAAAATCAGTTTTAAAATTAAATTCTGATGCTCATCTTTAAACTTTCTTGCAAACAAGAAAGCCACAAAGACCTCAAATACTTATGAGAACTTGCTGTAAATTCCACATAACACTTGGCTAGTCACATATAAGTGCAGTTTATAACTGACACGCTATGAGCTGGATACAATCCAGACAAAATTAAGCAATGTTTTTGTCCTACTGATTTCAGTTAGATGTAAGCGTATGTTTAACTTTCCCTTTGACACCAGTGAGTCTCAAGGGTGCTAAATTTGGGCAAAATTACATGCAGCATGTATTTTTGCACTCTTGTCTATACTCAAGTAAAACATAAACAGAACCATGCTGCCAACTCAGTTGTTAGCACATGGTCTCAGTCAGAATTCTAATTGGTACTGGTTCACTACCTATCTATATATCTGCTTGATCTGTGGTTTACAGTGTTCCCTCACTACTTCGAGGTTCCCTTTTTGCGGACTCGCTGTTTCGCAGGTTTTTGCCTCCCAGTTTATGAATGGTTGCTGTTGCCCAGAGCATGCTTGGCAACGATGGAGTGGGGAGGGGGTTCTACCCTCCCCCTCGGGAGAGAGGCAGCCAATCAAAAGATTACAAAGCAAAGTAGAGATAGCTACCAAAAAAAAGGTGTGCAGTGCCTTTAAATCTCTCCTCGCTTCTGCCTCATCCTCAGAATGCTATATACATATATAGCATCCCTACGTCGCAGATTTTCACTTTTCATGGATAGTCCTGGAACATAACACCCACCATAAGTGCGGGAACACTGTACTATGGAGTCTTCAGTTACCTAAAAGCCTGTGGTGGTCCTGTGGATCTAAAGTGAGGTTCTCATTTCCTCAGTCATAATGCTGTATCTCTTCTACCCATGAGTGTAATTAAATTTCAGTGGTTAATTTGAATTTACTTAGTGTTGCCAGACTGAATAGAGGATTTGATTTCTTATAGCTTTAAAGTTAGCAGATCCTAGATCAGAAATACATATGTGCAACTATGGCATGTGTTCTCCCTCATCTCCACAAAACCCACACTATTTGGATTTTTCTGTAGCTGGATGTTAGTTTCATTTTCATGCTCCATGAGTCAAGCCGTAGGACTTCTTTGTCACTGATCCACTTCTACACTGCCCAGTAAATTTACCTGTCCCAATTTACCTGTCTGAACACATCTCCCCCTATGAACCACCGCAGAGATTAAGATCTTCTGGGGAGGCCCTGCTCTCAGTCCCGCCACCATCAGAGGTGCGTTTGGCAGGAACGAGAGACAGGGCCTTCTCAGTGATTGCCCCTTGGCTATGTAACTACCTTTCTAATGAGATCAGGTCAGCCCCCTCCCTCTTGTCCTTGAGGAGGATGATAAAAACGTGGCTGTGGAACCGAGCCTTTGGGACTGTGTAATGAGGTGGCGATAGGAACTCTTATTCGATATAGTTGTTGAGAAAGTTTTAACTAGAGGATTTTAATGTCAAGATAAGTGATGTTTATGTTTTTGTGTGTGTATGGTCTTGTATGTTTTGGCATTGAATGTTTGCCGTTTTTATATTGTGCTCCGCCCTGAGTCCCCTTCGCAGTGAGAAGGCTGGAATATAAATGCAATAAATAAATAAATAAATAAATAAATAGCCCAGGAAAGGTCTAATGTGCAACCTGGCAAATCCAAATATACTTGGAACAGAGCTAAGCATGAAAAATCATGCTGTCCATCCTAATTACAAAATCCAAATGTTCTTATCCACTTATTATACAACTATTTTCTCCTCTCTAATATGCTAAATTGCAAACTTAGTAAAACTAAGTAGGCTTGTCACTCTTCCTCCAAATAAAATGCTGACATACAGTGAAATTCTTCATCTTATAAATGTTTACAAGGCATTTTTTGTTTGTGGGTTTTCCATTACAGAACAGAAGAAAAGTCATGTCTCTTCTGCAGTTGTTACTATTTCTTACTACTCTTGTGAATTAATTGAATTTGGTGCTTCTAGAATCTGCACCAGCTTTAAATGTTTAAATGTTCTATCTAGGTGATAGTTTTCAAAATTAAGGGCTGTATGAGTCAACAATTCTTAATAGTTACATATTAGTAATAATAATAATAATAATAATAATAATACTTAATTTTTATCCCATCCTACCTCCCCAAGGGGACTCAGGGTGGTGTATTTCTTTTAAGGAACTTAGTAGATGTTCTAGAACCATTAAAATGTGTTTTCTGTTTTTCTTTCGGTTTTCCATGTGGAAAGATTATATCAGTCTCTTCAAAGCCAACCTTTGCAAAAAAATAATAATAATTCTATCACTTTCCATCCATCAGTTTACAAAAAGGAGGAAAGCCTAGTTCTTCTGACATGCCTTCTATCTATTAGTTGAAACTACTCACTTTTTTAGCTTCTAACAAGCAGTTAGTCTTTCACTCAAATACAGCAAGAGATCTATGAAGGATTCCACATGAAAAGCCCACGAAGATTTAGGGATGGGAGCAAATTTTGTCCCATCTCACCCTAATTGACCTAATTTGCACTTTCTGAACCAACAAAAGAACAAGAATGCAGCTGTCCTTACACTTACCTCTGCATTTTCTGGTGTGGTTGTCCAAGAAATACATATATACAAAATGTCTCAATTAGGAGTAAGTGTGTGTGTGTGTGCATGTACCTGCACACACACACAAATATATATATACAGGCAGTTCTCGAGTTACAAACATCTGACTTGCAAATAACTCATAGTTAAGAACAGGGATGGGCCAATAGGAAGTAAGATAAATCTACCCCTAGGAAAGAGCTATCATGGGGAAAAGGTGTCTCCACTGAAGCTTTATCACCAATCTTTGTTTTCGCAACAAACCATTTTTTTTAAAAAAAATCTATCACAGAAACAGAGAGTGATGTGAAACAGAGAGGAGCACAGACAGCAAAACACACACCACAGGGGTGTTAACCCTTCTCTTTGGTATCCAAAAGTAATATATATAAGTGGAACCCATCTTACAAGCGTCACAACACATACTTTTTGACTTTCGAGCCGTCACTTGGCCTGAATTTCTCTTTAACTTTTGAGTGCCATTTTAACATACAAACATCCCAGTAAGTTCTGACTTACATACATAACTTGGGGACTGCCTGTGTGTGTGTGTGTGTGTGTATGTATATATATATATATATACACACACACACATACACACACAAACACACATATATACACATGCACACACACACACACACATATATATGAGAACATATATAACATTAACGAACCTGCTTGCAAAAATCTGTATATTCACAAAATTGCATTAAATACATATATTAAGGGAAATGTCTGTAAAGATAAATTTAATTTTGTGCCATTTTTAAAAAGTACCTTTATGTGGCAACAGGATACAACAAATCTGTGTTTTAAAAGACTACTAACAGACTGTACTGCACATTTTAAACACATGTCTATGTGCACATCTGTGTTGGAATGTACCAGCATTTGCCAAAGTCCACTCCCTCAAGTGGTATCAGATCACTTTGAATATGTGATCTTTTCCTATGTTAAATTTGCTTGGTGAATGCAGAAAACGTTGGCTTGGATCCTGTTGGTTTGTCCCAACCAAGCAAACTCTATCAATCACTTGAGCAAAAATGAGCCTGTTTTATCACTGCTGTTCATAAATCCTGCTGCTTCATCTCCTTTAGGTGGGATGTACCAAAAGGATCCAGGTAATAGTTTCAGATAGGATTCTCAAAAGTTTGGAGACAAAATGTAAGTAGGCATCTAGTTGTTGTTACTTGTTGCAAACAAGGCTCAAAGGCAACTGCGGTACCATCGGTACTTACTTTACTTACTTAAGCAATCCCTTGTTATCAGAGTATAATCTCTTGGTGGTGGATACATAGGTGACTGTAGGCTCCTATTCTTGACCCACATGTTCTTCCACAGTGAGAACATTGGTCTCCAAGGTGGAAGGTTGGCTTAATGCGCCTTCCTTTTGGCAGGTTTCTCCCTCCATTTATGCCTCTTTGAATTCCACCATATGCTGGTCACAGCTGACCTCCAGTTAGAGCGCCCAAGGGCCAGGGCTTCACTGTTTTTAAGGTTAGCTTTAAGCCCATATTTAAATCTCTGCATTGGGAGATGGTGATCAGGCATTCGGACAATGTGGCCAGTCCAGCGGAGTTGATGGCATAGGAGCCTCGCTTCAATGCTGGTAGTCTTTGCTTCATCAGCATGCTGACATTTGTCCGCCTTTCTTCCCAAGAGATTTGCAGGATTTTTTGGAGACAGCATTGATGGAATCATTCCAGGAGTGGAGTGTGACATCTGTTTCGTAGGTGTATAATAGGGTTGAGAGACAATAGATTTATAAACAAGCACCTTGGTATCCCTACTGATGTCCTGATCCTCAAACACTCTCTGCTTCATTCAGGTAAATGCTGCACTCGCAGAGCTCAGGCGATGTTACATTTCACTGTCGATGTTGATTTTTGTGGAGCGGTGACTGCCAAGGTAGTGAAAAGGGTCAACATTTTCTAATGGTACACCATTAAGCTGTATTTCTAGCATTGCAGAGGCGATTGGCTGGTGCTGGAAAAGCACTGGTTTTCTCGATGTTCATCCTTATATCTATAGCATATTACTTTAATTTGATTGGGAAATTCACAAGAACAGTGAGATATTTGGAATGGACTAAAGAATACAGAAGCCAATGCCAGTAAGCAGAGAGTAAGAAATGGCTCACAGAAGATACATCTTCACATTACTCATAATGTGTAATATTACTAAGCAGACAATTTATGCAGTTTCTTTCTGGAAGCCAGATTACTCTGAAAATGAATATGCGTGTACTTGGCCACCTCTTTGTATTGAAGACCAACCTTTTTGTTATGTTCTTTCTTTAATTGATATACACACATGGCTCACATATAGCTCCTTGCAAGCCTGCTTCACAGAACACTGTAAATGAGAAAGAGTCCCATTTGCGAGAAAAGTGGTAAATAAATCAAATGAATGAATAAATAAATAAAATATATGGCTTTTCCATATACTTCACTTATGGCCTGTCTCGAACACCCAGTAGTACAATGGGTTAAACCCTTGTGCCGGCAGGACTGCTGACCGAAAGGTTGGCAGGTTGAATCCGGGGAGCAGGGTGAGCTCCCATCCATCAGCTCCAGCTTCCCATGCAGGGACATGAAAGAAGCCTACCACAGGATGGTAAAACATCCAGGCATCCCCTGGGCAACATCCTTGCAGACAGTCAATTCTCTCACACCAGAAACAGCTTGCAGTTTCTCAAGTCGCTCCCAACACACACAAAAAAATGCCCTGTCCGTGTTTCCTAGATATCCCATATTACATTGCTGTTGGAGAAGGAACAAACACAGTAGTTTTCACTGCCCCTCGTAGATTTTGTTATGGTAAGGGATCCAGGGGTTGTTGAAGAAAATATTCAAAAATGAATATGAAAATATTAATTATACTAAAGCCTTAGTAACATTTTTCAGTACTGACTACTAATGATTGAAAATATGTTACTCTGATAAAATGAAAAAACAAGTAGTCTATTGCTTTTTAAAGAAATGTTTCCAAGCTCTGCATACCAACTATTATACTCAGAGAGAAAAAATCTTTTTTTTTCTTTGTGAACATAGAAAAATTGATAAACATCTATAAAGGAGAGAAATGACTCACTCACAGTATGTTTTAGAATCTTCAATGGGATTTAAAAGTAAATCATACAGAGAAAGAAATCGCTTCTTTAAAATGCAGCACTTTAGACTTTCTTACAAAGAATGATTTCATTATTCATTCTTCACAGGCAGGAAATCTTTGGCTTTATAACCAAGCAGCATATTTTAGAGAACACAGCAGAGATGCTGGTTTTAAAATAAGTTTAGCTCTTTTTCAATTAGTGTTAAATCCAAACTCTTTTTGTTTTGGTTGCTTGCATTTTAGTTATATTTTAATTTAAAGTGGCGCTTTAGTTTTCATACAATCTGTGATCTTTGAAGAATTTATGGCTAGAATCCGAGTCTTTTCTCTGTTTTTTGGCTACCTTCATATCTCTCATTTGTCAGCACAACAATGTATATATAATTTAATGACCTAAAAGCGATTCAAGGTATTATTAGTCTTTCTTATCATTCCAAGGCTTTTATATGAAATTCATTTTGACATGATTTCAGTAGCATGGGGATTTTATGAGCAATTAAAAAGCCTTTTGGATCTGGAGATAAAGATGTGGGCAATTTCCTGCGGGTTGAGGGTCTTATCGTTCTCCATTCAATGGCTGCCACTGTCTCCACTGCCGCAATCCCATTGATTCTATTGGGAAACATGGCATGAAGGGAACACATGTCTTGTTTTCTGCAGAACTTTACTTCTGATTTAAGTACAATTTTGCTGAGAAACTGAGTATTATACTCCTGGCATATTACTCAACAGACGGGAAGACGGGAAATGGCACTGGGGAGAGGAGAGTGGAGTAAATCTCAGATTGCCTGTGTCAGCTTTAAAAGGGCAGAGTTCAAATGATGTCAAATAGCCTTTATTTGACATAAAATTTCTTTTTAAAGAGAAAAAAGGCCCTTTATTTTTTATGGACTAAAATGCTGTCATGTTTGTTTTGTTGCATAAGGTGGTCCAGGTTGATTTTATCTGTATTTTAAAAATTAAAGACTGCTTTCTCGCTACCTCTAAGTGGCTTAGCATGAATAACAAGTGTTTGAATGCACAGAGATGTTTGGAATAAATAATAAATACATTTAAAGAAAACATTACTGTAAAGGGAAAAACAACATGATAAAAGCACACAAGAATTATATAAAACATCTTTTATAGACACAACGTGCCCAAACAGCTCATCTCATATTTCTTAAGGCAGGCCAAAAGCTGACTAGAGGACAATCAAAGGCAATCTTGATTCGGTGCTCAGTTCATCCAGTAGCCTCTAGGCCACCACTAAAAAGGCCCTGTTTCCAGCAATTGAGGTTCTTGCCTCCTACAATGATAAGGGGCAAAAAAGGAGTTTGCCATGTTGCCACCATGTTGATAAAGGGGGAAAGTTGTACACTGTATATAAATTAAACTTGGTCCAACAAGTCTAATTAATCCCCTGATCAGCACAAGATCTTCAGTTAAAACAAATGGACATGGATTTAAATCCAGAAGTCATTGATTTTTATAGTTTTAAATTGTTTTATATGAATTTTATTATGTGATTTAACCTCTTTTAAACGATGTATTTATGTGTGTTCGGCATCTAATTGTTGCTAGTCTGTACGCCGCCCTGAGTTGCCTTCGGGCTGAAAAGGGCGGGATAAAAGTGTAGTAAATAAATAAATAAGTATCCCCAGAAGATATCTTCCCAGTCTCTTTTTGAAGATGTCCAAATAAGACCATCCCACCATGACTTTATACAATTGATTCCAGTGCTGAACCAATTTTACCACCAAGGAATCCCTTCTAATGTTCAATCCAAGTCTACTTTCCTGTAATTTTGAATTAGTAGACCTAGCCCTACCATCCTGGACATCAGAGACAGCCCTTTCCTCTCCCCTCTATGACAGTCCTTGGGGTATTTAAAGAGTGTGATCCTTCATGTGCAGTAAATTCAATTGACTCAAGACACATTCAAAAAGCAACTGTGTAATAGGACGTGGGACTAGGCAGGCATGTTCCCATCTCAGCCAAGATGCATTAATCATGGGAGAACACATTTTATGAAATGCATGTGATAACATATTTGGACTTTGGAAAACAGTGTGCGAATTAAGCCAAGGAAATACGTTGGGTATTTTTTTTTTGGCAAACCACATTCTCTCAGTCTCAGGGAAAAGGCAAAAGTAAACCCCTGTGTTCTCTTTGTTCTCTCATACGACACTTTCATGACAGTTCAGGGACAGAGCCTTACTGGAAGTAGCTCTACATCTTTTGATGGGATCTGGTGGGTTCCATCCCAAACTGTGGTGAAAGTGTTGTATGAAAAGTAAATTTGTCTGTGTGATGAAATCCTACTATAAAGACATTTCTAGCATAAGTTTGGAGGATTTCTTCTCACTTCATTAAATACACGAGGATATTTTTTGCACCTCACCTTTCTACCAATTTGTGTAAAAAGTGCTATAAGATTCCTTAATAACTTTGTATGCTAAAGCAGACTGACACAGTCATCTCTCTGAATATAAAACTAAGATGATGCACAAATATTTTCCAAGCACTGTTATGAAAAAAGAAAGCAAGGATGAAGAAAGTGTTTATGAAGAGTGGGGGAATAAAGAGGAGTAGAAGCAGAAGTGTCTCATCACCTGAAACACTTTAAAAATGCATAGTCTATCACTTCTAGTGAAAAATGTTTTCCCCTAAAACATTGCTTGTCAATTCAGTTTGGAGATCCATTATTACACTTCATCGATTTCAGTATGTAAAACTGAAACTGTTTTCTAGTCAGCAAGACAACGAATCAGAAAAGTGTTACAAATAATATCATAATTACAAAATCTACTCAATTTACAATGGCAGCTCAATTTCAACTAAAGCAAAAAAGGATATGTTTTACCTTACTCTCAAGCTGCGCATTAGAAACACGGGGAAACATGACAGCAAAATTAAATTCATCTGCAAAGTGTTAAAAATTTGACAAGACATTAAGTTCTAAAATCTTACTGAGAAACTTGAAAGCAAATCAATCACCAACAGAGCCATCCAAATGCATTCTGTTGTCTGAATAAGTTTTCCATGCCTCATTCTATTCCATGTACAGAAGCAGACTGAACTGAAAATTTAATCTTACTTCAACACTGGACTATTCCTTTGTACCACACAATGTGTCCCTTAAGGCATTTAATCCTTCCTATTGGTAGAGTTAGCCTTGATGTCCAAGTCCCAACGGTATCCGTCTTACAACTCCATCACATTGAGGAGGTCATGTGAGGCAATTCACCAACCTCTGTGGTGAACCGGTGGGACAACAGGACAATCCCAGCACCCTGCCTCGCCTGCAGTATAGCTTTACCATCACACATGGGGAAGTGTCAACACATGGCTTCCTCCCATGTTGGCCCTGCTGTTCCCAAGCTTTCCATGCTCTGGGCACAGTGTCATAGGAAGCTTGTGGCACAGTTGATCTACAGAGGCCTACTGGAAGTGAGCATGTTTTGTGTGATGGGCGGAGTGGGGCTCCGTGGATCAACTGGATCAAAAGACATGTATGATGAAGTCCTTAGAGTCCTTAGGCAATTCCACAGTGAAACTGGGCTACAAAATAACAAAATTACATACCTGGATCAGCACTGCAACAGAGAGTATGCTTTTGATACCACTATGGTAAGAGGTCAAGTGGTCTTGCCTATAGTGCCAGGCAGCAGAATGCAGCACATGATGGGGATGAGCTGATAGGTTATTTAAGGCTTGGGTGGCCCCATCATGTGCTTCTTTGGATTGTAGTAAAGTTGCCCACCTTCTTGCTCTCAGTGCAGTGTGTGAACTTACTGGTCACTTCAGAAACAGGTCTGAATCTTCTCCATCTTTTTAATCTACTCCAAAATTATCTGAAGAGTTTTGATAATTGACTTACAGTGGTGTCCTAAAGTAGGCTTTCATGTGACAAACAGTTGGGGGAGAATTCAAAACTTTGGTGTACACTTTTGGAATAAATGTCAGTAGGCACATGATACAATTAACGTCCAACCATATAATAATGGGACCAAACACAAAAAGCTAAATTAAATAACTGTCATTGTATTTGATGTACATCCTGATTACATTAATTGGATCTGAAAGGGTCAAGAGAGTCCAGCTAAGGCCAAGATGTGTACACTAGATTACCTCCTCAGCCTTCCATTGGATGAAAAACTTGATCCCCACATGCAATCCAACAAAGTACTTCGTTTCCTTCCTGGGTGGTGACTTATTGAAAGGTAAACCCATGGCACTCCCACCCAAGTCACAGGGTACCATAAGTGAAAGGAAATCCCCAGGGCAGCCTTGGGGACAGATTCCTTCCTCACCTCAGGTAATACAACATGTAGACCAGGATACAACAAAGGCCTTCAGAAGGATACAACGAAGGACAAATCTCTGATGTTCACAGATGCATCCAGTTTCTCCTCTGATACAGGAATACTTGTTTGGTTCTGTTCTTTTGCACCTCATTAAACAGACTCAATGTATTAGCACAATGTGCCATAATCTTTGTGGTCTCAAAGTGTGTCAAGTTGAGAGATTTAAAAATGACTATTCTAGACAGAAGTATACAATGAGTTCCTAACACAAGAAGTTTGGGATTTAAGTAAGAGATATTCCAGCTATCATGGAGAGGGGCAATTTAGGCCAGGATGGGGAAAGTACAGCGTCCAAGCACTCCAGAGAAATTAGATACCCTGCTCCTGAAATGGGTGTAGTAATGTCCTAATAAAGCAACTGACTTAAGGTAGCTGATTTTAACTTTAATATTTTTGCTTGAAGCTGGAGCTGTTTTTGCAAGACAGTGTTAAGTGATAAACAAGAAAAGCAAGTTCTCAACTGGCATGGCCGAGCCTTGAGGCATCAATAGAGTGGGTCCCAGCTGCTACCAAGGAAGAGCTAAGAATTCATTTCCTCACTTATTTATTCTCAAAGGAAGCACTGACTAAGATGATCATTTCAGGACTTACTCTGCACAAAATTCACATGTAGTATTTCTGCACATGATGCAGATTTTTCTGTGGGAAAATACTATTTCTCCAGGAGAAAAGTCATTTGGAGAGACATTACTATACAGGGGGAAATTCTGCAGGTTTTGCACAGAATTAAACCAAAACTCTGAAGAGTCTCAACAGTCCCGCATCCTCCTCATGGTTTCCAGATATTCAAGAAACATTTTTAAAAATCATTTTTCAAATATTCTGTTCATTCCTATTCAGAGCTTATTTATTATTCATTTGTTTACAACATTTATATGCCGCCCTTCTCACCCCAAAGGGAAATCAGAGCGGCTTACAAGATATATATATACATACAATACATTATACTATTCGCATAGTACAATATCAGCATTATCTATTACTATATTGTACTACACCATTATATTGTAATATGATCAGTAATATTACATGTAATATAAAATATATAATTATCATCTCATATTATTATTATTAGTATTATATTCATTACATTATAATATTACAAATATTATATGTATACACAATATATTATATTATATTATATTATATTATTATATTATATTATTAGTATAGCACAGGAGACAAGGTGGAACTGCCCCCCCCCCCCCCCCCGCCCTTCACTCTGGTCCAGAGCAGCAGTTCCATGTGGCCTGCAGTATAATTTAAGCCTGCTCTTTTACTAGATAGATAGACAGTTAGAACAGCTAACACTTCCTAGAATAATCTTTTCTGGAATGGGAATAATACAAACTGAGATCTGTTTTCTGGTTTTACTCAGACTCCAATAAATATATAACTCCATGAAATGGTCTTCTCATCAGCCCTTTACAGTGGATCTGCACTCCTAGAATATGCAAACAAAGGATGTTCATTTCCCAACTGTAAATGGATTACAAGTGAAGTAAAAAATGTGTTTGAGGGTTTCCTTTGTTTCCAGCATAATGTATACAAATGAATCAAAGGCAAAACAAGAACTCGAGTGACTACTCAAATAAGAAATGGAAGCACAGGAAAGAAAAGCAACATAATTAGTGTCAAAAGGATCTGATGGTTGTTTGGGGGGGGGGGGTCATAAAACACATGTGCTGCATTTGTTACAATCATGTAAGACATTTACCTACGAAAACAAATATATTGCAGTTATAGTCAAACAGTGGATACCAAAGCTATGTGGGTAATAAACTAGGGTTTTTACAGCAGTTCAACAGTTTTCACTAGGACAGTTTTCCCCCCAGGCTGGTTCCATTACATCCAGGCTTTGGTTTATTTTAATAATTTTGGGTGGAATAAAAGACAGATTTGAGCTGTTCTTGTGGCCTTTTCTACAGTGAATGCTGGGCACATTTAGGGTATTGACAGAGCTCAATGACACGTCTAAGGAATCTTCCAAGATTTTTCTTTGGTAACAGATTTTTTTCTGTGCATATGCCTATATGAAAATCTCACTGGGCTAAGATTCCCATATTGGCCTAAGGGTCAATCAGATTTCTCTGTGTCTAGCACAGGATCTGTAAACCCTTCTTTTCCCAACTTCACCTGGTACCAGGCACAGCTGATTCACCTCTCCTCCTTTCACAGGTAGTATTAGAATTAATGCAGTTTGACACCACTTTAACTACCATGGCTCAATGCTATGGAATGCTTGCTATTGTAATTTTGCAAGTGGTTTAACCTTCTCTGCCAAAAAGTGTTGGTCCTCGACAAACAATAAATCCCAGGACCCCAAGCATTATCCCCATGACATTTAAAATGATGTCAAACTGCATTAATTCTATAGTGTCTGTGCTGGTACGGCTGTATCAGGAACTCCAAACTCCCTTTCGTTCTTTGAGCATTTGCATGTGCTTGTTCTGGCCATGCATTTTGCAGTTGGATGGTTCCTGCTAGGCTGCAGTCATGGGGCTAGCCACCTGTCTATCATCATTAAGTTTTAATTCTGCCCCTTTTTCCAGGTTCAGAAGGGAAAGGGAACCATTTTAGTTCAGTCTTACAGTTGGAAGCTCAGCTACAGGACGTGAAAGATTTCTACCTGTAGAGAAGCTTCGTTTCTTACTAAGTCCGGGGGATAACAGTCCCAAAAGCTCTGGCTGGGGAATTTACAGCCTCACAGCTTTAAGAACAGTCTCTAAAGAAAGGCTTTTAAGAGAAATAGCTTTACAGCACAACCCTCGTTGGGGTTAGAGAAACAGACCTACAACTTGCATGGGAAAAATCCTAAGGACTCCAGCTGGAAATCCTTCAGAGCCTTGGCTTGTAGGGCTATTCGGGTACCCAAGAAGCATTTTGGAGTCGGGAGTAGAGCCCACACCAGCGAAGTCTAGAAAGCAGATTGCCCAGGGAGGGGTTAAAAAGGGTTTTCCTCATAAAGGAAAGAAATAGTTCCCTAAGCAAGTTGCCTGTCCATTGTAGATTGTTTGTTGAAGACCTAAGCAATAATAAAGAACTTTGTTAAACCTTTAAACTTCTAAAGACATTGTATAGGAAAACCCATAGGGCCTCTCAGCCGAAGCACCCCTGTTTCCCACTGGTCACAAAGAGCACGTCCTGTTCAAAAGCCAATTGCTATAGGCCCAGCACTCGACAGCACAGTGTCGATTCAGCTTCATTTACACCTTATTTTACTGTTCATAGAATTAGAGTGTAAAGTAGCCTCAGCCATCATTTCATCTAATTCTTTTCCTAACGTATTTATTGAGTTTAATTAAAAAAATTTAATACCAATGATATTTAATGCTGTTTTAATGTTTATATATGTGTAGATTTTAAATTGAACTGAAATGCTTTTAATGTAAGCTGCTTTGAGTCTCCTTGTGGAGAGAAAAAGCAGAGTATAAATAAATAAATATAATAATAATAATAACATAATAACATAACATAATAATAATGTTGTTTGAATCCTACAGTTCTTCCAATATGGGGTCCAAGGCACCTTACATTTTGTTCATTTTTTATTTTACTTTATTTGCTTTATTACTTTTAAAGTTTTAACACATTTCCTACAAATCTTCCCAAAATTTTTAATATACAGAATCAGACAATACTCGTGATATTTCAGTTACTGGTTTAATTTTAAATATACATATAATGATTAATAAGGAAGTCAATTATCATCAATAATCACATACTGGATCAGTTTTAAGCCATTCAAAGAATTGCATAATTAACCAGCTATGCTTTGTATAAATCTTATTCTAAGATTAAGATGATATATATTTATCAGCCAAATCTACAGGGTGGGGAACATACATTTTGGAATAGAAGAGAAAAGTTAAAAAGCACGAAACAGAAATAATTGTTAACATCACTGCGCATTTACACTTTGATAGTTGCTCTGATAAAATATCTGGTTTTGTAGCATTTTATTAAAGAAAAAGAATTGTCCAGTACAGAAAGAATATCTGACTAGCTGAACAATGATAAAATTGATTCTCCATTTAGCCTAGTCAGATTTTCATATAGGCATATGCACAGACAAAGTACTGTATTTCCCAGGAGGGAATAACAAAAAAAAATCCAAACTTTGCATGGCCCTTTATATGAACTGCTTATATGAATAGTTTATAAACTATTAAAGCCATTGCAAAAGCATGTACTCCTGATAACCTTCAGCATCTGCCAAAGATGAGAGAGCAGGAACCTACCTATTTGTGGATTCAATAAAACCTCAGTTCAAAGCCACCTCTGCAATGTATTGACTGAGGAATGATCTCAGACAAGTTAGAGTTCTCTCTCAGGGCAGCACTTCGAACACTGTAAAAATGCATGAGAAGCACTTTGCTGCCATGTTTTTAATGTTTGTATGCGAAAGGCAATGCTTCTGTTAAGCAAACTGCATGGCCTTATTTAATGGAAATCTCTGTTTGAAATTTGTTTGCTTTCCCCGAAAAAAGAAAAGGAAAAAGAAAAGGTGCAAACATCTAGCTTACTTACAACTAAAATCACAGGAAGTGAAATGCAATGGAAAATAAATCATGCAAACTGTTTCTAAAAGTCAAAGTATTCATAAATTCCCAGACTTGGCAGATGTAATCCAGGGTCCAGAGGACACATTCCAATTCAAAGTGTTAATTTTAACAGACAATATCTTGCAAAGTATTTCAAGAACTTCTTCCTGAAATGCCCATACATGCCCATACATTAAAATCTATACAAATTTGCTCATAACGTAATTTCCAAATATTGAGAGATAACTATAAATGTTTAATTAATGATAGCCAAGCACCCCATGTCCCCAAACATGACTGTTATAGTTGTAGTTTTCAGAAATGAAATCTTTACTTTCTCTTTTCTGAGTAGCTGCTTTTAGTAAGTTAAAAAAACCCATGAAAAACTGTTTTTAATGAATGAGAAAAAAAAGAAGATAAGCAACTGTAAGAGACAAGTTAAAATAGAAGGGGAAAATGAAAAGAGTCTAGGGTTATGAATTCAAGTAATTGTTGCAGGTGATAAATTTTCTATGACAGAGATGAAAACTCTGGCTAGAAAAGCCATCAAAGACCTCAATTCAGATTCAGAAACCATCGTTCTCCCAGTAGACAAGGGGAATGCTGTGGTAATCATGAAAACAGAACAATACAAAGAAAAAAATCAGACAACTCCTAGATGTGGTGTCTCTATTCACCAAGGTCCCTATAATAGACCCCATTGCAGTCGTCAGTCGGGATTTCCCAGAAGACATCACAGCCCTGTTTCAACATTTTCTCACTGCAAGCTACGTCCAGTGGGATAATGAATTCTATAAACAGAAAGATGGAGTAGCCGTACTCCTGGCATAAGAATTTTTTTAACATCGAACACTTTGAGAAACAAGTCCTGTAAACAGTACCTAAAAAGCCCACTATATGGTTCTGATTTGTAAATTATACTTTCACCATTTGGAGCCTTGAAGAAGTTCCTGGACTACATAAACAACATCCACCCAAACATCCAGTTTACCATGGAAAAAGAAAATAAAGGAAAATACCATTTCTAGATGTCCTAGTCATCTGCAAACTGAATCAACAATTGGGCCACACAGTTTACAGAAAACCTACACACACTGATATGTACCTACATAAAAACTCCAACCATCACCCAAGTAAAAAAAGAAGCACAATCAAAGCACTGGTAGACAACGCAAACAGGATCTGCAAACCCCACCTCCTCCAAGGGAACTGAACCACCTAAACCAGGCTTTACATGTCAATAGATACTCCACCACAGACATCGGAAAAGCTGCAAGATCAAGAATAAACCATGAGAGTAAAGACAAAGATCCACCTAGAGAAAAAGTGTTCTTACCCTACAGCAAGGGAACCACTGACTGCATAGGGAAGCTGATGAAGAAACACAACCTACAAACAATCTACAGATCCACTAACAAAATTCAACAAATGTTATGTTGAATACCATAGGATAAGAGGGATCCTCAGTCTAACCAATGCAGGAGTCTACTGTATACCATGGAATTGTGGACAAGTTTAGATAGGGACCACCAAATGAAACACCCAAACACAAATCAAAGAACATATAAGACACTGCAGGGTAATTCTACCAGAGATGTCAGCTATAGCAGAGCACTTCATGAACCAACCTGGACACAGCATATTATTTGAGAACACAGAAATGCTGGACCAGTCTGACAACCATCATGTCAGACTACATAGAGAAGCCATTGAAATCCACAAGCTTGTGAACAATTTCAACAGAACGGAGGAAACTATGAACATGAACAAAATCTGGTTACCAATATATTTTAAAAAACCCACCAGAAACAAGACAGTAAATAAGGAACCACTCAGAAACAGGGGAACTCCAGACAGCAAACAATCAAGTGCAAGTTAACACCTCCCAAACAGAGGATGCCTTCAGGCAGCAGAAGCAAGGCTACCTCTATGCAGATCCCCTCATTGATACACCTTGCAGCTTCATTGGCTATGCAATGCCAGCCATAGATGCAGGTGAAACATCAGGAGAGAATGATACTGGAACGGCCATACAGCCTGGAAAACCCTCAGCAACCTTCTGACTAGAATGTTATTCTTGGAATTCAACCCTACACTGCCTAAGTCTTAAGTTCTCAATGAGGAACAGTGTAGTTAGTTTAATAAAGACTAAGGGGTCCCCTTCTTCCATGTTTCATGTATGACGGATGTATCTATTTTGTTCTTCTCTCTGTGTTTCTGCTCTCATTCTGATTGGTTCTGTAGAACGGATACTTTTCTATTGCAAGCCTTTACTTTGACTTCGGTTTTTCCATCTTGGAGTGTGCTGTGTGCTTTGAGATCCCTTGTGTGTCAGAAGAGATGTAGTGATTAGTATCCCCCCCCCCCTTGAAACCTTAGAAGAGATGGGTGTTAGAGTAGTTCAGACCCAGTTCTGTACCTATTAGAAATGCAGTTATTTCATATTACTGTAAACAAACCTTTTGTGATTTTTAAAACTGGACTCTGCATGTTTGCCTCCTAAGCTCTTAATTCTTTACAGCCACATCACATGGCACTTCACTCTTTGCTAGCTCTTATTAAAAGGGAACGTTCAACTTTTTTGTATCCTGTTTGTTTTTTGGATACTCTGCTATATTTAGGGTAGTTTTCCCTAACAATTTTTATTAATAAATATTTCATAAAAATAACAGATTCACAGTATCATTGGAGAAGTTAATCTGAATTTTAAAGGGGCTTTCTATCTCAAGTGCTGAATGCTGTCTATGCTCAGCACTTTGGACAGCTCATTGAAGGTACATTGTAACACCAAAAATGTATCCAAAATATTAATGACATGGGAACCACTACATAGTCCATAACTGTTGACTTTGGACATCTAGAAAGATGTCTTTTTCTAGATTTGATATCTTACATACTTCTGACTTGAAAATAGTAGGTGAGATTGTGAAAGCGGGAGCTTCTCCCTGTGAAGTGTGTGTTCTGTCTAAAAAGGGAGATGCAATTATATTTAATTTTGAATTGTATTATGATTCCATTCAATGAAAACACCCTCCTTGTGGTTGGCTAAAAGTGATATCTAGGTTCTGTGGACAAATATGGAATGTAATGAAGGAGATTTTCATATAGACTCAATTCAAACATTATCACCTGTCAAACTGAAAAATGTATAAAAACTTGGATGTTCTTTCAGTTACATCTCTTATTAAATGGAGCAGGAAAAAATTAAAAAGCCGCTTTATGCAAAGAGAGATGTAAGAATTTTATACGATACATTCACGTGTGTTTTTAACAGGTTCTCCTGCATTGAAATGTGTTTTTCAAACAGCCTCCTATGATTTTAATGTAAAAATGGATATCTGCTTCTGGACACAGTATTTG
This sequence comes from Anolis sagrei, assembly GCF_037176765.1. NCBI lineage: Eukaryota > Metazoa > Chordata > Lepidosauria > Squamata > Anolidae > Anolis > Anolis sagrei. The sequence continues at coordinate 144,978,603 of NC_090023.1, read as the reverse complement.
AGAATACACATGGGCGGAGCTTGCCTCTAAATCGTGCCTGTGTACACAAAAAAAGACATTTTGCACAAAATGTGTCCCTCTGAAAATTGCATTATTTCTGAAAAATCTTTTTTAGCACGAAACCCCCATGCACAAAAATCCACATGTATTTTTGAAACTTTCCCACAGCAGGGAGAAAACTTTATGAACTATTCATTCTCCCATGTGAGAATGTAATAGCTGATGATTTATATCTTCAATCTAGATATTTCCATTTCAAATAGAAATTAGAAGATAAATTAACTCTGTGCTTCTTTCAAAGTAATTCAACCATCTTGAAAGAAAACCTTTATAAAACAACATTTTACTCCTTTTTGGCTATCTGTTATTAATGAGTAAGGATGTAATTTCTTCCTTGAAAGTGTAGGCTAAGGACAGACGGTGTAAGCAGAGAGGATGTGAACAGAGGGTGGTTTTGATTTATCTGTAACAGCATCACCCCTACTCCCTAACTAAGTAATCACATGTAATAAAAAGCACCCCCATATGTATCTGTATTACATCTCACTTTCTGATTCAACTCAGCACATCATTCAGTGGCTTTAAAAACTAAACATTTCCCCAAGGAATTCCAGCTGCTTCCACTAACTTAAAGAAGCACTATGGATTAGATGCTTGCTAATACCAGGAGATTAATGTCTCCAACTCAATATTAATAAAGGGGACCTATGCCTTTAGAAAAAAAATTGCTCTGTAAAAATATTAAACACACACACATACACACACAGCGTATGTACCTTCTGAAAATGAACATCAGCCATTTATCTGAGGTCGCTACAAAAATCCATAAGCCAATGCAACAAATCTCACCCCAAAACCTTACCCGTCACAAGCTGTTGTCCCGTTAATCCCACTGGAACCATCCCCAGGTTATTCATAGCAGTTGCCCAAGCTGCTGGATCAGTGACTGACATGTTAAGTTGTGTGGTGTCTATAGCTATGCTTCCCAAGCCATCAGCTGCTGTAAGAAAAGAAATACATTCTAAGCTTATAAACAAAGAAGCAATGCAAGCAAATTAAAAACTAGAAAAAAATCTGATAAAATTCTTGCAGCATTGTGATCTTTGGACTTCAGCCATCCATTCCTGACTATTTCTGGGAAAACTTGCAGTATAACAGACAGCAAACAAAAAATCCAATACACAGTATCTGTAGAAACCTAATCCAATAAGGGGCAAAGGTTCCTATGGAAACAAATTCCCAAGGATGTTGATATGTTTGCAAGTATAACGAATTTAGAATGGCAGAATCTTGTGGCACCCTTAACGACTGATAAATTCACAATAGCAAAAAGCTTTTGAGGACCATAGTGCTCCTTTATTGGATTGTAGTCCATGAAACCGAACACCATTGTACCTTTTGCCCATTTTTACAATGCCAAAAGACTTTTTAATGTTTTTGCTACACCTAACCAACACAAACTCCCCTGGATTTGAGAATGAAATACATTTAAGCACCAAAATGAAGAAGGTACTAGAGTAAAACTGTCAGAGATTCTCAAGGCGATATCACATTCTGGTTAAGAAGAGAAACATTGAAAGCCCGTGCATCCACCGTGACCAAAGTGAGATACACCACATTTAATCACTTCTTTCACCTGTTGCCATTGTTCTAGTAGGTATTTCTTCCAGTTTTTCTCTTGCTTCAGCTTGATGCTCTTTGACTTCCTCATTTGCTATAGTGCTAACAACTTGAAAGGTGAAATGGTCTCTCCATCCTTGGATGCTGGATCCACATTTAGAACATTATGTCCTAGAAAAGGGGAGAAAGTCAAAAACTAAATACTGTTTCAGTATATCTTTTCAAAACAGATACTTGTAGGAAATCCATACAGAACAGCTAACCACTCCGAACTGGGTCTTCTGAGCAACTTCACCCACTCTCCTTCCCCAGGCATTCAAAGGGGAATTAAGCAAACCCGAACTCTTGTTGATTGAGAACACAACAAACGGTGCCACGGAGGAACTTGCTTAATGCCTAGCCGCTGGGCTGAGCAACCTCTCCACAGTTTAGGTCTTATCAGCACCTGCACAGCCGCCTTAACAAGCTGGCTTACACTGGAAGGACGTACTTGAGGCTGCAAATGAATTTTTTAAAAAGTTAAAAATTAATTGATACTGAAAGTTTGAAGAAAACTGTTGCCTGTTAAATAAATTCCCAGATGCACTGGAGGTACTGTGGTGTGCTTCTATGCGTATGTGTGTGTGTGAAGCAACAACCTTGGGAATAATTTAGAAATAAGTGCATGAGCTAAGAAACTGTTATAAGACATAGAAAAGTGAAAGATGGTATGCTAACGGTCCACCTAAAATTATGGAAAAAGCAGGCATTTCCTTATGCTCCTCAAAATAACATAATATAAATGAGTTGACTTTGCCATCTTTGTCATCACACTGAATTAAAGTGAGGATAAAAGGTTTGTTGTCTATGGACTTCTGAACACCCAGATCACCTCAGAACAGCAACAACCAACACAAAGTGACTAGGCAAAACAAATCTTAGAATTGTTCATTTCCCCCCTACCATTAGTTTACTAAGATATGTATATAGGTTTGTCATATTCCAGCTCATCAAATCTGGTGATCTATTTTCTATATTATGCCAATTATCATTATGTATGTATTAATTTATATGCCAAATATATAAATCCAACACATTAATGACTGCCTTCTCTTGTCTTACTTTATAGTCACTAGTCCTCACTCCACAGCTTCACTTTCCTCCCTTCTTTGCCTCACCTTCCACCTTTGTTATGTTCTTCTCCCTTGCTACTTGCACCTCTGATCTTCTCTTCCCACCTTATTTTATCTGAGGCTACCACTCATAGAATAGAATAATAGAGGTGATAGGGACCATATGGGTCATCCAGTCCAATCCCCTGCCATACATGAAAAACACAATCAAAGCATCCCAACAGATGGCCACCAAGTCTCCCTGTTCCTTATTAACCTGGCAAACCCAGGGAAGGAGCATGGTGAGGTAGAATGTTATAATGGGAAAAACCCTGTGATATTGTTCCATGGGAAGTTTGGTATTTCCCAGATTTTTTTTCTTGTCAAATTTTCTTGTCAAAATGTATAAATTGCTTTCTCTGTTTTATTGTTGTTTGTGTTTTTGGTTTGGTTTTTTTTTTTGGTAGTCTTTTGCATCAACCCCTTTAAGAGTTGTGCAGCTGAAGAATGTGGTGCTATGGTTCTCTGTAAAACCTGTAGGCCACTTCTCACAATGGAGAATTTGTTTTGGCTTGAAAAATAGTTCCTGTGGATTGTTGATTTATTTAATGCACCAATCTTGGTCAACTAATAAATTAAGTAGCACACTTCAGCTAGAAAATTATTAGAAGAAATTATTCAGCTTAATTCATTTACCACAATAAACTAAAGTTTGCATCGACTGTTGTTTCAAATCCCAAATCAGGTTTTGAGCTGCCAAATATGTATTATGTAGATGACCTCCTGCCTGCTTCATTTTTGTGGCCCTTAGAATTTTGGTGCATCAGTTCATCTCATCACTAAATTGCCACTTCCTTAGTGAATACAACAATGGCTATGACTTTGGTTAATAGTGACATCACAGATTATGGTTAGCAAATACGGTTTGCAAAAATCTTTTTCAAGATGCTGAATTTCAGATACAAACATAACAGAAGTTCCTAACAAAGAGTCCTGTCCATCAAAAGTATTGCTCTGAATTGACATTCAATGCAAAGCCTACTTATAACAATGTTATTAACTTGTTTTATCCCACTGATATTTTCTTAAATACTGAAAATTTGTCACGGTTTGTCCTTCAAGTCATTTCCAGCTTATGGCAGCCCTAAGGTGGATCTACCACAGGATTTTCTGGGCAAGATTTATTCAGAAGGATTTGACTTGGCCTTCCTGTGAGGACCCTTCTACACTCCATATACAATCTAGATAAACTGCTTCAAACTGGATTATATGGCAGTGTAGACTCATATAATCCAGTTCAAAGCAGATAATGTGGATCATCTGCTTTGATAATCAGGATTGTATGGCGGTGGAGAAGGGGCCTGAGTCTGACTTACCTAAGGTAACCCAATGAGTTTCTTGTTCTCCAGAGTTGTAGCTCAATGCTCAAACTAGTACACCATTCTGGTTCTTGTGAGTTCTTTTGCTACTGCGTTTTGTAATTGTTAAGCCATTTCTGACTTCTTTTTGGAATGAACTGTAGGACACAAATAAATAATGATAAGACACACCTCCAACTGCAAAAGCATGAAAGTAGATGGATATCCAAATTCAGTTAATTTCTTCCCCAATACAACTTGTGTAGATTGCTTGATAAATCCAAACTTTGCAACGATGTGTAGGAAATAAATATTGGAATAACCGACAAGCCCTATGCAGTGAAATGATAACAACAAAATCATATCTTACAATGTACATTTACTCATATAATGCACCATCAAATCTAATGTGCATCTCGATTTTCAAAACTCTGAAATGCAAAAAATAAATAAATGCTGGAGTGCAGTGCAGTGGCAAAAATGCACTCTTTATAATTTGGGCAAAAAGGTATGCATGTATTACTGTCTGGCCTGCTTAGATTTTTTCTTTAAAAACAAAAGTGTTTGAACACCAATGTTTCTAGCAATTTATTTATCATGTCAGGGGCAGACCAGACAGTTGCATTGCATTTTTAAACAAACAAACAGACAAACAAAACACAAAGTTTGCAAGCTTGGTAGTTGATTAAATGTCCTTTGACCAGTAGCTGGCCTCTTGGAGTGCATTGCTGTAGGTTTTTTCGAGCTATATGGTTTTTTCGAGCTATATGGCCAGGTTCTAGAGACATTTTCTCCTGACGTTTCGGCAAGCATCCTCAGAGGTTGTGAGGCGGCAATTCGTTCAATGGTTTTTGAGTTATGTTATTCCCACAAATGAACATTACATTGATAGAGAGATAGATAGATAGATAGATAGATAGATAGAGAGAGATATGTTATACAAATATTTTGTCTTCAGAACTATGGATATTCTGGTGGTCCCGCAACCAAATCCCAGTACAAACTGAAGGGTCATACCTCTGAGGATGCCTGCCACAGATGCAGGCAAAACGTCAGGAGAAAATGCCTCTAGAACATGGCCATATAGCCCGAAAAAAACCTACAGCAACCCAGTGATTCCGGCCATGAAAGCCTTCAACAATACACTTGGAGTGCCTCTGGTGTTGCTGCAAGAAGGTCCTCCATTGTGCATGTGGCAGGGCTCAGGTTGCATTGTAGCACTCGCATGTCGTGTTTCCAGCAATGAGAACAAAACCTTGGAATGCATCTATGCTGTATAATAAATCCCCTTTAATTGCCTTGGTTCAATGCTATCGAGTCATGGGGGATATAGTTTTACAAGGTCTTGAGCTTTCTCTGCCAAAGAATACTGATTCCTCACCAAACGAGAAATCCCAAGATGGAATAGCATTGTGCTATATTGCTCCTGAAACAACTTTCCATTTTGCTTTGGCTCGGCACACCCTAATGTTGGTGAGGTAATTTAGCCCCAAAAAAAGGTGAGCATTAGATTTGAGTAAATATGAGTAATCCAAGCAAAATTTGTCCCCTAGAAACATGGTGGTAGATAATCATTTCCTCTCCTGCCACGAGCGGAGAAGCTAAACAATGGTTCTCTGCATTTCCAAGCTTCCTGTTTCCTAGCAACCTTTTGTCTTGGCCTGAGTGAAAGAGCTGGGCATTTGGCCTTTTTTTTTAATGCCGGACTCCCATTGTCATATTCCACATTATTCCTACACTGCCGCAGGTATGAGAACATGGCCTCTGAGTGATAACACTTTGCGACAGTTGATTCATCAATTATGTAACTGGAGCGGTCATTTAATATTTCAGTTAAACAATGTCACATTACCCAGCTTTGAAGCAACCTTAAAATGTCAGGCAAAGAATAGAGCTGTTTCATTGTGAATACAAACTTTTCCAGACAGGCTGCAGGGTCCTGCGGTCACATAGGTCTGTCCAGCATTAAAATAAGTAGCACACAAAATTCAGCACAGAAACCATATATACTACACAATGATGATCATGTAAATGATGCTACTCACTTCTTCTTCAATGTATTGCTTTTGTGGTTTTGCATACAGAAACAATTATTCATAAACTATTCAGTGTGCATGAAATTATGCTTCATGCCAAGTTATAGTACAATACAGTGGGCCCTTCAGTTTGTACTGGGATTTGGTTGCAGGGCCGCAAGCAAATACCAAAAGTCTCACAATAAAATAGGGGAACCTGTGGATACAGAACTCATGAATACACAAAAACAGAATATCCATAGTTCTGAAGCCAAAATATTTGTATAACATATATCTCTATCTCTATCTATCTATCTATCTATCTATCTATCTATCTATCTATCCATCTATAAATGTAATGTTTGTTTGTGGAATTAACATAACTCAAAAACCACTAGACGAATTGCCGCCACAAGACACCTACTAGCCCAAGGAGTGACCATCACTCAAAAAATGATTTTGTCATTTGGGAGTTGTAGTTACTGGGATTCATATTTATCTATCTGTATATATGACTGGATGGCTCTTTGTCAGGAGGGCTTTAATTACGTTTTTTTGCCCTGGTGAAGGGAGTAGGACTGGATGGGCTTAAGTATTTTCTGTTGGTCATGGGGGTTCTGTGTGGGAAGTTTGCCCCAATTCTGTCGTTTGTGGGGTTCAGAATGCTCTTTGATTGTAGGTGAACTAAAAATCCCAGTAACTACAACTCCCAAATGTCAAGGTCTATTTCCCCCAAACTCTGTGTTCATATTTGGACATATGGAGTATTCGTGCCAAGTTTGGTCCAGATCGATCATTGTTTGAGTCCACAGTGCTCTCTGGATGTAGGTGAACTACAACTCCCAAACTCAAGGTCAATGCCCACCAAACCCTTCTAGTGTTTTCTCTTGGTCATCAGAGTTCTGTGTGCCATGTTTGGTTCAATTCCATTGTTGGAGTTCAGAATGCTCTTTGATTGTAGGTGAACTGTAATTCACACACAGAGAGATATATACTATCATAGATTTGAAAGGCAAACCTAAAGAAAGACAATGTTGCATGTTCCAGAGTAGGCAAACCAGACAATCTCCATATCAACACTGACAAAGAAACAACAAGAAATACTGTTTATCCACAAGCATAAAGAAATTATATATATTAGAAAATAACACCTTCTCATTACTTTATTGTCGAGATCACCAGACTGGGCCACAGCAACGTGTGGCAGGGGATGGCTAATATATATATATATATATATAGAGAGAGAGAGAGAGAGAGAGAGAGAGAGAGAGAGAGTTTACTCTCACTTCCAGCAAAGGCCAACATTTGCTGGGAGAGAGTATGCTCATCTAGGATGCTGAATGGCTACCTAAGCAATTTTTAGATATAATATTTGTAATGAACACATAAATCAGACTTCCTTCAGGAAGCAGAACACAGGAAGGCATAAAAATTACAAAACAGGAACAACAACAATCTGCAAGTGAAACAGCTCATCCCTTGAGATGCACTTTTAAATGTGATCTCTATAATAGTTAAAGCTAAATCCAGATCATTGGGAACTGGTGTGCGCTCTTAGCGGGTTTGAATTGTGCTAGTTTCTTTCTTGGATCATGCCAGCAGCTGCAGTCTGACTAAACCTACATCTATAAATAACAGAATCTGGAGACCCATTAAATGAGGCATTATGGAAGGCCAGCTTTGCGATAACAAAAGCATATGCAGTACAAAAAAATCATCTAGAGAAAAGCGAGTTTGCAAGCCTGCAGTCGCTGTGCTGGTGATAAAAACCAGGTCTGGCTGTTGCTCATATACAAAGTAGCACCATATCTCAATGCCTCTGTCTCCATTTTTCATTCTGCCTAGAATTTGATTTTAAAATGTGAATCACTCTCCTATCTTGAAGTAGAGAGAGGCTCATTGAATAAATTATGCCGTTTTTCTCATTTTACTTGAGAAAAACCTCCAAAGAGAAAGGGCACACCAATCCCAAATTGTTTTAATTTAAGATTTTACAACTTGTACAATCAAGAGATTGTGCATATGTCTTTTTATGAACATTTCTATCAAGGTTGAAGAAATACGATGGAAATGTCCAATCCTCACCTTACTGAGCAGAAACAAAGGAAAAAAGCAGATCAAATATACAGTGGCTACAAAAACAAAATCAAATAGGTTTCCATGAGTCCAAATAAATACTACAACAACAATACATTTTAATAATAAATTTTATTTGTTGCCTGCTTCTTCTTACAGCTCAAAGCTGTAGACAAATATTAATATTTGGTAGTGGTTGTGGCACTACACTACAGGATTGGATTTTATCCATAATGGACCATGGACCTACCTAGATGGCTTTCAGCAAGTCAAACTCTCTTAGCCTCAGAAAAAGACAATGACAAATCTCTCTTGAACAAATCTTGTCAAGAAAACCCTGTAATAGTGTTGCCTTGGAGCCACCCTAGGTCAGAAATACTTGAAAGCATAAGACAGAAAGCACACAACAAGACAAAAAGCAGCAGAAAAATAAGATTGCATCTTACATGGATAGACTCAATGAAGAAAGCCTTGGACGTGAGTCTGCAATATCTGAACAGTGTACAGAATGTCCCCGAGTTACAAACATCCAACTTATAAATGACTCATAGTTAAGAGTGGGAGTGAGTCAACAGGAAGATAAATTAATCCCCAGGAAGGCAAATTCACTCCTAAAAATGTTTTCATGGGGAAAAAGTATTTCCACTAAAGCTTTATCTCTAGTCTTTGTTTCCACAAAAAGTCACATTTTTCAAAATCGAATTCTCACAGGAACAGAAAATGAGGTGAAATCCTCTGAACAGGGACACAGACAGAAAAACAAGCACCTCAAGCTCAACAATCCTTCTCTGTGCTATCCAAAGCTAATATATTTTTGGCTGGAGCTACACTTAAAATGTGGCAGTTCCAACTTACATACAGATTCAACATAAAAGCAAACCTACAGAACCTTGTTTATAACTTGGGGATTACCTGTAGTTGATAATAGGGTGTACTGGAGGTCTATTATTCATAGGGTCACCTGAAGTTGATATCAACTTGATGGTAGCTATCAACATTATGTGATCAGGAAAATCAGAAGCAGGGTGAGAGAGGTGGGAAGATGAAGCTGTTGTTTGTGTAATGTAGTAAGACACCTGGAGAGAGAAGCCTAGCTAGACTATTTACAGTTGAAAGGCTGTCTTCCTCTGTTGACTGCACAGTATACTTGTTGTCTACCAGCAGTACAACAGGGTGATGAATCAAGACTGCGGCTACTATGCAAGGTAAGCAACATGCTGATTTGGGGGCCCAAGATTTGGGGGTGACTATTATGCGGTGAAACACAGTTTATCCTTAATCCCCCATTTGTAGATTATATCCTGCTGTTTTTGCAAAATCAGAATCTACATTTCATTACTTTTAAGGTTCCTGTGTTTTTTCCCCTCATTTCTAATATAGATCAAAGGCAAACATATTACCTCTTATTGTTTAGATATTTCTTGTACGTGGGTAAAAGAAGTTTATGACTGAGAAGGAAACCAATGCTTAGGGACTGAGCACATGCTTTTCATGCAGATCGTATTGAGGTCAGTAGGTACCCTGCACCTCCAATTAAAATAATTTTTTGCTAATAAAAGTGCAGGGTTATTTTGATACAACCAGCAGCAAAAAGCCACAGGTCAACCTCTTCTCAATGGGTTGGTCATGGACAACTGAAGAGAACAATGTGTATTCAGTCACTTTCACTCACTTGTTCTCTCCCAATGTTCCATCCCGGGAAAGCACCACCTCTTCCAGATAAGTGGTTTTCATGAGTATCAAAAATTTCTAGAAACTTCTATTCCAATTGTCCTTTGTTTTTAAAAGTCTATTTTCAATAGAAATGGTTAAAAATAAAGATAGACTATTCAATTATAAAGCTAGAATAACATATGCGTGATACTGGCAAATAAAAGAGATACCCACAAAATAGGAGTGGATATTGAACATAATTGATGTAATGAATATGGATAAACTAACTCAAGTACTGAACAAATCTTCTGCTGGTCTCAAGATACAACAGAATGGACACTAATAAGAGATTATATGCTACGAGAAAAAAATAAAACTACTAACAGACTTAAAGTGAAAGTAAGGAAGAAAATTTTCACCCAAACGTGAAGTTAAGGAGGGAGAGGAACACTATAAAGAACTAAAAACAGAAAATGTTGGCCATGGTGGAGAAGATTGGAAGTCTTTCTTTTCCCCTTTCTTTTTCTATTGCCTATCCTCCCCCACTCCCCAAATCCCCTAGTATGTTTTTTTTTCTATTTTGTTGTTCTTTTTATCATTTTTATAGTATAATTCACTGTGCACAGGTATTAAAGTGTTTACCTTCAAATTTTACCCTTAATACTTCCTTATTTTTTTCTCTTGTTTTGTCTTTTTCTTCTCCCCCTTTTTATGATATTGCAAATAGTTTTTTTCTTTTAACTAATAAAAATTATTTTTTAAAAAAATGTCTCGTCCATTTGGCCTGCCCAATCTGTTTGTTTTTATATTGTGTTAATTTGCTTTATTTATTTTATTTTGATACTGTATGTATTTTATTCTGATGTAATTTTTTGTTGTCTGCATTCTGTATTTTATTTTTCTGTATTGTATCCTTGGGCTTGGCCTCATGCTAGCCACCCTGAGTCCCCTTTGGGGAGATGGTGGCATTATATAAATAATATTAATATTATTATTAATAATAATAATAATTATTATTATTACTAAATCCTCAACCTTATAGTTCACAAGCAGAAAAAAATGCAACTGGATCGGCAGTGAAATGTTGACTTACTTGATAAAAATGTTAATCTTAAAGGATGAGTGATCAGCCTTGAAGGAAGGTATGGAAAAACCTTGGTAAATTAGTTACCTGCATCCTGCCATTACAGCAGGAAAAAAAATCTGGGTCAACTTGCCTGCAAGGGGAATGTACTGCAGAATGTAAGCCACGTCAACTAACAACTTGTTCTGCTTAAGACATTTTTGAGAGCCACAAACAGCATGTTAGTTACTCTTTAAACAAACATATTGCGGTATTATGAATAAAGCATTTGGCCTGTAGTTAGCAATGCAACAGAGTTCATCACTTTTGATATGCTTGATTTTTATAGCCAGCAAATAAACTTCATGAACAAAGCTGTCTTAGGATGAAACCAAGAATAGCATTGTGCTATTCAGTGATCCCCCTAAACAAGCCTACCCTTTTCAGACTTGAGAAAGAGTTTTGCTATAGCAGAAAGTGCAGAAGGGCACTTGGTTCTTGTTTAAAACCAGCAGAAATTCCCAGGTTCACTTTCTTTCTATATTTTGGAGCCTTAGATGATATAATTCTGCTCTCAACATAGCCCACATTCTTCACAAAGTGGAAAAAGAAGCATCCTGGATTGCCTGGGGAGGGGAGTAATCTTCTTGCTTTTTCCCACCCTAGCACACGTTTTCTTTTTTTCAGTGGTTTAACTAAGCATTTTTCTTGTTTGTTTAATTTTTTTCTATTCTACTTTTCCACTGTAAATAGCCCTGGGACCTACGAAGTAATTCGAAATTTAAAATCACAATACCAGAAAAAAGACAGAGGCCCATAATACCATACTAATAAAAAATACACAAAAATAAAGCCCTCAGCAATTTCCTAAAGTCATTTGTCACCTTCCTTCTTCAATAGCATGCATAAGCAGAACTGTTCTCACATATAACCTAAAAGAAAAACCAGCGATAAGAGATTGTTTTATGAAATCAAAACTCTAAAACCACACCTGTCTATCAAGGAATCTGGATGGAGACACGTAGTCAGTAGTCATGTAGTTTCAGTAACTTAATTATTTCCAGAAGTATTTAATTTGTGTATTCCTTCAGGACAAGGTTGGACCAAGGTCCTTGTGTCTCCTTCCAACTCTGATTCTATAATTTTATGCTAAATGACATATGCGAATAGGAGCATGGAACCTTTACAGAAAGGTTGGGGGCTCTTTTTTTGGCACAGGAGGTGAATTCCAATCTGGAACAGATTTCAGGAATCAGCTTCCAACCAGTGATGAAGCAAAGGGCAAGACCACAAAAAAGTGCGTGGAGGCGGCTGTGATACCTTCTATGCACACCTATCCAAGTGTAACCATCAATGCAACACTTCACTACGATGTAAGTTCTGTGGAAGATCTTTCTCCAGCTACAAGCCAGAGCACAATTCTTTAGAGTTCAACTACTAGACTTTAAAGGTAGCTCAAAGATAGCACCAAGATGCTGTTGGTAAGCTGGGGAACTCCCAGAAGCCAGAAAGACCCCATCCTTGCCATGCCTTTGCCTTGCCCATGCCAGAATATCCAAGATTTTCAATAGGAAAACAATTACATACTCATGTAGATTCTCAAACAACCTGCTTTTATCTTGCATAAAATGTTTTGAAGCACAAGACAATTGCTCCCTATGTGCCATTGTCACGCATTACTAGTACTATTCCCCTTTAATCAATTGCTTGCTGGTGTGGTTACTCCAGTGCTATATATTGTTTATAAAGCTATTGTCCTCCCAACCCTGCTATACACCTGCAAGACGTGGACTGTCTACAGACATCACATGTAACTCCTAGAATGATTCCATCAGCATTGCCTCCTAAAAATCCTACAAATCTCTTGGGAAGACAAGCGGACAAAACGTCAGCGTGCTGGAAGAAGCAAAGACCACCAGCACTGAAGCGATGGTCCTCCGCCATCAATTTTGCTGGACCGCCCACGTTGTCTGGGTGCCCAACCCTCATCTCCCAAAGCAGTTGCTCTACTCCGAACTCAAGAATGGAAAACGGAATGTTGGTGGGCAGGAAAAGAGATTTAAAGATGGGCTCAAAGCCAACCTTAAAAACTGTGGCATAGACACGGAGAACTGGGAAGCCCTGGCCCTTGAGCGCTCCAGCTGGAGGTCAGCTGTGACCAACAGTGCCGTAGAAGTTGAAGAGGCACGAATGGAGGGCAAAAGAGAGAAATGTGCCAAGAGGAAGGCGCATCAAGCCAACCCCTACCAGGACCGCCTTCCACCTGGAAACCAACGCCCTCTCTGCGGGAGAAGATGCAGATCAGGAATAGGGCTCCACAGCCACTTACAGACCCACTGCCAGTACACTGATCCTGGAAGACTATCCTACTTGGACAACAAGTGATCGCCTAAGTAAGTAAGTACACCAGTGCTAGAGAAGGGGCTGAGACATGGAGAGAAAACATTTTAGAGAGAGAAGGAAGGCCTCACTGATAAAACCTTTGACTTGAACTGATCTGCTTTTATTACTGGCCAATAAGAAGAATTGCTATTCTTTTTATTCCTTGAGGTTTCTGCTTCAGGTGGCAATTAACATCATCCCAGAGGGTCATCTCACAATTATTCAACTGTAAATTTAGAGTTGATTCTTCTAGTGGCTTGGAAAAGGAAATTACAAGCACTCCTGGAAAAAAGACATTAAAAAGTAATCAACTAAAATGGTGGCTCAGTCCAGTACAGTGTGTCCTGTGCCACATTTTTCTTACAAGCAGTGTTTTCCCATTGCCAGCACTGCTTTCATGTTGATGAATTTCTGCTTTCAATTGTTTGCTTGGTTATAATACTGTTTAAAACTGCTATAAATTGCTTTCAATTTTAAGAGTTGCCTTGAACAGAAAATAGACAGAAAAGAGGAATAGAAATTGATTAAATATCTGTCAAGACTTGATTAAACACAGCCAAGTGTGGTCATAAAGAAATACAACCAGAGACCAGTAATGTGATTCTAACATGAATATCCACCATATCGAGGTGATTGTAATGACAGGGAATTGAGTTGTGCCACTGGAACTATAGATATGCTGCCAGGGTTCCACCACTAGGCTGCTGGAAGTTCAGATATCCCAACATACGAGTAGTTTTCCATAGCATGTCTGCTGGCAGAATGGCTGACATAGGCTGAGGTCAAATCCAAAGCCCCTTCAACAATAGTAGCTCAGGTAACAGATTGTGTATTTTCCATCCATTTCCAAACATGGATTCATGGATTTAAGGTGACTGCTAAGGTAATCCCTAAATGTCAGGAGGTCCATGAACTGAGTGCAAAAAAAGCTTCCTGTTGCCTTCACATTCCTTCCTACTATTTTTTTAAAATGTTAAGATTTCTTTTTCATCAAATTAGGTTCCTAAAGTATTGTTTCATAGAATCATAAAGTTGGAGAAAAATCACATGGACCATCTAGTTCAACCCCGGTTCTATGCAGGAAAAGCACAATCAAAGCACCCTTGACAGATGACCATCCAGCCTCTGTTTAAGCGCCTCCAAAAAGGAACATCTGCCACACTCCAAAGCAAAGAGTTCCACTGTTGAACAGCTCTCACAGCCAGGAAGTTCTTTCTAATGTTCAGGTGGTATTATTTATTTCTTGCAATGGCTTTTAGTATCTGAGAGCTTTTTAAATCTTTGTGTTCCTACTATATATGGTCATGTAAAATAGCATTGTTGTTATCACCATTTTACGGGGGAATGGTTAATAACTTTCATCAAATTATCAGGTGGAATCTGTGCCCCATAAAAGGTTAAGAACTATTGCCTTGGAACAACAGAACTGGGGGTGTTGTGTAACACGGCACCAAACAACACACCGCCACTGTTACAGAAAGCTCATTATATTGATAGAAAATGAATTTGATGTATAGTGAGGCTTTATTTCTTTCATCTCATCATACATAATTACTTCATTATGAGAGAGATTCTATGGGGGAAAGGTAGTCTGCATACAAAGGGAAGGACTCTCCACATAAAAGAGAGGAGTTGTTAACAATTGGGGTTCTGGGACAGAGCAGTCACACACAGATACAGATAGGAAATATCCATCCTGAACTGGAGAACTGCTGCAAATGTCTCCCTTGCCTCTCCAAATCCAGATTAAGAGAAGCATATAGCCTGTGGATGTCCATTTTGGAAGCCCTTAGAACCCAAAAATTGGAGTAGAAGTGAGCTGGCTGGGATTTCTGGGAGCTGAAGTCCAAAACACCTGGAGGAACACAGTTTGAGAAACACTGGCTTAGAGAATTGGAAGAGTTTCCAATTCTCTAACCCAAATAAGGGCATCTTGTAAAAGAACTGTCATCAACAGCTGTCTCCTGGGAGGTGCTTTAGTTGGAGATCCTTTGCTAAACAGTGTGAATTCTTGGCTTTGCCTGTTCCTTTCCTCTGCTTTAGTTCCCCCGTTTATAGGTTTTCCCAATAATGTAGATATCTTCCTTTGTATTAGTTTTGAGTGGAGCATAAAAACCCCCTAGAGCAGTGGTTCTCAACCTTCCTAATGCCGTGACCCCTTAATCCAGTCCCTCATGTTGTGGTGACCCCCAACCATAAAATTATTTCTGTTGCTACTTCATAACTGTCATTTTGCTACTGTTATGAATCATAATGTAAATATCTGATATGCAGGTGTATTTTCATTCACTGGACCAAATTTGGCACGGATATCTAATATGCCCGCATTTAAATACTGGTGGGGTTGGGGAGGATTTATTTTGTCATTTGAGAGTTGTAATTGCTGGGATTTATAGTTCACCTACAATCAAAGAGCATTCTGAACTCCAAAAACGATGAAATTGAACCAAACTTGGTACACAGAATTCCCATGACCAACAGAAAATACTGGAAGGGTTTGGTGAGCACTGACCTTGAGTTTTGGAGTTGTAGTTCACCTACATCCAGAGGGCACTGTGGACAATGATAGATCTGGACCAGAATTAGCACAAATAATATACCCAAATGTGGTGGAGTTTGGGAAAAACAGACCTCGATATTTGAGAGTTGTAGTTTCTGGGATTTATAATTCTTTCGAGGCGTGACTGTGGCCCAGGAAGGAAGCCTTCTTGCAAGGAGAGCCCTCAGCTGGATCGCGGCCTCGCCGGAAGGCGGGACCGCGGCCCAGCCGAGGGGGACTCCTCGCGAGAAGAGCCCTCGGCTGGATCGCGGCCTCGCCGGAAGGCGGGACTGCGGCCCAGCCGAGGGAGAATTCGCGCGAGGAGAGCCCTCGGCTGGGTGCAGCATTGGGGCAGGGCCTAAGGAGGCAGCCTCGCGACCCCTCCGAAATTGTCAAACGACCCCCCTGGGGGTCGCGACCCCCAGGTTGAGAACTGCTGCCCTAGAGGCTAGCCTTAGTTGGTCTATTCCATTTGCCTGTACAGAGCTCTCTTGCTAGATTCCTCTTTCTGCAGCAGAGCTACAGTGACCAGAGGCTTGGTCATTGTCTGGTAATCCTAGGCCCAAGCAATCCAAAATAGGAATTCCTAGCATCTGCATTCAGCCAGTATTTATATCCCAGCAGTCCCAGAGACAACAGAAGCTTTTGAACAGCTTAAACTCCAAAAGGAAGAAGATGGAGCTTGTAAACTATTGCTTTGCACCAGAGGCAGGAGACTTTCAAAGACTCCAACCAGCAAAATCTCTTTTTATAATCTATTGTTTTAAGCTATTTTATAACAGTCCCAGGTGGAGTTAATTCTTTATTCATCTTGTTTTCAGTAAACTCATATTGGTTGTCTTTTCACCTTGCCTAAAGTGCCTCTGTCTGTTAAGGGTCTTTACTTAACAGAAGGTATACAGATAGCCCTCAAGTAAAAACAGACACTATAGCTTTTCCCAAAGACTTTGGGCGTGCCATCACAAACAGGGAGTTCGATTCAATGGCTCAGGAAACTCCTCCTGTGATTCTGTTACTTCAACAACTGCCCATGTTAAATGCCAATTTCAAGACCTGATCTAACTTCCTACTTTAGCCTAACCCATGCTGATGTTTAGATGTTTGAATTCATGCAAGAGGTTCATGTGATGGGGGAAGGAGGGAGGGTGCGCATGGTGTGCCTTCCCTTTCGCTGGTGACTTCTGGTGCAATGGCATGGCCTGCATGGGCCATGAAAAGAGGTCCTTAGGCAATGAACCCTCGGAGGTCGTTTTTCCAGTTCCTTTGGCTGAAATACAGCCCTCCGCATCTGTTGTTTGTAGTAGTCTCCTAAGTAAGTACTAATCAGGGCTAACCCTGATTAGCTTCCACTATCAGATAGGATCTGATGGCATTAAGGTATTTTAGACCCCAGCTTCTGAATATGCATATCTTGATGCAGGACTCAGTAGGTATTACTGAATTATGTGGTACAAACGATAAAGGCAGCAGGTGTCTTTCTATCAATGTCCGCAGAGAAGCTTTACAAGTTATAGTGCATTCATTTTCATTTATTGTTAGCTGACTTGGAGTACTAGAAAAACCAGATGTGAATATTTTAAATAAAAAAATGTCTTTTAGCTTAGTAAGCATTTCTCTATACTACTAGAGATTAATAAATGGCAAAAAAAGTTTGGAGTTTGAGCTGAAATGTAGCTCATAAATGGTTAGTAGTAGACTAGACTATAAACTATAGTATGATTAAAAACATAGGGTTGTACTGCAACCTATGCAACTAAAATATAGTGTGCAGAAGGAGTGAGAGTTCTTCTACACAATTGTACTACATCACTCCAATTCTGGGGAATGTATTTTTCAATCTCCAGATTTTGATACAGTGATTAAGGTTATCTCTACCTGTCTTCCCTGTTTAAATGGGAGCTTGATTTGCATATCACAGGAAGGATCCTGTTCTGTGTTGCCAACATCCATCTCAAGAGCATTAGAGCTTTCTGCCATCTATAGATATCCCAAGAGCAATTGTGTAGCTAACATAAAAAGGCTTTCCTCGGCTGCCAAAGGCAAGTAACTGCACTGAAAAAAATTCAACAGCTTAAAACTGATCTTCCCATCATGTCTTTTACACAAATGCATTAAGGTATTTTCTCTTTTCTGACTTTTTTTAAAGAAAAACCCAAATTACTATATTTCATCCAACATTTCTTCCACTTGATGTTACTATAAAGATAAAGTTTAAATCCCTTCCAAACGAAAATAATGGGTGAAGGAAACAGCACAGATTTCTCACATTAGCTTGACAAGCAAGGCACTTCTTCACACAAGGTACAATTAAGTCAGGGGCTTCTCCACTACAAGATGTGTTGACAGGCACTATTGAAATGGCCTTAAATGGGGTTTAATTTAATGGAAGAGGTTAGTCTCTCAATGACTGCTATAATAGATAAACAAAACCTTTAGAAGTTAGTCACTAAACGCAAAAAGCTTGCAGCTGAAGTAAGTGAGTGTGCACACATGTGAATGAGTGACCTTGTGTGCCTATGCAATTCCCAGGAGCTGCCCTCAATTGGAAGCATGCTACCGTACCACATAAACCATTTATCTGTCTCCATATAGGGTTGCTTATTTTTTATGATTTGCTTATTTAACTCAACCCATTATACATATGTACATACATTTATATGTATATCAGTACATGCATTCAATAGCAATTCAGTTCATTATACATACAAGAAGAACTGGGTCAGCCCAACCCACAGCCTGCAGCACAGAGATAGTGCTCGAACCAGGTAATGTTTAAGTTAAATGTACTGTAATTAAACTAAGATGCAGAGCAGAATTCAATGTACCATAGAAGAACAGATGGCCATTCTGAACAGGAATTAGGGTTTCATTTCAGTATCACTATTACCCCATGAGGTTGTAGCTACAGCCGCAACTGACTCCCGAAGAGAAAGGTTATTTGTGGCTTATTTATATCCTATTCTTTGAACAACAAGGCTTCTTAAAAGGGGGGAAACAGCATATGCTTTTAGCTAGGTATCATGTGAATATAGTAGTATCACCACAGGATAGATTATAGTGGCATCAAAAGAAGTGTGCATTAGTTGCTGCTTAAGAGAATATGGTATCATAGCATACCAGTAGCATTTCAGGTTTCTCTCCAATGTTTGGCCATATGTTGTAATTCATGGGAAATTTGTGAATAGGGACCTAAAAGTGCTTCAGTCCAGGCTTGACACTGGTGCAATAAACAACTAGCACCGTAGCCACGATAATGGGTATTTACCATGTTGTAATGTAGGTATGTTGTAGAATCATAGTGTTGGGAGAGACCACATGGGCCATCTAGTTCAACCACATGCTATGCAGGAAAAACACAATGATAGCACTTCCAACATATAGCCATCCAGCCTCTATGTAAAAACCTCAAATAAGGAGGAGAGGAGGAAGAGGAGGAGGAGGAGGAGGAGGAGGAGGAGGAGGAGGAGGAGGAGGAGGAAGAAGAAGAAGAAGAAGAAGAAGAAGAAGAAGAAGAAGAAGAAGAAGAAGAAGTTTATTTTTCTACCCCGCCTCCATCTCCCGGAAGGGACTCAGGGTGGCTTACATGGAGCCAAGCCCAACATACAATTAAAAACATAACAATAAAGTATTAAAACATAAGAACAGCATCATCATAAACAATAATAACATAAACAGCAGCATCATAAGCAACAACAGAGATATCTCTAGTCTCATTTTTGGGGGAGAGGGGACCGATGTGGAACCGAGTTAGAGGATAGGTTGGTCAAAAAGTGGATAGAACGCAAAGGAGCATAGGAATAGAGCAATTATAACAGGATCATTTCAGCTTAACTTAAAAGTGTAGTAATCAAAAATAGTAACTTGAATTCAAGTCATGGTTAGGGACTATCTATCAAAGGAATCATCAATCGAATGCACAATGAAACATCCACTGTCATAACACTACAAGACAGTGAGTTCCACTGTTGAACAGCTCTTATAGCCAGGAAGTTTTTCCTAATGTTCCAGTGGAATCTCCTTTTCTGTCATTTCAACCCATGTTTCTGAATCCTAGTCCCCAGGGCAGCAAGAAACAAGCCTGCTATCTCTTCCTTTTGGTATCCTTTCACATATTTGTACATGGCTATCATGCTTCCTCTCACCCCTCTCTTATGCAGAGTAAGCATACCCAGCTCTTCAGAGGGCATGGTTTTCAGATCTTTGATCATTTTACTCGCCTTCCTCTTGTGAGTGCAACTTTTCTCTGCTTCATTTCCATGTTCACAAAATGAGGCCATTCAACTTCCAGTGAGCAGATAATGAGGATCTCCAGCTGCACTCCTATTAGTTGCCTTTTTGGCCTGTTTGCCAGCGTTTAAAAAAAAATGATTTAACTGCACAATTCCACAGTTCTTTCCTGGCACAAATCTGCTTTTTAGTTTGTTGACTAAGCAAGTATTATATACTGTAGAGATTTTTTTTTGAAAAGTTACGGCTTTGTGTGTTCAGCTACATTCACACATTTGCAAACAGTGCTGATTTGATACAAGGATGCAATGTTAATGAGGATACATACCTTTAATTGTGACGTGATATGTTGGATTCAATTGACAAACATTGTCACCAACTGTAACACTTGGAATTCTTCTGGGGTGTCCCCAGCATCCCAAAAGCAGATTTGTCACTGAAAATTGCACCAACCACTGGCAGCATGCAATTATGAGTATAGAGCTGGGATTGGAAATCCACTGCCATACAGGTACAGAAAGACAAATATGTGCACAGCAACCCAGGGAGAAAAAAAACATTTCTAAGCAACCCCAAAATCACAAACCAGCAAAAACACAAAATTAGTGATAATGAGCCAAATCTTGGAATTGGACTGTTCTTTTGGTTATTTTTTTAAAGGAAATATGCACTAGAAAAGCAAAACATGAAAAGCGATGAGCGAAGGAGGTTTAAAAGTGTTAAGGTAAGCACATTGTGTGTTAATAGAGCATTACTGGAGTAGGGGAATGCAATAGGTGTTGCACCTCAGCTAGAATTCACCTTGCTCAAGCACTTACCAGAAAGCCAAGCATAGTAATAAATAGTTTATTGTTAAAGTACACACAGTAAAAGAGTTAAAAATCCAAATATGTAAAGCTAGAAAGAGTCCCAAAAGCCAGAAATAATCTCCAATGCAAAGATTAAAGCATGAGCATTAATCCAAGGTGCATGGGATAAACATGAGCTTGATTAATCCAAGAGACAAGGAATAAAACATGAACTTGAGTAGTCCAAGAAACAAAGAACAAAACATTAGCTTGAGTCCATGGTAAAATCCCCAAGACTGGTAGCAAAACTTGACTAGAAAATTTGGCTAGAAACTAAAATAGGAGCAGGAATAAGGCAGGAGCTTCTTGCTTAATTTGCTACGTTGCTTGATCGGAGACCTGAGAGCTAGTCTTTCTCTAATTAAGGATAGCAATGTATGAAAGCATTCCATTGGCCTTGAGAAGTCTCTCTTGGCCTCTGCTTCCTTTTCCCATGGCTCGACTTGCACCTGGAATTCTTCTCCCGCAGGAGCAGCTTTGAATCTCTGTACAACCCCTCCCTTCCTCCCTTCTCTGCCTGTCAGCTTCTAAAACAGTTTTTTTTTTCACACAGAGAATCAACCAAATCCCCCTCTGTTCTCCCAACTGGGGAATCACCATCCTGTTTCAACATCCCATCTGTCTGAGCACCTTCAGAAGCATCAGGCCCTGCACCCCCAAACCCCTGATCATCATCCTCAACTGAAGCATCAGGCCCAGCAGGCCCTGCACTTCCAAACCCCTCATCATCTGGCTCTGTTTCCATGATCATCCTCAGGTGGCTGAAATGCAACAATAGGAAGAAAAGCAATATCGATGTGTTCCTGTTTTCACAGAGAATGGAATTGTAATGCCTCAGCACACTATTAGACCATGGGAAGATAATGTCAAAAGATGGGAACAAGTAAGAAAGAGGAAACAAGCAGGAAGAAAAGAAGTGTAAGTATGTGCATTTGTCTGTGTTTAACCACGCATACATGTCTCAAAGCCAGCATAAAGCTCAGAGAGAAACAACTACTGTTTGTTTGCTTTAAAATGATATTTGCAGACTCATGTCCAAACTTCTTGAGATATGTGGGACCCTTGATTAGATTTTGCAACAATTGGTCTCTGTTAGTTATCTTTGACAGGGTATCCTCCTTTGGTATTATTTTCCAAACCCAATCTATGTGTTCCTTTTTTGGGGTGAGTCTACACTGGCCAGTTCTCACTAAACTGTCAGCTCACCATCACCATTGTCGTTCCCGCTCCCAGCCCACCACAGAGCTGTGTGTGGATTCCTAGTCACCAGAGGTGCCCCATTCTGACATCAGCAGAGGCAATACAGGAAAAGGCAAAGGCTGATTTCCCACCTCTTTCCTGGTAGTATAGGCACCTCCATTGGTGTCAGGATAAGAAACCTGCAAATATCAGAAGCTCACATGGAATTCTATGGCTGGCTAGAGGTAGTGGGGACACAATATGGTCCACCCCTCCTCCACTGGTTCTCCACTGATGACCACAGGAGAGGGTGGTGGTGTTCAGTGTGGACAGCAGGCCAGTCTGAATTGGATCTGATCCAGCTTTCCACACTTCACAGAACCCACAGGATACTCCAGAGTTTCAAATTCCAGAACCTCCCCAGATTTTTCCTGAAGTGAGGCTAAGCTGGTTTAACCCAGGATAGCCTGAAAGATTCACCAGAAGTATAGAAATAAGAGTCAATTCAGGGTGAGTCTTGATTTTCATGCCTGTGTAGATTCATGCTAGGTCTTATAGCCAAGGCCATCGTGCAATATTTTGATAAAATACAAGATGGCATTTTTCTGCATTTTGTTTATAGAGCTCACCAGTGTAGGGAATGCTGACAAATGGAAGAGCATCCTCCTCTTCACCTGCAGAGAACAGACTAGAGACTTCGTCAGACGGGTGGAGGGAAAGCGAAGGGAACCGTCTTATCCTGTTCTTCTGGAATAGCCATCCATCCCATGTCCTGTCCTTGTCTTTTATCTGCTTTTTTCCCCACTTTCTCAGATTTGGAGTTGGATCTTACCCAACTCCTGAAGATGGAATTCTGGCTCGGTTTCCATGCACTGTAGAAACAGAGTCCCAGAGTCCTGGGACTGGAAGTGCCTGCACATCATGTGACAGCCTCCACGGGTCTCCCATGAGTCTCCATTTCTGAAGCACATGGAAATGGAGCCAAAAGTTTGTCTGATGAAGTCCTAGCTCAGGGAACATAGGGCAGCAATATTGGTCTGACCTCTTAACATTTAACCCCCCTTCCTCTCTGTATTTGCAATCTGATATGGCTGACATACACAAATAACAAGCCTAGCTCTACTTGCAGCATAATCTTAATCCTCTTTAATGGAAAAAATGTCTATTCTATTTTTTGAGACTAGCTTTGAGATAAACATATTCAAGATTAATGCATTATAATTGTATAAATTAAGCACAGCCTGCTCAAATTTGTAGCACTTTGACATGGCTATCTCCTGCACAAAGGAAACTGACATTTGACTTGAAACAACCCTAGGTAAAAGGTCTCAGAAATGTCACCCAGCTCTGATGATGCATTATCCCCTTCTTCTCTGTGCTTCTGGCTTTGTTCTAGAAAGTTATTGGTCTGCCTTTCATGCTCCCAGACACTCAGTGACCAAACTGTAAAATGGAAGATCAATGTTGGCTAAATCTATGAAAGCTGTAGGTATTAGTTTATACACATGTAGTAGAGAGTTGCTCCATAAGTGATTTCCCTCAATATTCAGTAATCACTACATAAGAGCTGCTATTCATAATTTTGAATATATTAATTACATTTAAAGTAGTTAATATAAATGTATTGGATGTTGTTTTTAGATTTTTTTTCACACTATTTGGTTTGCTATTCCATTTGTTTTTGTTTATTTTTAGCAGCTTTAAACGTTCCTCTGGCAGAAAAAAGCTCCAAAAGAAAAATGAAATAAAGAAAACTATAGAACAATAGCATTTCACATATCTTGGAAA
This sequence comes from Anolis sagrei, assembly GCF_037176765.1. NCBI lineage: Eukaryota > Metazoa > Chordata > Lepidosauria > Squamata > Anolidae > Anolis > Anolis sagrei. The sequence continues at coordinate 144,954,764 of NC_090023.1, read as the reverse complement.
TCCCATTATTGTTACTTCATTATGAAAACTCCTTCATTGATTGATTAAATTTAAATTTCTATCCCATGTTTTGCTAAGAGGTGAGGCCCAAGGTGGACATAATATAATAAAACATGTAAAATGCCAGAAAACACTATGGTAAAATATTAAAATGCAATTAAATTAGTTATAGTGTGACAACACAATTGAATTAGAACTGGTTTATAAAAGCATAGTGCTTAAAATAATAGTGTTTGCAAACTAAAATACCATACCTGCCCATTGAAAGCCACGATCAAGCACCCAAGCCACTAAAGATAAGGACAACTGTGGTAAAGACAGCCTACCTGGGTGCTCTCTTGCATAAAAAGGGCTTTTCTATTAATAGAAGACTAGGGAGAACACCAGCCTAACACTACTTAGAAGGATGTTACATTAGAATCATAGAGTTGGAAGAAACTTTGTGAGCCATCCAGTCCAGCCCCCTGCCAAGAAGCAGGAAAATCGCATTCAAAGCACCCCAAAGAGATGACCATCCAGCCTCTACTTAAAAGCCTCCAAAACACTCCAGGACAGAGAGTTCCACTGCTGAACAGCTGTCACAGTCAGGAAGTTCTTCATGTTCAGGTGGAATCTCCTTTCCTGTAGTTTGAAGCCATTGTTCTGTATCCTAGTCTCTAGGGCAGCAGAAAAAAAGCTTACTCCCTCCTCCCTGTCACTTCCCCTCACATATTTATACATGGCCATCATGTCTCCTCTCAACCTTCTCTCCTGAAGGCTAAACATGCCCAGCTCTTTAAGCCACTCCTCATAGGGCTTGTTCTCCAGACTCTTGATCATTTTGGTTGCCTTCCTCTGGACACGTTCCAGCTTGTCAACATCTCCCTTCAATTGTGGTGCCCAGAATTGCTCACAGTATTCCAGATGTGGTCTAACCAAGGCAGAATGGAAGGGTAGCATGACTTCCTTGGATCTAGACACTAAACTCCTATTGATGCAGGCCAAAATTCCACTGGCTTTTTTTTTTTTGCCACCGCATGACATTGTTGGATTATGTTTAACTTGTTGTCCATGAGGACTCCAAGATCTTTTTCACAGGTACTGCTCTCAAGCCAGGCGCCCCCCCATTCTGTATCTTTGCATTTCATTTTTTCTGCCTAAGTGGAGTATCTCAGATTTGTCACTGTTGAACTTCATTTTGTTAGTTTTGGCCATTCATCTCTCTAATCTGTGAAGACTGTTTTGAATTCTGCTTCTGTCTTCTGGGATGTTGGCTATCCCTCCCAATTTGGTGTCGTCTGCAAACTTGATGATCATGCCTTCCAACCCTAACATTACCCTTTCTCATGTCCAAATCAATACTAGCATTACTGCCAATGGAGTGGTGTGGAGTTGAAATCACAAAAGTAGAAATGGGGCAAAGTCGCAATGCACTGCACCAGCAATCAACTATAGCCTTGAAGTGGTTTTCGAACAAAATAACAACATGGTATGATCTGGACCCTAATGGGCCAAAAGTGGAGAGGATAGAGCAAAGGATCTCTAGGAGTATAATATTTGGGAGAGTATGAATTTGGATTCAAGTCATGAAGGGTGCTCTCGGATACCCAGCACTTTAAATAGTGCTCCCTGTTTCCATTTACCCCCTTCATTTACCTTTGGTTTCCTGATTGCTCTTTTTCATGACATTGAACTAGCAATCTAAGAAAAAGACTTAGCTTTTATCTCATGATTGCTGGATTTTCAAAGAAATATTTACAAGAGCCTTCTGTATGGAGAAAAATCAATTTTACAAGGGTGTTTTTTTAACCTTGCTTCAAAGGGGCTTTTTATTTAAATACAAAGTTACTTCACAAGATTTTTGGAAAAACTTAAAACAAGTATTCAGTGAAACAATGTTTTTCATTAACACAAATTAAACCTATTTTTTTAAAAAACAAAATCTCTTTCTCAGACTGGAAATTATTATTATGCAGAAAACATCAAAATAAAATCAACAAGTCTAATGTTATTGCCATCAAGGGAAAACACACAGGAATATAACAAGCACCAGGGACATGAATACACATTCTTTTTTTCCTGTGGAATTGCTCATATAGATTCTAAAAAGTGCTGGAAAATGGACTGAAACCTAGAATCCATGTATCTTGCTGGCAAAACCGGAGTCTGCCTGGGGGAACTCAACTAATTACGGTTCATTACAAATAAGGAAGAGAAGAAACAGACTGCTCTGAAGTTCATGTGCTTAACACTCAACAGCCTTCTGTAAAAAGAGGAAAAAATAAACAAACACTGCCACAAGAGAGGAAGACAGTTTTATCAGGAGCCCACTGGCTAAAGATCCAGAAGATCAATCTGCGTGTTCATTTCCAATTACTGCTATTGACAGAGAAGGCTGGAGCACTGTCAATTTGAAAATAAAAATGCAAGTTCAATAGAGATGTCGAGTGACATTTGGGTGATTCCGGTGAGGCTACCCAATTTTCTTTATTACCCCTGAAACCCCTGTTAGTGCTGATGGATAATAGCCATTTCCTAAGGGATTTATTGATAATTAAGGTAGAGCTGTCACAATGAAACAATTTTAGTTTGATTAATCAACTGCCTTTTAACCCAATTGATTAATCAAATTAATTTAAATGGAAACCTCAACAAAACTATGTTCTAATAGAGGAAAGCAAGCAATAACTTACAACTGAATAAATGAAAATAACTACTCATAGTAAGGGGAAAAAGTCATCTTTTGATATTCCCTTTTCGAATAACATGACAATTATGGGCACCTTTGATTAAATTATGAACCAAATAATAAGAGAAAGGGTTAGCTGATATAGCTACCAACTAAACCTTGGAGATCTATATTAAAAAGCATTGCGTTACTACCTCTGAGACCTCACTACCTCTGAGGATGCTTGCCATTGATGCAGGCGAAACGTCAGGAGAGAATGCCTCTAGAACATGGCCATATAGCCCGAAAAAACCTACAACAATCCAGTATTGAGTTACATACACTGGGACTGTGGCGCAGCTGGCTGGCAGTCAGCGGCATTAAAATCACTACTGACCAAAAGGTCATGAGTTCAAAACCAGCCTGGGTCAGAGTGAGCTTCCAAGCAAATTGTGTAGCTTGCTGTCGACCTTTGCAGCCTGAAAGACAGTTGCATCTTTCAAGTAGGAAATTTAGGTACCGCTTATGCAGGGAGGCTAATTTACGATGCCATAGAAATCTCCAGCAAGCATGCAAAGAATGAGGAAGTACTTCATCAGTGTCACAAATAGATGGTGAAGCAATAGCTCCCCTGGTGGCCAGAATACCCTCATGAAAAAGCTGGAATGTTAAATTGCCTCTGTGTCTGTCTATATATATTGTGTGTCTATGGCATTGAATGTTTGCCATGTATATGTACATTGTAATCCGCCCTGAGTCCCCTGCGGGGTGAGAAGGGCAGAATATAAATACTGTAAATAAATAAAATAAATTAATACAGATTTAGATCTTCTGAACTAATGAGACTAATGCTAGCTATGCCTAACTTGTCACTGTTTTCTAAGCATGGCTGCCAGGATCAAAACCATTGCTTATCAGCATGGCCACCATCACTTTGCAAGTCATAGCTGCAGACCAATATAGTAAGTAAAACCGATGATGAAGATGGACAAGCTTTCTTATTTAGATAAGGAACACATATTCTTCTCATATCCCAAAAATGACTGTGACTGCATATATTTACATGACTCTTGCCAAGAACATGCCAGAAAATCCACTGTCTCCAGTCAAACACTATAAATGCAACCACATCTGTTCTGACTCATTGGACACAGACTCACAACTCGAGAATTTTTCAACAGGCATTTCTCAAATTACAACAAAGTGACAAAACACGTTGACAGACGGATATGATTTATGACAAGTCAAACAGGGAAGACAATGTGGTAGAAACCCACTTATTCTCACAGGCAGTTCTCAGTGGAAAAGGTTCAAATGGAACATCAGTGAGCTACAGTTCCTCCTGGACAATAAGAGTTCCCAATGGTAGGCCTGGGCAAGTTCAAGACAAATGTATCTAAAGACATAGAAACTCAATGTATGCATACAGATACAAACGTTGATAAAACATAGGATTGTTACATTCACATTTAACAGAAATAATTTGTTATTTTCTTGAAATATGAAAAAAAACCTTCACGTGCGTGGAAATAGTCCTTGTGTCTCTACTACAGATCAGTAGATCCCAAGTCCTAGCACAGTAAATGTCCTATTTTCTTCATTACACAAGAGAAGACTCCAACATTCAACCGGTTTTGACTCACAGGCATTTTAAGAAAATAAAGAATAGAGAAAATCTCCAGCAAGCATGCAAAGAATGAGGAAGTACTCCATCAGTGTCACAAATGGACAGTAAAGTGACAGCTCCCCTGGTGGCCAGAATACCCTCATGAAGCTGGAATGTTAAATGTCCTCTGTGTGTCTGTCTACATATGTTGTGTGTCTATGGCATTGAATGTTTGCCATGTATATGTACATTGTAATCTGCCCTGAGTCCCCTATGGGGTGAGAAGGGTGGAATAGAAATACTGTTAATTAAATAAGTAAATATATAAATGTATCAACCATGAGTAATAACAAATTCCACTTACACACATACCAAAACCTACAAATGAGTCAGGAAGCAGGCTTGTTTTCTGCTGTCCTGGAGACTAGGACCTAGAGCAATGGGTTCAAATTATGGGAAAGGAGATTTCACTTTAACATTAGGAAGAACTTTCTGTTTGAAACTGCTGTTAAGCAGTGGAACTCTCTGCTTCAGAGTGCATTGGAAACTCTTTGGAGGCTTTTAGGCAGAAGCTAGATGGCCATGTGTTGGGGGTTGCAGTGTGACCCCTGCAAACAGGTTAGAACCAAAAAAGATTTCCCCTCCCCAATCTGTTCTCAGCCTCCGGGTCTTTTCCCAGTCAAGTTAATACAAAAGCACAAATGGAGTCTTATTCTACAGTGGATAGCTGTTAATGTTTGGACATGATACTTATAAGGACTTGAAACCCATCTGCTCAATGGCAGAGATCCCATTTATTACACTATCTTTCTTCAGGGGATAGTTTCAAAAAAGTGTGCCATAAAGTCAATGAAAAATCCAACAGAAAAATCCACTTGATTGAGAGGTTTTGGGTCACTTGATGAGCTACCCTGCTTGCCTTCATTTCATTGAATTGATGGTAACTGTATGGATGAAACTGGTGACCCTTGCATGTTCCATTGTTCTCCCACATGCTAAGGTCATATTTTCAAGCAATGGTTGAATTGCTTTCTGTATTTTGAGCAATTGAAATATGGAACCTACCTTGGCTAGAAAAATACATTGAGTTCAAAGCTGGGTGACTTTCATTTCCTCTCATTCTTCATACACTTAAAATACATATAGCCTGGAGTCTGAAAAGCAAAGTGTGCTTCACTCTCCACTCTAGACCCCTTGTTCAGACTACATGCTACTTCGGTTTGTAAACTACTATCCTTTCATGTGAAATACCCAGGAAGGTGTAGAAAATGGATATTAAATCCTGCTTTCATATCCACTGCTTCCATGCATATAAAAAACTTACTTCCAAACACAACATTGTTCTCATCTGATAGCTAGGATCATTTTTGCCAGCACCAAGCTGTAAGGGGCAACTTGGATATTCCCCAAATATGTCAAACACACATACTATAAAGCAATGAATAACTACTTTAAAGTATGGGAACACGGTGTTTGCCTCAACCAAAATTCTTGCCTCCCTGCCCTAACACAGACATTTAACTATTTTTAATGCAATAAGTCTAGGTAGATTCTTTTATAAAAATAATGGCACAAATAAAATTCTCTTTAATAATACTCTTACCAATAGCTAGAATTTTTTATCTGAGTGAACAAGAAGATAATTACACAATATTAGCTGAAATATTCATACAGATATCTTTGATACTTACTGGAACATGGATGAAAATATCTACATTGGACCAGTTTTCAAAGTTCTTCTAGTTGTTCTTACAACAACAAAAAATGGAAGATGGCTCCACTCAATTTTTCAAAACAAATTGACTGTGAGAGGGTTGCCCAAGGACAAGAAATACAAGGCAGACAAAGGTCTGGGATCCAGTCTAAAACCACAAATCCATTATTTTGAGCCCAGTTTGTTGATCCAATAGACAGAACCGGTAGCAGCCCATTGCTTTACAGCATTCTGGTCTGTTGGGTTGTTCAGAAAATATATAAGAGAAACAAAGAGACCGGTAGATACCAAAGGGAAGACACTTCCAACACAAGGGTGTTAGGTATTTATTTATTTGCTATATTTATATATTGTCCCTTTCAGCCCGCAGGCGACTCGGGGCGGTTTACAATTAGTACCTTATTTCTTGAGTCTTTAGACCTCACTTTGCCAGCATTGTGTACCATATGTTTCCACCCAGGGTTTTCATCATGAATTGGTCTTGGTCCCTATTTTCAGCACCACTCCTCCTTCACAAGCGTATTCAACAAAAACAACCTGATTAATTTATAATGCCATTTGTCTTTTTCTAAGTGTAAAAATCCATACTTTTAATGACAGACAGTTGGGAACAAAGAGAGGCAACTACAAAATCATTTTGTCACTGTTGTTGTAGCATAAGAAATTGTAAAATTAACCACAATTGTTCCTATCAAATTAAATGACTAGACTAATCTATAATTTAAAAATTACTTCACTTACTGAAAAGGCTATAATTACGCTACAGGGAACAACCTAAATGGTATTTTAAGCATTTCGTTTCTTAACTACCACAAGACTTAAGGAAAATGTCAAGTTGCTCACCTAGCAATATACAGGTAGCACTTGACCTACCTGATTTGCAAGGGCTGATTTGATTAGGAAAGATTGCAGCAATTGTTGAATCTGGGTCTTTTGTAATTGATAGATATAGTAGTGTAAGAAAGCGTGTTTTTACAAAAATACACCACCAAAACTAACTGTGTCTTTTGGGATCCTCCCATGCACGATCTCCAGGTACAGAAAGCCTTATATAAGGCAAATGCTGTAGCATAACAAGATTTGTACTTCAGGTAAAGTAAGCCACTGAGTGGCATTACAATAAAGATATAAAAGCATCTCTTAAATCCATACATGAAAAATGCATGGGGAGAACAAATCACATTGGCATGCTTTCACACACCCCAAACGGGCAGGGATATCCTCCCCCACTTGGTCCATGCACTACCCATGAGAGCTCATTGTGGGGAGCAGAAAGAAGCACCACCTTTTTCATGTGTATTTTGTCACATGAAATTGTTGTTCATTTGAGAAAATATAAGGTAGACATTTCTATTAAAACTAGTTCAAGCACTCTAATGGTATTAGTCCATCCAATTTTCACTAAATCCCCTTTTAAACAAAATAATTTAGCTGTACATTGAAAATCCCTGATGCTTTCTAGGCTTTGTGAGCCTTTCAAATGTTCACCAAAATATAGATTTATGGAAATCAGATGCTGACAGTGGCTGATTTATTTTCATAACACATCCTTTTGTGATTTCTGCCATGTTTTCAATTTATATGTTTCTCTTCCCTGTCTTCTCCCTTCTCCACAAATCTACCATAACCCTTTGATGCAAGAGCCAGGGCCCACAGCAGGAATCAAACCTGTCCCTTTCAATTTCACTCATATTTCTTATCATCACCAACAGCTGCTATTTAGACAGCATGGCATGCAGTTGCTGCTGCCCAACCTGACCATCATACACTTCATTAAATTTACCTATTTTGTTATTTTAAAAATGATGTTACTTAAGAAAAACAGTTATAAACACTGAATAATTAAATACTTCAGCCTGGCTTTGAGGACAAGGGCGTCATAACAGATCACAGTGAGCAAACCCAGCTCTTCAAATAGTGCTGAGTCTCACAATTTTAAGAAGCCACATTGCAAAAGAAGACAGATCGAAAAACCCATATTTTGGCATATAATTATATAAAAAAAGAGCAATAGTGAATGTGCTACACACCTCCTTCATATGTACTTCACCTTTCCTCACTGGAGTGGTAATAGCAGATATATTTAAAGTGCCAGGAATGCACACATATTTTTAAAAACGGATTGCTATAAGATTTAAGGAATTGGGAGAACAATGAATGCATATAGTGTATGCAACCACTCAGTCTATGCTTCTCATTTATAGAGGGCAAAAGCACTTGCCTAATTTCAGAACATTAAAAAGGCAACAAGATCTACTGGACCGGCCTACAAAAATCTCATACCAATACAATTTCCAAAAAGTATGATGAACATTTGTCATTGAGGATAGGCACTTATTACCCTGCTGCCATTTCTTCAGCAAGTCAAATAAATCTTCCAAGAACAAGCTTTCTATCAAAATTACCTGATCACTAAGATAAAGTGTCATCCTAGAGACAAGTAAAAGACAGCAGTAATTGGCACAGAGCCTTAGGGTTCTTCCATATTGGAATAAAGAATCATGAGTTCACGTAATAAGATTCCTTCCATTTCCGCTTGTTCCATTATGTTGCAGGAGATGTTTCTCGCAATTTCTCCAATCTGTCAAAGGTTGTTTAAAAAAAAAGAGCTGGTGCATGATTTTTCTGGTAGACTCCGCATGGTGTAATGTTTCAAGTATTGGACTAGGATATCAGGAGACCAAGGCTCGGATCTTTGCTTGACCATGGAAAACCACTAGGTGACTTCCTTAGCCTCAGCCTCAGCAGAAATCAACCCCTCTAAACAAATTCTGCCAGGAAAATTTCATGGTACTTTTGCCTTAGAGTCACCAAAAGTCAGAAATAGCTTAAATGTTTGAAACAATATGTTTTTCTGGAACGGCCCTACAGTTTGAAAAACAAATTTCCCCCCTCTAGTTTTTTTTTTTAAAAAAGAAAACCTTTTTAAAATGTCATAATCTTACAGTACAAAACTGGTATTTCACTGATATTCTAATTATCTAGAATGCAATAAAATGAAAGAAAAATGATTAAAAAATAGAAAAAGCACATGGCAACTTTTTTCTTCCAAAATGACCTCACATGGTGGTGGGAATAAAATGTTGCAGGTTGTACTGCAATTGCCACAAAACAGGTTTAGACAACCAAAATCTTGTTGAGATATTTTTAACAAACACATGAACTGCAATAACAAGTACCACGTGACACATTTCACCTGCCTGGAGAAACCTTTAAGACTGATCAGCTGACTAATTTCTGTGTTTCCCAGCCTCTGTGATTTTGAAAAAACATCTGACATAACTGGGATGGCTGTTACTACTTTAACCTGACCATATAGTCCTAAAATATATTAATTATTAGCAATCAGTGTGAACAGCAAAGGACGCACAGATTTGCATTTTCACTCACAAAGTGACTGCAAAAATTCACTTTGTGAAAACAAGTAGTACAAATGACTCCTCAGATGACAGCTCTTAGATGCCCACATTCTCGTATCCTCTTTTTATTTAAAATGTTCAGCCTTAAAATGTCAAGCTGTATGTGCTCTACAAAGCAATTTTAATTTTTGTCAGCTAGGAGTTATTAAAAACCAGCACTAAACATGTAAGTTTCTAAGCTATGCAAAAGTTCTGAATTTCTCTGCCAGATCATTCAACTACAAATGGAAACTGATGAGAAACATGGAACTTCACTTCTCAAATTGATGTTAAAATCAGCATCAGCAAAATAGTGAGTGCTTTCTCATAGAAGCTGGGATAGGGGCCAAGAAAAACATGCTTGTATTAGGACCAAGAACACCTACATGCATTTTGCCAGTTAGCCACAGAATGGATTTTGGGGAAATTACTGTCGGCAAAACCTGAGATACAAATATAACACATAAGAAGCACTAAGCAAACATAGTAGAAAAATGTATGTGTCAAAATTTCATGGTACATTTTCCCCAGGCCCACAAGGAAGCTAGATCCTAAGATATGCTACAAATTAATGACATAATACATTTAAAACTATACAAAAAGTCAACATTTGAACAGAATCAAGCTAATAACAATGTTAAAACCATTCAAAACAAAGACCTAGAAGGCCATATGCAGCCTTAAGGCGGCAGGCTCATCTTTCCTGTCTTAGGCCATAAGTAATTTGCATAAAAAACAAATAAATATGATATAAAAGTGCCACAATATGAAAGTACTACATAAGACTAGCATACAGATCTTGCAAATTAAAAATACAATTAAAATACAACATTTAAATGTATACAAAAACACTAAACTATATAAAATTAGATCTGGAAAGGAGCAACCCAAGAAAAATAAATTGCAATATTAGTGATAAATTTCACTCAAATGTCCATTACTGTCAGAGCAAAAAGAAAAATCCTGTAAGTTATCGTATAATAGTTATCACATAGAAGATAGAAAACTTTTTCAAAACATTATTAGAATTTAAATAGATTTAAGGATTTGCATCTTGGTTCAGAATATAATGAGGAGAGCAAATAATGTAGCAAATTTTCTATTTCTGGGTTTATAATGCACAAATAGACAGCCACAAGGTATGAGAATATCTGCCAATGATTGTAGCTGTAGGCATGGTTTGAAGATGAAGAGGTGTCAAAACTTTCCCAGGTTTTGGAAATGTGAACTTACCCAGTTACAGCCCTTTCTTGATTAAATTGATAAAGTCTATATCATTTTGAAAAATTAGAATTGTTAATAGCCTTTCTTTCTGGTTGTACACTGTGACCAAAAAACGTATTCATGAAGCTTCTCTTTTGAGTTCAGGATAGAAAAAATCCAAGCAGAATAGGATATGATTGAAACAACTTTTGATGTCTTGAGCTCCAAACTTCACAGTTTGATAGCTGTTCGTACCATGAGTGTGGGAGAACTCCTAATTAAAGAATCTTTTAAAATTCGACAGTAGCTAAATGAAAATAAATGAATGAGAGATCTAATAGAAGGCAAGCCAGACTTTTAAACAAGAGCTGAAAGAGTATCAGGTGGAAGTATTGATTTTTGAGAAATGTATTCTGAGGGGCCTCCGATTTAGCTGCCTGCGAGTCACCCCATCCCCAGACAGCAGTAGCATACAGAATCTGGGCCGTGATTGTTTTCCAAGAATATTTTCAGGGCTGGGATAACTAGGCTGCCCTTGTAATTTTGTAAAATCTAAAGATTGCTTCAATAGACCTCAAAGTCACTGCTCTAGTTGCTTCTATGTGGGGCTTCCAGGAGATGTTTTCTGTAAAATGAAGGCCCAGGTATTTAAAGTTCCTGACATTGTTCAATCTGGTGACCACTGATAGACCATTGAAACTGAGTGCCTTTTTCCAAAACCCATCACCCTTATTTTGGTATAATCGATGTTTAGCTTGTCTCTATAACAAAATAAACCAAGCTTAGGGAGCACCCTCCTTAGACCTATATGAGAAAAAGAAATTAAAGCCATGTCATCAGCATATAAAAGAATAGATGCCTTCTTTGACCAATTGAGGGAAGAAAAAAATTCTAGGTCAGACAATGCTGATATGTTATTTGGGTATAAATTAAATAATATCTTGTCCACAGCTTTAGGATGCTTTGAATGATACTATTAAAAGGCACTAGGTATCCTGCAGATCTCACAAGGAAACACATCCCTTCCTAGTTCCCAGATAATGTCTTCCATTAATGTGACCATACGGGCTGCAATCCATCAACTACTTCACCTCACTTCACAGAAAGAAGTATCCCCAATATTTGCTGCATGCTTAAGGATGAACGTGAGGCAAACAGGGTTTTAAGAAAGTCTACCCAGAACCTTTTCTTTTCCTTTATAAATTCAAGAGCAGAGGAAGAGCACCAGCCTGAAATTCTTTTACTTTACTACTGTTTTGTGACTCCTTCTCACAGACCTGATCCTCTGTTTACTTGCTGTGATTTAAATAAATATTTCAAGTGTATTCCACCTGTGAATAGCCTCCAGTCATATTGATTACACCCTCTTACCCCATGGCAAATACAGAATATGCCACTGAGAAATCGACATTCTACTGAAGGACGCATAAAACAACACAATCTTATGTATGCTTACCTAGATGTAAGTCCTCCTGAAACCAGTAGTGATTATGTCTGGATGAATATACACAGGATTGGGATGTAATTCTAAGAACTGCACTTGTTCATTTAATGTTTCACTAATAAGCCAGGATTTGAAAATGTTATTGCTGCATCAATGTAATTAATCATATTATCATTCTATTTGTCTAGAAACCACATTGCATTACATGTTCATCCCTGCATGACATCTTATCCTTCATTATTTAAAACTTAAATGACAGACAAAACAACAATCACTGGAGCACAGCAAGAGGTTTAACGCAACATAATGTTTATCACAATGCTTTTTAAAATGATTATTCCTGCTTCTGAAACACTGTACAGGGAGAGCATTAGACAAATGTAAGCTTGTTTTTCAGGGGGGAAAGTGACTGTATAAATATAGACAGGTTAGATAACAGAGTCGTTTAGCAAGTTGATGATGAGAAACAGCCTTGGGAGTCCCAGAGATTCAAAAGCTTTTCTATATGGAAGAGAATGTATGAAGAAAAAATAACCAAACAAAGATGAAACGGACGTGAATGAGAATGTAATGAAAATGTTTGGGCATCATTGGCATATTGGGGAAGTGAATACACTCTGTGGGTGATGCCCTGAAACACAAAGGAGTTATTCCTGTTTTCATAATATTGGAAGAGATGGAGGGATGCAGATTCTCATGCCTCCATTACCAGGGATTTATGGCCACAGCCTGTGATGTAGTGGTCAGATTTAAAGTATAAGCTCCCATCATAATAATCCCTATAGCACAACCCACAAGAAGAATCCAAATGTAAGAATAGCCATGCTGTCAGACAGATAGATTATTTTAGCATTTTTCATCTCCAGCAAGAACCAGTGTTTCATAAAACTTTCTATTTGTGAGAATGGCCAGGCAGTTGGAGAGTGAGCTAATTCTGTTGTGAGTACAGTCAGACAGTTGGAGAGTAAATTTTATCTCCTCTTGACCTCAATCAGTTTCTACCTATTTTCCTGACAAAGTGTGTGTATATGTGAGGGGTGGAAATATTATGATGCCAGTGACAATGACAGCCTTGCCTCTTCTTTTCTTTTTTCAGTAGCCATGTGAAGAAAGAGGAGAGAGATGAAAACACTGGCAACAGCAGCAGTGTTCTGGAGTTCCCTAGTCTTCACTGGAAGGACAACAGGGAATACACAGTTGCTGGTTCAATAAAAATACATTTGGTGGCTCTCAGGGATCATGGAAACAAAGGCACTGGGAGGAGTGTCCATGGAGACAACTTTTAACACCCCCCCCCCTTTCATTGTGCATTAACATTTTCCTGCTTTCCCTTTTTTGAAAAGATGACTATAGTGACTATATATAAGTGATGGTTGTGACTTGCTACCATAAAATAAATGAAAGTGAACCCGACTGAAATTAACGATTCTAGCAGAAGTTACCATAGAATCAACCTGGATGATTTTGGGTTTTGGTCAAAATTATTGAGCTGCTTGTGCTCCCTTTATTTTGTCAGTTTTAGACTAATTTATTCATGCAATCCTTTTGATACAAAATAAAAAACCCTGGAGGAGGCAAAAAATTCCTAGAGAGGAATTGTTGCTCCTTTTTTTTCTTTTACAGTATGCCCACATACTACACAATAGATCCATTCCTCATTGATGTTTAACTTTTGTCTAGAACAAAATAAATTGTGATTAGAGAACAGCCTCCTTAGACTTCTATGAAAAAAAGAAATCAAAACCATATCCTCAATATATAATAATAATAATAATAATAATAATAATAATAATATTGTGTCCCACCACCATCTCCCTGAAGGGACTCAGGGCAGCTCACAAAAGCACTCAATGGTGTAAACATATAAATACAACAAGGCACATAAACAAAATCACAAAATAACAATAAAGTCCACATAAACAAATTATATAAACATTGTATAAAACATACCGACTTAAAAGAATCAATAAAATGCTGCAGTGGCTACGGATATAAAAATAAAACTGTAATTAAAATCAGTTTCATAAAGTGCAAGTAGTATGTGCAAGGGTGAAACAAATCATTAGTTCCTAGAATATAACAGGTAGAATTCTAAACATGGTCAAAGGCCTATTTGAAGAGCCATGTTTTCAGATTTGTTCTGAAAACTTGAAGAGTAGGGGCTAGTCTAATCTCTTTAATGATTAGACACCTTTTTTAACCAACCAAGGGTCAAATGTAATGTAATTTATCTGTAAGCATGTATAATCTGAAACTTTATTTTTCCTACCTGAAATTAATGATGTATTGGACTTCTAGCAGAATCACATAGTAGGATCTACCAAGTGTTTTCTCAAGTCCAATGTGAATTCCCATTGGAAGCTGACCATAAAATCAAACTGAAGGCCAGGAAAGAACACATCAACAAATCCTCCTATACAATTTTATGGTATTCCAAGCTCTTCAAGTATAACTGAAACCATGTCCAATGAGCTCATATGCAAGTGTGCCTTCTATGGTGGTAATCAAAAAATCCAAATGTGTGACCCTGTATCTTCAATACATAGAACAGGAATGTCATAGAGAATGGCAGGACAAACCATATTCAAAACCACACTTCTTGAATTGTCCAAATATATACACCATTACAATCCATATATATGTCTCCGTGATGTTGCACAGCCAGACTTATCTTGCATATGTATCTAATGAAGAATATTTTTAACATATTTGTAAACCTTTTACATATTTTGCATGGTTAAGTGGTAATATCCTGCAACATTTATATAGCAGTCACATAGCAATCATCTTATGCAATACTACTTATATAGCAATACTACTTATAGTATATATATCAATACTACTTATATTCTACTTATTTACAGGGATATTCAAATATTTATGATTCCACATAGGTATACCTAGACATGAAACTGGAACAGGTTGGAACACATCTTGAGCAGGAGCAGAAATCCTAAGCACATCTATTCCAAAACAGACATGATAACATTTCAAAGGTTTCACAAAGCAACCATGGATGTATCTAAACAAGCATAAGTTTCATTGTTTTGTGGGTGCTTGCTCCTAGGTAAGTTAGTATAGTATCTATACTATCATCTCACAATCAATTGATATCCATGTTTACTCAAGAAGGGTTTTGGATAGGACACAGCCAATGAATTCCAAGCATGGCAGCCTATATTTCAAAGGAATTAACTGGCAAAACCACCTCTGAATATAACTTGTCTAAGAAAAAATATATGAAAATAATGGATTTGCCATAAATCAGCAGACAATTTGATGATACGTACGCATACATCTTCCTCAAAAGAATGGAGTTTTGTGTACAATCATATATATTTCCCAAAATTCAGGGCTGAGGCATCTTATAATGTAGATTAACATAGGAAACTAAATTCAACCTTAAAACCCAGTTAAATTGGCCTATTCAAAAAAATTCAATACAATTTTAAACATTTTAAACATTTTAAGAATGCGTGTAAAGGACTGTAGCAGCACTTTCTTTGCAGTAAAAAACCTACCCCTATACTTATGGCTATAATTTTCCAAGTAACAGAACTATATATGACAAAAAACATTTAATATTCTTGGAGTAGAACACAGATGTTCAGCTAAATGTCATACACTGTACTTGGAATAAATTGTGCAAATTGAGCAAAATGGTATAAAATATAGAAATGTATATGCAATGCATCAATTTGTACCTCTGACCCCCACTCTTTGTGCAGTACAAATATATTTGCTGGAAAAAGCTTTGACATCTTTATGTTAAAATATGCCACCCACTTTAAAAACTAAAGGCCCCACATCAGATGGTCTAAGATAATCATAACATGAATTAAATGTGAAAAGCATACAAAGAACATTTAAATGCAGTGGAATTGAGATTGAGCACGACTTAAATTTTTACCTTTTTCTGGTCTGTGCCTGCTTTTCATACAATTCAAACACAGGATGTAGGTTCATATGAGCTTCTGTATCACGACTTTCTTATTTTAGAGATCCTACAACAGTAAGAGAAGAAAAGGCTGACACAGAAGAAATTGCTCCAGCAGCAAAATGACAGTATCAACCCAGGTTATCTCTTGCTGAAATATACGAAGTGTGCATTGTGTCATGATGATGTGGTTCCCTTCCATCCACCCTGGACACTCCTGTCAACTGAATGAATAAACCTCGAGAAAAAGTTTGAAATTACAGAGATAACCCTAGTGAATGTTGTCAACAGTATGAACTAGTCTTCCGCCTTTTACAGTTTCAACATATCGGGGATAGATTTCTACCTAATTTTCTTAGGCTTGTCAACAGACTTACTCTGTTTTTGGATATTCTTTATAACGTACTTTACCTCTAATCCCTCTGCCTTTTCCCCTTCTCTTTCAAGCAATTTGAAAGGTGTGAAAAAGAATAGTTCAGTGTTCCTCCTTAGATGTGTACTTTACAATCTATACAGGTTTGCTGACATATTCCAGCAATTATTTTCAGAAGTACAATGTTTATCAGAGCTGTTTATCCATCTACTGAAACATATACATATCACTTTTAGTCCCTACAAGGACCCCACAGTTAATTTAAAGCAAAAAAAAATCCTTATACAATAAAAACTGTAAATTAAATCCCTATAGAAAAAGACATAAAAAGAGCAATACATACAAACAGTTAACAGCAACAAAAATGGAATGTATTGACTGCCGATCTAAAAACACCAGTGAATGTGTAAAGGGAAACTCTCTTAGGACTTCATCCCATGGGTGGGGAGAAAGTGGGGGAAAGCAAAGGGAATCATCTTCATTCCCTACCATCTTTCCCCATCTTATTGGATGGCCAGCCACGCCACATCCTTTCCCCATCTTCTGCCCATCTTTTCCCACTTTAAGCCATTTGGCTTAAACCCGATTCCTGAAGATGGACTTTTGGCTCTGTTTCCATGTGCTGTGGAAACAGAGCTCCACAGAAACCCACCAAAAGTACCCTTACGTCATGTGATGGCCTCCTTGGGATTTCCATGGGACTCCTGTCCCATGCATTGAGACTAGCTCCTTGATGTTGTGTGTGTGTGTGTATGTGTGTGTGTGTGCATATATGTATTATATATATATATATATATATATATATATATATATGGGTAAAGGTTTTCCCCTGACATGAAGTCCAGTCGTGTCCAACTCTGGGGTGTGGTGCTCATCTCCATTTCTAAACCAAAGAGTCAGTGTTGTCCGTAGACACTTCCAAGGTCATGTGGCCAGCATGACTGCATGGAGCACCATTACCTTCCGGCTGGAGTAGTACCTATTGATCTACTCACATTTGCATGTTTTCGAACTGCTAGGTTGGCAGAAGCTGGGGCTCTCAGCGGAAGCTAATGCTGCTCCCTGGATTCGAACCTGTGACCTTTCAGTCAACAAGCTCAACAGCTCAGTGCTTTAACCCACTGCGCCACCGGAGGGTAATGAAAGAGAGGATAGTTTTCCACCCTTGTTCCAAGACTGTTAGGTGAATTGGAGCCCCAAAACAAATAAGAATAAATCAATTTTCAAACTTTTGAATAATTGGAAAGATTTTTAAAAGTCAATTATTTTGAATGGGAATACTTACCACATAACATCTTGTTAAGAGTTATCTCTCATATAATGGTCAAAATAACTGCTGAGATATGTCCCATTCTCAAACACAACACTATAAGCTTTTGAGAAAAGGAAGGGCTTGAGAGCCAAAGCAGACATAGACCTAAATCTAACTGCTATTTCCAGCTTCAAGAGACCCACTGAATCAATGCTTCTTTCGTCAGTGTTCATCAATTACTCAGCAATTGATGAAGTGGTTTCACCCTAATTGATCAGCAACCTCATTTACACCACAATGTTACGTGCGACTTTCCCTTTTAACAAGTAGCAGTTTTAAAATATTCTTGGCTGACTGGAGACATTATTACATTTGTATTGGATGTGGACATAGATATTCTTTCTTTCACTCCTGCAGCCCTGAGAAAAACCTCTCATTTGGTATTTGCATTGAAATGAAATCCTACCCTGGCACCAATGGGATACATCCTAGTGAAAGTAAATGCCAGCTTCAGAGAAGGGATTTTTCTCAGGATCACCAGGGAGGAAAGGTTAAAGTTTCCTTCCTCACCAGCTGCTGCTGTTTTCATTTTAAAGTTCCTTGTCTTGCTATATTCAGCAAAGGTAGATTACTTCTTTCTTTCCTTCTTTGTGGAATATAAAAGACTAAGGTTAGGTAGAAGATGAGTTGGTTGCAATTTTTGTTTTAGAAATGTTTGGAATGTGTCTCAGCTTTATAGAGACATCTGCCAAACCAAGACCTCTTCAAATTTAACAAAATCTGGAAGAGCAAAATGTAGAATGGCCATACAATGTAAATAATGGAATGAAAGGGCTTTCAATTGATTCAGCATGTGCTATGGGAAGTTGTTGCCAGGTCAGCGGAGTTCCTTCCCCTAACCAAAACATGGGATTGGTCAAAACCCTGTGAAGTAACAAAGAGTGGTGTCCTGTAGCAATGTTAACATAATGTGTATGTGCATGTACACATGCATTAAAGAGTGAGCAGGACAATCTGTGATGGACTGGATGAGGACCAACAAGTTGTAATGGACTGGATGAGGGTCAACAAGCTGAGGCTTAATCTAGATAAGACAGAGGACCTCCTGGCCTATTCCAAGGCTGATTGGGATATAGGGTGGCAACCTGGGCTCGACAGGGTTACACTCCCCCAAGGACACAGATCCGCAGTCTGGGGATCCTCCTGGACTCAGTGCTGACACTTGGTGTCGCCCAGGTGTCTGCGGTGGCCAGAAGGGCCTTTGCGGAGTTAAAACTTGTATGTCAGCTGTGACTGTACCTCAAAAAGCCTGACTTGGCCATGGTGATCCACACCTTTGTTACACCTAGAATAGATTATTTGCAATGTACTTTACGTGGGTCTGCCTTTGAAGACTGCTCAGAAACTGCAGTTTAGTACAAAGGTCAGCAGGCAGATTACTAGCTATAGGGAGCATACCACGCCCCTATTAAAGCAGCTCCGCTGGCTGCCAACAAGTTTCCGGGCCTAATTCAAAGTGCAGGTTATTACCTACAAAGCCCTACATGGTTTGGGTCTAACCCATCTTCAAGACCACATCTCCTCCTATGAATCAGCAAGGGCTCTAAGATCTCCCAGGAAGTCCCTCCTCTCGGTCCCATCACCATTTCAAGCGTGGCTGGTGGGAACAAGAGAGGGGGCCTTCTCAGTGGTGGCCCCCTGGCTTTGGAATGCCCTCCCTAGAGAAATCAGGCTAGCCCCCACACTTCAATGTTTTTGGAAAAATTTGGAAACATGGCTCTTCAAACAGGCCTTCAAACATGATTAGAACTTCAAATGTTAAAACTTGAGGACCAAGCAAATTGTTTCGCTCTGGCACTTTATGTGACTGAATTTCAGTATGGCCTATTTTATATCCACATCATTGCTGCATTTTATTGAATATCTTTTTAAATTAGTAGGGGTTTTATATGATGTTTTATGTATATTTGTTTTATGTAAATTTACATAATTATTGTTTTATATATGTTCATGCATTTTACTGTATTTTGCCGCACTACTAAGTGCTTTTGTGAGTCACTCCAAGTCCCTTCTAGGACGGGATATAAATAAAGTTTTATTTTTTATTTTTATATCTGCATTTGATGCTATTTCCTAAACAAAGATTATGGAGTTTATACATCCCGAGGACCTCCTCCAACATAGATGACAGTTACTATTAGTTCTGCTAATGGATCCAAACTGATTTCATTGTGCTCCGAACTGTGACTCAGATATATAATCATCTTTTAAAAGTTGGGGCCTGAAAGTCATTAAGCATCATTTGCAAAATGGCTTATTTTATCCTGTATTGCAGCTACTAATTTGTATTAAGAAAAGGAAATTGATATCTAGTCTTTAAAACCATCTCATATAATAAAATTAAACTTTCTCGAGCATTGCTCACTCTGTAATTTGTCTCATCTCCTGGAGATTCAAGGAAGCACACAAGCTCCTGGACACGTCAGCCAGCCTCCTGAGGCTTGGCACTCCCAGGTTTTACACAGACCTTAACCATTTTTCTGCTAACCGAGACAGGCGCTGATTAACATTTTGGGTCAACTCTGAAACAGACATATGCTTTCTTCCAACTTTACACTTTAGAGCTGTAATTCCCATGAGCACACCTCTGTTTTAAAGCGAATGTTAAGAGTTTGCCTAATGCACTGAAGGTGACAAAACCAGTGATGGATTCATTTTATGGCTCTCAGCAATCCTTTGCTAATGTCCAACGTGCAATGCTGTCACACAGGAATAAGTAGCCTCCTAATGATATTCCCAATGAACCTGATAAACTCCTTCAGAAAGGACAAAGAACTTTCTCAAGGAAAACCTCAGTGAATAACCTTTGTAAATGCATGGTATCTGGTGATTCATTGTTACATCATGGCCTTTTCCAGATCACTAGAGCACGCCAGGACGAATCAATGTACTTGATATCTATTTAATTCTTTCTAGAGATTAAAATGTTGCACATCTATTTACTCTTTTCAGGAGCGTGCCCCACTCATCTTGCAATTATGTCTTTAAAAATGGATGAAATGTTTAATAATCAATCATCTGATAAAAGTCTGGGCTGATACAGTTGTTAACAGTAAAATATCTGCAGACTGAACTACACTAAAGAAAAGGCTTTCATATTTTTGCATTTAGTGCCTCAAGATAATAATGGTTGGGGTTTTTTTCTCTTTAAGATCCTGCTGTCAAACATTGCTGGCCTTTCTGCAGATAAATGCTTTTCAAGGGGGTCCCAAAAAATAATTTCTAATATATGATTATTTTGCTCTGTGCCCCACAAAACAGAATTAAGGTAAAAAGGAAAAAGAGCATTTATTTATTTATTTATTTATTTCCAACATTTCCATCCCGCCCTTCTCAACCCCAGAGGGGGGACACAGGGCGGCTTACAAACCGGCAACAGTTCGATGCCGCAAGATAATACAAATATAAACAAGCATAACAACAGCTTAAAACAGTAAATAGAACATTAAGGTAAAAACACCTTATGTGTTGCCCGAAGCTTCACTTATGAACCTATGCAGCTTCCCTGAAGATTCAAATAGCTCACAAGGTATAATTCCTCTAAATTGCAATGCTAGAAATAGGTTTTATTGTGGCTGAAATCCAGTTGTTAGACTCAGACCTACTGAAGCAATGGGGATTCTGTAATTCAATAATAATAAATTACCTGTGGATCTACTTTTACTGAGAAAAACAGTTAAACTTAAACCTTTATCTATATAGGAAACAGTTCTTAAAGTGAAAAGCAAGAAGAAAGCATTTACACTTTTCTTATACTTTATGAACCTCTTTCCACCACTGCCCTTCCTCAATACACGTACTACACTAAAAGACTTTGGAATTCATTATCATCTTGGAAACTTGTAAGTTCTGTGGTGGAGCAACGGGTTAAACCGTTGAACTGTTGAATCTGCTGACTTAAAAGTTGGCAGTTCGAAGCCGCAGGTCAGGGTGAACTCCCACTGTTAGCCTTAGCACCTGCTAGCCTAGAAGTTTGAAAACATGCAAATATGAGTAGATCAAAAGGTACCACTCTGGCGGTACCTGCAACACAACCAGGAGGTGTCTATGGACAACAACTCCTTGGCTTGGAAATGGAAAAAGAGCACCTCCCCATGACCGGTGTTGAGCACCACCTCCAAAAGCTGGAGATAAAAGGGGAGGGCTTTACCTTTGTTCTGTGTAATTGTGTGTCATTGTTATTTCACTGTACTAAAAGCATTGAATACTTGCCTATCTGTGTAGGTTGTAATCCTCTCTGAGTCCCCTCAGGGAGATAGAGCGGAATGTAAGCAAAGTGTATTATTATTATTATTCCGTACACTATTATAAATGATATCTTTGGAATGACTTGAAACTCATAAAAGGAATGCTGGATGCAGTACAAGAAACAATAACAGTACTCCTGAATCTCTAAATTGTTTCACATACACTATCTCAGTCATTCTGCAACAGCATTATTATCTGTATATTACAAGGCAATGAGCTCAGGCTGCAAAACAAAACAACTTAATGGATATAGTTTGTTGCAAATGATTTTTTTTAAATTAGATATCGGGATGAAGATGTTTGGAACAGCAAATATGTGTGCTATCAAGGTTAATGACTCTCATGGAGGCCACTGCATGTGTGCAAAAGAGCCCTCTTTGAAAACATTTATGGTACATTCAAAGATGCCTAGTACAGGTGCAATGCAATATAGGGTAGCTATAGGTCTGCTTTTTGTCCACAATGTCCTACAATTCAGAAAATGCCTTGTTGCCTTGTCTAGAAGTCTGGTTTGTCTGTAAAAGGATCAAAGAAGTCAGTGAAATCCACAGGAGACCATTGAAGGGTCTCCTATGGATTTCACCGACTTCTTTGATCCTTTTACAGACAAAAGGATCAAACCAGCAAACTACTTTCTGCAAAACTTAGACTAGCAATTTAGAAAAAATGTTACGGGTTAAGTATCCCTTATGAAAAATGCTTGGGACCAGAGTATGGACTATCTAGATCAGGGGTCCTCAAACGAAGGCCGGGTGGCCAGATACAGCCCTCCAAGGTCATTTACCCAGCCCTCACTCAGGGTCAACCTAAGTCTGAAATGACTTGAAAGCCCACAAAAACAGCAGTCCTAGCTCATCAGCCAAAAGCAGGCCCACACTTCCCATTGAAATACTAATAAGTTTATATTTGTTAAAACTGTTCTTCATTTTAATTATTGTATTGTTTTTAAGTGTTTTTACACTACAAATAAGATATGTGCAGTGAGCATAGGAATTCAAATTATGTTTTTTTGCAAATTATAAACTGGCCTTCCTACAGTTTGAGGGACTGTGACCTGGCCCTCTGTTTAAAAATTTTGAGGACCCCTGATCTAGATATAGATAATGAGGTATTTTAGAAATGAGAACCAAGTCTAAACACAAACTTCATTTATGTTATATACTTTATTCATATAGCCTTAAGGTAATATTTTAAATACTTTGTGCATAAAACAAAGTTGAACCATCAGCAAGCAAAGGTATTGTTGTCTCAGTCACCTATGTGGACAATTTTATTTATTTTATATAGTATGTATGTATGTATGTATGTATGTATGTATGTATTTACTGCATTTATGCCCCACTGTTCTCAACCCTGTATTTGTTGTAAGCCGCCCGAGTCCCTTGGGGAGATAGGGTGGGCTATGAATAAAGTTTCATTCATTCATTTATTCATTCATACTGTGTTTCATTTGCAGCGGAAAATGAACTGAAAACAAATAATCCTCAGAATGGATATAAAAGGGAGAAAAGCTACATTGATATATTAAGAGGCTGAAATTCTAAATTAATTTACTTTGAAGTAACATAAATCCACCAGTTAGTTATGAGTGGACATCAATAGGATTGTGCTGCAAGTATCTTTAAATGGGGTGGAAGATGAGTTAAACGTAAGTGGATCTGCTTTTCCCAGACAGGAGATGGTAAGAGAGTATATCAAGAGCTATAAAAACTGAAACAAATTCCATGATAATACCTGAATAATAGTCGATGCAGCAGAAATGCAAGTCACAGTCTAGATCAGGCATGGGCAAACTTCGGCCCTATGGGTGTTTTGGATTTCAACTCACAGTAGTCTGTTAGGAATTGTGGGAGTTGAAGTCCAAAACACCTTGGGGGAGGGGCAAAGTTTGCCCATGCCTAGATTCCCCTACTTTAATTTGCAAGTCCATCACAAGTAACATTACCTTTCCTTTCTGTGATGCACCAATCACCAATCTAATAACAGAGAAAAAGTCCCTACATGCTGATGTAGATTCAGCTTTCATTAATGTCTCAGCAGAATCTTTCCAATAATTTTTCCATTCTATGCACTTGTATGTGAAACATTTTGGATCTCATCATTGCCACAGATAGCTTTAATTATGGAAATTGGCTCTGTGACAATTGGTGTTAGGGGTTTACTTCCTATGTCTCTAGGTACGGACCTCCTCTCGCCCAGCCAACATGCTTGTGGATGGACAGCAGCAAGTATAAAGGATTACTGCATCGGGCCTTAAAAACTGCAAACTGAGCTGTGGATTATCTATTTGCACATGTTTTGAAGATCAGAAATCTAAATAATGGAAAAACAGAAAGCGTGCAGGGAAATCTGCAGCAAGATGGACTGCATCAGCTGTTGTAGTTAACACCGAGTCTTTCCCATCTGTGACAGATACCTACTGCCAAAGGCTATCAATTTTAAAATAACAATTTGAAGGAACAAATAAGGAGGGGGGGGGAGAGTAACATTTACATAAGATATATATTCTCTAAAAAATAACATTGGCCAACTTCTTCCTCAGTTTTTTCCATTTGCATATCATTGTCAAAATAAAGTGCGCCTTAAGGTTTGAAAAAACAGACAAGGAAGAGGTGTTTGTGAAATAAAGGAGCTGCTTCAAAGAGCCATGAAGAGAGACATGGGGGGTGCGTTTTCTGATCTCACCAGCTGCCTATGGGCATTCATACTGGCACAAAACAATGCCAGCTGGCAAGTAGGCAGTAAAAAATAAACTAACCTGGATCCATATTCTACATTTCCAATTTTATTTCAAATAGTCAGGATATGCGGGGGTGTTATTTAAACCCTTCATTAATTCCAGAAACGGCAAAAACATTATCTCCACACCACCACAACTGAGATGCGTTGTTCAGAAATGTAACAGATGCTTGCAGAACCTTTATGACCACAAGTATCTTTGACAAAGTTTTTCAGACAGTTCCTGCTGAATAGTTACTGGCCACGTCTATGGATTATGGCAGGCTCCTTTCTTGCAGTGCTCTTACCACATTTTTGCACCACAGCCCCCATGTGGGTACCAATACTGATACTGACTAATGTTATTTTTTTAATGAGAGGGGAGTAAGAGAATCTTTACTTGATAAAAGGAGAACAAATTATATACTAAAGTGGATGTGTGCACCAGTGAATGGGTGAAAATACAAAGTGGGAGATAATATTTTATGGACACTGAGAATGAAGAGTGAGTGAGTGATCCAAATAACAGAAATCTTTCTTGATGTGAAACTGCAAGAGATAATTTCACCTGTTCTGAAAAGGCAATGATACCATTTCTTGGGTTTAAGAATAATACCGGGATACATGAAAGGATTTAGAAAAAGGCTAAGGGAAAAGTGACAGATAAAGATGAGGAGAATATCACAGAGCAACCAAGAGTTTTTAAAACAGTAAGATTTCTTTTATATGATTTACGGTTTGGGCTGCCAGTACTGGAAGAGTTATAGGAGTACGTTTTCAGGATCACAGGTTATTTCCATCCATACAATAGAACACTTGTCCCCACAAAACTATTTTCCAGACAGTATATTTAAGCCATACAGCTACTAGAGACAGCAGAGTTAATCAAAAATTCCAGACTAGCACCTAAACATCTCAAATTCCATCATAATGCAGGGCCATTTTAATTTATTTCATGAGTTTTAGTTCAGGAAAGTATATGACATCATAAATCTTAAGTATTTAAGGCGACAATTTCTTGCTGTAACCCTCCAATAGAGTAGGTTTCTCCATTCTCAGTGGAAGTAAATCCTACTGTAGTGGATTTGTGAAGACGCAGGATTTGAGAAGGCGCAGGAAGAGAAAACAAACTAACTGGAAACAACCAGATTTATTTTCTGGCCAGAAAAACAGGTGGATAGTCCTGTTAGCACAGGTAAAAAGTGAAACTGCCACCCCGAACACAGATGGGTGTGCTTTTTATACTCTTTCTCAAAGTTTACTTTCTATTTCTTAAGAAACAGCTGACGTCCCAGAAATCAAGTGTCTTATCCTTATTGGCTGAAGCGTGCTCATGCACAGTGCTAAGTTTCTACAAAACTTTCATTTCCCCAGAAGTATGTGTATATTTAAGGGTCCAATCAGCTCATGCTAACATGATTATTAAATTATGCTATATGATCCACCCAAAGACACACCTCTCAAGTTCCTCAATTCCTCCAGCCTTTTTACACACAGGTTAACTATTAATCAGCATTCCTAAAACAGACTCAAACATTTCTAAAATAATTCTTTAAGCCCCCCAAGCCCCCTTACTATGAATTGTTTTATACCTAGAGTGTTGCTACTCCAACAAAATGCAACCACTTCATGTTTTCCCGCAACGTCTGACCAACCCATCCCATGTGTTGTTGTGTGCTGGTGAATATAGTGTGGTAACCGAAGGCAAGCCAACATATACAAAGATGGATAAATGGGAGAAACCTGCATTAAATGCCTCCTTATGCATGCACTCTTCTCCCATATGGAAGGTAGTTCCCAACACTGCAGCACAGGCCTGAGTTATTTAGTGGCCAGGGTAAGGGAACATATGGGTTGTGCAGTTCCACAAATAAGAGAAGATAAGTCCCCTCCCATATATACTCAGTGTACACAAGCATACTCAGTGGGCACTTAGGAAGCAGGATTCACTGCAAAATTGCAGCCAGGTGCAAGAAATGGTGCCCATAGAAACTGCACGAACAGAATGCTGGTACGATCTTAGCTACAATTCGGAATCATGGTGTTTGTTACCTAGTTTTTTTGTTATGCTATAAAGCTCTTTAGTCTTCTATATTTTCCACTGAATAACTGTTTCTATTGTGCTGCTGTAGTGGCAGAACAGCAGAGGAAAACATGGTCAGTAGTTCTGGTCTCATGAGAAATTGCTTCCTTCATTTTATGTTAGCCTCGCTGTATGTACATACAGTGGCGGTGTGTGTGTGGGGGGGGGGGGGTATTTAGTCAGATACCAATTGTACAAGTTCTCCCACTTAAAAAGATGAGAGAGGCCTGTAATTGACATCATAGGTAGACCTCAACTATGAGAGACAACATGAGAAAACACATCCAGAAAATCACATTCTCTGATTTTTATCAAATTTATTTGCAAATTATGGTGGAAAATAAGTATTTGTTCACCTACAAACAAGCAAGATATCTGGGTCTCACAGATCTCTAACTTCTTCTTTAAGAGGCTGCTCTATCCTCCACGCATTACCTTTAGTAATTGCACGTATTTGAACTTCTCAGTATAAAAGACACCTGTCCACAACCTCAAGCAGACACACTCCAAACTCCACTATGGTGAAGGTCAAAGAGCTATCAAAGGACACCAGAAACAAAATTGTCGCCCTCCACCAGACTGGGAAGTCTGACTCTGCAATAGGCAAGCAGCTTGGTGTGAAGAAATCAACCATAATTTGCAAATAAATTAGTTAAAAATCAGACAATGTGATTTTCTAGATGTGTTTTCCCATGTTGTCCCTCATAGTTGAGGTGTACTTATGATGTCAATTACAGGCCTCTTTCATCTTTTGAAGTGGGAGAACTTGTACAATTGGTATCTGACTAAATACCCCCCCCCAACTGTATAACCAGTCTATTCATAAAATGCAGTCTTCCACCAAAATACTGTTAAGTTTATATTGGTTAAATTGTTCTTCATTTTAAATATTGTATTGTTCTTTCTTTCTTTTTGCACTGTGTGAATTAGTTCACACAAAACTCTCCATCCATCCACCACTGGCCCGGCTCATGCTTGATATATATACATTATATATAATATAATATATAAATATTTCTTGGGGCTTCATGAGAAACCTTTGCTTCAAAAAGGGCTCCATGACTGAAAACATTAATAATAATAATAATAATAATAATAATAATAACAATAATAACTTTATACTTATATCCCACCTCCATCTCCTGAAAGGGACTTGGGGCGGCTTACATGGGGGACTAAGCCCAATATAAACAAGGTTGCAAAGTAATACCATTAAAACATATAACAATCAACAGTATTTAAAAATTAAACCAACAAAATATCAATAAAATCAAAGACATAATAAAACATAAAGCAACAAACAACCAGTAGCTGAGAAAACTGGGCATGTGCAGATTTGAGACTAATAGAGCAGGAGGACAGGGCTAGTGCAACGTAAACTGTAAGGCCGAGAGCTTGGAATAAAGTGCTGGAGATCCCACCAAAAGATGAGGGCTGAGCAGACATGATCAGTAGCTGAACTATTATTCGAAAGCACATTGGAGCATCTAAGTCTTCAGGTCTTTCTGAAAGGTGGACAAGGTGGGGGCTAATCTAATCTCCCTGGGGAGAGAGTTCCAGAGCTGGGGGGCCACCACCGAGAACCCCTGCTCTAGGAGAACACATGAAATGTAAGAAACATTTTTTTTTTACTTTCTCTGCTATTTGCCACTTCCAACATTGCTACAGCAGCACAACATATATATCCATGAGTAGAACTGGATTATCAATGGCCCACTTGGTTACAACTGCTGCAGGCCCAAGTGTAGTAATGTCTCTGTGTGCTGGAGCAATTGTTATTTGGAGAACACACTTTCATTCAGTGTGTTCTCCAAACAGATCCAGAAGATGATGAAATAAAATGAAGAACAAATGAGAGGTTGCAACCTTTCCCAACTACCTTCTGATCCTAATTTTGGACTTTATGCACATATTCTAAGGCAGACTTGTGGCTTAACATCTCATTTGACTCTAAAGATTGAGAGTACATCTACACAGCAGAATTAATGCAGTTTGATACCACTTTAACTGCTATTATTCAGTGCTATAGAATCCCAGGATTTGTAGTTTGGTGAGGCACTAGCATTCTTTGGCAGAGAAAGCTAAAGATATTGTAAAACTCCAACTCCCATGATTCCATGTCATTAAGCAATGAAGGTTAAAGTGTGTCAAACTTCATTAATTCTACAGTGTAGATATACCCTGAGACTGATTCTCTAATTAGTTTGTTTAGGACTGCAGCCTAACAAATATGTTGTCTTGGTAGTATGCAGCAAAATCATATTAGCTTTACTTTTTCATATATTCACATCAATATTTGTTCCATCTTGTATGTGACCTCTCTTCAAATATTTAAAGATGTTTATCATATTATCTCCAGCTTGTTTCCCCCAATTTAAACTTAACCAGCTCCCTTAGCAGTTGTCTATCCATCTCATTTTCCACACCTTCACTCATATTCCAGCTCATGTAAAGTATTATCTTTTCCTAGAACCCAATGCAAATTGTAGCTCATGTAAAGTATTTTATTAGAACCCAATGCATGGCAAACAGACAACATGAAACAAGAGTTGACTTTCATAATCTCTTTATAGCAGAATGAATGGCTTTGTTTTGCCGTATCCACCAAAATTATACTTTGTATCTTGTTTGTTTGATTTCTTTAATGCCACTCCGCTTATAATAGTTTGCCCATGAACACAAAGGGAGGCCTGTTTTAGTAAATGCTCCAAAGCCCCAAGCACTTTAATCCACCTTGCCCACCACATATTGCTCTCTGAACATAGGCATAAGCCTGACATTTCACACAACCACTAATAAGTTTATCGTAAGTCAATGCTAACAATGTTTCTTTACAGCTTCCAAGCATGCAATAAACCTACAGCTCCTATATACCTGCAGCTAATCAAGAATCCCAAAGGTTTGTGGCACAGTAGTACAGCTTACAAACTGCGATCTAGAAAAAAACATAATGGTCTCTCTAAAAGGAAATTGTCGGTATACTTACAGAATTCAAGGTCCTAAAAATTACTCAAAGATAATTATTCAACAGCTGTAGATTTACCAAAGATTAAAAAGAAAACCCTCGCCAATTTAGTGCACTAGCCAGAGAAACCACTCCCTCCACTTAGCTAATATTGGTTTCTTTAATTTATATGCTGAATAGCTCTCCACACAGAAGAAGCCATTTATGCTGGGAACCCATTAAGACATTTGGAAACCAAGTTGTTAATAAATCTTTCTTTCAGCTATTGATTTGTTGTCTCATCACTCTGCTATATGGCAGAATCTTCTTTTTGGTTAAACTGGAAATTGCAGATATTGCTCCATGTATTTAGAGAGGCGCTGTACCTTTTCTGTGTCTGCCACACAATTTTTCATTTTCTGAATGAAGCTTAAACCTCTCCATTTCAAGAAGCTGCCTGTTCCTTCTGTTTACATGCCAAACTCTTTACTGAATGACATTGTCTTATTGGAAGGAGAAAGAATTGCATATATTCTTGGCAATAACCTCAGAGTCGCACATTCTATATTGTAAATTAACAAGACTGAACATTGTATTATCGAGCACACATCTCTTTTTTCTTGTTCTCTTGAACTTCAATAAGATTTCTAGTCTAAATTTGGAGGGAGACATGCTTCCATATTTAGATCACTTGCTTGTCAACCTCAATCCTTCTAAAAGGATTGAACCCTTCTAAAGTTTTCACCTTTAGATCTTGTGCTCTAAATATGAAATGCCTCTGTGCTTATGTTGAGGCATGTGACATGGAAGATCATTACTTGGGAAGGTTCATACACTGAATCAGTGCATCACTTTATCTGTGTCAGAGTAATGTACTTTGAAATCATGAAGAAAAACTGATTATACACGCGCACACATACATACAAGACTCTGCAGTCAGGGGGGAGTTACAGAAGAGTCATTCAGAACAAAAATTAAAATGTACAAAGTACTAATATAAAACAAGGTTCAAAAGCCCATAAGGAAGGATATTTGCTCAGTTACCTGTATCCAAAACTGTGAAGTCCTTGAAAAATAAGTGCCAGGGTTTGAACAGCACTCAGAAATGGAATAGGACGGAGAAAGATGTTTTTAATAATGGAGTGATATTTGTACTTAGCCATGCCTGTGCGCATGTAAATACAAAAAGCAAGTGTTTAGAAAATATGTCTCAAAGTGGTAAGCATTATACATTCCACCTGTCTCACAGCACACATAAGGGACAGCGAAAATATTCTCTAAGCATCTCATCCATCCGTTGCGCCTGACTCCCCAGAGAGCTGAATGGAATCAAATAAGTATGGATTGTATTCTGCGAGACCCTTCAATATCCTCTTCCCCTTTTGTATTCCACGGATCCATGGTCAGGTCTAAGATTTGCCAGGGAACTTGACTCTTTTGTCTGAAGCAGTCCAACTGTAATTGTTTCAGAAATACACAAAAAATACCCTGCACGTTTTCAAGGATGCTGCTTTTTGGTACTTACTGAGCCCTGGGGGCAGAACAGGTTGAAACTTCACAAACTTGCCAAATGGTACATGGAATTGAGGTTTTGTACGTGCAATGACTCTATCTACACTCCACCACCCCTTTTCAGAATTGCTTGCTTTCTGAAGGCAAAAAGATTTAATTTCACAAAGAAGTATCAGAGCAGAACCACACTTCCTACAGCATAACGTTTTCACTTTGCTCTGTTCATTTTTCTTATCAGTCTTGAAAAAATGTTAAAAGCTTGTATCTAATATAGATAGCTAGATAGATAGCTAGAGAGAGCACATATTGTATTGTTTATGAAAATATTTTGTGATTTACTTAATTGATTTGATCACCAAACTTTTAGAGTCAGCTCAACACCTGCTACATAAACTGACAAACTGGTTACAAGAAAAACAATGAATACATGAAGAGCAGACTGGACTTTAAAAATGGACATAGCACCACAGACCAATGCTTCACACTAAACCATATCATAAGGAAATAAACAAAGCAAGACAACAATAATGTCTTTGCTGCTTTCATTGACCTTTCTTCTGCTTTCGACTCCATTAACAGAAAATGGTTATGGGGAATGTTACAAAATTTGGATATAGATTGCAGATTGGTGAGACTGATTCAGGAACTATCCACCAACACAGACATGAGGGTCAGAGCTGGCAAAAATGTTTCACTGACAGAAGCCTTTTCTACAACAAGAGGAGTAAAACAGGGATGTTTATTGGCTCCCACACTTTTTAACATCTATTTAGTTCCATGTTTAGTCAAAAGATTTTCATTCTGATGTACGCAGATGATTTAGTGCTGTTATCCCTTTCTTGGTTGGGTCTTAAAAATCTTTTGAAGGCTTTCAGTAAATATTGCCAAGAAAAATATCTATCAATAAACTACTCTAAGACAAAGGTGATGGTTTTTGGAAGACATTGTCCCAGGTACAAATAGTGTTGTACTACAAGGAAATGAGTAATAATCAACACTGGAAATCCAGCCTAGAAAACCTCCTACTCAACTACTATCTTTCTGAATTGAATTCTGCCATATACATGGATTAGAGTCAGCTAAGAGACTGGCTATTTTAGATTGATTCAGGAAGGACTCTGAAATCAACCAGGAATTAAAAATTTTTCCCATGGTTCCCCTTTTTGAAAACTGAACATTGCAGAGCCAAATTAAGTTTAAGTCACCTTCCTTAAGAACTGCCTTCACTGAGCTGCGATTCCAAGTAATTCCTACTGTAGTGTTAGATGGTCACTACCATAATATGCCATATGAAAACAGACTATGTATTTGTAGTCAATGTCAGGTAGAAGACATTGTGCATCATTTGTTAGTCTGCCCATTGTATAGTGACCCAAGAGAAATATCATGATGATGATGAATGCAGACATTCACAAACGTGGAAGCCTTTTGCCTTTGATCAAGGAACAAACTTAGTCATTGTCTTTCACAGAGTTTATAAAAGAAAATATATACAGAATCCAAATGTTCTCTTTGAGACACAAGCCTTGTGGAACTCCAAACTCCTTCCAACAAACCTCTCCCCAACAATCCACCTCCAACAATCCACCTCCAACAATCCACCGCCAACAACCCACACCAAGGAGTAGTGCTTTGGTTCCTTTATTCTCCTTACAGCTGCCCCACCCTGGCTGTAACCACCCAATATTGTCCAGGTGGTTTGGCTCATTCCCTGCTGCATTGATCCTGGCATCACTTACATCATTTACTACTTGTTACTTCAGAAATGAACTCTAACAAGAAAGCCTTGTCCAGGTGTTTTGGCCTACAACTCCCAGAAATCCCAGCCAGTTTACCAGCTGTTAGGATTTCTGGGTGTTGAAGGCCAAAACATCTGGGGACCCACAGATTGAGAACCACTGCTACTCTATTGCAAAAGCAGTGCAGTTTCTGCTGAGCGACACAAATGACTTTGTAACTTACAAAATACAGTGTGTGGGGGTGGGGAGGGGAAGGATTTAGTCAGATACCAATTGTACAAGTTCTCCCACTTCAAAAGATGAGAGAGGCCTGTAATTGACATCATAGGTAGATCTCAACTATGAGAAATAACATGAGAAACACATCCAGAAAATCACATTGTCTGATTTTTAACAAATTTATTTGCAAATTAATTTTGCTCTATCTGCAAAAAAGATCAGAAAGACAGAGTTAGATAAAATTGCCATCAACTGCTGAGGAGACTCTAAGGTTTAACTGGACCCTCTCCCAAAATGTACTTTAATTATTGTTAACTTGCATTGTTTTTGCTCTTTGTGGGAGCATGATTATGGTTTCTGTTTAGCATCTTTGGTGCCTGTTGCTTCGAAGGCACTATTGTGCACATGTGGATCTTTTTGTCATGGCCTTGGGCCCATACAATAAACTATTTTGATTGATTGTTAGGGTCAGCTAATGCCAGTATGACTGTGGCGATCATTTACTAAACTGGGATCTAAATTGTCTGAGAGCCCCTACATGGATAGGGATGGCCCCTTGCTGCAGGCACTCATCTTCAACATCTGGAAGATAATAAAAAAAAAGACAACATCAGGGGGCAAAACAAGTTTGTGCCGCCTTCCTCCCCCCCCCCCCCCCCCCCCACTTCCACACTCATTAAACAATGAAGAAAATGATTGAATGG
Source organism: Anolis sagrei (assembly GCF_037176765.1). Lineage (NCBI taxonomy): Eukaryota > Metazoa > Chordata > Lepidosauria > Squamata > Anolidae > Anolis > Anolis sagrei. The sequence continues at coordinate 144,920,963 of NC_090023.1, read as the reverse complement.
GGTTCCTCTTAATTAACATTCCCAGAGTTTCCTAGTTGATGCCTTTATGAATAAGGATTATTTTATTTGGATGGAATATTTCTGGATTGAAAAATGGATGGATTTTACAGGAAGAGAAGGAGCAAACAAAATGCTACTCTTCCTCTCCGGATGTCTGAAAGGCATGTCGATAGAAATAGTTGCATACCTTTGTCTTCATTAATCATTTCAAAATGTTGCATTTCAATGCAGCCAGCCTAGAAGCTTACAGGCACTTTAATTTTCCAATTATTGTACCTGTGGCTCAGAACAGATAAAGATTAGTTACACAATTTGCTCTGTGGGCAGCTTAATGTTCTTGTCACCTTACATTGAGTCTTAAATGTGCAGAGCATAAGAGAATGTCAGGCGTGTTCCAAAGACTTTAGGGTCATGTTCAGGAACGTACGCCATCTCTGGGTTCAGCACTGATAGGTTTCTAAGAGATGGATGAATGAACAAGGCAAGCTGCCTGAATCCTGTCGCAAATGTATTTTTCCTGTCAAATAGGACAGAGTGCTGTTATACCTCATTCTTTTTCAGAAAAATGTTGACTGAGCAGGGAAATGCTGATGCTGCCTCTATGGGCTGACACTAGTTGTGGCTTCTCTTTAGACCTCAGAGGAAGGCTTGGCAGGGGGGGGGGGGAGTAGCTAGATCAGTAACACCATCAGTTATAGTGTCCTCTCCAATCTCACATTTTCTCCACATTTACAAACACATGAAAAACTTGAAATGAGGAATGGGCTTCTAAGTCTCTACAAGTGAGTCCTTGAATTTTATTTGTTGTTGTTATTATTATTATTATCAATTCATGTTATGTTTTCTCTCTCTCAAGAAAAAGAGACCCAAAGAGGCTAACAACACTAAAAACAATAGAATATACCATTTAAACCCTAAAAGACATACTAACAACCTCATCACATGGGGGAGAAATTGGCGGCATGCGCCAGTTTGCCTTCTCCTTTAAAACAGACTCTGCAGGTTCTCATTACACAACACACTGCAATGTCTGTACCATTTTAAAGGAGAAGGCAAAGCAGTGTATGCCAACCCCCCGCCACACACAGACACAGACACACACACACACACAGAAAACAGCAACACAGGAGGCTTCCTGTGTTGTTGTGGATCAATGTAGGGAAGCCAGGCAGCAGATGCTTCCCCTCATGGTATGGGGACATAGGTGAGTTTGGCAATGAAGGTGTAGGGCAACAGGTTTACATCACAATCAAGCTTGTGATACTGATGGAACCAAGAGAAAGGCCTCTCCTGAGGATCTCAGGGCCCAGGCAGGTTCATACTGGGAGATATAGTCTGCAAAATAGGTCATAACTAGCACTTTGAATTGTGGCTAGAAACAAACTGGCAGCCAGTGGAGCTAGTACAAAAGGTTACTTGCCTTCTCTCTGTGGCCAGTCCTAGTCAACAACCTGGCCACAGCTCTTGGGATTAGCTGAAGTTTTCACTCTTCAAAAGCAGCTGCAAGTAGAGCACATTACAGTAATCTAAACAGGAGTTCCCTAACACCAACCTCTGGGTTTTCCTCTCCAGGAATGAATTGAGCCATTGCAAAAAAAAGTGCCTCCAAGGACTTCATCAGATGAGGCTTGGGCACCATCCTAGGGCGCTTTCAGGCTGGAGTCAGAGTCCATCATATGATGCAACGCTACTTTCGGCAGGACTCCATCCTGACTCCATCCTGGAAGCATCCTGGGATGGAGTCCTGAGAACATGGGTGGCTACCCATGTTCTCATTAGGTAAGCCAGGAAAAGCGCAGGGGGAAGCTGGGCAGCAACAGTTTCCCACATGTGATGGGGAAGAGGGAGGTGCAGAGCACGGGAAGATGGATTTGCTGCCTGGTGGATTTGCTCCACTGCCACATGGATGTTCCCACTGTCCCTTAGCTCAATGTGATGAGGTCCAAAGTCTCATCTCAGCAAGACGGAGCAGAAGGATACCATGGTTAATGGCATTGAAAGCCACTGAGAGGTCCAGCAGAACCAAGAGAGACATACTCCCCCTGTCCAGCTTTCTGTGTAGGTCATCCACCAAGGCAACCAAAGCTGCCTCTGTCCCATAACCAGGTCTGAATCCAGATTGTGATGAATCAAATAATCTATTTCATCCAAGAGTTCAATTAATACATCATCCACTGATTTGCTTGCATCTCTCCAAACAAGCAAACCCGAGGCATCAACAATTGCTCTCAAAGCCTTAATCCGTCATCTCCTGCATCTGTACTTGTTAAAGAAAATGCCACTTCTAGAAGCAGTATCACCATTAATCATGGTGTAATAATCAGTTGTGACTATTTTAAAAGCAGAAACAGGAATTTCAGAAGATGATGTCACCTGAATCCCTGTCTTTCACATGGACATTCTATAGAATAACAAGATAATAAGGATTGGAAAAGACCATGAGGATCACCTAGTCCTAGACCCACCTCCACACTGTAGAAATACATAACTAAAGCACTCCCAAGAGATGCCCATCCAACCTCTGTTTAAAACCTACAAATTTAAATTGAATATATCTATGTGTACTGTTATTGAGATAATTTGTATAACTATATTGTTGTGAGCTGCCCCAAGTCCCCTCAGGTAGATGGGCAGGATACAAATAAATTTTGTTATTATTATTAGTAGCAGTAGTAGTAGTTGTAGTAGTCATATTACAAAGAAGGAGAGTCCACTCCCAGCCCAGCAGTCCATTCCACAATTAAATAGCACTTACAGTTAAGAAGTTCTTACCACTGTTTAGATGGGCTCTCTGTTCTTTTTTGTTTATAGGTAAGGAGGATCAGCTGAACACCTAAGTGAACAGGATCAAATTAATACTTCATTATGAAGTTTGATATCTCTCAGGTCCAATCAATTTTACAGAGTTTGGGTGATGATAATACTGGAAAGAGGGACAGCAACATGCACTCCTTTGGGTGCCTTGAAGAAAAGGTGGTCACAATGCACTTGAAGAATTACTTTTTATAGTATTGTGCTTTTAGAAGTATGGTTTGTCAATTCATACCTGGAAAAAGATAAACATACCTGGAAAAACATAAACAAATCTCACAAAACATTATAAATTAAAGTCATGTATATCATATTTCTTTCAGTGTGTGTTCTTTTCTGCAATTTCCTCGAGTATGAGTTATTTATATTCTAGCTTTTCTGATCAATGGCTGTGAAAAGCTATGCATAACCTTTAAGCCTTGCCTGTAATGCAGACCTGTACAACTTGTGACCCTCCAGGTGTTTGTGGGCTCTAACTTCCAGAAGCCCTAGACAGTTTGTCCAATAGTCTGGAATTCTGGGCACTATAGTCCAAAACAACTGAAGGACCAGAGGTTGTGCAGATGTGCTCTAATGACTGGTGATCTTACTCAATCAACCTCTTTTTTCTGTGATTTCACCAGGGATGGCCCTCACGAACACATTGAAGCAGATATTCACAGATAAAAGAGCTAGAAATATTGTATTAAATAAAAGTTTAATTCCCACGGTGCTAGAATCTGCATCACTGTAATGCTCCCACACTCAGTGTAATGTTACACTAAGCTGTGAGTTTACTTGTGGATAAGCAAACATCTTAAGATTCAACTACACCATTTCCACTGGCTGCCGATTAGCTTCCAAGCACAATTCAAAGTGCTGGTTTTAACCTATAAAGCCCTAAACGGATCTGGCCCAGCTTACCTGTCCTAACGTGTCTCCCCCTATGAACCATCAAGGACCTTAACACCATCTGGGGAAGCCCTGCTCTCAGTCCCGCCATCATCGCAGTCCCATTTGGTGGGGACGAGAGACAGGGCCTTCTCTGTGGTGGCTCCCCGGCTGTGGAAATCCCTCCCTAAGAAGGTTAGATTTGCCCCCTCCCTCCTGAATTTTTGCATGATGCTTAAATCCTGGCTGTGGGAGCAAGCGTCCATAGACAAGATTGATTTTATTGGTGAAGTTGAGATTTATGGATCGTAATTTGGACTGATTTGGAGGATGTTTTAAACCTGGTGAACTATTTTCAATGTATATTTATAATCCTTTTATGTAATTGTGTATTTTATTGCTGTTTTTATATTGTATTGGCATCAAATTGCTGCCTGCTGGTAGCTGCCCTGAGTCCCTCTTTGGAGGTTGAGTATAGGACGGGATATAAATGTTCTAAATAAATAAAATAAATAAACTACAGCAAAATGCATTAGCACATTTAGAGGGAAATATTTGAGTATCAGCTTATTTTGTATCAGTTTTGCCACCCTAATGCTATTGATGAAGCAATGATGGTGGTCCTCAATGAAGGCCAACAATGGTGGTCCTCAATGTCATCCTCACTATATCTTGAGTCAAGGAAAGTTGACTCTTAATAAGATAAAGCAGGGTTGGAAGCAGACTAAGTGCACATCCCATACATTTAATGTACATAATTCAACCCTTGATACCATTCTTTTTTTTTTTGAAGGATTGACAGCTAAGAACTCTGATGAAAGAGACAGTTTCTTAACCTTTTGCCTGCACAACACTCCCTCCCCCTTCCTTACGCAAGTGTCTTTTTCCGTTTTCTCAGGATATATTTTTAAAGTTATAAAGCAGTGCACACATATATATGAACAAAGTTTAGACTTCCTACAATGCTGAATGACAGCTAGAGGCAAAATATTGATGTCTCGTTTTAGCAATTTTGAGCCCAGAACAAGGCATGATAAAGAAAACAGAAAGTAAAAGATTTATAAGATCTGAAGAGAAACCAGAGTATGAGGAAATGGCATAAATCTACAGCAGGATATTTGGACATGTGGTGGTAGTCTGCAGATAAAAATGATAAAATTATATTCCTCAAATGCCTGGTATATAGATTTCCCCAGGTTCAGTCTTGAGAATATCCACTTGAAAAGAAAAGGGATAGGAAAGAGTCTGGCAAAGGGCTTAAGATTGTTAGTGAGTACGCTACATTAAGACAGATGAACCAATTGCCTAATTCAGAATATAACAATTTCAGATGCCTGTTGCACCTTGTTGGGTGTAATGGCTCAAATTTCAGGATTGACCTATCAAGAGTATCTCACAGCTCTTGGGATAATATTTGCAATGCAAAGTTTCCAGCATTAAGTCATACCTTATAAAAATTACGAATGGGCAGCATCGTCTTTCACTTCAATAGCTATGACTCATTCATGCATTTTTTTTAAAAAAATTGTCATGTAAAAAGTTCCCATCAGAAAGCCCAACAAACATCTGTTGTCTAAGTGTTCATTAGTTCTGTCTGCTATGCTTTTGGCTAATAGCCTAAGAGTAGAGTTAGAACATACATGAAGATTTGAGTTTGTAGAGCTTGCAACATATTCAGAAAGGAAAAGAAGGAATTGTAAAGTAGAGGGCTTCTTTCGAAAACTTTGTTTACTGGTGGCTTTTATCTTCTGTTTGCTTACAATCCCCGCTTGTGCAACTGATAGCAGAAAGTGTATTTAATAACTACTCACTGCTAATATGCTGTAGTATGCATGACTGCCTAATTTAATTTATCTCTGATTAAGCCTATTATGTTTGAGATCACTTTACAAAAGAGACTTTTTGCCAGCTGTAAGCTTATTTGAATTGTAATATAAGTTAATAACGTGTGAAATAACTAGTGGTGCCTGCTTCCCAATGTTAATTTTAACAAAGTGCCTCCTGAGTTGGTGCACATATATAGTTCACCCACTGCTCTACTCCTGGGTTTATCTCTGGACACAAAACAGTACAGAATTCATCACAGCAGTGAGTGAAGGGAAAAAATAAAGTTATTACAATGAATTTAAGTCAAACAGAGGTGATAGAAATCTGTATCCAAAATGCAAAAGCACAACAGTTTCCTTGGAACATCATATACTATAATACTAGTTGACACTTCAACCTCATGAGGGCTCTCTTGGATGATTTATCACACCTTTCTGGTTCCAAGCCAACACCACACTACATTCCAACAATTCCCTTTATCCTTCATAAGGTTATCTACTCACCTTGCCTTAAGGCAATATCTTTCCTTCTACCTTTGTCCCTCAATATCCATCATTATAACTGAACATGTCACCTCACATCCATTACTGCAAATTTTGTATTTCTATTGCAATTCACACATACAATGTGCTCATAAATGTCTGTTCCCAGGCACTTGACTCCATGCATCTAGTAAATCAGACTATAAAAGCTCATGCTAAGAACTTCCTTCTCTCATGGTCCTTCCACACAGGCACAATTTGCATCTCAAAACTGGTATGACATATCTGGGTTCCAAACTACACTGAAGTTATACAAGACCATCCTGAACCACCTCCGCATCTGAACACCAGACTGACAGTACAGCTATGCTGAAGTCAGTCTTGGATAACAAGGTGTCTCCTCCTTCTGGCTTTTCCAGACACATGGTTGAATGCTGAGGAAGTGGCAGGCCCGTAGCCACTAGCCAGGTTTTCGATTCGGGGGGGGGGGGGGGGTGAGTTTTTTCAGGGGGGATTCGGGGGGCTGAGTGTTTTGGGGGGGCTGAGTCTGAGTGAAAGAGGGTCTACCCTAGCAAACCTTTTGTATCATTACCCCAATACCCCCATGCATATGGGATATATTGAGTATGGTGATCAGATCATGATATGAATAAACATAACAGTTTAAATAATGCACCAGTAAGGCCTTTTCGCGAACCACCATGAGAATTTCGGGGGGGGGGGTGAAGCCCCTCAAGCCCTCCCCCCCTGGCTACATGCCTGGGAAGTAGAATCCTAGACTTTACAAATTTTCAGTAAGATCCAGTTTGGTTATTCTTAGGCACTGTCTACACAGGCAAAAATGAACTCATGCTCAACTTATTTTAGTTATTTTAGAAAATAGGACATTTGACCTGTTTCGCAGTGAAAGTGGTTCTTTAAGGCATTAATGTGATTTTTAAAAACTCCCTGTTTGTAGTTTTCATATTTTTTATACATGTGTCAGGATTGGGGTGGAATCAGAAGGGGTGCTAATTTGGGAATGGGTCAGATTACCTGGTCCGGTAATCTTGGTATATGGATCATCATTTTTTTAATGTCACTATATATTAACCATGACTGTATTTGGTTCCTTTCAAATACATGTATGCATGAGTCAGGGGTGGTCCAAAATCACAGTGGGAAAGATTCCAAAAGGGTTCAACCTGAGTCAACTTTTTAAAACTCCAGTGAATAAACATATGGCTAAGTGTGAGACTGAACTAATGGATGTGGGCACCATTCCTCTTCCTTCCCACCTGATTGTCTTCCCACACAAATAAATGACTGATTTAAGGGAGTGCATGATCATTCTTTCCTCCCCTATCTTATATTCCATTTTCCTCTCCTACCTGCTACCTCTATGATCAGCCACTCTCTCGGGTGGGAAGTGGAAAAGGAGAAAGGGACTTTTCCCTTCTTTCTCCGTCCAGTGTGTTTGTGTGTGTGAAAACACTGAAAATGTTTTCCTTACTCATGATCACACATTGGGGCACAAAGTAGGAAAGGGAACTAAATTGAGAAGGCACTGAATGAAAGCATAGGTTGAGTGGTAACATTGACAATAAAGGCTATTAGAGTAGAGTCTCACTTATCCAACATAAACGGGCCGGCAGAACTTTGGATAAGCGAAAATGTTGGCTAATAAGGAAGGATTAAAGAAAAGCCTATTAGACGTCAAATTATGTTATAATTTTACAAATTAAGCACCAAAACATTATATTTTACAACAAAATGACAGAAAAAGCAGTTCAATACACAGTAACATCATGTAATATTTACTAATTTAGCACGAAAACATCGCCATGTATTGAAACAGCTGTGGATCCAAGCAGGAGGCAGACTGCATTGGATAATACAGAACGTTGGATGAATGAAGGTTGGCTAAGCGAGACTCTACTGTATTATTATTATTATTATTATTATTATTATTATTATTATTATTAGAAACACAACAAGATTTGACTGAAAGGGTTCAAATCCGGGTAGTGGCGTGAGCTTCTGCTGTCGGCTCCAGCTTCTGCCAACTTATCAGTTCGAAAACATGCAAAGGTGAGTAGATCTGGCAGGAAGGTAACGGCGCTCCATGCAGTCATGCCGGCCACATGACCTTGGAGGTGTCTACGGACAACGCCGGCTCTTTGGCTTAGAAATGGAGATGAGCACCACACCCCAGAGTTGGACACGACTGGACTTAATGTCAGGGGAAAACCTTTACCTTTACCCTAAGATTAGAACACAGCAAACAAGATCACTATGCTGACTGTTGTATTGGATCACACATCAGACACTTCCCAAGTGTCTAGGACTGTGTCATGTATTGGTGAATAATAATAATAATAATAATAATTATTATTATTATTATTATTATTTATACCTCACTATATCTCTCCCGAAGGAGACTCAAAGAGGCTACTGGCTGGTAGATTCATGCATGCTAGAAAGAAAGCAAAGGCACAGCCTTTTTGTAATGATTTAAATGCAGGTATGGGAAATCTGTGGTTATTGATATAGTTGGAATCTAGTTTATTTGGACAAGGTATAGTGTCAGTGGGGTGAAGCCAATGAAAAATACTGCAAATTTTAGCTGAATTATTTTGGTGATGTAGGCATCCCATCAAATTCCTAATTGCTATTTATGTTCCACAAGGCATTTTCTACCTTGAAAAAATAATATGTTCTGTATGAACATTTTGATTTTTCCCCAGCCAGATATGTTTGCCATATGTTAGAATCATATGCTTTGTCAAACCCTGAAGTTCAGATTTTGTGCACTTCAGTTGTTCTGCTTCTAGGTCACCAGTTTTCTTCTTAGCCTGCGGATAACAGTCTTGAGATCAAGATAATCTCTTTGTGTTTCACATTTTGGTTTCCATGTTGAAAACTCTGTCACCGAACAGGAGTCTAATGTATTCATTGAAGAATACAAAGCAGGTTTGTAATGGTAACAGTGAAACCATGTCTTCCAACACTGGCTTTCAATATTAAAAAGGTTTTATGAGTCTTGTGAACATATACATCAAAATGAAAGTAGAAAGGAATCAGACTATAGCTTTGGAAATTCAATCATCCCTCTACAAGCACAATTTGATTATTTGTGAACCTGTGCTGCTAGCCCTGCTCCCCAAAGTTGGGGCTCTCATGTGAACATTCACACAATAATTCCACCCTGTTCCACCCAGTATTTCCCTTGGGTTTTTTTTTTTTGGGGGGGGGGGGTAAATATTATTTTATTTTGATTGATAAATCAATACTTAATATTTAAACCAGTTTACTATTATTTGCTATTAATAGCATTTGGCAGGATTAGAAACAAAGATGTTTTTGAACTTATTTGTTATAAATTCCATAACTGGAACAGGAACTCACTCAGCAATGGAATATAGGAACAATGTAGTCTGTGCACATTCAGAAGAAGACCTACAAGCCACTCTAAACACCTTCGCAGAAGCATACAAGAAGCTCAGCCTCTCACTCAACATCGAAAAAACCAAAGTGCTCTTCCCTTGCTTTGACCAGGCAAAATAGGCATTTACAGTATGTAGGAAGAGGAGGAATTGGCCCCATGAATGTCTTCATTTACCCTTTGATCTGGCTCATATTCCTGAATGCAGTGAACATCTGTTTCACCTGGACAAAGAAGGGAAGTATCGGGAGAAGGATGGGATATGGGACAAATGGGGAAAGGAGGACAAACATGATATACTGAGTAAGGAACCTTGCAGGCTTACATGAGGACAATTCCTCTTCTGGTTTGCTGCATGTTTCTGTTCCACACAGTATTTCCCTTATTTTGCTGAGGTTAAACAGACACTTGTGGCATGCAGAAAGAGGCAAGGGAGCCAGATAAGTTAAGTGACACATGGAGTGAGTTCTTTCTCTTCCCTCCTGGCAAGTAGCCCTACTCCAGAGACCACAATGGTGGCATACCATCTCCCCACTCGGTTTCAAGATATTCATGGTTCACTTTCACAGGGAAGATGTGCCCATCACCCGTGTGAAAGTGGAGGGGTGACTGTAGTATCTTCCTGGCCAGACAATTTGATCGTTGAAAATAGCACAAGCTCAACTGGTACTCAAAGGAGGCCCCATCACTATTCTAGGTCATTTGTTCTATGGTCAAAATGCTCTAAAGATTAATCAAAACGTACCCTCCTGAAACTTAAAGCCATTAAACTTGGTCCTGCTCTCCAAGGCAGGAGAGAAGGGGTTTGTCCACCTCTCTGTAACAGCCCTTGAGATATTTTAAAAGTATAGTCATGTCATCTCTGTCTTTTCTTCATCAAGCTCAACATGACCAACATCTTTCACATTTTCTTTATATGTTTGTTCCTCATACCTCTTGTTGCACTTGTTGCACTTCTCTAAATCTGCTGCAAATACTCTTTTCTTAAAAAATGAGGTGGACCGAGTAGTGTAAAATATAGTGAAAGTATTACATCCCTTATGTTGAAAACTAGGTTATTGTGTGTGTCTTCAAGTTTCCAGTCAACTTATGGTAATCCCATTAATTTTATATGGGTTGATTATATTAATGGGGACTAAACTGTTACTTGCTGCAGCACCAGATTGCCAGATTATGTTCGATTTATGATTAACAATAAAAATAATTTCCTCATTTATTGTTGCTAAGCCAAATATCTCCTTTCATTTGGATTTTGTGGTTAAATATATAGAATACTCTCTTTCTGTTGAGTTATATTTTATCAGTTTCAAACCAATTTTCTAGTGTACCATTTTCTTTTTAATCCTAAGCGATACTTCAAATGTGTTCAGTATCCTTCCCAGTTTTGTTTCATCAGCAACATTGATAAGGATTTCCTCTAACATATTCTAAATCACTATTCTAAGATTAATAGCTTCAAGACAAACAGTATAGTACTAGACTTAAGACCTCTTTCCAGCTTGAAACACAACCACTGACAACTCTTTGAGCAAGGTTTGCCAACAAATTATAGATCTATCTAGTGGTGTTTTCATTTATTCTAGAGTAGATGAACTCACTAATCAAAATATCATGGGGAAGTTTATCAATTATATTGAATCATTCCCACCATCCATTAACTAGTAACCTTACAAAAATGGGACAAAATTAGTTTGGCAGTATTTCTTCTCCAAAAATCCATGCTGGCTGCAACTAATCACTGCATTGTCATCTAGATACTTGTCAACAGACCTCACATCCCTGTTTCCCTTTTCAAACAGGAGGAAAGATACCTCTGCCACCAGGCATTTGGAGGATGATGATGGACAGGATGCTGGGAATTTTTATCTGTGGGTTTGAGAGGGAGTAGTTTTTAAATGTAATTTTAATTACGTTTTTATTGTATTTTAACTTTTGTGTCCATGACACAAATATTGAATTGTTTTCTAATTTTTGTATTCACATGTTTTTGCACTGTTTTTTAAATTCTATCATGTTATGCCATGCCATCGTTAGCTGCTTCAACTCCCTATAAGGAGAAAGGCATTATAAAAAGAAAAGAAAAGTAAGTTCTAACAATTTTCTTAGTATTGAGGTCAAGCTCACTGGTCTGTGGTTCTTCAGGTCACTTTTTTTTCTGAACAGAGGAAGAATATTTGATCTTCTTGCGTCCTTTATACCTTTATACCTCACCTGTTCCCAAGAGTTCTCAAAAATATGGCAAGTTTGTTCAGAGAGCACACCAGGAAGTTCTCTAGGTACTCTGGAATGCTGTTTGAACCTGTAGATTTGAACTAGGTGATTCCTAACTATTTCCGTATTTCTGTACGTACAAATGTATACATCAACTTCAGGAAAAAGTTGAGGGCAGGTTTGGGGACCCAAATGATAGATTTTTATATGATTTGTGTATAAGTTGATGGTCATTCTGCAAGAGGAGAAAGCATCAGTGCCTCTGGCTGCTGGCGCCATACAATCAAAAAGGCCAGAAGTGGTGCAACAGCAAAAATTATAGAGGGGGATGCTTCTTTTAAGTTATCCAGTATGGACTAAGATCTTGCCTATACTCATAGAAGGGGATGATTCCTTTTTTGAGTTAAGGAACCCTACTCACACCAACTGTGGATAAGTTGACCCAGTTTTGGAGGGTTGGTATTTTTATTAACATTTCTGGACTTATTTATGAGTATATCATAGTGTTGATTTGCAATCTGGATATCTTACCAAAATGCATGGGTGCACATAGTTCTCATTTGGGGGCAGGGGGAGACAGAAAGTAGGTATTGAGTAGTTCTGTCTTTTCAGTCTGATCTGTAAGCGTTTTTGCAATGCTTATTGTTCAGTGACCGCATTGTTTCCTTGCTCATTCTCTTGTTTCAAATGTAGCTGAGGAAAAAAAAATATTTTGTTTTTTTCCCTGCTTGCTTAACCAGTCTCAGCTGCATTTTAGCTTTCCTTATTCTATTTCTGCAAGCATAGGCTATCTATCTGTACTCGTCTGTATTCTTCCTTTGTGATTTGTCCTATCAGTTTTTCCTCTCCATTATACCTATAAAATCATATTTACCTTCCTGCACTAAGACTTCAAGCTCATTTTGTTCACTTCCCATGATGTGTACTGGTGTACAGTCATCTGAAGCCTTGCTTGTTCTAACCTATTAATTTATTGTTCGTTTTTCTGTAGATCTCATTCTCTCACTCAGCTTTTCCTCTAGAATTCATGTCAGAGTGTTTAGAGCTTGCCTTAGGGCTATTATTTGAGCTATCATCTCCTATCCACCAAGGATTTAGTTTAAAGCCCTCTTGATCAGACTTGCCATGCTATTACCAAAGACATTCTTCCTAGTCTTTGTGAGGTGCAGACTATCTGTATCTATTAGTCTTCTGTCAGAGAAGCAAAGACCATGGCATAATAGAGGATGGAAGACTTTTGGCCATGATTTAGTCTGAATTGAATTTTGTTTTCAGGCTCAAACTTGCAAAATGTTTTGATGCAGCATTTAAAAGCAGTTCTGAACAGACTTGAGGTTTCTGCTTTGTAACCAAATGCATTGTGTCTGGGCAAAAAGAAGGGTAACAATTCAATAAATAAGCCTCATCCAGAGGCTAAAACCCTTCTGGGGAGACAGAGCTTAACAGTTTCTATCTTTGTAACTTTGAGGATCAATTGCAGCCATGTGTCCTACTTGACTTGTATTCAGAGGCGGCCCTAGGTAATTTTCAATGGTAAGCAAACAGTATTTTGGTGCCTCCCCCCCCCCCCAACCAATCATTGATATATATTTTCTGTTCATCGTGGGAGTTGTGTGTGCCGTATTTGGTTCAATTCCATCGTTGGTGGAGTTCAGAATGCTCTTTGATTTTAGGTGAACTATACATCCCAGTAACTACAACTTGCATGTGTCAAGGTCTATTTCCCCCCAAGAGCGCCTCAAGAGTGCCCCTGGGCAAAATCAACTATACTGCAAAGGCTTACTTTGCGTAATGGGTTAGCCACCCCTGCTTGTATTGTAGCATGCTTCCTGTCTAGGGTAGGAACATTAGTTCCTTTTCAGCACATCTCAACAGAAGCTATACGAGCTACTCATTTCTAAAGGCCTCTTGGTTATCCAGTAAGATCAACAGATAAATATTTTCCCTTCTATCTTAAGATTCTCCTTAAGAGATACTAATGCACCATCTACCCAAACTCCAGTCAATGCCATATTGGAGCCCCCAGTGGCGCAATGAGTTAAACCCTTGTGCCAGCAGGACTGAAGACTAACAGGTCGGAGGCTCGAATCCAGGGAGAGCACGGATGAGCTCACTCTGTCAGCTCCAGTTGGGACATGAGAGAAGCTTCCCACAATGATGGTAAAACATCAGAACATCTGGGCGTCCCTTGGGCAATGTCCTTGCAGATGGCCAATCCTCTCACACCAGAAGCAACTTGCAGTTTTTCAAGTTGCTCCTGACAACAGAAAAAAAAGTCAATGCCACACTGGAAATGGCCAAACAAGAAACATTGCATCCACACACTTCAGCACTTTCAGGAAATATTTCAGTAGACAATTTATGCAGTGATAGACTGCTAGCTGTTGTCTCCTTCGCAGTTATGGGAAGTCTTCATTCTGTTTAAAAAGGTTTTAATAAATGTTTTCTGAAATGGAGCTTACTTTCACTTCATAGCTTTGAATTAAGCAGGACAGATATAGCAGGATCAAGCTTATTCCTGCTTTTGAGATCCAGGAAGACAGCTGACAAAGATCCAGACCAAAAAAAAAATCACACATAGACAGGTCAGGCTTGGCCTGTGTTTCCGTGGTAGGGTCCAAGTCAGACTGGATGCTAGGCATTTAATCAACAAGTTTCTAGCAAGCAAGCCAGATTGCCACAGATGTTTTCATATTCTGACTCCAAGAGGGTATAAAAAAACCTACTGATATCCCAGATTGTGCAATAGATGGATTATTTTACTAAGGAAAGTAAAATTGTTATGCCAAACATTCATCAGTACTAGGGCTATTAGTGGTTGAACTGAAAAGCTTTAGAGCTTTTGCTTGAAAAACAATCCATTCCATAAAGATGTCTTGATTTACTTTCCTGAGTGCTCAGGAATGCTTTCTTCGTGCACAACTGAAAAGGCTGAAGCAACTCAAGAGACTCTTGCAGATGATCTGTGTGTGTGTGTGTGTGTGTGTACTGAAAAGACTTAGCAGGACAACATCTTGATCACAATGTACTTCATCTTGGCCTTTACTATTCTTCCCTCCAATGAGCAGTCGGGCTTCATTTACTGACGTATGAACTGGTTGGATCTTCTCACAGTCCAAGGTACTCTCAGAACTTTCCTCCAGCACCACAGTTCAAAAAAATCTATCTTCCTTTGCTCAGCCTTCCTTATGGTCCAGCTCTCACATCTGTAGGTGACTATGGGAATACCATTGCTTTAACTATGTGGATCTTTGTTGCCAGTGTGATGTCTCTACTCTTCACTATTTTATCAAGATTGATCATTGCTCTCCTCCCAAGAAGCGTCTCCTGATTGCGTCTGCAGTAATCTGTGTCTGCAGTTTGCGTCTGCAGTAATCCTTGCACCTAGAAATACAAAGTCTGTCACTGCCTCCACATTTTCTCCCTCTATTTCCCAGTTGTCAATCATTCTTGTTGCCATAATCTTGGTTATACGTCATAATCTGGGGTTATACATCAGGTGTTTTGCAGATATTTTGGCCTATGCCTTTAGACATTTATGAACTCATCCCCTCTCAAATATTAATAAAGAAATACAACAAGCATAGTGGTTTCTAAGCTATCCATCAATTTTAGATCAGTGTACACTTTAACATTAATGTGGAGATTTTAGTACCTTAAAATGTGAAATGCATATTTATTTATTTATTTATTTATTTCCTGCATTTGTACCCTGCCTTTCTCACCCCTGAGTGGGGACTCAGGACAGCATCACAGCAAGCACCATTTTGTGCCATCACAGTCATAAAAATATTCAACAAATTCATTAAAAACAAGACATTAAATAAACAGTTGTTAAAAACATGCCAATTAAAATCCAAGTCCAGGTCAGTTCATTGTTGCTTACGTCTTCTTCTCACTTGCTGCTATTCAGTAGTCAAACGCTTTGTCTCACAACCAAGTCTTGAGTTTCCTTCTAAAGGACAGGAGGGAGGAGACCAACCTGATGCCACTGTGGAGAGAATTCCACAGGTGGGGGCCACTACTGAGAAGGCCCTGTCCCTCGTACCTACCAATCACATTTGCGATGGTGGTGGGATCAAGAGCAGGGCCTCTCCAGATGATCTTAAACTTCGTGATGGTTCGGAACAGAATATATGTTCGAACAGGTAGTCTGGGCCAGAACCGTTATGGCTTTAAAGGTTAAAACCAGCACTTTGAATTGTGCTCGGTAGCAGATCAGCAGCCAGTGGAGCTGGCGTAACAAATGAGTTGTGTGCTCCCTGTACGCCGCTCCGGTGAGCAGCCTGGCTGCCGGCCATTGGACTAGCTGAAGCTTCTGGGCAGTCTTCAAAGGCAGCCCCATGTAGAGTGCATTGCAGTAGTCTATTCGGGATGTAACAAGTGCGTGGACCACCATGGCCAAGTCATACTTCCCAAGGTATGGGTGCAGCTGGTTCAAGTTTTAATTGTGCAAAAGCTCCCCTAGCCACCGCTGAGACTTGGGGTTCCAGGCTCAACGATGAATCTAGGATCACATGATAATAAAACCCAAGAGCTCAGAAATTAAAAAGAAACCTAAAATGTAGGTAACATCCTATACCTTCATACACTCTCCTGCCTCACACAGGAAAAGCAAACTCCATTATCCTGATCTCCTTCTGTCTCTGATTCACTGTCAACCCCCTCCCTGAATATTTCTAAGAAATATTCGCTAGCAACTGGATATCTGCAAATGATTTCATTTCATTTTGCTGCTGCTGTTTTTTTCCTGGGAAGCCCCATTATGCCTTCACAAGGCATGTGAATTGCTTGTACTATTCAGTTGCACTCAGTAAAATCTCTTGACCAATACAAGAAAATTGAGCCATTTTAATGTCATATTCATCAGTCCAATAACTCATTGAGATGAAAAAATATTGTCACTTATTATTTCTGCACAATTGACACCATCACCTATTTTCCTAAGCCAGTAGGGGTGTGGGGGAAGCTATGAATAATACAGCTGTGAAGATTTTTCTCCCCAGTCTTTATAATGTACAGGCAGCAGTGAAAAGCAAAGAATACATATTACCAACACAAACAACATTATGAGTCAAGGGAGAATATTCTATCTAAGGTGCTATGACATCAACTTTAGATATATGTGTAGAGGAAAGAAAATGCCTACTTATAATTTGAAACTTCATATTCATATATTTATTGTGTGGTATTTTTGGAACAACCATTAAAGAACTTCACATAAAGTTCATATTTATTCCTATTTTTGAGTTTTTGTAGGGGAAGTGGGATACATAGAAAGTCAAGCACATCTTCTGGCAAGCATATTTGGGAAATGGATGTGCAGTGTTCAATTGCACAATGACGAGGTGAGCTCACATTACAGTTTTATGAGACAACAACATTCCAGGTGATATTGAAACAGTCATCCTAATAGTGTTGAGGAAAAATAAAAACAGTTCCAGGAGTAATGAGAAGAGGAAAGCCCTCCAGGAAACCACAACATTCAAACAAGTCCTTGCTATCACAAGATTATTATGAAACAATTATCCAAAAGCCACTGTCAGATAAGAAAATGCTACACCACGTATCCCATTGGCTCAGAACCGCTTATTCCCACTTGGAATTATCTGAATTTTGTGCTAATCTTCAGAGGTCCTTCAAGGCTTTTGTCCTTCTGAGGCTAGACCTGTGGGTGGGATATGCTCCTGGAGCGGCCTTCCAGTATGTCACTTAAGCTAATTATAGATACCATTTTAATGGATTTTGCGGACTCCACTGGTTTACGCTACTTATATTTTTTATTGAGGTTTATTGAGCTATATATTTGGCCTTTCATTTTTACTTTGCTCTATTTATCATTCTCTAAATACTCTAGAATATTGCAATATGAAGGGCAGCATGTAAATTCTTCTTTATTGACCTTTATTGACATGCCTTTTTTGACATGCATTTCAAAACTGGTTATGTTTCCTCTTTCATATGTTTATTTTGCTTAGATTCTTGCTGATTCTGTTCATATTTTATCTGTTACTCAGGCATTTTAGTTGGGAATCATGTTCCTCCATTTGAGTTGTCCAGCCAAGTTTGCTTATCTTCTGAATGCTTTGAGACTTTCCACCATCAATTATGGTAGAGCAGTGGTTCTCAACCTGTGGGTCCCCAGATGTTTTGGCCTTCAACTCCCAGAAATCCTAACAACTGGTAAACTAGCTGGGATTTCTGGGAGTTGTAGGCCAAAACACCTGGGGACCCACAGGTTGAGAACCACTGTGGTAGAGGGATACCCCTATTTGGAAGGGTATTTTCAACTGTAATGTCAAAATTCTGGAAGAGAACCTTCCTAAGGAGATCTACTCAGCCACTTTCCTGCTCATTTTATTGTTATCTATAAGAGATAGGGCATACATATCAGAAATAATAAATTAAATGTTCTGTTTGATTGAATATTTTTATTCTCTTTTGTCTGTTATTTGTAGCATCATGTTATAAAAGCCCATTATAGATTGAAAGCCATCTTATGAATTTTCAGATACCTTTTAATACTAAAACAAAAATAACAGTAGGCATTAGAAGTCAATGGTGTCACCATATTAGCACTTATTGCTGATAATATCACACTCGCTGTACAGAAAATGCTATCTCCTCCCCATGCCCACCTTTAACTATTGGTATAGAGATGATCTCTCCTATTAATGAACAAAAAGTGAAAATCCCATTTTAGCTTAAACACAATTTCAAACTGCAATGGGCTTTTATAATACCTTTTTTTACATAGCGCTATAAAAATACAGCACTGTCAATTCTAATACTTCTACATTATTCTAATTTTATCCGTCACATATAATTATCATAATGTGTTCATAAATTAATTTTAGAACACCAAGATATAGTATGAAAGCCCATTCTAGACTTTCTACCTACAATGGGCTTTTATAGTATCATGTTACAAATAATATGAGAAAAGAGAATAAAAATGGGAGGGGGGGTATTTATCTCCCCTTGTGCACAGTTTGCACCAGGTTCACAAACTTCATTTCTTGACGCTTTTACAGAATATGCCAAGCCACCTCCTGTATGATTATGAATAGTTCACAACCATTGCTGTTGAGAAGTGTGACTTCATGTTTCTAGATTTGCTCTGGTTCCTTAGGGCCCTTCCACACAGCCATATAACCCAGAATATCAAGGCAGAATAACCCACAATATCTGCTTTGAACTGGGTTATCTGGGGGTTCTTCCACACAGTCCTATATCCCAGAATATCAAGGCAGAAAATCCCTCTCAGATAATTTGGGATTTTCTGCCTTGATATTCCAGACTATAGGGCTGTGTGGAAGGGCCCTGGGTCCACACTGCCATATATCCCAGTTCAAAGCACATAATGTGGGGTTTTATTCAGCTGTGTGGAAGGGGCCTAAGAAAGCTTAAGTCCCGTCTTATTGTGCCTGGCAGATGTTAAAATAGTCACTATGGCTCCTGCAAGACACAACAATCAATAAGGTTCTATGTGAGAAAGTAGGACATAGACTCTGCAATCCCTCAGTCTGACAGATCAGCACAATGTCTCTCGAGATATGCCACCTAAGAGTTAGAATGAATGCCTCTGACCTAGACTCATGCCCAACACCAACATATGCCTTCATATATCGCATCCTATGAGGCCTTGGCTCAACTGCAAATTGATCTACACAAAATTCAACCCGTCAGATCTGCAGGCATTTCTTACACCATTTTGCTTCATATGCAAATTGTTGGTAATCTATGCATGGGCTACTGCAAGGAATTCTTACTATTGTCTTCATTTAGCCACAAAAAATCCTTTATTATAACTCTCTGATCCATTTAAGCTTTTTAGTTGCAGTAATCCACCTTTCAAAAATCAATTCCTTTAGTTTCTGTTAAATGAGATTGTACTACTACTACCTCTACTACTACTACTACTACTAATGATAATAATAATAATAAACAACTTTATTTATATCTCACCACCATTTCCCCAAAGGGGACTAGGGGTGGCTAACATGAGGCCAAGCCCAAAAATAATACAGCAAAGTTAGACATAAAACAACAGAAAAATTACATCACAACAAAATACATAAAGTAACAGAATAAAATATACAGTGCAAAATCTATCTATATAATAAAGAAGAGTGTTTGTTTGTATAGGACAGAGGAATTGTGGAGGGCGGTGTATGTGCCAGCGTTCTGATTGGCTGCCGCTGTGGTGCTATTTGCATATGGTCTCTGATTGGGCAGCTTCAATAGGAGCCCCTGGTGGAGAAGAGGGTTCATGGCAGAAACGGTGCATGACAGAAGGAAATTTGCATATGGTCTCTGATTGGCCAGCCTCAAATCCAACATTCCGAGATGAGAAAGAGAGGAAAGGAAAGGCCAAAGGGGGCTGGGTCAGAACACTCCCAATACAGACCGAAATAGGCACACAGAGCCCCCATCACCCACTCGACATCCTACTGCAGTTTGGAGGAGGATGAACCACAGATGATGGGACTTGCAGTACCACGACTCACATTCTGAGACCGCTGCTAACCTTATCCAATGACTGATCAGGACCAAACTTCGCACAGAGACCTCTCATGACCCACTTTACGTCCTGGTGTGGTTTGGCCGGGGATGGACCGTGGATTATGGGACTTGCAGTACCATTGCTCAATTCCTCAGACCACTGCAACCCTCATCCAATTACCAATAAATACCAAAGTTGGTACACTGAGTCTCCATGACAAACTCTACATCCAGGTGCAGTTTGAAGGAGGATGCACCATGGACGATGGGACTTGCAATACCTGAACTCCCTTCCTAAGACCATTACAACTGCCAACAATGATGGATCAGGACCACAATTTACACAGAGAGCCTGCATAACTCACTCTACATCCTGGTGCGGTTTGGAAGAATTTGACAATGGATGATGGGACTTGCAGTCACTTCACTCACTTCCTGAGACCCTCGCCAATGACTCATCAAGACTAAACTTGGCACATGGAGCTTCAATGACCCACTCTACATCCTGGAGCAGTTTGGAGGACGACAGACCATGGATGATGGGACTTCAAGTACCTCCACTACCCAAGACTGCTGCAAAACTCATCTAATGACCAATCAAGACCAAAGTTGGCACACAGAGCCCCCATGACCCACTCTACATCCTGCTGCAGTTTTGGAGAAGGGTGGACCATGGATGATGGAACTTCCAGTACCTTCACTCACATTGTGAGACCTCTGCAAACCTCATCCAATGACGGATCAAGACCAAACTTAGCACATAGACCTCTCATGACCCACGTTACGTCCTGGTGTTGTTTGGAAAACTTTGGAGATGGATGATGGGACTTGCAGTACCTTTGCTCACTTCCTGAGACCACTGAGACCCTCGCCAATGACTAATCAAGACTACACTTGGCACATGGAGCTCCAATGACCCACTCTACATCCTGGTGCAGTTTGGAGGAGGACAGGCCATGGATGATGGGACTTCAAGTACCTCAACTCCCTTCCGAAGATTGCTGCAACCCTCTTCTAATGACCAATCAAAACCACATTTGGCACACAAAGCCCCCATGATCCACTCTACATCCTGCTGCAGTTTGAAAGGGGATGGACTTTGGATGATGGGACTTGCACTACCTTCACTCACTTACTGACACCACTGCCACCCTCACCTAATGACTGATAAAGACCAAACTTGGCACACAGAGCCACCATGACCCACTCTATATCCTGCTGCTGTTTGTAGGAGGATGGCCCATGGATGATGGGACTTCAAGTACCTTCACTCACTTCCTGAAAATAATGCAGCCGTTATCCAAAGACCAATAAAGACCAAACTTGGCATACAGAACCACCATTACCCACTTTCTCTAATAACCCGTGCAACGCCGGGTCCCCAAGCTAGTAACATAATAAAAATCAAACACAAAGGGCAGGCCAAATGAATGAGATAAAACGTTAAAACCCTGGGTGAGATAGGAACAAAAAGGTATATAAAATGTATTTGTGAGGGAGGAGCCCAAGAAGGGGGAACAGTGGGGTTTGGTCTTTGTTAAAGACAGGGGAAAGTGTATCATGAAGACAACTGTAGATAGAACCAAACAAAATGGTCACTCTCTGAAGGCACACCAGAAGAGCCAAGTTTTTAGATCTTTTGTAAAGGGCTTGCCTAATCTCACCAGGTAGCGAGTTCCAGAGCCGGGGGGGGGGGGGGGGCACAGCAGAGAAGGCTCTCTCCCTCGTTCCCACAAGCCGTGCCTGTGATAGAGGAAGGGGCGAAAGGAGGGCCTCTCCAGAAGATCAAAGAGACCATTCAGGTTTATGGTAGGAGATGCGGTCACAAAGGTAGGTGGGTCCCAAACAGTTCAAGGCTTTATAGGTAATGACCTGCACCTTGAATTGGGACTGGAAAATGAACTGCAACCAATGGAGCTCTTGAACACGGGGGTTGACCGCTCCCTGTAATTTGCCCCAGGTAGTAGTCTGGCTGCCAAACGCTGGACCAATTGGAGTTTCTGGGCCGTCTTCAAGGGAAGCCACATGTAGAGTGCATTGCAATAGTCCAATCTAGAGGACCACCATGGTCAAGTCAGACTTCACAAGGTATGGTCGCAGCTGGCACATGAGTTTTAATTGTGCAAAGGCCCTCCCACCACCAACATCTGCGCATCAAGCATTAGTGCTGAGTCCAGGAGGATCCCCAAGCTGTGGACCTGTGTCTTCAGGGGGAGTGCAACCCTGTCAAGCACAGGTTGCCACCCAATACTAATACCTTGACCAGATGTCCTTCCCTCAAAACTGTCCTGCCATTGTTTTTAAATAATTCTATACGGCTCTGGCCCAGCATACCTAGAATCATAGAATCAGAGAATCAAAGAGTTGGAAGAGACCTCATGGGCCATCCAGTCCAACCCCCTACCAAGAAGCAGGAATATTGCATTCAGATCACCCCTGACAGATGGCCATCCAGCCTCTGTTTAAAATCTTCCAAAGAAGGAGCCTCCACCACACTCCAGGGCAGAGAGTTCCACTGCTGAACGGCTCTCACAGTCAGGAAGTTCTTCCTCATGTTCAGATGGAATCTCCTTTCTTGTAGTTTGAAGCCATTGTTCCTTGTCCTAATCTCCATGGAAGCAGTAAACAAGCTTGCTCCCTCCTCCCTGTGGCTCCCTCCTACCCTGTGGTAGAAGGAGATACCTGTCCGAACGTATCTCCTTCTATGTCCCGCCAAGGAATTTAAGATCTTCTGGAGGGGCCCTGCTCTTGGCTCTGCCCTTGTCACAAACAAGACTGGCGGGGATTAGGGACAGGGCCTTCTTGGTAGTGGTCTCCCACCTGTGGAACTCACTCTCTGGAGAAATTAAATTATTGTCACCCCTCCTCTCTTTTAGAAGAAAATTAAAAACATGGATATGGGACCAGGCCTTTGGGTAATCTGGCAGATTGACAAGGAAAATGACGACAATGAGCTTTGGAAATGGACTATCCTAGCTAGACACACACATACACCAACCAAAGACAGTTTTTAAATATGAATGTTATTCTATCATCTATCCAATCCCACACCAAGCACTCCCCAAATCAATCCCTATGATGTCGCTGTAGTTGGAGTTGACCTCCTGGCAGCTAGAAGTATATCTCTCTGTGTGTTTTCACTATTGAGCCTAGCAGCCAAAACTGTGCTGAAGTTTTGTGATGACACTGTATCATTATTAATAAATTTAACTTACATGTATTCTTAATTTCTGTTATGGACAAGGCTGTGAACAAAGAGAGCCCTTTCATACATCTGCTGAGCATGCAGAAGTATAGAGGGCGTGTTAGTTGAAGCTAAGCTAATGGAGTCTATGCGTAACTTGGCTCACTCTCCAGCAAGAGTGCTGGCTGCTGTTAGGAGGCAGACCACACATTTCAAGGAAGTGTAATAAAAACAATCCATTTTCAGATTTTTCTAATAAATCATAGCATTCTAAATGTCAGTAATAGTTTTTATGACTCTCAGTTCAGCGTTTCAACTCCTAGAATCCCTGCTGAGGCTCCTGGGAACTGAAGTCCAAAAAATCTAGAGAACTGCTAAATGAAGCAAAGCTAAAGCAAATCTGTTGGCCAGTATTTGCTCTACTAAGCTTGATCTAGCCTTGTACAAGGAAGTGCATGGGAGCAGGCATGGCTTCCCTTACTCAAAAAGGCTTAATTTGCTGGTAATTACTGTTTGCTCCATAGACACTTTAGATCCGTTTATCTGATAGCTGCCATGGACAGCAGCTGCCAATCTCTCGCTCTACCTTCCTCTCTTTCTACAGCTGCAGGAGCCAGTGATCAGCCCCACTCTCTGGCTTCTGTGCTTCCCTCTGCCTCCCCCCAATGGCTGGAACACTGGAAAATGTGGTTTTGACAGGGCAGAAAAAGAGGACAACAAGGATTATGTGTGTTTGTGTGACTTTCTTCCCTCTTTTCCCGCTCCCATTATCCCCAGATTAGTGGTGCATGCCACAAGAACCAAGCCACACTAAGCAGTAGACACCTTTTTTTCTCCAATTGTAATTAAAATCCAGATTGCCAAAGACATTTTGGAGACATTCTTGGTTATTATAGTTCTATGGCCAAGAAGGCAGCAAAATATTAGAACTGTAGCCACAATCTTCTTTTCAACATAACCTTTTCTCATATACAGGGCTGGTAAATCATCAGCAATTATTGTATAACATCTATCAACTATATATCTATATCTATAGCATCTATCAACCGAAAGGTTGCAAGTTCAAAGCCCCAGGTCGGCGTGAGCAACCGATTGCCAGCCCTGCTCACTGTTTACCTAAGCAGTTCGAAAACAGCTTTAGCTGTAATTAGAGAAATTAGGTACCACTAAAAGAGGGGGAGGTAAGGCCATAAAGAAAAATAAGATCAGAAAATGATGGAATGAGGAAGTCCTGATGGCTCTTCGTCATAGAGGATGGAGCAACAGCACCTCCTGTGGCAGGGGTGGCTCAACCCATTACGCAAAGTAAGCATTTGCAGTAAGTATAGTTGATTTTGCCCAGGGGCGCTCTTGAGGCACTCTTGGGGAAAAACAGACCTTGACATATGCGAGTTGTAGGATGTATAGGATGTATAGTTCTAGGATGTACTAGGATGTATAGTTCACCTACAATCAAAGAGCATTCTGAACTCCACCAATGATGGAATTGAACCAAATATGGCACACAGAACTCTAACAGAAAATATATATCAGTGATTGGGTAAGGGGGGGGGGGTGGCACCTACCATTGAAAATTACCTAGGGCCGCCTCTGCCCTATGGACTCGAGGCCAACCATCCATGGCATCGAAACAACACCTCCTTCTGTGCTGTCTGTCTGTGTACTGTCTATACAAATGGCATTGAATGTTTGCTGTGTATGTGTACTTGTGATCTGCCCTGAGTCCCCTTCGGGGTGAGAAGGGCGGAATATAAATAAAGTGTTGTTGTTGTTGTTGTTGTTGTTGTTATTATTTCTCCATCATGTCTTTACAAATGTTGACAGGGAAATGGCAAAAGCATTGTAACTTTGGGTGTGTGTGTTTGCTCTAAGGCAGGCGTCTCCACACTAAGCCCCTCCAAGGTAATTTACCCATCCCATACCCTAAACTTCAGACTTAAAATTGCTTTAAGTTTGAAACAACTTGAAAGCACACAACAACAACCATCCGAATTAACTTGACTATACCATCAGCCAAATGCAGGCCGCCCACACTTCCCATTGAAATACTGGTAAATTCCATTGGTTCTTCATTTTAGAGGTCCTCACAACCTTGCCATAGATGCGGGTGAAATGTCAGGAGAGAATGCTTCTAGAACATGGCCATACAGCCCAAGAAACCTACAACAACCCAGTGATTCTGGTCATGAAAGCATTCGACAATACATTCTTCATTTTAAATATTGTATTGTCCTTTCATGGTTTTTTGCTCTAAAAATAAGATGTGTGCAGTGTGCATAGGTATGTGTACATGTTTTTTTTAAAACAATAGTCTCATCCTCCTCTTCCCACAATAGTCTGAGGGACTTTAACAGGCCCTCTGATTAAAAAATGTGAGGACTCCTGCTTTAACACATGAATTATATCACAGAATAGCTGTAACTTTAGGACAACTGAAATGTCATTCTGTTACCATTTTAAAATCTCTTAGACAATAACATATTTTGAGTTTGCCTTAGGCTTGGACCAAAGTCCACCTCGATGCATGGTATAAGTGCTAATTATTTTCAATTTAGATTATGTTATTCACTTCTACATTTTAGAAATAGGTTTAGACAACAAAATAGTTTGAGTCTGCCTTAGGCTTGGTCCAAAGTTAACCTTGATGAATAGTGTAAATGCTAAAATGGAGCCCCCAGTGGCGTAATGGGTTAAACCTTTGCGCTGGCAGGACTGCTGACCAAAAGGTCAGCAGTTTGAATCTGGGAAGTAGGGTGAGCTCCTGTCTGTCAGCTCCAGCTTCTCATGCAGAAACATGACAGAAGCTTCTCACAGGATGGTAAAACATCTGAGCTTCCCCTGGGCAACATCCTTGCGGACAGCCAGTTCACTCACACCAGAAGTAACTTGCAGTTTCTCAAGTCACTCCCAACACAAAAAAGTGCAAAATATTTTCAATTATGATGATTTTATTCACTTCTGCAACACTGTAATTAGGTTTAGAATTAGAGCTCCACAAGCAATTTTCATGTTATTTCCATAGTTGTTACAGTTTTAGTCAGTTCAAAATGTAAAGCTGGATTTGTTAGGGTAAAAAAAAATAGAATTGGAAAACATTTCTCTGTTGTTTTGTTTCACTTCATTTTGCTCTAACACACCAGAAATGTTTTGAAATCAATTATAAAGCATAGAATGGGATGGCCAGACATGGTGGTTGAAATTGCTGTGTACATAGTGAACTGTTTAAAGGCATTCCACCCAAGAACATTACATCCAGCATATTAATTTACCTAGTGGCAGCACTGCAACCCAGTTTGGAAATTCATCAGCTACCAAACCTTCCGCTGATCCTCACATCCTCCAAATTCTAGAAGGAAAATAAAATAAATAAAGTCAAATAGTAATAATTATCTTTGATGAAAACACTGACAATAACTGAGGAAAAAGAAAGGAGCTTTTCATTTTGTAGTATAGTAGAGAAGGGGGAATATGGATTTGAGTTTGCATGTGAACTCCTTTTATTCCTCCACATTGCTGAAACCAATCTTCTTCTTGGTCAAAACTAAGGTTAATGACCTCTCATGGAGCCACTAGAAATAAGTAGCAATTTATGTTTTATTCATATACTCAGTTACATTTTTGAAAATATGTGAAATGCCATATTTCATCACAGTATCCCTTTTTTCCACAATAAAAAATTGTGCTGGTTTTATATATCATTAAAATAACTTATTAAACTGTAGCTTGAACCCTGCTGAATAGTTTTTATTATTTACTCTATGGTCAGAAAGAAATTCTGTGCACAACAATGTACTGCTAGTAAACAAGATTTTTTTTTCGTGTCAGGAGCGACTTGAGAAACTGCAAATTGCTTCTGGTGTGAGAATTGGCCGTCTGCAAGGACGTTGCCCAGGGGATATCCAGATCTTTGATGTTTTACCATGTCCCCACATGGAGAGCTGGAGCTGATAGAGGGAGCTCAACCATGCTCTCTCCAGATTCAAACCTCTAACTTGTCAGTCTTCAGACCTGCCGGCACAAGGGTTTAACCTGTTGTGCCACTGTGGGCTCCTAGTAGACAAGATGACAAGCACACAGTGTGGAGGAAGACAGCCTTCCCCAGTGTAAACACAGTCTACTAGCACCTCGGCTCCCCTTCTATGTGTCTTGCTGCTCTAAACAGCTTTATTGAGACTTCATTCATTCACTTACTCACCTACCCCTTTTCAGGCACAGCATTTCAATTAGCCACATGAAAAGTGAGTGGACACACAGGTGAGCAAGTGAGTGAATGAAGTGCCACCATCATTGGGCTTCATGTGGCTGAATGAAGGCACCATGCCTGAAAGGAGGTGGGTGAGTGAGGTGCACTACTGTGCCTTGAAGAAGTAGGTGGGAGGATGAGTGAGTGAAGTATATTTACTGAAAGGGGTTGTGTAAGCAGGTAAAGCTATTTAGAGCAGCTGAGTGGAAGTCAAGTCTAGCTACCAGTAGACTGTTAACATTGGAAAGGCTGTCTTCTTCCACACTGTGTGCTGGTCGTCTCCTGTGCCAGCAGAACACTGGGGTGACAAATCAATGATGTGACTATTATGTATTGAACACAAAAATACTAATTTTGCCACCCCAAAAATGGGGGTACGACTATTATACAGTGGCATCAATTATGCAATGAAATACGGTATTCCAAACACACACTGTAAATTGACATGTATTATATTCTAACTGTCTTGAGCAGAAAGTTCTCCTTGTACTTCAAAGCAGTAGTGATGAATTAGTGTCCTCCTATTACATTGTAGTACAGCTCCTATAAGGCTAAACCAGCAGAAACAGGGCTCAAGAATTGTACAAATTGCAGTAAAAAAAAGTCAAAGAATTTCAAGATGAAGGCGGCTATGCATCCGGATACAGAAATATAAAGTGGAACATAGATCTCAAGCTAGTTTAATAAGCAAAGCAGAAAATGCAAACAGACAAGCTGAAATGAACAGGTTTCACACAGCTCCCACTGATTTTATTAGAAATTTCCACTGGACCATGCCCGATTCAATTTTTTAGATATTTAACTCTTCGTCTTATAGACAGGGGATGACCCAGGAGAACTGGAACAGACCTTCTGCCAACATCAGCAATGCTGCGCTACATCTTATGTTAGAAGAGTCCCAAAGAGTATCTCAGAAAGCAGACTATTATACATAACTCAACATACATGCAATGGAAGCAGGATTTAGCATTTAAAGTAGGTTTTAGGGAACAATTATAACATTTTGGGGGTGATAAAAAGAAAACCTACATTTTAAAAGCTATGCTGGCTCCGCACAATGAACAGAAATAAACAGCAATTAAGGACAGGCTCGTGTCACAAAGAGGCACGATTCCAAATACACCCGGGGACAAGATCTGTTGAGTACAATGGTGCCATATTTGCAATTGCTTCTCAGAGGAGAGCTGCACTTTAAACGATGCTTAGCAACAGACATTGCACACTCTGCTGCTCCCATCAATCTGGGCACTTTGCACGTTGACTTTTCCTTTTAAGCACAAAGCAGCAAGCAACCAAATGTATTGTCTCTACGCCAACAGAAGGTCTCACAGAGGGAAGGAGAAGAGGGAAAACGTGATCTGTCTTGGAATCCTGCATTCAAATAAGGAAATTGAGTGTTTTGAACATGCAGAATTTTGTGCTATTGCTTTGAAGCATAAGGCTGATAACGACCAGCTCACCTACATGGACTTAAAATATTGTGTGAGCACAGAACAGTTGTTAGTATTAAAACTTCTGTTGGTTTTTAGTATCTTAGTTCTGCCAACTAAATAACATTGGTCAGACTCTTTGCACAACTTCTGCTATTGTCACATTGCCCAAGGCTTCATGTCTCCCTGGTGACTTAGATTTGCCACTGCCTTCCTCTCAGGCGATCCACTGACTTCCAAGCCTCAGGAAGAGTTCCTGGCATCCCCTTCTATATGTATAAGTAGCATACAACGCCTCTATTAAAACAGCTTCATTGGCTGCCGATAAGTTGCAGAGCCAAATTCAAGGTTTGTAAAGCTCTAAACCAGGGGTTCTCAAGCTAAGGCCCAGGGGCCGGATACGGCCCTCCAAGGTTATTCACCCGGCCCTCGCTCAGGGTCAACCTAAGTCTGAAATTACTTGAAAGCACACAACAACAACAACAACAACAACAACAATCCTATCTCATCAGCCAAAAGCAGGCCTACACTTCCCATTGAAATACTAATAAGTTTATATTTCTTAAAATTGTTCTTTGTTTTAATTATTGTATTGTTTTCAAGTAGTCTTTGCACTACAAATAAGATGTGTGCAGTGTGCATAGGAATTCATTCATGTTTTTTTCAAATTATAATCTGGCCCTCCAACAGTTTGTGGAACTGTGACCTGGCCCTTTGTTTAAAAAGTTCGAGGACTCCTGCTCTAAACGGTTCGGGCCCCACCTATCTCCGCAATCACATCTCCTTCTAAGATCTTCCGGGGAGGCCCTGCTTTCGCTCCCACCACCGTCACAAGTACGGTTGGTGGGGACAAGAGGGAGGGCCTTCTCAGTGGTGGCCCCCGCCTCTGGAATGCCCTCCCCAGGGAAACTAGACAGGCCCCATCCCTCCCCTCCTTTCGTAAGAGATTGAAGACCTGGTGGTTTTAACAAGTCTTTGAGAATGACTAGTTCTAGCTCAGCCCTAGACATTGTTGAATATGGCCTTATTCTTCCTACCAATTACCCAGGTCACTTGCTCTAATAGGCCCTGGAAATGAACAGCCATAGACTTGTACCTATTATTGTTGTTGCCTGCTATAGTACTGCACTAAATTCCCGGGGGCCCTAAAAATTTTGAGCTTGCACTAATCTCGGCCCGGTCTTTTAAATTGCATTGAACAGGCAGGATTATACTGTATATGTGTGTGTGTGTGTGTGTGTGTGTGTTATGGTGAATTGTTATGCTTATATTGTTTTGTTAATCTTATGGTTATGTTGTTTACTCTGTATGTATTGATGATGTTACTTGGAAACCGCTCTGAGTCCCCCTAGACCATGGCCATACAGCCCGGAAAAACCTACAACAACCCATTTATTATTATTATTATTATTATTATTATTATTATTATCATCATTATTATTATTCCTGATATAGCTATCCAGGAACCAACATCTGGAACCAACATCTGGCTCCCAAAATGATTCACCTTCAGTTACTCCTATCCCTCTGTCATGCACAAGAACAAGATGACAAAAATGACAGTAGCAACTTAAATCACTGCAGTCTGCATTCAGGAGATATGGCTCACCCAGCATTTTAAAGGATTCAGTTGACTATGGGTCTTTGCTGACCACAACTCTTTTTTGCTTGATTCAGTGCCTCTTGCAATGTGATAGCAGAGTTCACACCATATTTGTAGTGGCTAGAATCTGCCGTAAATCTGCTTTACCTGATATCACTTTGCTTCACCAGATATGATTCCTTGGGATAGTCCCAAAATAGCCGAGGAGTACCTTTTTAGCAGTCCCACCCTTCCAGGCCAAGCCGAGGACAACCAGGCTCGTGACTTTTAATGTGCTGGAACAGGTTTTAAAGCACCAAGTAGGTTTTAGCATGCTTTCCATTGTTATGGTGTTTCATCCTTTTTTAATTTTTTGTATTTCAGATTGTTTTAGCTGTATAGCTTGAACGTATTATGTGAGTCACCTTGGGTCCCACATAGGAGGAGAAAAGGAGGGGGAAACCTTCTAAACACAGTTGTAATAGACAAATATAAGTAGAGCAAAACTGTTCTTCCAATAATTCAAATAATTCTTATTTTATAACCAAGTAGAGGATACTCTTTCCCTTCTCACATTTATTATGCTCTTTGTAAGCAGTTAACCAATCCTGAAACCATGGAAGGAACGCAAAATCAGTTTTATATCAAGCGGTATCTGAAAAACACAGAAGTTCTTGCTTTTTGTTTTACTTTGTTGTGCATTTACTGATATTGCTGCTTCTGGCACTGGGAACACTGAGAAACGTTTGGGGAAAAGCTACTTCCTCCTGGTAAGTTGAGTAGAA
Organism: Anolis sagrei; assembly: GCF_037176765.1. Lineage (NCBI taxonomy): Eukaryota > Metazoa > Chordata > Lepidosauria > Squamata > Anolidae > Anolis > Anolis sagrei. The sequence goes on along the minus strand of NC_090023.1, from coordinate 144,889,609 downwards.
AATCAACAGGATGTGGAGGGAAAACATTCAATATGCTGTTTTCTATTAAGGGCAGAAGCTAGTATAAGAGATCTAATTCTTTCCATTAGAGGATCTGTAGATCTCTTACAACAATGAAACTGGGAGAGAGGGGCCTACAGAAATAATTTACGTAAGGCCCTTCTACACAGCCATATAACCCAGAATATCAGGGCAGATAACCTACAATATCTGCTTTGAACTGGAATATCTGAGTCCACACTGACAGATAACCCAGTTCAATGTGGATTTTTACAGCTATGTGGAGGGGGCCTAGGTGGGCATCTGTACATGATGAATTCACTATCATTTTGTCATTATGGGGTATCTTGTTTTGGAGGGTGGTGGCTTGACTTTGAATGGACAAATAAGAAGCCTTGGATCTACACAGATGAAAATTGCTAGAACTGGCTAGTTGACAGTAATCAATATGCACTTGGATACTTGTGATATTCAAATTCTGTCCAGTCTGTTTCTCTAGAAGTACTTTAGAAGTTAATAAATATACTCAAGGTCAGTCCTTGAATTGGGCACAGAAACAAACTTGTAAGCAATGCCTTTTTCAGAGAGAGAGAGAGAGAGATGCATCTCCCTTTACGCATCTCCCTTTACAAACCACTGCGGAAACTAAGATCTTCTGGGAAGGCTTTGCTCTCCGTCCCGCCACAATCACAGGCGCATTTGGCAGGGACGAGAGACAGGGCCTTCTTAGTGATTGCCCCCCGGTTATGAAACTCCCTTCCTGGCAATATTAGATCAGCCCCCTCCCTCCTGTCCTTCAGAAGGATGGTGAAGACCTGGCTGTGTGACCGAGCCTTTGGGGCAGTGCAATGAGCCAAAATGGTGTCCTGAGATGGGTTTTAAGCAACTTTTAATGTGAATATAAGTGATTTTAATGTTTGTATATATTTATGGTTTTATGTCCCAGCATTGAATGTTTGCTGTATTTATGTTGTGCACCCCTGCGGGGTGAGAAGGGCAAAATATAAATGTTTTAAATAAATAAATAAATAAATAAATAAATAAATACGGGATGGGAACACACCTGACAAATGAAAAGCCACTACAGTTTACAACATTTCGGGACTTGTTTCAAGAACAGAAGACATGACAGATATGTAACGTAGATGGCAGAAGAATGAACATGACAGTAGTTAGTTCTTTATCTGTGTCTAGCACTTCAACTATGATGTGACTCTACGCAGTCTACGCATGGTCATAGACTAGCAACCAAAGGAAAACAAACTGGCAGGGAGGAAGAAAGTGGGGAAGGCAAATTTCAGAAACACGTCAGTAACAGAAATCTAAAATAAGTTCTTTCACCCTTATCCTTATCAGAACTTATCCACCACATTAACCAGAATTATTTCTGTCAGGGAAATCCAAGGGAAGATCAAAATTTGGAAAACAACAGAGTTCCCATAGTCCATGTGGGTACGCAGACTGGTTTGGGGGAAGGAGATTCACAGTTTCAGTGTCTCCCTTTCATCTCTCATAACTGGTTTTTCCAATATAGTTCATACACAATATGTAATATCTGGGCTACCTAACAAGTGAAACACCCCACAATCTTTTCCTTCACCTCAGTTACAGAAAACTTTAAACAATAAGGTGAAATATTTCTAGAGGCGTCAGGTGACATGATATGATACCTGAGTCATACTAATACCAGTATGACTCAGGTGTCGTAACTAAAATTTGCTTCACTTATACAAAATTTTTGAATGTTCTGGAGGACGGGGCAAGGGAGGTAGGGATTTTGCTGAGTTTTTTCTGTTTTTAAAGTTTAGGTTATTATTACCAATAACAGCTTATATATTAGGGTGCTTCTACACCATAAGTTCCTAATCTTTTTTTGTTCCATAGATCCGTTTGCCAGTCAGATGAAAACCACAGATCCTTTGCCAGAATGTAATGGCAAATACATTTTTATGATGTTGTGTTTTAACTATGTTGTTCCCTGCCTCAATCCAAGAGGAGAAGTAGCTAAGAAATAAATGTATTGTTGTTTGTTTGTTACCTATTATCTGTTGCCCGATAATTGGCTGACAGCGTTGCACAATAGTTTGTACACAGCAGAACCTGCGGGTATTCATGCAAAGAAAAATCCCAGCTGGAAGCAAAGAGGTTGCTAGACAGCATCTACCTTTAAGTATGCTTGTGAAGAAGGTTCTGACTTTATACTTACGGTTCCTAAAAGCAATATAATATCATTCATCATACTGATTCCTGAAACTTTGTCTCAAAAGCAGGACATTGTGCAAGAACAAAGAGATCTTCCTTACATTCCTATTAGTAATTAACTTGTGCTAACTTTCCCCTTAACACTGTACTAAGGAGTGCTTATAAGTAACTAATTGTACCCACCACGCGTTGCTGTGGCCAATCTTCCCTCCCTCTTTCTCTCTTTTTTCCCCCTCTTTACTTCACTCCCTCTTTCCTTCCTTCCTTTTCTTCTTTCCTTCTCCTTTTCCTTTCTTCTCCACCTCTTTCCTTCCTTTCCCCCTTTTTCTTTCTCTTTCTCTTCCTCTTCCTCTTTCTTCCTTCTCTACCTCTTTCCTTCCTTTACTTTTTGTTTCCATCCTTCTTTCTCTCCTTCCTTCCCTCCCTCTTTCTCTCCTTCTTTCCTTTGCTACCTCTTTCCTTCCTTTCCTTTTTCCTTCCTTCTCTCCTTCCTTCTTTCTCTACCTCTTTCCTTCCTTCCTTTGCTTTTTGTTTCCATCCTTCCTTCTCTCTTTCCTTCCTTCTTTCTCTCCTTTCCCTCCTTTCTTTGCTCCCTCTTTACTTCCTTTCCTTTTTCTTTCCTTCTCTCCTTCCTTCCCTACCTACCTCTTTCCTTCCTTCCACCTTTTTTCTTTTCCTTCCGCTTTCTCTTTTCCTCTTTCTCTACCTCTTTCCTTCCTTCCTTCCTTCCTTCTCTCCTTCTCTGCTTATTTACAGGGGGCGGCTCAACCCATTACGCAAAGTAAGCCTTTGCAGTATAGTTGATTTTGCCCAGGGGCACTCTTGAGGCGCTCTTGGGGGAAAATAGACCTTGACATATGCGAGTTGTAGTTACTGGGATGTATAGTTCACCTACAATCAAAGAGCATTCTGAACTCCATCAATGATGGAATTGAACCAAATATGGCACACAGAACTCCCATGACGAACAGAAATATATATCAGTGATTGGTTGGGGAGGGGGGGGGGAGTGCCAAAATACTGTTTGCTTACCGTTGAAAATTACCTAGGGCTGCCTCTGCTTATTTACCTCTTTCCTTCCTTCCACCCTTTTTCTTTTCCCTCTGCTTTCTCTTTTCTTCCTTCTCTCCTTCTCTCCTTCCTTCCTTCCTTCCTTCCTTCCTTCCTTCCTTCCTTCCTTCTCTCTTTCCTTCTTTCTTTCCCTCCCTCCCTCTTTTCATCATTTACCTTTTTTAGGGTTTTAAGTTCTTTCTGCTGTTTTTTTTGGGGGGGGGGGTTGTGAGTGATGATCACTCGTTGGTCTGTTAGGGGTATATTGTCCAAATTTCGTGTCAATTCGTCCCGTGGTTTTTGAGTTGCGTTAATCCCACAAACTAACATTACATTTTTATTTATATAGATAGGGAAGATGAAAAGAACAGAGCTATTATCCAACAACTGGACTTCTCACATCAAACATAGTGGTACAAATTCATCTATGGATGAACACTGCAATTCATTTATTCTGTGAATACCAATGAAAGAATTACACTCTAGCGTTTTGCTAGTTCCAAAAATGTTATATTTTCCCTTCATCATAAATCACAGAGAAATCACAGAGAAGGACACTCTGAGGCGTGCATGCATCATTTCAGTCTCATCAATCAAAATCAAAATAACAAGTGAATAAAAATATATGTATGTAATCAATACATCTGAGATTTGGTTCTAGTATTTTTGCCCACTTTTGTTCTACATTCTCAGTCTATTAAAGGAGCAGAGGCAGGCTTTTGTTTTTCTTTCTAGCAGTGACAGTTGCAGACTAAGAACAAACTCCAAAAAGCATATTCCATCTTTCTTGCTGGCACAAGGACATCATACACCTCAAGCAACCCTTAGCTTTGCCTAGCCAGCGTTTTCTTGAAAACATCAAAGGAGGTCATTTACTCCTCCTTCTGCTGATAATCAGCCAAAGTAATTGGCAAGTTCAGCTACTGCCACACAGCACTGTGTGCCATTTGAGTAACTACAGGGAGCAAATAACTCCCTTGTTAAAGCATCTTCACTATTTAGTGGTTCATTTCCAAGCTCAATTCAAAATGTGTTGTCGAAGGCTTTCATGGCCGGAATCACTAGCTTGCGGTGAGTTTTCCGGGCTGCATGGCCATGTTCCAGAAGCATTCTCTCCTGACGTTTCATCAACATCTATAGGAGCTCCTGGTGGCGCAGTGGGTTAAACCCCTGTGCCGGCAGGACTGAAGACCGACAAGTCGCAGGTTCGAATCCGGGGAGAGCACGGATGAGCTCCCTCTATCAGCTCCAGCTCTTCATGTGGGGACATGAGAGAAGCCTTCCACAAGGATGGTAAAACATCAAAACACCTGGGCGTCCCCTGGGCAACATCCTTGCAGACGGCCAATTCTCTCACACCAGAAGTGACTTGCAGTTTCTCAAGTCACTCCTGATATGACAAAAAAAATCCACATCTATATCAGGCATCCCCAGAGGTTGTGAGGTCTGTTGGAAACTAGTCAAGTGGAGTTTATATATCTGTGGAATGTCCAGGGTGGGAGAAAGAACTCTTGTCTGTTGGAGGCAAGGGTTCTTTCTCCCACCCTGCAATTGACTAATTCAAATTCAATTCAAAATGCTGATCATGATCAACTGTATGAAGTTCTACCTGTCTATCTGAAGGACTCTAGATCCCTGTGTATTTTAAATCTCTGCCAGAGATTTAAAATACACAGGGGAAACCATTTTCTCAGTGGCATTTTTTTCCATGTCAGGAAGGACTTGAGAAACTACAAGTCATTTCTGGTGTGAGAGAATTGGCCGTCTGCAAGAACGTTGCTCAGGGGATGCTTGGGTGTTTGATGTTTTACCATGCTTGTGGGAGGCTTCTCTCATGTCCCTGCATGGGGAGCTGGAGCTAACAGAGGGAGCTCAGCCTGCTCTCCCTGGATTTGAACTGCTGACCTGTCAGTCAGCAGTTCTGCTGGCACAAGGGTTTAACCCACTGTGCCACCAGGGGCATATAAACAAAATCCTGAGAAACAAAATTTCTCAACCTTCCTAGTGTCGTGACCCCTTAATTCAGTTTCTCAGTTTCCCCAACCTTAACATTATTTTTGTTGCTACTTCATAACTGTCCTTTTGCTCCGGTTATGCCTTGTCATGTAAATATTTGATATGCAGGATGTATTTTCATTCACTAGACCAAATTTGGCACAAATACCTGATACACCCAAATTTGAATACTGGTGAGATTGAGGAGGGATTGATTTTGTCATTTGGGAATTCTAGTTGCTGGGTTTTATAGTTCACCTACAATCAAAGAGCCTTCTGAACTCCACCAATGATTGAATTGAACCAAACTTGGCACACAGAACTCCCATGACCAACAGTAAAATACTGGAATTTGAATACTGGTGGGCATTTTGAGTTTTGGAGTTATAGTTCACCTTCATCCAGAGAGCACTGTGGACTCAAACAATGATGGATCTGGACCAAACTTGGCACAAATACTCAATCTGCCCAAATGTGAACACTGGTAGAGTTTGGGGAAAATAGACCATTACATTTGGGAGTTTTAGTTGCTGGGATTTATAGGTCACCTACAAACAAAAAGCATTATGAACCCCACCAACAATAGACTTGGGCCAAACTTCCCACACAGAACCTCCATGACCAACAGAAAATACTGTCTTTTCTGATAGTCTTTGGTGACCCCTCTGACATCCCCTCACGACCCCCCCCCCCCCCCCCGCCCGGGGTCCCAACCCCCAGGTTGAGAAACACTGCTGTATATGAAGCCAACAACCAAACTCTCCAGCAGCAACAGCTACCCAGCGTAGGCAAACAGTGAGTTCTGTTTTTCAAATGCAATACTCTATTGACATGAAATCTATTTTCTTGTCAAAATATGCATTTTTGACAGAGGATAGACTTTCAAATATGTATGCAAATTATAAATGATTTTTTTTAAAAAAAAACTTTCTTGTTTTTGTCAAAGCACTGGACATGAAGGACTTCTCAGAAAAAAATAAGTTAAAAGCAAACTGGTTTTTTTTTATTTTTAAGACTTGATGTCTAAGACTTAGGTAAAAATTGAGCTAAAAATACAGAACATTTTTAAGAAGAAAGCAAATCCATACTTTTGAAAGGGGAAAAATACTGAAGAGGGATTAGCTAAACTAACCCAGAACCACTCGTGGCAAAATGTTGCAATTGATGACAACTATTTCCTGTGTAACTAGGAATAAATGTTTAAAACTATGTCAAATGACCCTAGCTTTCTTTGTGATTTAATGTATTATTCCTATTTTTTGGTAGTGGTGATGGTAGCAACGACCATCTTCAAAGATAAAGGTTGGAGCAGGGGTGGGTTTGATGACCACCAGAGGAAACAGCAAGTGCATGTTCTAATCATTCTTCCAAACGGCTTCCTTACAAACAGTGAAGCCAGTTTGCGACAGAAAATATAGAAATTTATTACACTTTTAAAACTGTATTTCAGCAATAATCAAAAGACAGGCATTGAATGGAAGGCTCTTTGAGGCAGCATTCGACATCTCAGTTCTTTCGTTATCACTCAGTTTTATAGAATCTACATTTAATGCATAAGCATTCTTAAACACGCTCCCTACTTAAATTTAATATAAAAAAGGATTGGGAGTTTTGTTCACATCAAAGGAGCTATTCTGACAAAGCCTAAAAACCAAATTTGTGAATCAGAAAAGCTCCCTATATTCTCCCTCTCCCCATTTCTAATGCAAAGTAGTATGATAGAGCAGATGACGCCACAATCCTCAAACCTTTTTCCTTCAAAAAGGAAGTCAAAGGAAACTATTCCAGAGTAAAGAATTTGAGGATTGCTGCCTAAAGCTATTAAACTTATTCTTATAATGGAAAAGAATTTAGATTAGTATGCAAACAAGAACATGTCTGAGCAACCAAAGGAAACCTGGGCAGAACTATATTTGTAACACCCCATTATAATACCCTTCTATATAAATAAAAATGTAATGTTCGTTTGTGGGATTAACAAAATTCAAAAACCACTGGATGAATCAACACCAAATTTGGACACAATACACCTATCAGGCCAATGAGTGATCATCACTCATAAAAAAAACACTGAAAAACACAGCAGAAGGGACTTAAAAGGTCAAAAAAGCAAAAAGATGCTACAACGCATGCACAAAAATGACTCCCCCGGCAAACAAAACCCACAATAGCATATCCACACTCCCTTCTGGACTACAGCTCCCAGCATCCACTCAACCAGACCTTTTAGGAGAGGAGGATGATCCAAATGCACTGCTTTCAAGATGCAAGCTTTCTTCTCCTTGGATTTCTTGGAGAGCATCCCAATCCCGGCATATTTCCAATTTCCTATTCTTGGACTGCAACTCCCAGCAATCCTCCAGATAGATAGATTAGATGGAGATAGGTAGATAGGTAGATAGATCAATCGATCAGGAGGACTGTTGGGAGTTGCAGTCCAAGAATTGGTAGAGAAGGAAAAAAGGGGAGAAAGGGGAAGTGAAAGTAAATGAGTGAGGGAGAAAGGGAAGAGGAAGAGAAGGAAGGAAGGAAAAAAGGGAAAGAAGGAAGAAAATTGGGAGGAAAGGAAAGAGATAAATAAAAGAAAGGGGAAGGTTGGCCACAGCAACGCGTGGCGGGTACAGCTAGTCTTAAATAAATGTAATAGAAATGCACATATAATCACCCTTATCTTGAACTTTTCAGATATTAAAATAAGTTTAACCATGGTGATCTCTAATCATGATGATGGCATCACCTATGGCCTAAATGGAAGGGACAGCTTTATTTCCCCTAAACCATATTTTGGTCCAGAATTCATCAACATGATCATCTGAAGAGCTATAAACAACATTCCTGAGTTTAAGCTATCTGACATGACATGATATGCTCAGCTGCTATTGTTTTACAGGTGAAAGAAAATGCTGGATAAAAACTGTCCTGACAAATCTATTGCATATTGCCCCCGGGGTCCTTTTTGTCCCAGCCAATGTCATGTATTGAGACAAAAAATACTGCAAGCCATTTTATGGTCAAAACATGACGTTGTGATGCAAAGAAGTTGGTGACAGTTTGAATGAAGAACAACTCAGAGCGAGACTGCCTGACAGCTTTGACTTGAAATCCCCCCCACCTGCATAAATAGCCTGATGTAGAGCAAGACAGTGAAATGCAGCCAAGCAATGGTGGCATTCAGGATTTCTGGAAGACAGTGAAATGCAGAAAGACAGTGAAATGCAGCCAAGCAATGGTGGCATTCAGGATTTCTGGAAGACATCACTTGGAAATATTTGCAAAAACATATTTATTATTTGCAAATATTTCCATGTATTTCTTGGTGAGGTAAGTGAAGATAGTAGATAAATCTCCGTGTTACTGTTGCTTTATCATGCAATGGATAGGAAGGTGAGAATAGCCATTTTCTTCTGAAAGAAGCAGAGATGGTCAAAAGTAGCAGATCTGAACATCTTGTTATTGAGTCATGCCTCCCACCCCTGAAAGATTAATAGTTGACTGAGGGACCATGAAAAACTATATGATTTTATTTATATATTTTTTTTGTTAAAAGCCTTTCTTCAAGATCCAGAGGTATACAAGTTCAAAGATTAGAAGATAGGTAATAAACCCAGCAGCAGCGGTACCTCCATGAACTATATTGTGCCTAACCATTTAATACATTGATTTTTGTGTAACTTGTATCTTTCAAACTGTATATATTTCTTATATAAAATATATAAAAATTGCTTCTTAGAAATGTATCAAAATGTAGCCTAGAGACTACCACCCCTCTGTGACCCTGTTAAAATAATCTCAGGGAAATGAAAAGGGTTGGGCAAATCCCTGTGGCTATTTCGCAAGCCAGGTAATCATCAGATTCATTGTGTGTATCCAAAGCTAGGTGATTTCCTTTGCCAGTCAGATAAGCCCAGGATGTTTGTGCAATTCACCTGAAGCTGAGAGTCTGCCACTCCTTTGCAGAGACAGTTTACAGTATGTGCATTTGTTAACCTTTTTATTGATACCCAAGCCCTTGATTACCTGAGATCAGCATTTTTGTCTCCTGAGTATTGAACCTTTTTTTTCCTGAGATTCATATCTTTGTTTGGCATGGAACTGGAAATTTGAGCTAATCGAAAGCTCATCAGCATATCTGTGCCATTTGTTTTCCCTGGACTGCACCCACCCAGAGGGCACCTCTACAGCTGATTGGTCCTCCACTCAGACTAATCCCTGACTGCTATTCCCTCCACCAAGGGAATCCCCACCTGGAAGCAATGACATCAACACAGCTCTCAGCTAATCCCAGAGTAGATCCTGACCAGTCTCCTTTCCAGCCAATCAGAGGAGGGAGCAAGAGGTTTGAATGGCTGTTGGAACTGGATGTCTTGCATTTCTCTGTATTTTTATGCTTGAACTTTTTGAAACAAATTGTCTGTACATGCATCTTTTTTGGCCAAATTCTGTGAAACCTCAGTGGCTTATCTTCAACTTTATGAGTGGTTTATCTGTCCTGACCTATCTGGTTTAACATACACTCACCAGGCATGGACTCTAAAATCACTAAAATCTGACCATAGGTATTTTGCCTGTTCTGAAATGTGAAAGTGCAATGAAAGAAAAATATAATAGTTCAGAGGAAGCTTCAGAGCAGGTTCTTCAAATGGACTCTCAGAGTGATCGGTGCATATTAGAAAATGAAAACACAGTGTGTTACCCTTCTGAAAGCTACTAAGAACCTTAGGTCGATGTTTCCCCAGAGTGTTTGTCAAGTACAAGCACAGTTGAGAAGTTGCCTCTGGAAATGCTTCCAAGCAGACATAGAAGAAATTGGTCCCATGGCCACCATCAACATCATCCAAGAGGCAGGAAACACAAGACAGGAAATGTATGTCTTCCAGATTTTTCTAAGAAGCACCATGGGGAGAAATTGATGTTGTGAGAGGCAGGGGTGGAAGAATCTATATTTTGATTTGCAGTTTGAATGTGCTCCTCAGTTCAAGCCTTGACCCTAAATTCCCAGTAGTGGCTAAGAGCATGTTTGTAGAATTAAAGGTAGTGAGTTATTTGTACCTATTTCTGATATAACCACTGTGACATATACCTTAATTACACCTTGTTTGGTATTCTATAATATGCTCTATATCATGCCTGCACAACTTGGCAGTACTAAGGGCATGATATTAAACAGGCTAACCCCCTTTGGGCTGCAAATAGGTTTTCAACACTTCACTCTGTGGGTTGTTGTAGGTTTTTCGGGCTATATGGCCATGTTCTAGAAGCATTCTCTCCTGATGTTTCATCTGCATCTGTGGCAAGCATTCTCAGAGGTTGTGAGGTCTGTTGGGAACTAGGAAAAACTGGGTTTATATGTCTGTGATATGTCCAGGGTGGGAGGTGGGACTCTTGTGTGTTGGAGCTAGGTGTGAATATTTCAATTGGCCACCTTGATTAGCATTTGATGGCCTGGCAGTTTTTAGGAGTGGCTTGTTAGTGCCTGTGGGAATCTTTTGTTGAGAGGTGATTAGTTGTCCCTGATTGTTTCCCTTCTGGAGTTCCCTTGTATTTGAGTATTGCTTTGCTGTGGTAGCCAGATTTTGTTCATTTTCATGGTTTCTTCCTTTCTGTTGAAATTGTCCATATGCTCGAGGATTTCAATGGCTTCTCTGTGTAGTCTGACATGGTGGTTGTGAAAATGGTCCAACATTTCTGTGTTCTCAAATAATATGCTGTGTCCAGGTTGGTTCATCAGGTGCTCTGCTATGGCTGATTTCTCTGGTTGAAGTAGTCTGCAGTGCCTTTCATGTTCCTTCATTCGTGTTTGGGCGCTGCGTTTGGTGGTCCCTATGTAGACTTGTTCACAGCTGCATGGTATACGGTAGACTCCTGCAGAAGTGAGAGGATCCCTCTTGTCCTTTGCTGAATGTAGCATTTGTTGGATTTTCTTGGTGGGTCTGTAGATAGTTTGTATGTTGTGTTTCCTCATCAGCTTCCCAATCTGGTCAGTGGTTCCCTTGATGTATGGCAAGAACACTTTTCCTCTGGGTGGATCTTTGTCTTTACTCTCGTGGCTTGTTCTCAGTCTTGCAGTTCTTCTGATGTCTGTGGGTAATGGTTGGAGTTTTTATGTAGGTATCTATCTATGTGTGTCGGTTTTCTGTAGACTGTGTGACCCAATTGTTGATTTGGTTTACGGATGACTAGGACATCTAGAAAAGGCAGTCTTCCTTCATTTTCCTTTTCCATAGTGAACTGGATGTTTGGGTGGATGCTGTTAAGGTGGTCCAGGATCCTGTTTAGTTCTTCTTCTCCATGGCTCCAAATGGTGAAGGTGTCATCCACATATCTGAACCATATAGTGGGCTTTTTTGTTGCTGTTTCCAGGGCTTGTTTTTCAAAATAGAAATTTGCTATGACTGGGCTGAGGGGGTTCCGCATAGCTACTCCATCTTTCTGTTCATAGAATTCATTGTCCCACTGAAAGTAGCTGGTGGCGAGGCAATGGTGAAACAGAGCTGCGATGTCTTCTGGGAACTTCTGGTTGATTAGTGAGATGGTGTCTGCTACCGGGACCATAGTAAATAGAGACACCACATCAAAGCTGATCAGTTTGTCATTGGTATTTAGCTTGAGGTTGCTGATTTTTTCTATGAAGTGGGCTGAGTCCTTGATGTAGTGCTTAGTGAGCCCAATATGGGTTTGTAATTGTGCAACCAAAATTTTCTTCTGTGCTTATGAGAGGGCAAGCAGCAAAATGAATTAGCCTTAATTTCCATGTCACCCCTTAGCATGGTTGCAAGTTTCCTTTTCTAAGAGAAAGAAGTGTTTCACCACTTGCTTCTGTTGCTCTTCCTTTCTCTTTGCCTCAGTTGTCTCCACCTACAGAGGGAAAAACCACTAACTGTGCCATTAATTTCCCTCATTTGTGCGTCAGAAACTTAGCCCCGCAACAACTTCATGGTGAAGTTACATTTCTCCCTCACAAGTGATGGAAATAAATGGTGGAAAATTTGCAATTTTTTCCACCAGAGGAGGAGTTGATGACAGAGGCAACCCAGCGACAAAGGAAAAGGAAGAGCAGTTTAGCCAAGTTTCTACCCCACAAGCAAACGGTGATGGTCGATTTGCTGCTGATGACAAGGAGACAACAGAGACAAAGAGGAAGGAAGAACAACAGAGGCAAGAACCATGATCCTTCTTCTTTACTGCCTTCTTCTCATTCTTAAATGGCCAATCTGTTAAATTTTAACATAAACTTGAGCCCAAGATTCCAACCTTTCTAAAGGTTTGATGCCCCTTAAAAGCGTATTCCCACTTCTCACTACTCCAACCTGAGTCCAACCTTTTGGCCACATTTCAAATGGAGACCAGCACTACCAGCATCCTGACGTGGCACCCCTTTTGTTACAGGTCAGTTTGGTAACTTACAAAAAGGAGACATGTAGAGGTAAAACACTTAGAGGAAAGAGCACGTTTGGATTGCTGCTCTGCTATACTTGTGCATGTGAACACCCTCCCTACAGCTTAGGTTCAGATCCTCTGCATGCCATGTCAAATCCTTGTGAGGCCCCTGGGCTGCATGTTGGGCAGGCCTGCTCTATATGGAGCTGTCTTTGTGAATTTTCAGAAATTGTAGCAAGTCCTAAATGTTGAATCTTGGCCAGGACAGGTTTCAGAGAATATAGAACTCTCATGGTTCAACAGCTCTGTTAGCTACCATACTGTTCTCAAAAACAATTCAAAGTGCTGAGTATTACCCATACATTCCATAAACTCCTATACAATTTGGGCCCAAACTATCTGAAAGACCATATTGCCTTACATAAGCCTGAGTGTTTACTTTGAGACTGACAGCAAAGGCTGTTTTCTTACTTCCACCACTCTCAGTGGCCACAGTGAGGTTATAAAACTTCCTTCCAAAGTAAGTTCAAAAAGTCCTCGTTGGCTTTTCCTTCTGGCAGCAAACAAATAGAACAGAGCATTGGAGGGAGAACACTGTCACTTTAACCTCACAAGGTTTTGAAGCTTGATAACAAGAAAACAAGAGCTATGCACAGAGCCACTGCTTAACCTAGTTGCTTTTTAGGATGTGAGGACTAGACTGTACTGCTTCAAAAGTGGCACACAGGAGGAATCAAGTTAATGAATGATGAACAGTTGGTTGAGTTTCTACCAATATATGCAGAATAAACTCAGAAAATACTACTCAAAAAAAGCATAGTGGTGGACTCTGGCCAAGATAGCTGAACTATCAGCAGCGCAATCTGTATGTTGCTGCAGCTTCATGTGATTTATTGTTATTTGTATGCTTGTAAAAATATAGAAAGATTTTAGCAGTTTGGGCTGCAAGCAAAGCTTATATGAGAGGACAATTGATAAAATATGGCTTCTAGATTTTTAAAAAGAGATGCAAAAATGTACAAATAGCTACAGGAGATACGACGTCTAGAGTAAAAGTCAGAGGGCAGTTTTACAAAGAGACTTGGTAAAAGGTTACGTTATTGAAACAACAATTCTCAAAATTGGGTTGTTGTAGGTTTTTCCGGGCTATATGGCCATGTTCTGGAGGCAATTTTTCTCCTGACGTTTCGCCTGCATCTATGGCAAGCATCCTCAGAGGTAGTGAGGTCAATTCTCAAAATTATTCAGTGTTATCGACACTTATCCTGCAGAAAAGTCCAATTTTAAATCTGGTAAACTAATCCTCCACTTTGCTTAGCATCCTGGGGGATTTTATATTTAACTCTTGATTTTTCAGTGGACATATGAAATCACAAGACCTTCTGCCACCTTTGGGAATGCATGTCATTACTCAAAATCAGTATTGTCTAGAATAAAAATAGCATTTCTGGTAAAACATTCATTTTTATCATTGAAATTATTTCTAACAGTGACAAGTCTTGTTTTATCTCATTCTAAGTTTTCACATAATTATAATTTTATTTCACACAGTAATCTTTTTTTCCAATTTGAAACCAGATTTCTCCACCAATTTATCTTCCCCTGTTTGTAAATGTTAAACCCTGCCACTTTCCCACATTTTAAAATAATTTTAACCACACATTAGTATTGTTCACAGGTTTTTCTAAAACAATTACTATACCATCTATGGATGCCCTCAATCTAAAGTTTGAATTTTAGCACCCAACTCTTTAATAATCTCCTATTTTTGTATTGCTCTGTTTAAAACTTCAAGAGCCAAAATGAAAAGCAGAGAAATAGTGGACAGTCATGCCATATCCCTTTTTGGATCATACCAATTTGTTAATTCCTCACTAATCAAAATCTGTGGACTTTATTTTAAAAGTATATAAATATATTTTGAAATGGAGATTGAAGGTGTCCAAAATTTTGGACTTAATATTCAAGTGGGTGTACCCCGGGGGGGGAGAGAGAATAAGGACATAAAATTTGTAATGCATAGTAAACATTTTGAGAAAAAAAAACCTGTTTCTGGTTTGAAAGTGGTTTTTTTTTTCCTATTTCATTATGAAGTACTTTCTTTGAAAGTAGTTGTTACACACCAGAAAAGGGTTGGGAATAGGTGACATGCCAGAGAACTAGAGATGAGAAAACTTTGTCCTTCTCCTCAAAAAAGGATTTAAAAAATAATTTCCAGGGAACTACAGATCAGTTAGCCTGACTTCAGGACCAGCAAAAATATCAGAATGGATTACAGAGGAGTCTGTTTGAAAGCATCTTTGTAAAAGTGACATGATTAGAGGAGCCAGCATGAGTTTATCAAGAACAAATCTTTGAAAACTAATCTAGTATAATTTTAATTGTGTCACTGGTGGGAATACTATAAATATTGTTTATTTCATTTTCAGTGATGCATTTTTAAAAGTCCCCTGTTATTTTTTGATGAGCAAATTGATTAAAGGTGATTAGATGGGAATACTGTCAGATGGATCCATAATTGGTTAGACAAATGCATTCAAAGAGCAATAATCAATGTCTGGCCTTCAAACTGGCGGGGGTTTGAGTAGAGTATCGCAAAATATCGTCAGTTTTTTAAATCAATTATATAGATTATTGGTTAGAAGAAATAAGGTTTCTTATCAAATTACCAGATATACAGGAACAGAGTTCTAAAGTATCCTGATGAAATTAGGTATAAAAACATGAGATTAATACAAAATTCTGCATTTAGGCTACAAAAAAAACAAATATACATCTAGGATGGAGGAAACATGGTTTTGCACAACTAAATGTGATAAGGATCTTGGGATTGTTGTTGATTAAAAGTTGAATGTGACCCAGCAATATCATGCCATAGCAAATAATACTCTAGCCTGCATTAACTGAAATATAGTTTCCAAGACCAGGGAAGTACTAACACAACTATATTCACTACCCAGGCTGCACCTGGAGTACATCATTTAAGCAAAGATACAGAGAAGTTGGAGAAGATTCAGAGATGTGCATCAAAGAATGCAAAAAGTATTGAAGACAGAAAATAAGAGAAAAGATTGAGGGATCTGGCCATGTTCATTGACTTGCAGACAATTCAACCATTGAAGCACAGGACATAACAATGCTATGTTTTTCACTACCAACAACAACTACAACTCCCTCCTCCAATAAAAGAAAAGTTCCTCTGCAAATAATATCTCTCTTGACAACAACAAGAAGAATAACTTTATTTTTCTACCCCACCTCCATCTCCCTGAAGGGACTCGGGGTGGCTTACATGGGGCCAAGCCCAAGGCAAAATACAATTAAAAGCAAAGCAATAACAATTAAAACAGCATAAAACAGCATAACAATAATAACAAGCATCAAAAGCAACAACAGACTAATTTTGGAGAGGGGAAAGAGGACCACTATGTAAGCTGGTTAAAGAATAAGGTGGTTCAATAAGGTGGATAGCAGCGTATAATAACATAGGAAATAGCATGGAAACAGAGCAATTTAACAGGATCAATTCAGTTTAACTTGAATATATATATAGTAATGTAATACAGGAATTCAGAATCAGGTCATGATTCAGGTCATGATATAAGTAATCTGTCACAGGGGTCGTCAGTCGAATGCACAATGAAACATCCACGTCTTTAATTCCTTACAGAATGTGGCTAGGGAGGGTGCCAGCCTCCCTGGGGAGGGAGTTCCAGAGATGAGGGGCCACCACTGAGAATGCCCTTTCCCTCATCCCCACCAACCGCACCTGAGATGGGGGTGGGAGTGAGAGAAGAGCATCCCAGGAGGATCTTAAGGACCGTGTGGGCTCGTAGGGGAGGATGCAGTCATGAAGATAGGCATGTCCTGAACTATTTAGAGCTTTATAGGTAATAACCTGCACCTTGAATTGGGACCAGAAACTTATCGGCAACCAGTGGACAACAGATAAGAGTCTTCAGAATTAACCCAACACCAAGCCCACAACAGAAGTTTATTCTTGACATTGTCCAAGGCAGACATTAATTACTGCTTCACATCCCTTACACCAGCCCCACTGCTTGGTCTCTCATTGGTGGTGTGCACTCACATCTCAATGTCATTCATTTTACAGTCCTTAAGGGATAAGTATTCAGAAATGGCAAGAACTCTAGTTGCCACATAATTTTTTTGGGAGGGGGGGGGAGGGACACAGGCTATATGTTCCCTCCCATACATCACAATGACCAGAAGTGCCATAGTGCACACAATTTCAAATTAGATACAAATATAACAAGGAAAACAAGTAGGACTCAAACATTTTAAACTATTAAAAATCTAAATGGAATGATATGATTGCAATAACGCCTACAACTTTTCTATAGATAGCTACTGCCCATAAATTTCTTCCATACATCACACAAACTGATACTCTTTAATGAATAAAGTAAGTACCTGCACATCTAAGTAATTGAAACAAGATACTTTTATATTACCCATATTTTTATGATCAGCAAGTGATTTACTTATATGCAAATAAGATAAACACATACAAATCAAAGTACAAATTTTATGAAATGGCTTGTAGTGACAGCGAAATAGCCATTTGATTTGCATACAACAAATAGAAATCAGTATAAAATATATGTCTGCAGGAGAACTTAAATAGAAGTGGTTCCATTAAAAAAAAAGAAAAGCAGAGATAATCTTAAATGGCATTTTTCATAATTTGAATGGAAGTTTGTCATTGACTTGTGCAGGCAGGCACATGTGATTATGTGTTTTAGCAATGGTGTGACCCACCTCGAGCTGTGAGCAGAGGCGGGTAAAGGATTAAATTATTATTATCATTATTATACAAATGTAATAATGTACAGAGATGCAAAGACATAACATAAGGTGCAAACATGAGAATTATAGTATAAATCATGGTAATAACAATACTTTTCAACTGCATTGCTTTTTGGTAGATTCATAACAAGTTCCCATTTTCACAAATAATGAATCAGAATTGCTTTGTGGAAAGATATGGCTACGACTCTTGGTAGATCCAAGTGACAGAGGCATTTGGCACTGCACATGAGTCCAGACCTGGGCACAGATCAACCTGTCGACTGATTGATGAACTTGCCACATCCGATCCACACCAAATCCCAGGTGGAATATCCACTGTACAAAATGCCTCATTTTGGCCCAGACTCTTTGGTATGCCTGGAGAGAGGTGCCCATGATGCATCCTGTGGAATGGTTATGCCGTAGTTTGACCGTACCATGCCCCACCCGGGTATCCATATGGACCCCCACAATAGCCCAGTGCCCCAAGACATAGGACTCCTTTTCCCAGGTTCAAGACCCATGCCAACTGCCTGACCTAAGAGCTGTGATGAAGAGGAAAAAGGACTACAGGGAACAAGAGTGGGCCACTGGTTTGGAGATGACTAGTTTGGTTGGCCAGAACTCCCGAATTTAAAGGGTTACGGCCAACCTGAGTGAAAATAACTCTGGATGTTTCGACTCAGGTCAACCAGCATCCAGTCCATCAATTTGAAGCAGGCATGTCTACCCTAACAGGCTGGCCTTTTCAGCATTTCCCAGTACATTTGAAATGCAGGAAAGATGGACACTGGGCAGTGCAGCCACTGATGCCATTTTACACCATCTGATAACTCATCCCCTTACCTCATAACAGCCCCAGTCCATTGGCGCCATTTATTTTTAGTTGTGACTTATTTACAACCCCTCTCTTTCTCTTGCTCTAGTTCATTATTCTCTGAGTTTAGAACATTATATTTCTAAAATGATGTGCCCATGTTAGGTCTTGTTTCTTTTAACTTTTAATATTTTAAACAAAAGCTTAAAGCTTTCTGTAGTGGTAGGAAATTTAGAAGCATTTTCTACCCTTTATTTTCCTATTTTGATTTGTTTTTAATAGCAACCCATATACGTGTCAGTTTTGCACACTCACATCACTAGATGTGAGCCCACCTCATAAAAATAGCACTGCTATGTTCCCAAAAGTAACACATTACATAACTTTCTTACTTGTAACATATTAATTAGAAGCTCAGTTCTCTTCATATCTTACATTCTATTCTAGACTAGAATATATTTTATGGAAACCAACAGAGGAAAAGGTCATGTTTGAAGGGAAGATAAACATGCATTCTTCCTCCACACAGCTTTCTGCCAGAGCGGGCAAGAACATTTCCACTGCTGTTAACTTTTGATTGCATTCTCTTCTTCTCTCCTTCTAAGGACAATGGCAAGGATGGTTAGGGTGATTTTCGGCTTCTTTGCCTTGACTCAAATTGAGCTCCTGGCAGATCAAGTGCTACCTTCAACAAGTGTGTAACAAGGGCAGGTCTGCAAACACAATTCCATTGCTAGTGGTCTGTGGGATATAGCTTTTATTTTTTACAGCCCCACCAACCAGGCTGCTTCAAAATTTCCCAAAACCTTCCAAATCTGAATTATTTTCCAAAAAAATCACCAAATTCCACTAAGGTTTAGCTTTATTCTTACTAATTTTCCCAAATAGCCATAATCACAACAAATAATTTTACCAGAAACTAGAAACTAACCAGATGTGACTTCTGATTGTGATCTATATGAATAAAAAGATGAAAATAGGTCCCTAGACTTATTCCAGTTGTCAGCTCCAGGCTATTCAATCTGCTGCAATGTCATCATTTCAATCAATACAGTTACATCATTATAAATCAGGGGTCCTCAAACTTTTTAAACAGAGGGCCAGGTCACAGTCCCTCAAACTGTTGGACGGCCAGATTATAATTTTAAGAAAAAAAAACCATGAATGAATTCCTATGCACACTGCACATATGTTACTTGTAGTGAAAAAACCACTTAAAACAATACAATAATTAAAATGAAGAACAATTTTAACAAACATAAATTTATTAGTATTTCAATGGGAAGTATGGGCCTGCTTTTGGCTGATGAGATAGGGTTGTTGTTGTTGTTGTTGTTGTGTGCTTTCGAGTAATTACAGACTTAGGTTGACCCTGAGCGAGGGCTGGGTAAATTACCTTGGAGGGCTGCACCCAGCCCCTGGGCCATAGTTTGAGGACCCCTGTTATAACTCAATCACTAGAGTTTTGTGTGTGTGTGTATTAGGAGCAACTCGAGAAACGTCAAGTCACTACTGGTGTGAGAGAATTAGCGGTCTGCAAGGTCGTTTCCCAGGGGATGCCCGGATGTTTGGATGTTTTACCATCCCTATGGGAGGCTTCTCTCATGTCCCCGCATGGAGAGCTAGAGCTGACAGAGGGAGCTCATCTGCGCCCTCACCAGATTCAAACCTCCGACCTGTCGATCTTCAGTCCTGCCAGCACAAGGGTTTAACCCATTGCACCAGGGGTTCCTAAGTAGCAGTAGATCTGTTGTTGTCTTTGGAGTGTATTGGATGGAGTGAGAGGATTCTTTTTCTATGTTTACTGGAAAGAAGCCTTATATGTTCTTGGTTACCTTCTTAATCGCTGTTTTGAACTTTTCCCTACCTGGCCCATTGTTTCCTGCCATTGCCATAAACAAGAATGTTTGCCAGTATTGAGAACTGATGGCAAAAAGGATAGAGCTTTTGGGCACCTGAAAGCTACAGGTTATTCATAAGGGAAGCATGATGAAAAGACTTCTGAGACATCAGCCAAGCAAAGTCAAGCAACCACTAAACTTTCTCAAGTCTATTCCATTTTGTTTGCTTCCATCTGCAGTTGTGAGCAGTACTTTTAAATCTACTGCTAAAACAGGGAGTAAAAATAATGGATACTATTTTCCTAAGTAATCTTGTTAACAAACCACAGTAAATAACTTTCTCTTTGCATGGTGAATTTTTAATTTGTGATGTGCCCCATTTAGCATTGCCATTAAACATGCTTTGTGGCTTTTAATTGGTTTCCTTATCAAGGCTAGGAAAAGGGGGGGCGGGCAGTGTAGGAACTGTTGAACTAATCTGTGTGGGCTAATTTGTTTGCCTAATATCAATTCCAGAAAAAAATGTCATATGTTCCAGGCGGTGAGTGTGGCAGAAAATGTGTGTGAAAGGAACACAACCGAAAGCTCAGCACAGGAACAAGGGTGATAATTGGGGAGGGGATATAATTAATTGCATTGAAAACGCTGCAAATACAATATTAACTGTATACAAATTAATTAATACTAACTTTATGACAGTTCATTGTTTATGTTTTTTAAAATATTCCAAAACAAATTTCTGTTTATCACCATTTCTGTTTATCAGCATTTGTCAACCTGGGGGTCAGGACCCCTCGGGGAGGGTCACATAGAGGGGTCGCCAAAGACCATCAGAAAACACCGTATTTGATGTTGGTCATGGGGGTCTCCGTGTGGGAAGTTTGGCCCAATTCTATCATTGGTGGAGTTCAGAATGCTCTTTGATTGTAGGTGAACTACAAATCCCAGCAACTACAACTCCCAAATGTCAAGGTCTATTTTCCCCAAACTCCACCAGTGTTCACGTTTGGGTATATTGAGTATCCATGTCAAGTTTGGTCCAGATCTATCATTGTTTAAGGCCACAGTGCTCTCTGGATGTAGGTGAACTACAAATCCCAGCAACAACAACAACAGCAATGTCAAGGTCTATTTTCCCCAAACTCCACCAGTATTCACATTTGGGTATATTGAGTATTTGTGCCATGTTTGGTCCAGATCTATCATTGTTTGAATCCACAATGCTCTCCGGATGGAGGTGAACTACATCTCCAAAACTCAAGGTCAGTGCCCACCAAACCCTTCCAGTATTTTCTGTTGGCCATGGGAGTTCTGTGTGCCAAGATTAGTTCAGTTCCATCATTGGTGGAGTTCAGAATGCTATTTGATTGTAGGTAAACTACAAATCCCAGCAACTACAACTCCCAAATGTCAACTCCCAACTCCCAATATTTTCCTCAAACTCCACCAGTGTTCATTTTTGGGTATATTGAGTATTTGTGCCAAGTTTGGGCCAGATCTATCATTGTTTGAGTCCACAGTGCTCTCTGGATGGAGGTGAACTACATCTCCAAAATGCAAGGTTAATGCGCACCAAACTCTTCCAGTATTTTCTCTTGGTCATGGAAATTCTGTGTGCCAAGATTGGTTCAATTCCATCGTTGGTGGAGTTCAGAATGCTCCTTGATTGTAGGTGAACTACAAATCCCAGCAACTGCAACTCCCAAGTAGCAAAATCAATCCATCCCCTAACTCAGTATTCAGATTTGGGCGTATTGGATATTTGTGCCATATTTGGTCCGGTGAATGAAAATACATCCTGCATATCAGATATTTACATTGCGATTCATAACAGTAGCAAAATGACAGCAATGAAGTAGCAGCGAAAATAATTTTATGGTTGTGGGTCACCACAACATGAGGAATAGTATTAAGGGGTTGCGGCATTGGGAAGGTTGAGAAACACTAGTTTAGCTGAACTGATTTTAAAATAAACAATGAAAAAGATGTCGTCAGATGAACATTTTTTCAAGAACCAACCAGGAAATATATTTTCATTTGACAAAAGTTGTGTGACTGTCACAAAGTGCCGTGCACTGCTTTCAGTACATGTCGCAATGTATCTTAAATATTCCTGTGATTTCCAAATGCCACCTGTTAAACCAAAATCGGCAAAAACAACCGGGGGAGATGGGAGAAGTTCCTGCTAAACAATTTGAAATCCAAACAGACTTTTGATTTGAGGGGAAGGAGGCTTCTGCATGCAACTGACAGAAACGAAAGGTCAGGCTGCTGAAAACATTGCTCCCTCCACAACAATACCCACTCACTGTCTGTCTTCCTCAGCGCAAGCACAAAACGATATCAGTTATGTTATGTGCAGCATGCAATCTGTATTCTTTCTCTCAGATCTGAATTTCAAATAGTGGGAAGCTTAAGTGATTCTGCACTGTTACTGTTCTGCACTGTTGCTTCCTCTCCTCAATTAATGATCTGCATTGCCCAGCTAGTGGGGAATGTCTTGATGAACAAAGAGAAAAAGTCAGTGTTAAAAAAATCAGTGGTATTTACAAGTTTGCTCAGTCCACAATTTCCAGTGTATTCTGTTAAGGAAAACTACCATGTGGTGTTGAATTCCAACACATTCCAGTTCTGGAGGAAAGAAAATTCTAATTTGGGTGCAAGTTCTTTGGATATGTGGCCAAAGAGAACATCAGATTTCTTATGGCATGTGCTTTACATTCATTTTGTTTTGTGTATTTTGATATGCATTTTATGCAGGTATGTTTTAATATGCGTACTTTGCAGAGTGTTTTAAAATGGCTGTATGTTTGTTTCTGTTTTAGTAATGCTGTAACCCACCTCGAGCCATGAGGAGAGGCAGGCAAGAAATAAAACTATTATTATTTGAAACACAACAAGCTGAGTCCACAGCAGACAAGATCACTCTGCTGGCTGTTGTATTGGATCACATGTCAGACACTTCCCAAGTGTCTAGGAGTGTGTGATGTATCAGCGAATACTGCGTGCACATCCCAGTAAGGTGGCCTTTTGCAGCTGACAGATGGTAATTTTGTCAGTGCCAATTGTGTTTAAGTGTAGGCCAAGGTCTTTAGGCACTGCACTCAGTGTACTGATCACCTCTGGGACCACCTTTACTGGCTTGTGCCAGAATCTTTGCAGGTCAATCTTTATTATTATTATTATTATTATTATTATTGACACAAAATCACAGAATGTCACAGCAAACGAGATCTATATGCTGGATTTCGTATCACAAAATCACAAGTTGAACACTTCCCAAACATCTAGGACTGGTGTGATGTATTTTCGAATGATGTGCGCAGATCCAAGTAAGGTGGCCTTTTGCAGTGGACAGATTGTGATTTTGTTGATGTTTATTGTTTCCAAATGCCGGCTGAGATCTTTTGGCACAGCACCCAGTGTGCCAATGACCACCTGTACTGGCTTATTCCAGAGCCTTTGCAGTTCGATCTTGAGGTCTTGATAGCAGCTGAGTTTTTCCTGTTGATTTTCCTCAATGCGACTGTCAACTGGTATGGTGACATCAATAATCCAGACTTTTTTCTTTTCCGCTATTATTATTATTATTATTATTATTATTATTATGTATCATTATTAATAATAAATTATTATTATTATTATTATTATTAATTATTATTATTACATGAAAAACATTTTGCTGATATAGGTCCATATATCCAGTAGTGTGCTATTTTAAAAGCCCCCCTTCTCTAATTCTCAACGAATACAAAAGGAAAATATCAATGGGTTTAATTTTTGAAACATGCCACTGCTTTTAGAGGCTAGGCAAAGGTAAAGGTTTTTCCCTGACCTTAAGTCAAGTCGTGTCCAACTCTAGAAGATGGTGCTCATCTCCATTTCTAGGCCAAAGAACCGGCGTTGTCCATAGACAACTCCAAGGTCATTACTGTATGGAACGCCGTTACCTTCCTGCCAGAGAGGTACCTATAGATCTACTCAAATTTGCATGTTTTCGAACTGCTAGGTTGGCAGAAGCTGGGGCTAACGGCGGGAGCTCACCTCATTCCCTGTATTCAAACCACCAGATTTTCGGTCAGCAAGATCAGCAGATCAGTGGATTATGCCACCATACCACCAAGGGGCCCTTTCAGAGACTACTGACATACAAAGATACATATATATGCATTAAGCTGGAATAATGTTTCACAATTCCACAATTTCACAAGCATGTGGACAATTTTAACATGCAGGTATTCTGGCCACCAGGGGAGCTGTCGCTTCACTGTCCATTTGTGACACTGATGAAGTACTTCCTCATTCTTTGCATGCTTGCTGGAGATTTTTATGGTGCCATAAATTAGCCTTCCCGCATAAGCAGTACCTAAATTTTTTACTTGACAGATGCAACTGTCTTCCGGGCTGCAAAGGTCGACAGCAAGCTACACAAATTAGTTGGAAGCTTACTCCAACCTGGGCAGGGTTCAAACTCATGACCTTTTGGTCAGTAGTGATCTTAGTGCAGCTGACTCCCAGCCAGCTGCACCACAGTCTCAGTGCACCACAGTCCCTGGTATGCTTACTTTTTCTCCTCATATCAATATTTCTTTTTTATTTCTTTTAAAATATTCTGTAACTGAGTTCCAATTAGTTTCTTTTCTAGAGTTTTCTTTATTTCTGGAGATCAGGAATGTAAATTTGTCCCTATTTCTTATGTCTTGAATTTTTATCATCCAGTCTCCCTCTTCTGGTATCTCTTTACTTTTCCATAATCTTGCGTAGCACAGCCTTCCCGCAGTATTTAATAAGAATAATAACTTATCCTTATTTTAGTCTATTTTTTGTTCATGTATCCCCAATAGGAAGGTTTCCGGTTTTAGCGGTATCTTTACCTCTAAAATTTCTTGAATATTTTTCTGGATTTTCTTCCAATAATTTTTTGGTTTGCTACACGTCCACCACATGTGGAAGTATGAGCCTTCTATTTTCCTGCATTTGTGTTTTTACAATATTTCCCAATTTTCTGTGGTGTCATATATCACTTGTTGTTGTTCATTTGCTCAGTCATTTCTGACTCTTAGTGACTTCATGGACTAGTCCATGCCAGAGCTCCCTGTCGGTCGTCACCACCCCCAGCTCCTTCAAGGTCAATCCACTTCAAGGATACCATCAATCCATCCATTTTGCCCTTGGTCGGCCCCTCTTCCTTTTTCCTTCCATTTTCCCCAGCATCATTGTCTTCTCTAAGCTTTCCTTTCTTCTCATGATGTGGCCAAAGTACTTCATCTTGGCCTCTACTATTCTTCCCTCCAATGAGCAGTCAGGCTTTATTACTTGAAGTATGGACTGGTTGGATCTTCTCACTGTCCAAGGGTTATACCACTTACCACTTACATGCCATCTTTATCCAATTTTCTTTCAAATCTATCGCACAAGTATATTTTAATTTTTTATTCCATATTTCTTCCCATTCTTCTTTTCTAATATTCCTTCCTACATTTTCTTTCCATCTTTTCATACATTCCTTTTCATTTTCCCTATCTGTGGACCATTCTAATAGTTTCTTGTAAATGAGGAGGAATGATTTCAAGGTGGAGCTGATTACACAGGAGGTCCTGGAACTGAGTCAAGGCGTTGACAGTGCTTACACATACTGCAGAGCATAGTTTCAACCTAGTTCCAGGATCCGCAGTATTCACAATGTCACAGCCATGAAGCTTTCAGGATTTTTTCCCCCAACTCCTCCTGCCACAATGCACATGTGCAGATTGTTGAAGTACCTGTCTCTTAATTGCTTTCACCATGTGATATGGTTTATAGTGAAGTACACTGATGTTCTATTTCAGAGTATGCTCTAACTATGCATATCATTGTTTCAAGCCCTAAAGGATGTTTGTGTTAGAGATTCTTCATCTTCGGAAGAGGAAGGGGAGCAGGGAAGTGCTCAGGAATTGGAGGGAGAAGAAGAAGACGACGAGGAGGGTTTGAAAGTGCCCACATTTCTAGAGATACAAAAAGAGACAGAGCACAGACGGCGTTCAGCCAGAATAGCTGCTAAAAACGCTGAGCTAATTGGGAGATGCCCTAGCACCTCCTGCGTGGGGAATTCAGGGCTATAAATCAGAGGCAGTCAGCTTTCGCTGGTAACAACGACCCTGATACTGATGTTTTCACTCCAATGGAATCTGCTTTGTGTCTGCTGCTAAAGACTTAGTTCATTGCCTGCTGTCTGATGGAAGACTGGTGTTTCTTTTGGGATTTTGTAAGAGACTTTAATTTGTGTCTGGATTAAGATTTCCTTGTTTTCTCTTGCACTTTTCAATAGCATTTGCTTATCCTTTGTGTTTGCTGAAGTAAAGCGTTTTTCTTTTACTTGCACATTGTCTAAAGGCCGTTTTTGAAGGGCAACTCAGGACAGTTTGCAACCTACAGTATCTAAATGCAATGCTGTCAAACTGCCTTCAAATTGTATTAGGTATTCAGTAGTAAGGGTAAAGGTTTTCCCCTGACATTCTGGGCTCATCTCTATTTCTAAACTGAAGAGCCAGCATTGTCCGTAGACACCTCCAAGGTCATTCGGCCGAAATGACTATACGGAGCACTGTTACCTTCCCAACGGAGCAGTACCTATTGATCTATTCACATTTGCCTGTTTTCAAACTGCTAGGTTGGCAGAAGCTGGGGCTAACAGCGGGAGCTCACCCAGCTCTCTGTTTAGCCTGAAGAAGAGAAGGCTGAGAGGGGATATGATAGCCATGTGTAAATATGTGAGAAGAAGCCACAGGGAGGAGGGAGCAAGCTTGTTTTCTGTTTCCCTGGAGACTAGGACGCAGAACAACGGCTTCAAACTACAAGAGAGGAGATTCCATCTGAACATGAGGAAGAACTTCCTGACTGTGAGAGCCGTTCAGCAGTGGAACTCTCTGCCCCGGAGTGTGGTGGAGACTCCTTCTTTGGAAGATTTTAAACAGAGGCTGGATGGCCATCTGTCAGGGGTGATTTGAATGCAATATTCCTGCTTCTTGGCAGGGGGTTGGACTGGATGGCCCATGAGGTCTCTTCCAACTCTTTGATTCTATGATGCTATGACCTGCGACCTTTAGGTCAGCAAGTTCAGCCAAAAGGCTACTTCTGCTACTGCCTATATACTTATTTTGGCTTTAGGTAACATCCTATCTCCTGTCTATGTTCAACAACAACTTTGGTTAAATCTGAGCATGTCACCTTATCACCATACTCCCAAGTTTTGCATTTCTGTAGTTATTTATACACACAGTCCACCTAGAAAAATGTGTCCCTATGCACTTTACTCCATGCATCTAAAGGACTAGATTGACAACCTCATCACTCAGCAAATTCAGTGTCCCACGTCCCACGCCGGCCATCACATGTCATGGGACTTCCTGCGGAGGCTCGGCCTCAACTGGGGTAGAGGCATCCTTGGATGCTTCCCTCACAACACAGGAGACTTCCAATGGAGGCTCCAGTGGAAGTGTGATGCGGAAAGCATTGCTGAGAGGGAGCTGCATACAGGGTGATGGATTTGTCCTGCTGCTCTTCTCTTTCCTCCGCGTGGCCAGGCCATGAGTCAAGAAAACCTTATGCCACCAACTTTGTTTTCCCAGTTAGTCTCTAAGGTGCTACAAGATCCTTTTGCATACATTTATTTGACTTGCTTGCTTTTGTTCTTGTTTGGCTCAGATCATTTATATCACTAAAATAATTATTCTACTCTTCAAAAAAGTATTGAGCTTACCTTTTCTTTGGCTCCTTTGTAAGTTAAACACACCCAAAACAGGTGGTATTTTATTATATTGATCGATCCACATTATCTGCTTTGAACTGGATTATATGAGTCTACACTGCCATATAATCCCATTCAAAGCAGATAATCTGGATTTTATAAAATAGTGTAGAAGGGACCCAAGATGCAGAAGCCTGTGTTCCCTTGTAATGACAGACATACACAGGCCCTCCAAATGTTTCAGGTAGTTGTCAGGAACATAAACAAAGGATACATAACAAACTCATTAGCATGTAAAGTACAAATTGTTCACTATGCTGCCCACAAGATATACAATCACACATAATCATTTTGTGGTTAAATGAACTGGCAGAAGGCACTGCTTAGAAGAAAATTTAATTTCTCTCTGCCTTTTAAAATAATGCCAAAATGTTAAAGTCAAATAATCCCATCTGGCAAAAACTGGTCCTAATGAAAAAGGAACGCCTAGCAACTAATTTATCAATGTTGGTTGAACAATCCATGCTGTTTTGTTGTTTTTATTATTCCAGATAGGGCACAATGAAGGCCAGAACCCTGTTAGTCATTCTCTGCACTGCTTTCCAATGCAACCAGAGATTTAAACAATGCAAGAGAAAACATAAAACAGTCATCCTGAAGTATACTTTACAACTAAAACTGACAAGCCCCATCAGAATGGCTAAAAATGTGATATAACATACAAAGCCCAGCCATTAGATATACACTCTGAGCAGGAAACACACACTTTTGCAAAGGCCTGAAATCATGGGTTAAAAAAAGGAAAACTCTATATACTCATGTAGAAGTCTAGAAATTTTAGTCAAAAATTAACCCTAAAAGCCTGCATTGATTTATCCACGGATCAATGTAAGTACTGAACATTACCTCTGATGAAAACGGAATATCACTTTCTCAGAGGACAGAGGTCAAAGGTGAAAGCTCGGTCCATCCTGGGAAAACCTAAAAGAAGCACTGACCCCATCTAATCTCTCCACCATGGGCCGCTTCTGGACTTTTTGAATGCCTGAGAATGGAAATGGCCATTGCTGATTCCTAAGATGGCACTGGTGATTTCGTCTTTTCACACAATGACCCTGGACTTATCTACTAGTTGTATCAAATTCATAATTTTGGCCCCAGAAATTCAGTTTATACATGAAGTCTGTTTATACCAGAATATATATGTGTATCCTCTTTATTCCAATCATTTGTTTATAAAACCTTTAGACTTTTGATGCATTTATTTATTTATTTATTTATTTTGGGCTTTTATATCCCGTCCTATCTCAACCTCAAGGGACTCAAGACGGCTCTTGTACAAATCTGCCCAACAAAGAGTGAACATCTTCTAGAACAGTGGTTCTCAACCTGTGGGTCCCCAGGTGTTTTGGCCTACAACTCTTAGAATTCCCAGCAAGTTTACCACTTATAGGATTTCTGGGAGTTGACGGCTAAAACATCTAGGAACCCACAGGTTGAGAACCACTGTTCTAGAAGTACCTCTTAAATTCTCATCTCTATGGGAGATGCAAAGCTTGAGAAAATGACACTAAAGGGGAATAGCAGGTACCATATGAGAAGGTCACTAGGAATAAGCAAAAAGTGGGAAAGACCAGAAGGATACTAAAAATAAAGCAGGATATAGTAGAGAACCAACCACTGCAATAGGCAAAAAATATACAGTAGAGTCTTGCTTATCCAAACTTCACTCATCCAACATTCTGGATTATCCAATGCAGTCTGCCTCCCACCTGGATCCACTGCTGTTTCAATACATTGTGATGTTTGGTGCTAGATTCGTAAATACAGTAATTACTACATAACATTACAGTGTACTGAACTGCTTTTTCTGTTGATTTGTTGTAAAACATGCTGTTTTGGTGCTTAATTTGTAAAATCATAACGTAATTTGACGTTTAATAGGCTTTTCCTTAACCCTTCCTTATTATTCAACATTTTCACTTATCCAACATTCTGCTAGTCCATTTATGTTGGATAAGGGAGACTCTATTGTATATACATAAACCCTAAATGCCAATCAGTGCAGCAGAGCCAATCTAATCCAGTCTTCTTCTGGATCACATTGAAAGTCTGGCAACTCATATTTTTCAATGGATATTCTAATGCAGATTCTAATCCCCAGGCAGTCTTGCCTTAAAGCAGCCTTCTCCAATTTAGCACTCCTCCCAGGTGTTGGACCACAATCCTCTCATTATCTCCAGCCAGCATATACTTGTATTAAGTAGGGGACAGCAATTTGTAAGGAGATGCTTCCAAATTGTATAATCAGGGTACGGAATCAATTTCTAACCCCATACAGTAGTCCACAAAAGCTTAGGGTATTTTCTGCAGGAGTGCTTAAAGAGTGAGTGAGGTCAGTTTTGTTTACAGTCAAGGAGGAAGCCTGGAGCACATAATCTAAGAACTCAGTCCACTTCTGGCATTCTTACACTGTACCTTGTTGGCACATGTATCAACAAGGTACAATATCAGGGTTTTTTTGTAAGTAACTTTCTGTGTGATGGAGGCTCCTTCTTTGGAGGCTTTTAAGCAGCACTGGGAGGCCCCAGTGGTGCAGTGGATTAAACTGCTGAGCTGCTGAGCTTGTTGACCGAAAGGTCACAGGTTTGAATCCTGGGAGCGATGTGAGCTTCCGCTGTCAGCCAATCTAGCAGTTCGAAAACATGCAAATGTGAGTAGATCAATAGGGACTGCTCTGGCAGGAAGGTAATGGTGCTCCATGCAGTCATGCCGGCCACACGACCTTGGAGGTGTCTACGGCCAACGTCAGCTCTTCAGCTTAGAAATGGAGATGGGCACCAACCCCTAGAGTTGGACAAGACTGGACTTAATGTGAGGGGAAAACCTTTACCTTTACAAGCAGAAGCTGGATGGCCATGTGTTGGGGGTGCTTTGAATGTGATTTTCCTGCTTCTTGCCAGGGGGTTGGACTGGATGGCCCACGAGGTCTCTTCCAACTCTATGATTCTAATATTTTAATTGTGCAAATCAACTGTACTGAATATTTCTTATTTTTTATTATGTTGAGAGAGAGAGAGAGAATAGGACTGAGGAATATGAATGCATGAAGTTGTCCTCATCCTCCAATACCTTCCTCAAAGTTACCTTTGATTCCACTGTTGCATGGGCAGTATTTCTTCAATATACACAAGAATCAAGTTTTAAAATGATTTTTAAAGCAATCTGGACTTCTTCTGTGTTAAACATTTCCCTACCCACCCTCTGCCTCTATCAATGAGGATATTATGCCATCTTTCAAATTTGTGCAGGTAACTTCGAGGGCAGGGGCTCAGAGCAGGACTTCTTTAGAGATTATTCCATGTTTGTTCTCTTTTAAATGAATCTCCAACTGCCTGCTGGCAACTGGCAGATATTGCTTATTTATCATGACTTTTTCTGCCCATATATTTGATTTTGTTGAATCAACAAACAGAGCGTGGCAGGGGTAGTGCAAAAGACTTTCACTGAAGATGTAGTAGGAACATGTTTCTATCTCTGCTGACCAAACAATGCCAGGTGATAGAAAATTACAACAACCACAGAGACCTGGAATTATATTAAACTGGAAAACTGAAACATTTGCTTTTGTCGCTTTTCTGTTCAGAAGGGTTCTGAAAACATGCTCTTCCTGCTCATAGTACTTCTTCCTGGCTTGAAAGGGATAAGAACCAGAAGAAACTAGAGTATTTTTAGAATTAATGCCTTGGCTGTGTGAGAGTGAGGAGATATGAGGAATGAGAAAGGAGCAATTCACTCTCTTACTTCGAAAAGATTTGGAAGGAACAATGCTTCTTCTTCCAGAACAATATATATTTTTTATACTGGTGACAGCCACTGACCTTCCAGCGTTTCCAGCCAGCAAAGCTTGCCAATTACTTTGACCTGCAAGGGCCTTTCATGAAAATACAGTAATTTCAAATCAGTTGTAACTCAATGTTGAATGACAGATCAGAAAGGGAAAAGCTTTTCAGGTAATTAGTAGATCAGAGGTAACATTGTATTTCTGTGTAATTTTTAAGACTAATTCCGTGAGGCGGATGCTTGGTTAATTCCAGATGACATGTTGTACTTCCTAACTACTGCTTCACTTTAACCATTTTGCCACACCATAAACCAACAATGGAAATCGGCTTCTAACAGTAAGCTTGTTTTAAAGGAATAGTCTCAACCATTTGAGCTAAAACTCATTTGTACACATGATGAAAATATGGTAAGGCAGACAGGAGGGAGAACAGGAGACTACTTTTTTGTTTGCAAAAGAGTTTTGCACTCGTCCTTTGTTATTTTAGAAAAGGTGGGGCTAAGACCGAAGTCAAGGTTGTCACAAGGGTAGCCAGCCTTGAATATTTTCCTCCTCATCCTCTGAGAGCATCTCTAATTACATTCACCCTGCTACTTGAAAAAGAAATCACATTTCTCTTCTTTCCCAAGGACTGAGAAATGCAATGCCACCAAAGTACAAATATTTCCTTGAGGGAACGACATCTGGATTCACAGCAACAAATGAACAAGAATACATCAGTTGCTCTATAAACCGATCATCTGGAAAGCCTGATACAGCTGTTTTTGTAACTTACCACCAGATTGAGGGGAGGGGAGCTTTGATCTAGGCTTTTCTTTGGGGAATCAAAGCAAAGATGATTTACTTAGGTTTAAGTTTCTTAAAAGAGTGATAGAAGAGGACAATCAATGTTCATTAGCGCACAATGCTGGTATATCTAAGATGCACATTTGAAATGGAAGGGGTGAGGAAAATGATGCTAACTACATTACTTACTGCTTAAACAAGCCATAAGCAAACTTTTTTGACTTGGGGCTGCACTGTGGGCCCGGTTGGGAGGGGAGGGCCGGGCCAGGAGGGAGGGAGGCTGGGCACACGCTAGGTGGGGAGGGCCCGGGAAAGGACAGGCCAGGAGGGGACAGGGCAGGGCCTGGATCATACTCAGGTTGTCCTCCCAGCATAAGAACAGGGTTGCTCATAAAATCCTCCTTCTCATCCTCCTCCCTTATCCTCAGGCTGTTCTCTTGGTATTATGCCGGAAGAATAGCAAGACAGGCAGCAGCTGAGTGTGTTCTCGATGGCTCTCAGCCACTGCATGCCTTCCTCAAGCCATCCTCCCAGCATAAGGATGGGGTCGCCCACACTGTCCTTATGCCAGGAGGAGGATGAGACACATGATGGCTGGGAGCATTCCAGAGGGCTCTCAGCTGCTACGTGCTTTCCTCCCCCATCTTTTTGGCATTAGGATGTAGCGGGCCACTGTGTCCTTATGCCAAGAGGACAGGGAAAATGATGCAGCCACCCTGGATGCAGCCACCCAGGAGGCTGCCTCCAGGCCCTAGGTCTTAAGATTGCCCATGCCTGGCTTAAATTGATAATACAGGGGGGAGACTAAGTGGGAAAGGAAGTTAACCACAGCCCCAGTGAATTTTAACTACTTCTCAAGAAAAGAAATACTGCCAGCAATGTAAACTTTCTTCCCAAGATACTTGACAACTATGGGCACTTCCACACAGCCCAGTATCTCAGAATATCATGGCAGAAAATCCCACAATATCTGCTTTGAACTAGGTCATCTGTGTCCACGCTGCCATATATTGAAGTTCAAAGCAGAAAATGTGGGATTTTCTTCAGCTGTGTGGAAGAGGCCTAAGGTATAGGTTTCATCAGAGCCACGTAGGCTCTGATGAAACCTATATATTATGGCTGAAAAGTAAACATCTACATACCTCCACCCTGCTGTTAATAGGGTTTTTATAAGACATAGCAGCAAGGGACTCATATAGTGCAAGAGGTAGCATGGCATTAATTCACACAGCCAACGCACTGCCATATTTCCAAATAATTTCAAATATCATCACCGTTATGTCCGCTGTGTCACCTTTTCTGTGAGCAGATACCTAGATTGCCACTCTATCCATTGAATAGATGGGGAAAATTATTTCATTGCTTCTGTACTTTTTTGGATTCTTTCTGAGAGCAATGGCTTGATACAAATGTTAACTATATACAGAATAACATTTTTTCACACACAGGAGATGCCAAGTGGACTGCTGATTAGGAATATAATGAACCTGTGCCACGGGGAAATTCAAGCAGAGTGCTTCAATATCCTTTAGAAGAACTCAGAAAAAATACCATGAATACTTTAATCAGGGATGGAAGGATGGTGCTTAAAAGAAGAAACACCAGGTGTTCAATTTCCAACAGTTCTTAGGTCCTATATGCTGTCTCTTTGTAGGTGTTTCATCTGCATATCAATCAATACACAATGATGCTAACCAGCCCCATACTCTGTATCTTCAGGGAATATCTTCATGTGGCTTACTTGCGTAGTTTCTGCCCACAGGCAGATGGAAGGGCTGGTGGAGAGAAGGATACTACCTGTGCCTACAGAGACCATAAAAGTAGGTCCACATAAAAACATTGTGAGCAGAATGTGAAAGGCATTAATAAGCCTTGCAAGCACAGCCCTAACCTGCCATTGAGTAGTTGCTCTGCATATTAATAGAATATTGGTATAGGACTCTTCAAGCAAAGAAAGAAACCTGGGGCACAGCTAAGCTGATGAAGCAGTTGGGACCAGTAAGGAAAGGCTGGCCAGAGCTTCCCTGGATCCCTTAACATACCATGAGGGAACATAAGCAAAATCCTTTCTGTAGCAACGTGTCAAATTCAGTCAATACATTGAAGTGGCAACAAAATCTCTACACCACCATCACTCACCCAGCCTAAGACTGGGTGAAACAATTTCATATGCTTAGTTTAGCGCTGTATGTTGAGCATACAAAACTTCACTGTATCAGCAGCAGCATCACAAAAGCATCACAAGTTCACTTATCTTCCACTGACCTTCTTCCAAATCCCCATCCCCTGGTTTGTTATGATATTTGGCCTTTTGCTATTAGTGCCATTCAAATGTTTCAGGGATACTGAGGCAATGACTTCTTCCGCATATATCTCCACCCATCCACTCACTGCCAAAGTCCTGCCATTTTATTGAATAATTACTCATGCTATTAATGCACCCTGTCTTTACACAAACTATTTCAAAACTAATTCAAGAACAAAGTCATTGCCATACTTAACTAATTAAAAATTAGTTACTTGGAATTCACTCTTTTTACAATAAAACAAACAGAACTAACATTACATATCAATGGATGCATTCACTTCTTTTGCACAGTAATTGTACATTTTAGTTATTTTTATAGAGGTTGCCATATTAAATAGTGGAGAAGGAACATCATACAGTTAAATTCCTGGCTTGTATATGTTGAAGCAATATAGTGGATAGTGTATTTTGTACCATATACACCATTATTCTTTTATCCTTATTTTAAAAAAAAACCATAGAAGTATTTTAGTTGCTTTAAACATCTATAACTACAATGGTAATTGTGCATTATTCGTGGGTGTTGAAACTATAACTACTGTATATACTCATGTATAAGCTGACCTTGTTTATAAGTCAAGAGCAAGACTGGGAATCAAAATTATAGATTTTGATATGACCTGTGCAGAGGAGAAAGTACCAAGGCCACCTCAGGGGGGCAACTGCTCCGGACTACCACCACTTCCTCGCCCAAAAAGGCCAGAAGTAGTGCTACAGTAGAAAGAAGAGAGAGAGAGGTCAATGCTTATTTCCCATTCCCCCAAGACAGACTAAAGGTTTGTCTTTCCCTATTCTATGATTATCTGTCAGGGGTATTTTGATGGTGCTTTTCCTGCATGGCAGGGGGTTAGACTAGGGTTTACCTGAAGTGATTCTATTTCAGGTAAAGGAATAGTACCATTGTGATAAAAATTATGGTGCAATATTCATACTGATCAATAGATATGTCAACCCAGGTTTTGAGGTGTTGATTTTTTAAAAAAATAAAGTTTCTATCATCAAAGTATTTTATAAAGTGCTGTTTAATGTCTTTATAAGGCTCAACTTTAACATTAGTTGCTCCTGTCCCAGAAGAAAAAGAAGAAGAGGAGGAGGGGGGGGGGGAGGAAAACTTTATTTTTATACCCTGCCTGCATCTCCCCGAAGGGATTTGGGGCACCTCACATGGGGCCAAGCCCAAAACAACATACAGTTTAAACAAAGCAAATAAAATACTAAAACAGCATAAAAACAATATCATAAACAATAATAAAACAAGCATCATAGCAACAACCAGAAATACTTCTAGTCTCATTAGTCTCATGGGGGGGGGGGGACTAGAGCAGTTGTGACAGGATTATTGTAACTTTACGTTCAGTAATCAAATACAGAAACTTGATTTTAGGCCATGGGTAGGGACCATCTATCAAAGGAATTGTCGATCAAAAGCACAATGGAATATCCACATCTTTAGTTCCTTCCTTGGGAAGGGAGTTCCAGAGATGAGGGGCCACCACCAAAAATGCCCTTTCTCTCGTCCCCACCAACCACACCTGAGACAGGGGTGGGAGCAAGAGAAGAGCCTCCCCAGAAGATCTTGTGGGCTTGTAGGGGAAGATATAGTCATGAAGATAGGCAGGTCCTGAACCATTTCGAGCTTTATAGGTAATAAATTCTGCACCTTGAATTGGGATCGGAAACTTATTGGCAGCTGGTGGAGGTGTTTAAACAGGGGGGTTGACCACTTCCTGTAACTTGCTCCAGTTAACAATCTGGTTGCCGACCTTCGCACCAGCTGTAGTTTCCAAATCATCTTCAAGGGCAGTTGCTCATACAAAAGTTGGAAGGATCATACTATTGGGTAGGAAAGGGTGCAAAGGGATGGAAGGAGCCACATCATTACCTCCCTTCTCCTATAACTCAGATGCCACTGTTTGCTTGTCTCTTGATGAAGATAAAGTGCTGAAAGTGAGAACCAAGCAAAAGGTGTCTGAAGCAACAGAAGGGTGCCACAGAACATAAGATGGGAAAGGCAAGAGCTTAGTTGGTCTTGGGAATTTAGTCCTCCTCCTCATACCCCGGTAACTAGATGGGGGCACAGAAGTTTTTCAGCCCTAATGGCTGCATTCATTATTGACCAAGGGGGCATATATAAATGTAAGTTAAACCTCTCTTCTCCACTCATTGCTATGGTGTGGCGGATGTGAAAATCCCAGGTGATTCCTCTAATGATCTATGTAGTCAAGGAATGTATTTTTTCCTCTGCTCAAAAGAAAGGGTGGGATCCATCCAACAGCAAGGGTCAAGCTGAAAGCAGCCAAAGAGGGCATAAAGTCTCAGGGCTGCCAGCTGCACACCTTCTGAATTGTATAGTAAAAAGCTTACTTGAACAGAGCTCTACAAAGGAAGCCTGCCCTTTTTTAAAAAAAAAATCCCTCAAAGCACTTTCTCTTTGCAGTCATAGCCATGACCTCTGGGAGCAGGCGATCCTCTCTCCTCCTGCTCCACCAGTCTACCTGTCAACCATATGTCGAGAGATGACAACATATTGGTATGTATTACTGAAGCTATTTGTAGCAGAAATAAAGTCACATATGGCTCCAAAACAAAAGCAGGGAAGCGGGGGAGAGATGCCTCTTGGGATGTGGCAATTCTTCAACTCTCCCAAACTCAGACAAAACATAACCTTGAAATGAAAAAGAAAGGGGGCAGAGAACCATATGTCACAAAGAAAGAAAAACGATGCCTGCTTAGACAGCTTCAGCGCCTGCGTTTACTTTGCGCCTCATATTTATTGCACTAACAGTGCTGACATGGCAGCATTTTCCGGACTCCTCTCTGTATTTCAATTTAGGGATCTCGACATTCACAGGATTTGTAATTACACTATAAAGACATTGATGAATGCAGCTGGAAACCGAGATGCATTTTACAACTTTTCAAAGGGAAAAAGTAGTAATTCCCTGTGTGCGCGTATGTATCTATTTTAAATAAAATCTGGTTGCAACCATTTTTAAAGGTCTACAATGAGAACCACTGGCTTCCTCCTACTTTTTTAAAAAAAATTCTGACTTAATTTAACTTACACCATAGGCTTCTGACACAACTCCTATGTGTTAAAGATTGCATTTATGATCACTGGTTAATTAATCTCAGTTTACTTGTGTTATAGGACTGTAGAGACAAAAAGGGAAAACAAAAACAATTGCTTTGATTTTTTTAAAAAAAAATGTTGAGCATTGTCTTGTGAGCCCTAATAGGCCAGAAAAAAAGCTTAATGGTGTAACATTAGAAAATGCTGACCATTTCCACTACCTTGGCAGCCACCTCTCCACAAGAGTCAAAATTGACACTGAAATACAATACCGCCTGAGCTCTGCGAGTGCAGCATTTTTCGAAATGAAGCACAGAGTGATTGAGGACCGGGACATCTGTAGGGATACCAAGATGCTTGTTTATAAAGCTATTGTCCACCCAACCCTGCTATATGCCTGTTAAAAAGTGGACTATTTACAGACATCACATGCAACTCCTGGAATGATTCCATCAGCGCTGCCTCCGAAAAATCCTGCAACTCTCTTGGGAAGACAGGCGGACAAATGTCAGCATGCTGGAAGAAGCAAAGACCACCAGCATTGAAGATCACCATCGCTCAAAGCAGTTGAGAACAGAAAACGGAATGTTGGAGGACAGGAAAGGAGATTTAAAGATGGACTCAAAGCCAAAATGCAGCATAGACACCAAAAACTGGGAAGCCCTGGCCCTTGAGCACTCTAGTTGGGGGTCACCTGTGACCAGCAGTGCTGTAGAATTTGAAGAGGCATGAATGGAGGGTGAAAGAGAGAAACATGCCAAGAGGAAGGTACGTCAAGACTGGGATCGCCCTCCACCTGGAAACTGATAACCTCACTGTGGGAGAACATGCAGGTTAAGAATAGGACCTACATACCCACTGCCAGGACACCGAATTTGGAGTAAAATCTTACTCAGACAACAAGGGATCGACTAAGTAAGTAAAGTAAGGCCATAGGACCTGAACCATCTAGTGTTTTACAGGTCATAACTAGCACTTTGAATTGTGCCTGGTAACAGACTTGCAACCAGTGGAATTGCTTCAACAGGGGGTTGTCCTCTCCCTGCAGCCAGGCCCACTTAGCAATCTGGCTGCAGCTCTTTGGACCAGCTGAAGTTTCTGAGCACAATTTATAGAGGCAACCCCATGTAAAGTGCATTACAGTAATCCAGACATGGTTAAACTAAGGGATGTATCAAGCAACTGGTGCAGTTTGGGACAGACTTATGGTGACCATGAAGTCCTGAGCCACTCCCAACAGGGCAGTCTCAGCATAGATGTTGAAGTCTCCCAGCACTATTAGCCACTGAGACTCTAACACCAAGGCTATGCCAGGTTGTGTGAGTATAGCTTTCAAAGGGGCAAAAATTGATGCCTTTGTCCTCCCTGGAGTTGCCTACCCTGGAACAGACAAGACCATGTGAAATGAATTAGTCCTCTGACATAGTGTATGACAGCTAATTTTCCAGAGTTCTTCACTGTTAGCCATCCCAAATGAAACATCACACATCAGAACAATGTCACTTACTCACCAACATCTGACATAGCAACCGTATCTGTGCTTAGGAATGTCTTCTCATTATGATACACCCAATTAGTAGACATAACACGCGCGAAATTGCCCCTGCACAAACTGCCCAGAAGACAATGAAAGCAGCACAAAAAACAAATCTTTGCAGAGTTTGGATGTTTGGAATATTGGATATTTTTGTTTAACCTAACTGCAGTTACCAGGGAGACAAGCTTCACCTCTGAATGCTCACTATACTTAACAGAAATCGAAATGTCATGCGGAAGGTTATGTGCTGCATGCATTAGAAGCTAATCTCTGAGCCCTTTGGGCCAAAGCATACCTGCCTAAAAGCCTTCTT
Source organism: Anolis sagrei (assembly GCF_037176765.1). Taxonomy (NCBI): domain Eukaryota; kingdom Metazoa; phylum Chordata; class Lepidosauria; order Squamata; family Anolidae; genus Anolis; species Anolis sagrei. The sequence continues at coordinate 144,849,928 of NC_090023.1, read as the reverse complement.
GGCTGCCTGGATCCATTAAAAAATGCTAGGAACAACAAAAAAACTCTAAGCCACTTTATCTTAATAGAAAAATTAAGTGATCTTTTGCTAGGTCAACTATGAACAGCAAAGAAAAGCCTGATTTTACCTAAAAGCAATTAGGAACACCAGAATTTACGCAGGAAGATTTAGGGCCTCTATTCTCTGCCACTACTGCTCACAGCATGTTTAAAGGATTATTTAAGAACCCAGAAGCTGGCGCCTGGTGATATTTCTTACATTTCTGAATGCACCTTCTAACGACAGCCGGCTGATGTAATTAAAGACTCATTAGTCTTCCATCAATTAAATATGGTACAGGATTCAAATGTACCCCCCCCCCTTCAAAAAAAACATACTAGCAATACATGTCATGGAACACGTTTTGTGAGTGTGTGAGTTCATGCTATTGTGAACAAGTCATAGAAGTCAACAATTCTCACAGTATACAGTACACAAAACTAACACAAGTGCATGTGGGGTTCTGAATAACCCCTGTGAATCTAGAAAGACATATGTACCCCATCATTATAACAGCTCCTTAGCAGCATGCTACTTGAGAAGTCTTTTGTCCAGTTACCATATTTGACATCAGCTGTGTGTGGTAGAGGAAACAAAATAGCTGGATGGAGTATATCCTTCATGGAGATTTCTGCCATTGTATCAACTGGTTGACACAACAGCTTTCCTATACCTGTTCTGACTAACATACTAATTCAGCTTAAGGACAAATGTACAGAACCTATCTTTTTTGTATTGTAGTTTGTGCATACTCCAGGAAATAAAGCCCAACTACTCACTGGAGGGAAGGATATTAGAGGCAAATATGAAGTACTCTGGCCACATAATGAGAAGACAGGAAAGTTTGGGAAAGACAATGATGCTGGGGGAAATGGAAGGAAAAAGGAAGAGGGGCCGACAAGGGCAAGATGGATGGATGGTATCCTTGAAGTGAATGGCTTGACTCTGAAGGAGCTGTGGGTGGTGATGGCCGACAGGCAGCTCTGGCATGGGCTGGTCCATGAGGTCATGAAGAGTCGGAAGCAACTGAACAAATAAACAACAATTGTAGTTTGTTTTTAAATTGCTTATTTTATGATGTTTTATATTTATTATTGATGTATTTGGACTGCTCTTTGTATGATTTTAATATGTGGTAAGCTGCTTTGGATCCCATGAAGGACAAAGAGGGGTATAAATAAAGATTATGGTGGTGGTTGTTGTTGTTCTTGCAACTTGGGGACCACCTGTAATTAAATAACTTGCAGTTTAATGACACTCATAATCACCCATAAACAACCCAATATTCTCAACCAGCTGCCTAAGGCAGTCATCTATAACTGAGAATTTATAGACAGAGAAATCAATTAATAACATTAAGGGGAATTTGGTGTAGCTGGTTTTTCATTGAACACCAAACCGTGATTCACATCTGTATCGCTGCTGAAGACTTCCTATAAAATGGAGTTGTGGGAGACTAGGGATATATCTACACTGCACATTTACAGCACATTGATTTCACTACCCTGGAAGTTCAGTGAAGAGTGGGCTGGATCTCTCAGGCAGACAATTCTAAGCAATTCATGAATCTAAAAATATCAGGATTCTGTAAAGCTGAAACCTTGCAAAGTGGTCTCAATTACTGCTAGATTTGTGTAATGAACATGGGTTTTCTTTTTACATTTTCATTACAATTAAACTGTGTCCCTTAAACATTAGTCATATTTCACACTCCTTTGAGGTTTAGAAGAATTAAGGGACCTTTTAGTATGATTTCAGAGCTCCTAGTGGCGCAGTGGGTTAAAGCACTGAGCTGCTGAGCTTGTTGACCAAAAGGTCACAGGTTTGGAACGGCGTGAGCTTCTGCTGTCAGCCCCAGCTTCTGCCAACCTAGCAGTTCAAAAACATGCAAATGTGAGTAGATCAATAGGTACCGCTCCGGTGGGAAGGTAACGCCGCTCCACGCAGCCATGCTGACCACATGACCTTGGAGGTGTCTACGGACAACACTGGCTCTTCGGCTTAGAAATGGAGATAAGCACCAACCCCCAGAGACAGACATGACTGGACTTAATGTCAGGGAACAACCTTTCCCTTTACCTTAGTATGATTTCAGAAACAAGTCAAAATTTGGACATTCTGCTTAGTTATTATTTTTAAAAGACATAGCCAGGTTGATCCTATGAGAGTGCAGTACACACCTGTGTAATGCATCTCCAGTAGTAAAGGTAAAGGTTTCCTGACATAAAGTCTAGTTGTATCCAACTCTGGGGGGTGGTGCTCATCTCCATTTTTAAGCCGAAGAGCCGGTGTTGTCAGTAGACACCTCCTAGGTCATGTGGCCACCATGACTGCATGGAGTGGCGCTACCTTCCCTCAGAACATTCCATCTGAACATTAGAAAGAACTTCCTGACTGTGGGAGCTGTTCAGCAGTGGAACTCTCTGCCCCAGAGTGTGGTGGAGACTCCTTCTTTGGATGCTTTTAAACAGAGGCTGGATGGCCATCTGTCTAGGGTGCTTTGAATGCAATTTTCCTGCTTCTTGGCAGGGGACTGGACTGGATGGCCATGAAGTCTCTTCAAACTCTATGATTCTATGATTCTAGAAGCAGTACCTATTGATCTATTCACATTTGTATGTTTTCAAATTGCTATGTTGGCAGAAGCTGGGCCTAACAACAGGAGCTCACCCCACTCCCCAGATCTGTACCACCAAACTTTTGGTCAGCAAGTTCAGCAGCTCAGTGGTTTAACCCGCTGCAGCACTATATATTGGATATGCATATATTTTAATGCATTGTGGTGTATGAGAAATACTAGGAATTGGGGAAATCTGCAATATACAATATCCAAAGAGAGATAATTAACATTTATTAGCACAAATGATCAGGGAGCTTTTCAACTTCTCTTAGGGGAATAAAAAATGAGTCAAAACAAAAATGCCTTTCTAAGTGTGTGGCATGAGGCTGTCTTGAAGGGGGACAGGACTCACAAAGAAAGTCATCTCTAAACTAATTAGGTAGGTGAGACCTTGTGTAACCAGAAAGGCATTTTGCAGTGTTTGCTTATTTAGAAGCAGAAACACACAGAGACAAGCAGCAGCCTCTTTCTGTCTTTTCCCACTAAAGCTGTACAAACCAATCATTCTTCCTGTCTCCTTGCAGACCAGATATGCATACAGAAAGCGGCTGACATTTGCCCATATTGAGATGTCAGGAGGAGCAGTAAAGCTGAAGCATGTCAACTGCTTGTGTTTCTGGGATTTTCCCCCCACCCTCCCTCATCTCCAAGAAGCTACTGACCTTTCCATTTTATTTTAATTATTATTTTAATGCCACCAAGTGCTTGTTTGCAGTGATATGCTCTCAAAGATTATATTCTAATAGGAACTCCGCAATTGCTCTTTGTATACAGGAAATACGATGTCTGTTGCCAGGAGAAGCTCTTTCCTTATATCACAGCACATGCAATTTCCTCGCTCCTTTGCTGATACAACATCACTAGGCAACATTGTTTGGGAAGCAGTACCTGGGTGACTAATCGGCATGAGCTCAAAACATTTAGACTCCGAGCCTAGAGATATGTTGATGAACAAGGATCTGAAATTCTGTTGCATTGAGCCTTCAAAAAGTCACAGGGCAAAGATTTTGAGCCTACTCAAAGGTCATTGAAGCTGAACTCAAAAATGCTAAGGATTACGCTTCTTGAAGACAGATTCAAATGAAAGACAAGCATTCAAAGGGTTGTGGGTAAAAAGCCTAGTAGTTAGGTTTCTGCAAAGTGAATCTGTGACTTCCAAATTATTTGTTGACTTGTGGTGTTCTCATGAATTTCATAAGATTTTCTTAGGCAATGAATACCCAGAAGAGGGTTGCCAAATAGCCTGCAGCATCTAGTATTCCCTGGCAGTCGTCCTCCCTGATTAATTTCCAAAATCAGATGGAATCTGGTGGTTTCAGAATATTTAAGTAAAACCGCTTCGGACAGTGGTTTCAGGACATGGCTGAAAAGCCTGAAAACAGGACTAATGAAAAAATGGGAGTGGGAATGCACTGCAATTAATAATGGAGAAATTCAATACAAAAATATTTATTTATTTACTAGCGATCCCCTGCCATGCGTTGCTGTGGCCCAGTCTGATGAGCTGGAAAATAAAATAATGAGAAAGTGTTGGTTTCTAATATATGTAATGTCTTGATGCTTGTGGGTAAACAGTATTTCTTGCTGTTTCTTTGTCAGTGTTGATGTGGAGATTGTCTTGTTTGCCCACTCTGGAACATGCAACATATAATTGTCCTTCTTTAGGGGTCCCTTTCAAATCTATGATACTATATCTGTGTGTGTGTGAATCATATCTATCTATCTCTATGGCTGGATGGCTCTTTGTCAGGAGGACTTTGATTATGTTTTCTTGCCCTGGTGAAGGGAGTTGAATTGAATGGTCTTAGGTATTTTCTGTTGGTCATGGGGGTTTTGTGTGGGAAGTTTTCCCTAATTCTGTCATTGGTGGGGTTCAGAATACTCTTTTATTGTAGGTGAACTATAAATCCCAGTAACTACAACTCCCAAATGTCAAGGTCTATTACCCCAAACTCTATCCGTGTTCATATTTGGGCATATGAAATATTCATGCCAGGTTTGGTCCAGATCCATCATTGTTTGAGTCCACAGTGCCCTCTGGATGTAGGTGAACTACAACTTCCAAACACAAGGTCAATGCCCACCAAACCCTTCTAGTGTTTTCTGTTGGTCATGGGAGTCCTGTGTGCCACATTTGGTTCAATTCCATCACGGGTGGAGGTCAGAATGCTCTTTGATTGTAGGTGAACTATAAATCCCAGCAACTACAACTCCCAAATGACAAAATCAATTTTTGAGTGATGGTCACTCCTTGGGTTAGTAGGTGTCTTGTGGCCAAATGTGGTGGCAATTCATCCAGTGGTTTTTGAGTTGTGTTAATCCCACAAGTGAACATTAAATTTTTATTTATATAGATTTACCACACTTGTATCCTGCCCTTCTCACCCCGAAGAGGACTCAGAGCGGCCTTACAAAGGCAACAATTCCATGCTACACACATATATAAAAATAAATAAACAAATGCATTAAAACCCAAAACAAATTAAAAATACCCAACATTAAAACATCAATGAACATTCAGAGGCAAGCTATCTGAACGGCCGCCTCTTGCGATATCAGGCTGCCCAGAAGTTATCTACAGCAGAGGCCTTGCCCTCCGGGCTGAGGCTGATGAATGAACCATCATAGAATCAAAGAGTTAGAGGAGACCACATGGGCCATCTAGTCCAACCCTATGCCATGCAGGACAATCACAATCAAAGCACTCCCAACAAATGACCATCCAACCTTTGTTTAGAAGCCTCCAAAGAAGGAGCTTCAATCACACTCCAAGGCAGAGAGTTCCACTGTTGAACATCTCTTATGGTCAGGAGGTTCTTCCTAATGTTCAGGAGAAATCTTCTTTCCTGTAATTTGAACTGATTCCTCCAGGTCCTAAGGGAGAGCATTCTCTGCAGCAGCACAGTAGTTGTGCAGATTTTTAAAAACCTTTGACGCAGAAAAGCAATCAAGAAATACTCTAATAAATAAGTAACAACAAGTGGGATTGGCAATGAAACACCGCAATACCGACACCCTTCCCAATGTACTCTAGGAATGCATCACACAATTTCTTGCTGCAATGGGGGCCTACATGACCACTAAGACAAAAAAACAGATTTTTAAAAACTCTCCATACAAAAAACTATTATGTCAGAGAGAAAGGTTCTAACGAAGCTTTCTTTTTAGCATCTAGTTTTCTATGTGTAATGCTTGAGCACTGGAACATGTGAATTGCCAGCTGAGGAGGTACAAGCAGTAATATCTACATTCAAATAAAATCCTTTTTTTCCACTTCATAACCCAAGTTTTACCAAGTTAGCATAATTACATTATATTATTGTCTTCACAATCATAATATCTCCCCTGCCAGGTAAGTATATGTTTAAAATAAGCTCTGACTGCGTGATTTCACCGATTGTTCTTTCTGTTCTTAATTTATCTTATATGTTGTATTTTTCATGATGAATCTGGATTTGCAGGGTAATAAAGAATTGCTTGCTTTTGTTATTGTTCTGGCAAGATTTATGACAACAGTGCTATTAAAGTGAGAGCCAGCAAGGTATAGTGGTTTGAGTGTCAATCTAGGACTCTGGGGAGCAGCATTCAAATCTCTAATGCTTAGGCAAGTGATAGTCTTTCAGCTTTAGAAGAAAGTAAATGTAACCCTCCTTAGATCCAATCATACAAAAAAATCATGCTAGGTTTACTTTACGGTCATCACAAGTCATAGAATCATAGCACTGGAAGAGATCTCATGGGCTATCCAGTCCAACCCCCTGCCAAGAAGCAAGGAAATTGCATTCAAAGCACCCCTGACAGATGGCCATCCAGCCTCTGTTTAAAAGCTTCCAAAGAAGGAGCCTCCACCACACTCCGGGGCAGAGAGTTCCACTGCTTAATGGCCCTCATAGTCAGGAAATTCTTCCTAACTTTCAGATGGAATCTCCTTTCTTGTAGTTTGAAGCCATTGCTCTGCGTCCTAGTCTCCAGGGCAGCAGAAAACAAGCTTGCTCCTTCCTCCCTATGACTTCCTTTCACATACTTATGCTTGGCTATCATATCTCCTCTCAGTCTTCTCTTCTTCAGGCTAAACATGCCGAGCTCCTTAAGCCGCTCCTCATAGGGCTTGTTCTCCAGGCCCTTGATCATTTTAGTCACCCTCCTCTGGACACATTCTAGCTTGTCAACATCTCCCTTCAATTGCGGTGCCCAAAATTGGACACAGTATTCCAGATGTGGTCTAACCAAGGCAGAATAAAGGGGTAGCATGACTTCCCTGGATCTAGACACTATACTCCTATCAAGTCATAAACAACTTGATAGAAGACAACAACAGCAAACCAAGATCCTCATTAGAGTACAACCCAGGATGATGCTTTGGAGACTAATATGAAATTAGACATTCCCTCTTGGACAAGGATACCAAGGGGGGATACCACTGCTGCATAATCAGGTATTTATATATTCAAGCTAGCTGACATCTGGAGTGTATTAACCAGGAAAACATTGGTGCCTAACTCAGCCCTTGCTTTCACTGTAAACACACTATTTGCAAACACTAAACATAGACCATCAAGAGTTTTTATTAGAAAAGGCAACCAAGCAGTTACTGCATACTTTATTCACTGATGTTTCACTCCCTCCCTAGAAGCAGATAGTTTCAGCACCCTGGTGAGCTCCTACATTCAGCCTGTAGGCTTTAACAAGCAACTTCCTCCTTCTTAGCTGTTTTCTTCTTGCACATGCAAATATATGTAAAGAGAAACAAAAAAAAAAAAACAGCAGCAACTTTGGGGGAGTTTTGCTAAGCAGACAAATATGAGAGGCCTTGGCATTCATGCTGACTTCTGCAATAGTTCCTGTTACTCTGATGGACCAAAAGTAGCTTACGTTAGTCACAACTTCCTTGGTTGTGTTTCTTTGACAACTTCCTCTCCCATTCTAAAGCATGCCCCCCCTCCCAATCTGACACTACCTGTTTTATTTTATTAAGTCATGTCCACTAGAGGAAATGTTAGTGCAACCACCACGATCTCCTGCCCCAAACAGCTCTTTCATTTCTCTATATTTCGCAACTCTGAAAGTGGAAGGCAATCTATTAAATCAATATATTGCTAATCAGAATTTCTTACAGTAAGTCATAACGGATCAAGTATGTATGTGTGTTAAAGAAAACCTTATACTGTTGATTATTATGTGCAGCTGCTAATGTAGGTCAACTAGTAAGTTTGGACCACACCCGGTGGGGTATAACTGTATGGATTTTAGAATACAGTTCAGCTTTTGCTCTGAGGAGTCTTTCCTCAGGCATTTTGCTCAACCATTTGTACTACTCTCTCATTTGGAGAAAATGGAAGAAACCTTATTCTGTATTGCTTACAAGGACTATGTAAGTTTGTCGCACTGTTTGTTTTGTTTGCAACACTGCAAGTTTATGTTTTAACTCTGCTGATAAGAGTAAAAAAATTCTGTTCATTTTCCTCTTGCCTGTGTGCAATGTTATTGTGTCTTCTGCATTGGACCTGACAAAAACCCACTTTAGCACAACAAAATTCACCTTCTAAGCTCCACCACTGCATTTCCTAAAACCTAGAGAATCTGGTGGGCCCCTTCATAGCTTCTAGCAAACTACGAATAGGCAAATTCCTGAAAATTGGGGAAATTGTAGGCATGCTCGATCAAAAATAGATTACTGTAAGCCTTCTTATCAACAATAGTCTCATCTTCCCTGGATTCGATGAACTGCCTGTCATTTGGAGATTAGTTATTTTGCATGTCTGGAAGAAACTGGTACTTGGGCCAGATCACCTGGCTTGGTCTACCATTGCTTCCCAAAGAAATAGACTAGAACTTTCAGGTTGTCTCTTCTAGACCTTCACTCTCATTCTTGTGTATGGCTCTGGTGAATCTTCTAGTGAGAATGGTTAAATAAATATTTGGCCCTTTAGAATCCCATTGAAACATCCTTTAAGGGATCCCATCACTGATCAACATGTTGGCTTTGTAAATCTGTCTGCAAATACTGGATTTTTATCTATAACTATTGTTCAATGTGATAATTGCTAGGGGAAAGGCCAAAACATTTAAGGTTAATCAGAGGATGAGCAAAGGAATATGGGACCCTTTCAGCTGAGTAAAATGTAAGGCATTATGCACCAAGGCAGAAGCTATTAGCCAGATCAATAATTCTTCTAGTACCTTAATAAATCATTTTATCAAACAGCACTTGGAAGCTGAAGAAAACCTTATTCCACCAAAAACTTGATATTTCCCCATTGACAAATAAAACAGGATTTAGATTGTAAAGACCTAATTGGTGAACAAAAGGAAACTCCAAGTACAAAATGCATGCTAGATATGTTAGCATTTTGAATCATTGGCAAAGAATGACTTGATAAATTAGAACACAGAGATCAGGAGCCCAGCTCACTGGAACAGCATATTCCCAATTAACAAGCTAGTAAATATGCAAGAACCTGAGTCAATGGAGCTACCCGATGACATCCTGTTGGGTACAGATATCATAGGGGGTAGATTCAAATAGAAACAGCTGACAGCTAGTCACACCACCTGTTTCTTGTTTTTGTTCCTACTCAGTCACAAAGGCTTTCAAAACACAGGAAATAATAGAAATGTACTGAACTTCAGGACAATTAACAAAAAACTCTCTAATGTGTAACACATTTCATCATGGGAAAACTTAGTATTTTCTCCAGAATTGTCATAAGATCCTCCTGGGCTTATTTGGCTGTAGGACTTGGCAAAATCACTCTACAGTGGTTCCACATTTTCTTAGTGGAATATTCCCAGAAAGTTGTGGTGCAGAACCATTGTCCTTTTGGCAAGTAGCCTGTGAGGATCCACAGTGTTCAATTTTGTCCTCTATGCTTTTTAACATCTACATGAAGCCATGGGGGAAGTCATCTCGAGTCTCAGAAATGGCCATATCTCCCCTTTATAGGTGATTTTAACTAAATGATTGAAGCCTTGAACTATTAATGCTTTAAAGGAATCGATGTCAGTGAATAATTTGAGGGTCAATTCAGACAAAACAGAAAACTAGAACTAGAATTTATTGAAAATGATTGAAATTAAATTAAAAGATTCAATTTCAGCATCAGAAAGGACTTCTTTACTGTGAAAACTGTTCAACTGTCTAGATGGAATTACGAAGTCTGGATCTTCTGAGTTATTTAATGAGAGATTGGATGGGCATATTTCAGTGTATGGTAGGTGCTGCACTTCTTCTTAGGCAATCCCTCATAGTTCGAGGATGATTGTCTTCCAGCTGTGGTGTCTTGGTGATGGGTCCGTAGGTGGCTGTGGAGCCCTATTCTTGATCCGCATGTTCTCCCGCAGTGAGGACATTGGTTTCCAAAAGGAAGGTGGTCCCGGTCAGGGATGGCTTGACATGCCTTCCTCTTGGCACATTTCTCTCTTTCAATCTCCATTCATGCCTCTTCAAATTCTGCAGCTAGACGGCTTTCGTGGCCCCTTCCAAGTTCTGCTGGACAGTAGGCAAATACACTCTGAGATTGGGATGGCAGGTTTTTTTTAAAGGAGATTGTACTCAAATGTGAAGGATGAGGTTCACACTTGATGGTGCTTTTGGGCTCAGCACTTCTTATAGAATCATAGAACCATAGAAAGATATGCAGTGTTTTCAAGCTAACTTTCACCCATCCTGTATCTATCCATTTCATTTGTTTGTTGTCTTAAGTATAGTACCTTACATTTTCTCCTGTTACAATTCATTTTTGTTACTTTTGACTCAGCTCTCTAATCTGTTGAGGTCATTTTGGATTCTTAACCTGTCCTCTGGGGTACTAGCTAAACCTCCCCATTTGGTGTTCTGCAAATTTGATGAGCATGTCCTCTTTCCATTGTCCATGTCATTGACACTATGTTGGTTAGTTTTCTCCATGATGAGAAGCCATTGTTAAACACCCTTGAGTTTGGACATTTAACCAATGACTAATCTACCTAACAGTAGCATTGTCTAGCCCACATTTTACTTCTTTATCATGGGGGACCTTGTCAAAGGCCTCCCTCTGCCTACATTTGCTTGGTATACCTTTACCTGGGGAGGGCAGGTTTTGCCACGGAAGTTTATGGCTTGGTTATCTCCCAATTAGGCATTACAATGTGCTCTTCATGGAGCTATCTAGGAAGCTCCATGTAGAGCACATTGTATTTGGATGCTTCAACTAGTGCAAAGAAACCCCACCAGAGTGGTGTTGGCAGTACATATTAGAGACCGTATAACCCCAATCTTGCAAGAACCGAAATGGCTTCCAATTTGTTTCCAAATTGCAAAGCTCTAAATGGCTTGGGGGTCAGTATATCTTTCCTGATAGATCTGTCTGAAATTCATCTCAAGACCATATGAAGTTAGGCTGGTGTGCAAAAAAGCAGGTCTTTCTCAGTAGCAGCACTCTGATTGTGGAATTCCCTCTCAAAGGAAACTAGGCTATCAAAGAATGGCTGACTCTATCTGTTTGGAGCTTCTGGTGGGCAGCTACAGTAGTGTTGTTCTATAGTGACCTTGAAGGCTGAAACTCCTGCCTTAATTGTTTTAAAATTATATTTAAAGATTGCTTTTAACCTGATGTTAACTTTTTAAAATATTATTTGAATGTTCCTTTTTTATTTTCTTATCTCTGTTCTATCTTAAACATCTTGTTGTGTACCGCCTTGTGGACTGGGAGGGAGATATGCAAATATTTATTAAATCAATTCATAATGGATAAGGGCTAAATGCATTGCTTCAAACAACACCAGATTGCACTTCCATGCATGGGCAACATGCATCTTTGAATCAATGAAACAGGATGAAATATGTGTGTTTGAAGAATTTTTATAGTATTTGTGTGTTTTTGACTGTGCTGTGACCTGCTTCAAACCATGAGGAGAAACAGGTAAGAAATAAAATATTGTTGTTGTTGTTGTTGTTGCATTGGCTACTGTGTTCTGTGGGGAATCCCATTCCTTCATTGATCATTATTTGTACACCTTTGTTAAGAATGTTTCAGATTGGGAAAAGGTATATTTATAAACTGAATGGTAAATAACTGAGGTCTGAGTTATGAACAATGAGTAATTATAAGCTCATAAACAATAGACAAGGTATGAAGCATGCTTCTGGGCTGCATTGAAGAGCAGACCCTGACATCAATGAAATGTTTAATAATGTGCTATGTTTTCTAAGGGCATTAGGTGGTTTGGAGGAAGCATGGTTAATCATTTTAATCCAGTTTGGGATTTTAAAAAAAAGAACACAAACACCCACAATAAATTGATGTAATGTATTCTTTATAAAAAGGACTGGATTGTGACAGCACTTTTCACTGCAAGAGTCAAACCTGATGGACAGGCTTTAGTTCCACAGGTCAGGCTTTTGGACTTTCCATACCAAAACAGACAAAGCCAAGGGCAATGTAATAAACAGATCCCAGAATAATTTTGTTAGTTCCTTTATGCCAATTTCTATCAACAATTAATACTTTCCCCAGTCATTATTTCTGTTGCTATGGTTTCCTTATTAAGTTGACATGTTGAGAACAGAAGAAAATTGTTCCCTTATTCTAAATCGATCTGTAAGTGAATGATTCTTACACTAATTTCTTTTATGTTATTGCAGGTAAAGCATAGCGAATCATTGTTAACAAGCTTTTGGAGAAGAAGAATAAATATAAATGTGAATATACAAGTGATTTCAAAGACACACAGAGATTAAAGGAGTTTTATAAACTTATCTTCCCTAAACATGTTTTATAGGGTTTGAGGTGATTATTTCCCCTTAACTCCTTCAGGAATTCCAAAGCCGTTAAGAGAGCATGATGTAAGCATAAGGTAGCAGCTATGCGCAAATACATTTTCAACTGTTTTATTGACATAGTGGCTTGGATTCTAAGGAACTGGTTGCTTAAATTCAGTGTACAAAAGCCGGGGGTAAAAACTGCAGGTTTCAGCAAGTGTCACTCGCTGAAGCTTTCTGAGTACTTAGGGAGAATCAGACTGTAACCTGCAAATTAGATCGATGCCACTCTTGGCTGATAAGACCAAGAATGTGTGGCCTGTTCCTGGAAAGATTTCCGGAGAACTAAGTGACAGCTCGTCCTAAGCCAGTAATTGCCAGGATCTTGCTCAAAAAAGCACTTAGAAAAGAATTGTGTTTTCTGGACCTAAGTCCTCTTGACAAGAAGGTTGTGACTGGCCTCAATTAAAATGATTTCCAAGGCATCGTTTCCAATGTCTTAAAGCTCTTAGGTTTTTCTATCCTTGCAATACTGCAGTGAAGGTTAGGAGGAGGGATTACAATTTGTCCAGGGCCTCCTGCACACTCCTGCTTCACCGAGATTTTTGAACCTGATATATAGCATAGGTAAAGGTAAAGGTTTTCCTCTGACATGAAGTACAGTCGTATCCAACTCTGGGGTGTGGTGCTCATCTCTGTTTCTAAGCCAAAGAGCTGGCATTATCCGTAGACACTCCAAGGCCATGTGGCTGGCATGGAGCACCATAATCTTCCCGCCAGAGCAGTACCTATTGATCTACTCACATTTGCATATTTTCAAATTGCTAGGTTGGCAGAAGCTGGGGGTCACAGCGGAAGCTCACGCCGCTCCCTGGATTCGAACCTGCAATCTTTCGGTCAACAAGCTCAGCAGCTCAGCGCTTTAACCTACTGCGTCACCAGGGGCTCCTCCGATATACAGAATATTTTAATGATATTACATTGGCCCCTAAAAAGGGCTGACACTTTCCAATACCTGCCTCCCTCGAGCTGTCATATACTGAAGCATGACTCAGAGCTGTGTTTACATCCCCAATGAAAAGATTTTGGCTCTCAGAGATAAGAATACAGCCTGCATGTTTACACTGAAGAATTATTGTTAAAGAGGACTCGGTGGTTCTCAACCTGGGGTCCCCAGATGGTTTTGGCCTTCAACTCCCAGAAATCCTGACAGCTGGTAAACTGGCTGGGATTTCTGGGAGTTGTAGGCTAAAAACATCTGGGGACCCCAGGTTGAGAACCACTGGGTTAGATGGAGAACAGATCATTGATCTAACCCACTATGTTATCACTGTTGCACACCTTGAGATCATTTCCAACTTGTGGGAACCCTAAGGTGAACCTATGACAGGGTTTTCTCATGCAAAGGGTGCTGAAAGAATGTGATGTGTCTAAGGCCATTCAGTGGACTTTAGTGACCAAATGGGACTTGAACAATGATCTCCCACAGTCCTAGCCCAACACTCAAACCACTACTGATCACTCAACAGTTTGGAATGCTCCCACATATAAAATGCTCTCTTGCATGCACTAAACCACAAACCAAAATGGGGACTGTTCTGATTTATTTGATGCAGGAATCTGTTTATACAAGCACACAAAAATATGATGCCCAGCCTTGAAGGGGTACAGTCCAAAATTCTACTAGATTTGAACAATTGGATCCCAGCAACGCTGACACTAAATCTGAAGGGCAGAGCTACCATGTAAATCCTATTATATTCAGGACATATCCACAGTGTACAATTATAGCAGATGGACACAATTTTAATTGCCATGTCCCATCCCCAGAAATCCTGAATTTATAATATGGTGAGTTGCTTAGATTCTCTCTTAGGTTGAGGGAGTGCTGCAATACTGCAGTGAAAGGTGGACTAGAGGTTCTTTTAAGGAAACTTTAAGGGCTGTACACACATCCCAAACTAGAAATTACAGGATTCCACAGGAAGAAGCCACAACAAGTACACTGACATCTAAATGCTGTTAATTATACAATACAGATGCACACACCCCCTCCCACGTATAATCTGATTTGAAAAGCAGGGTAAATGTTTATTTTATGCTTAAATGGGAGGCACCAGCCAACACAAGGGATCATCAGAGTTAGGATAGAATCCAGCCTGAAATTCCGGCGGACACCACTGTTGCTAGTCTTAGGCCCGTCGCAAACTAGGTTCCTGCTGGAGAAAACCTTGCTAGCAAGTTCCTGACTTCATGAGCCTGCGCCTCTCTCCCCGCCCCTTTCTCCGCCCCTTTCTCTTTGCGAGCGTGGTTTTTCCTTTGCTAGGGCAGCATTGCCCGCATTTTCTCTCAGTTGAATTCTGCCAACTGAGAGAAAATGCGGGCAATGCTGCCCTAGCACAGGAAAAACCACGCTCGCAAAGAGAAAGGGGCGGAGAAAGGGGCGGGGCGAGAGGCGGAGTCTCGTGACGTCAGGGACATGCTAGCAATTTTCCTCCAGCAGGAACCTAGTTTGCGACGGGCCTTAGGACATTAAGATCATCCGGGGAGGCCCTGCTCTCGATCCCGCCAGCCTCACAAGCACGGCTGGCGGGGACGAGAGACAGGGCCTTCTCAGTGGTGGCCCCTCGGCTGTGGAACGCCCTTCCCGCAGATATTAGATCAGCCCCCTCCCTGCTGGTGTTCAGGAGAAGAGTGAAGACCTGGCTCTTTGAACAGGCATTTAATTAAGCAGTGCAATTAATTGATTGATCTTGGAACTTGGAATAATGGACGAGAAGATCGGATTCTGACTTTACTGATGAGACGTGATGGATTACTTATATGGATGTATTGATGTTATATTGATGTACTGATGTATTGTTATATTGACGTAGTTGCCTTAGTTACTATTTTAATTGCTAATGTTGTGCACTTTGTATATTGGTTTTGTTGTAAACTGCACTGAGTTGCCTACAGGCTGAGAGAGTGCGGTATACAAATAAAGTAAATAAATAATAAATAAATAAATAAATAGTCCGAATTGTAAACACTTAGGACCTCATTCCATGAGTGGAGGGGAAAGTGGAGGGAACCCTCTTACTCCATTCCCTCTCGTCGAGGTCCATCTTCTGGAATAGCCAGCCATCCCATGTCCTTTACCTGTTTGTCTTTCCCCCGCTTTCTCTCGTTTGGTGTTGGGTAACAACCAACTCTTCAAAAGGCATTCTGGGCTCTGTTTCTCTGCACTGCGAGATGTGATGGCCTCAGTGGGACCATTTGGCAGTGCAGAGAAACAGAGAGAAGACATAGAGAAGACACAAAGAAGACAGCATCTGATGAGGTCCTTAGATGACTTTGAGAGGAGTTTGGATAAATTCATGGAGAACAGGGCCACAAATACCTAATAGTTAGAGTGGATGCATATCACCGGTAGCGTCAGAGGAAGTATGCCTCTGTATACCAGTTGCTGGAGACTGCATGATGGTGGGTGTAGTTGCACTCATTTCCAGCTGAGAAGAATCTCATGGGCAGCTGATTGGCACTATGTGAATGGAGTATTACACACAAGACAGCTCTTTAGTCTACTCCAATGCAATTCTTGTTCTGTTCTCATGTTCTTGAGGGACTAGATGGCCCAATAGTCAGATTCAGTATAAAGTAGTTTTGTATATTCTTATTCTATTACTCTTAGAAGAGAAGCTCAAGGTGTAATATTCATGACAAAACTACCAAGGACTAACTCATATTTAACTCTATCTATGGAGGCAAGGATTTTTATTCACACGGGCTTTTAAAGACAGACTTTAATAGCAAGCAAGGGTGCTGGATGGTATTTGATTATTTAAACAATTTTAATTGTTTGAAGTGTTTTAAGGGATTTTAATTGACTGGTGTGTTAAATCTATTTTAATATTTGTATATTGTTGGTTTTAAATGGCTCTGTTTTTAATGTTGTGAGCTGCTTTTCAGCCCAATCAAGATAAAAGTGGAATGTAAATAAATATAATAACAATATTTCATATGGGTTTACACCAGGAAAAAAGTAGTACAACTGCATTTTGAAATGCAGTTGGTTTTATATATCTGAAACACAGGCAACTTCAAACAACAGTATGAGGTGCCAGCCAGTAATCCACACTTCCACCTCAATATAAACAATTACTTAATATTAAAAAAAACTAATACAAAAGAAAGAGAACACTGAAAAAATGACTCTTCAAAGACAGAGAGGATGGAAATACTTGAAAGTAACATGAGAGCAAATCCCACATCTTCAGAAAGAGTTCGACTTGTTTTATTTTTTACTTTTAAAAATCCCAAAGATTTATCCTCTTTCTCATCCACCCCCGACTTAAAGATCCTCTTTCTTCCAAAAGATGCAAGCTGGGCTTTGAGGCACCTTCAAGCTCCTATCTGTATGTATTACTGGAAGCCAATCAGTCTGTAGCAGAAGGCACTGAGAATAAAACTGAAGGGGCAGAGAGGGAACAAACAAGGGCTAATGAAGAGGAAGGAAAAGTACACGGTTTCTCTGAAAAGAAAGATTATCTTTAAAGGGGAAAAACACACAAAGGAAGCAATGGAAGGTTACAGTACTCAAATTGATCTCATGGCTAAGCTCAGTATTTCAGTCTCTGTTTTTGCCAATGAGTAGAAACCAGCCAAATATTCCACCCACCAAAGATATGTCGAAATTAGCACAAAATGTGCTTAATGGATTGTGGCCAGAACAGAAGGTTCCTAACCAAAAAAAATGTGAAACTCCAACACAGACAGGAAAGCAACTAACCTACAGAGTCATCTTTAAGGTTGGAATCAGATTAGCACAAATTACATATAACAATTGGTAAAAACGTGAAGATTGATAGTCCAAACAGGATAGGGATGTTGTTTTAAATCTCTACTGACAGTGCAAACCAGATTATAAGTTCAGTAGATGAGTGCAGAGCTGTTCAAAACATTTGGCTGCCTGAGCCAGAAGATAAAATGCATCTTCTGCACTCCATACAAAGAGACTGTGCAGTCAAGTGAGTCTTGGAAACACAGAAACCCCATACCTTTTTATTTCGTGTCAAAGCATTGCATAAAATAAGTATAAAACTGATAAAATGGAGAGCGCACAAGCGGTGAAATAATTTGAGATCAAAAACGGGCAACAGCAACCGCATTGTCTGTAGCTTTAAACAGTTCTTCCTCTGTGGGCAAGCATACAGATGTGAAGTTGTTCTGTTCCACAGTCACATAAGGTGTGGGATTCTTTTAGGTAGTGCCATTTTGACTGATTGTCTTTTGATCTGCCCACCCCACTTCTGAGTCTGTTCAGGGACTTCCAAGTTGCCGATTCTTGGTTTGCCCCTGGAAGAAGACCCTCGTGGGAGGCCATCCATTTGGAATTTCCTGATTTAGCTGTCCAGAGGGATACTCTTGCTGTTGCTGGGGGGATGTTAAGAGGAGTGGTGGTTCTCATGAAGCTTTCCCTTGATTTAAGTCTACTGGGTGGAGACTGATAGACATGCAGTGAATGGCTTTCACAGTGTTCAACCTTATTTCTCTTGCAGTTAGAGGCAACCTAACTATGGAACGCCCCGCCTAGAGATATCAGATTGGCCACCTCCCTCTTCTCTTTTAGAAGGAAAATCAAGACCTAGTTATGGGACCAAGCATTTGATCAGTGAGCAGCAAGTGGAAGAAGATCACACAACTTATGACAATGAATTGACCCTGACTGGTTTTTGGATTTCGATTTTAATGGATTTGTCTTAATGAATTGACCCGGACTGGTTTTTGGATTTCGATTTTAATGGATGTGTCTTAATTAATTGTTTTAATTGTTGTTTTAATTTTTAATATTTTGATTGTATTGTGGTTGTTTTTATGATGCTAGCATCATATGATGCTTTTGTTGGGCCGCCCTGAGTCCCCTTTCGGGAGGAGAAGGGCGGGGTATAAATATAGGGAATAAATAAAATAAATAAATAAACCTTCTGTCACACATGGGGGGAGGATGCCAAAAGCATTGCTTCACCCCATATCTGAGCATAGTTTACAGGACACAGGGAAGGCCATCTGTCATACATATCTCTAGAAGGATATGACAGTAATGAGGAGCCAGCATCTGCAGGGCCAGCTCAGTCTGAGAACAGAGAGTATAGAGCATTTCAAAGGATGGACCTAATTTCAAAACAGTGTATTTCATGATAACAAATGTTACAATTACACAAAAAATTACAAATGCTTTCATGAGTTATCTACTAACCATTTTGAGACAGAAACAAATCTAAAAAATAACCCCATTAATGGAGATTATCTCATCAGGCCTTATGTTATAGGCTACTATCTTGCAAATGACGGAGATATCAGGGGCTGTTTGTGCACTAGGACAGGCATCTAACAAATCATTTGAAACCCTATGCCCCACCCTTGCATGTGGTAAGAGTTTCACTTCTGGGCGGTTCCTGGTTGCAGAGATATAACGATTTCAAATTCGGATCCATCCTTTGAAAACATAACCAGACCATTCCTCAGGGATCTGCATACATAGCTCAAAGATTTAGCTAAGCAGGCTCAGCTCAGACTCAAAGGTTTAACTAAGCAGGAACTTGCAGGCAAGCATGGACATGTTTTTTTAAGCAGCTTCAACTGCAGCTGCATGACAAAAGACATATCATCTCTAACCCATTGTGTGAGACCTTTTGCAATGAAATAATTGCATGGGAAACTGTTAGTGATTCCACTACTGAAATATAGGAGGATTTTGAGCCCCATGCACACTTGATATGTATCTGATTTAATGGTGGCACTGGTCAGGAGGTGCTTCAATTCTAAACTCCAAGGGTGTGTTGACAGGTAACAATGTATTACACATCCTTCCTCCCTTCTGCAGAAAGGGACTTATTTCCAGAAAGTGAGAGACTTTGCAGAGTTTATAAAAACTCATGTGATGTGTTTTTATAGATGGAAGCATGAGTAAGATGCAATGAAATGTTTATATTTAAATTTAAATTGCACCTAGCCTCATATCTACACTCAAATCCCCATCATTTTGCTTTAGAGTTTTTTTAAAAAAATCCCTGAATTTCATTGTTCTGGATCAAAGTTTTCCAAAAACTTCATGTTGGTGACACACTTTTGAGACACTCACCCTTTTATGGCACAGACATTCAGTTTTTATTAACAACCAACCCTCTTATAAGAGATACAGACACACACATAAATTGTAATAACAAAATATTTGGGACCTAGCATAGCTCTTGAAAACCTTTCAGCTATATTTTTAAAAATATGTGATTTATTGCATATTTCACACAGGCTCTGAGGTTTCCCATTACGTTTGCATGACACATCTACAGATGGCACCAACACACAAATGTGTCGGAACACATATTTTGGAAAGCTCTGTTCTGGGTAATATATCCATGGAAAGGCACAAGAGGCATAAACTATTTGATTTCCATGTATGTGACCCAGGGATGAGCACAATGGCTGACACTGCCTGTCAAAAGTTAGCCCCATTTGAGAATGACTTCTAGAAGAAGCATTTTGAATTGCTCTGGGACTGAGTGCAGAAGACAACAAAAGACGCAATCGCCTACTTGAATAGGCCTCTGGAAACTGTTTTGATGCCTGAGAAACGGATACATACGCAACTGAAAAGGATAAAAAGAATGCCTCCTCAATTTATATTCTCTTTGAAATGCCTATAGCACACATCTAAGAGTGCATTTTCAAACATATAACATATCAAAAGAAATAAACATTTCTTCCTAGACATGGCATTTGCAGGCTTTTAGTTCAACAAGACCCAAAAATAGGCTTGTGGTTGCACTGGCTGTCCTTCCCATATTCAGTCCGCTCTCCTTTGAAGGAAAGAATAAAAAAAATCAAGAATAAATAAATGCCTCAGCTTTAAATGGATTGCCTGACCTCCGCTCCATCCCCAAATCCTCTCAAAGCTGCTTCGGGATATATTCTGAGCAGTTCAGTGTAATTCTCACCTGACATGTTGTTTGGGGGCTTTTCTAAGGTCAGGCAGTTGAAGGGGTGGGGAGTTGCAATCATGAGCAGATGTCCAGTCAAGGGAAAAAATGAGTGACCATTGTATTTTCCTTCTCACAGAGACATTAGGTCTTTGTAGGTATTTTGCTCAGGCTAAGCAGCTGGGAAAAGGTTGAACAGACAAATGGCAGAAGGGAAAGGGCAAAGCAGCCATGTCGGCTGACCTATGTTGCTCTTTGCTCATGGGTGCAGCTTTGAAAAATACTTTTCAGAAAATCCTTTCTCAAATTGTGCATTGAATAGGGCAAGGATGGGCAACATGCAGCCCATTGGGTGTATTTGGTAGAAAGGTCCCAAGGCAGGATAGCCAGTGGTGAGAGAGGATGGGTGCCACAATCCAAAGAGGGTTCTTAAATTTTTTTACACTCATGAACCCTTTTTGCTTGAGGATTTTATTCATGACCCCTTTTCACCCAATAATTTTTTACACAACCCTGGGTATATAGGTATACAAAAATAGAAATAAAAATCAACCCTTTACTGATGATCAACCCACATTTGCAATGCTCGTTAAACATGTCGATTTTCCTTTTTATGATGTATTTTCTAAAGTCCACATGTTTGTTTTGTATCATGTCAGATGAAACTTGAGAATATATTGCAAGTCACTTCTGATGTGAATGAATTGGCCGCCTGCAAGGACATTGCCCAGGGGATGCCTGGTTGTGTTACCATCCTGTGGGAGGCTTCGCTCATGTCCCCACATGGGAAGCTGGGGCTGACAGATGGGAGCTCAACCTGTCTCGCGGTTTCATACCGTCGACCTTCAGATCAGCAGTTCAGTCAACACAAGGGTTTATCATTCTACATTTAAACCTGGAAGTCATTGATTTTTATAGTTTTAAATTGTTTTTATTATGTGATTTAACCTGTTTTAAACAATGTATTTATGTGTGTTCGGCATCTGCCCCGAGTCACCTTCGGGCGGAAAAGGGCGGGATAAAAGTGTGGCAAATAAATAAATAAATGATGTTGCTAATCAATTTTGTAAGCATCCAGTTGGCATTCAGAAATCCTTGGCTGTTTACCAAATCTTTTGTGACCCCCAACATTGAGCTAAGGGGTGGGGACCCACAGTTTAAGAAACAGTAACCTGGAGGATCACTACTGGACTGCAACGAAAGGTTGCTAGTGATTTAAAACATACAAACACAATAAAACAATTTCGGATTACCCAGATGAAATGGGTTAGCAGAACAGAAAGGTACACCCCCCCCCCCAAAAAAGTGACTTAAGTTATGTGATACAAGATGCAGAGGAGAGAAGGTTGCTGTGTCATGAGGCTTTAAAACATACGGGAAAGTATGTCAGTGGCTATAAGGTGTGGACGATCCGACTGGCAAAGGAAACTTCCTTGTTGCTGTTTCTAAATGCCAGTTGCCAGGCGACACAAGGGTAGGAAGATTTCCCCAAAGGCACCGACAGGCCACAGTTTCAAGCGGGATGCTCGACTGGAAGACCTTTGGCCTTTTTTAGCAGAGAGTTTCATCTTTCTTTAAAAAGGAAAAGGAAAGGGAACATCGGAAACAGTGGGGAGGGGAGAGAAATGCATGCATGTTCCATTGGGCTATAACTGGAGAAAACCATCTTTCATTCCTTCTGACACAGCTCTGGCTTGGGTCTCCACCATGGCAACAATGCGACAGACTCAGTCCAGTCTGGGATAATGTTTGAGCGCCTTGGGGGACAGGCGGCTTCTGGTTGCAAAAGATAATTATCGAGGCCTCCCCGGGGCAACTTTTTCCAGTTAACATGCGCAATCAATTCCTGCCTCGGGGACAAGAAAATGTTACACCATCCTCATTGCAGATTCTATTGAGTCATTCCATTACTCCTGCATCTAAACAATGCGTCTGTTTATGTTCTTTTTTAAAAGGCACAGAAAGGAGCGGAACAATTTCACCACCGTGCTTTTTTTAAAAAACCCACTGTAGTACAAAACAACTTGGACAGTATTAGTTGCTACATCAGTTCCTTGAAAGGCTCACTGCCTGGGTCAGGGAACGTTCACTTGTGACTCAGAAAGAAAGCCACACTGGCCTGCATGCTAATGGCTGCCAATGACAAGGACTCATCGAATGTCACAGCTGTGCCTGCTGCATGCTGTTCATTCTTCTTATCTGTGTGACCTCTCCTTAGAAATGACGGATGAAGGGCTTGTGAATTAACATCTCTGCTGCTGGGCATTTGCCATCTAGGTGGCACTCACCGTCGATGCTTGTCCTGAAAAAGAAAGGAAATCTCAACGCCCTGGATGAACCCAGGAGGGATGGAGGTTATTTGCTAGACCGTGTGCTTACCAAGCCAAGTCAAATGGCATTTCTAATAGCCATAGTCCAAATGGAGTACAGGCAGTCCCCAAGTCACCAACATCCGACTTGCAAACGACTCATAGTTAAGAACAGGGCAAGACAACAGGAAATGAGAGAAATCAGTCCCTAGGACAGGAAATTCATTCCTGAAAGAGGTATCATGGGGAAAAGGTGTCTCCACTGAAACTTTATTATCAATCCTTGTTTCCAAAACAAGCCACATTTTTCAAAATCCAATAATTACAGAGACAGGAAGTGAGGTTAGATTTTCCAAAAAGGGGCACAGACAACAAAACATACACTACAGGGATGTTAACTTGTCCTTATGCTATCCAAAGCTTAGGTGTGTGTGTGTGTACATATATGTGTGTGTATGTGTGTGTGTGGAGAGAGAGATAGAGAGAGAGGGAGGGAGGAAGAGAGAGAAGGAGGGAGGGAGGGAGTTGTTGGCATATGCCAAAGTTTATCAAGGAGTTCTTGATCAGAGTGTTGGTTTTTCTGATTATTTTGGAAGTTGGGTCTTGTTTAAGTTTTCTGTATCTAGTTGTATCCAGGGGTTTTCTGATCTTTTCTTTGTATTGTTCTGTTTCCATGGTTACTGTGGCATTCCCCTTATCTGCTGGGAGAATGATGATATCTGGATCTGAGTTCAGGTCTGTGGTGGCTTGTCTTTCCTTCCTTGTTATGTTGCTGGGGGAAGTTTTTCCTTTTTCAGGATCCTTGCTGTTTCCCCTCTTATTTCTTCTGCTTCTTCCTCAGGGAGGCGGTAAATTGCTGATTTGACATTGGCAATTATGTTTTCTACTGGGATCCTGATGGCGGTGACAGCAAAATTTCCTCCTTTTGCTAGTATGGACACTTGGTCTTCAGAAAATTGTCTGTCTGTCAAGTAGATGATGGTCCGCGATGTATCCAGTTCTGGTTTCAGCTGTTGCTTTTGGTGTTTGTGGATTTTTTGTTTTTGTCTGTTGGTGTGGAGAGCCATTTCCTAGTTTCCAACAGACTTCACAACCTCTGAGAATGCTTGCCATAGATGCAGGTGAAACGTCAGGAGAGAATGCTTCTAGAACATGGCCATATAGCCCAAAAAAAATATAACAACCCAGTGATTCCAGCCATGAAAACCTTCGACAATACATTCCTGGAATTGTTTTTAATTACCAAATTTCTAGTCTTTAAGGCTGTAACCATGTACTTGTAAATGCACAGGAAAAGTTGGCTGGTTTCATATTTATTGACATATTTTTAATATACGCATATTCCACATTCCTTTCCAGTTTTGAGGGTGTGTTATTACTTTATTACAATCTGACTCCCACTTTTTTGAGGTGACCCTGCTCCTGGACTCCCTCCAACAGCATTTTTAGGTATCACTTGTTATACCTTTTGCTCTTTCTTTTTCTTCCTTACTCCCTCTTTGGCTAATCAATTCTTCAAATTTGGTAAGTTCTCTATCTCCTTTATATTTCTTTCTTATTTCCCTAAACCATCTTTCCAGTTGTAGAACTTTGTACCATCTAATACTTCCTCCTGATAACTGGTCCTTTATCTCCTCTATATTTTTCATCTTTGATTCCCAATCTTTTAATTTCGTTATTCCTTTTTCCTTGAATTCTCTTTTTTTTAACTCCTTTTTGAGATTTATAGGGAAATTATTTGTAATCAACACTGGAGTTAATGGGGAGATTGGCAGTATTAATTTTTCTTCATACTTAGACCATATTTCCAATATTTTTTTAAAGGGTCCTCTATGTTGTGCCTCAGAATAGATTCACCTTGCTTTCTCTGACAAAACCAGCCAATCTTGAGAAGTAGGAAGTTTATTGAAACAATCAAAGTAAAAGCAGTAAAAATTCAGTGGTTACAAGGTAAAAAGTTCAATATAATCCTTTGGAGTGACATGAAGTAAAGCAAGAAGCCAAGACCAGGAAGCAGCTTAAGGTTACATGAAGCAGGCCGTTTCTAAATCCCTAGCCCCCGGACTGGAGCTACTGCAAGCCATATTGCAACGTTGAAACTAACACAGGATCCATGTCCAGGCAGATTACTTATACATTACACATCAAAACAGCAAACATCAAACAAGCCTTAACTAGCAGTTTTCCCACAGATGAGGTCAACACTTCTCTGCCAGCCGCGCACTCCTTCGCACCACCTGTCCTGCGCGGCCTTGCAACCCAGGAACCGTCTGACCTTGCTTCCCAGCAACTGTCTTATCAACCACATTCCAATCTTGTGAAAACATTGAAGACACAGACCTGTCTCTAAATTGCCTGTCTCTAAATTCATGGGAAGAAAACTGAGAGCCCACATCTGCACTAGCATTCCCAGCACTCTCCTCACTCCCATTCCCATCAAGTTGGTGCTGAACCACAACACTCTATTTTGTTATACCATTTCTTCTCTAGATTCCTAATTCTCCCTATAAAGAAAATATATTCTAGTTTCATATCTATATCTTCACTATCTTCTTCTAACCATTTTAAATTCTTTTGACCCTTCAATAATATACCTTAACTGATTTGCTATATAGTATAGTTTTAAGTTTGGTATTGGGTGGTTTCATAGAGGTAATAATTCATAGAGGTTACAAAAGTATGTAAAATAAGTAAACAACCACAGATACATGTTGATAATATTGATAATATTGAAAGTCACAATATTTATTTTACAACAGAGAATTGTTGTTGTTGGGTTGTTTTTTTAAAAAAAACACCACAGCTATAAGCCTGGCTTATTTAGACATTAGATATAATGAAGACAGTCCAACTGTAGGTTTCAGTTTTTGGACCCATGCCCTTCAGAAGCATCCATCCAAATACAGCTTTTTAAACTTAGTTTCTTGATAAGTGTTTCAGACAAAAAATAAATAGCAGTTGCTCCATGGAAAAAAGAAGATACAAGAAGAAATGTCTTCTAATGCCTCATTGCACAAATGACCTATTTCACACTAGCATCTGCTCTGTTCTGATGAACTGCTCCAGATGTGTACAGGCTGTTATTCAACCATGATCTGAGAGCAGAAAACACATTTTCCCTTACTTTTATGCCAATTATCTTTTGCTATTTCCACTATTCAGGCACGTATGCTAGCTTGAGAATCTTAAGATCCATTTCATGTCTACCTATGTGGCATCTTTACAGGATGAGCTATTGCTTCAACTTGTGACTTTGGAACTGAAAGTATGCTAACAAGACATCAGTGAAACTATCAGAAGTGCATCAGCTAAGCCTAAAATGTAATTCAACCAGTATTCAAGGACTCATCATGCAGTCCACTTTTTGACTTTCCACTGGAAAACCCGAAAGTCTGTATTACATAGTCATTCTTGGATAATTAAATACATTCAAATAAAATAAGGACCAATAAAATACCACCTATGTTGAGGGAGAAGAGCAGTCTACTTTCAGTAAATGGTACTTTCACATGTGTCCTTTTTTGAAATGGCATCTACTTTGTTTTTTGCAATTCTTATCTTTTTTTTAAAAAAAAGTATGGGTTTCTATATAAAATAAGTATGTATTTTTGGATACGAAAATTATAATTTCACAATTTAGACAAATACACAATCCAAAGGATAACAGTGTTATGGAACTGTGAGTCAATCTGGCTGAATTCTCCAGTCTACCTATTTAGGTAAAGAAGAACCCTTGCAAACTGTAAAATTCTGGCCTTGCTATTTGCAGGCCTTCTTCAGATTCAATGGGGTTAATAACTAAATTTTAATGCTATATCTGTAAATTACACTAAATATAAACTTCCCCACAATAAAAAAGTGAAATCTAGCCATCCCTACTTGGGTCATATTTACTTTGGACTGACTTGTCCATGCATGCATTACTTCCAAAAGGGACAATATTTGCTGTAGAGTCTTCTAAATTGCTTCTGGACAGTCCTTGCAAAATTACTAGAAGGCAGCCATGGTGTTTGCATTTTCTGAGGTCATACATGCACAGCTGTCCTCTAGGAGTTTGCCCAAGATCTCTGCAAATCTCCCTAGAACAAATCTTGCATCGGGTTGTTGTAGGTTTTTTCAGGCTATGTGGTCATGTTCTAGAGGCATTATCTCCTGATTTTTCGCCTGCACCTATGGCAAGCATCCTCAGAGGTTGTGAGGTCTTCGACAATACATTAAACCTTGCTTCGATGGAAGGTTTAATGTATTGTTGAAGACCTCACTACCTCTGAGGATTACATTAAACCCTTCGACAATACATTAAACCTTGCATCAATGGTGATGGTGATGATGACAATGTTTATTTCCTGCCTTGCACTCTCCAAGCCAGAACTCAGGGGCAGCTTACAAATTAATTGAATACAGTTAACTTCAAAACATCAATATTAAAACAGAATTAAACTATTGCTACACTATGTCAATTTAAAACATGCTTTTGTGTGCCTTCATAATTGATAAATAAGCATGCCGGTGGCATCCCTTTTATCTGAGCACATGAGATGCCTTGTCCCGTTTGGACCTTGAGTTAATGTATGCCACTTTGAGCTCTCTGAAAAAAGCAAGGATATACATGTAGCAAATACACTGGTTAAATTAAAGCACAAAGAAACAATAGTCTGCCCATAACTAACTATCCTACTTCCATTGTTTATTTCGCCTGCAATTAAATTTAAATGGTGCACTCTGTTTGGTTTGTTTGTTCATTCTTCTCTATAAAGCGCCACAAAATTTGATGACAATGTGAATACAATCCATGTCCCTGCCAACAAGTTTTAAAGTTCTTGTCTCCTTGCCTGTCAAGATGCCATTTGAAATTTCATCACACAAAATGTCAGGCAGTAATAGCAAAAAGATCGAAATGGACCTGGCCTCTGGTCAACAAAAGGACAGGTTGCTTACCTGTAACTGTATTTACTCATGTAGCTGCTTTACAGACTGAATTTAGTGGGATACCCTGAAGGAATACCCTAGTGGAGTGAGGGTGCACATGCTGTGTGGATCCCTTTGAGCCATGGTGTAACAAAGTTCAATTGTGGATGAAATCCAATTAGACAGTCTCTGTGTCAATAATTGCTTGCCTTGACTGGGGCTGGCATAGCATAGGAACAGTTTGTTGGAGTGGCAATACGGTGCCGTATACTGTCCATAAAACAGCAGTACATGCCGTATATTGAGGTAGTGGAGCTTCTTTTCCAAAGAAATGCTCGGGTTCTGTGCTAATTCTGGCAAGACAATGTTCTGATTGATGTGGAAGGTCAACACATCTTTGGAAGGAAGGAAATGTTAAGCCAGAGGCAAGCATGTAGCCGGGGGGGGGGGGGGGGGGGGGGGGGGCTTGAGGGGCTTCACCCCCCCCCCCAAATTCTCATGGTGGTTCGCGAAAAGGCCTTACTGGTGCATTATTTAAACTGTTATGTTTATTCATATCATGATCTGATCACCATACTCAATATATCCCATATGCATGGGGGTATTGGGCTAATGATACAAAAGGTTTGCTAGGCTAGACTCTCTTTCACTCAGACTCAGCCCCCCCCCCCGAAACTCACCCCCCCCCCCCCGAATCCTCCCCTGAAAAAAACTCAGCCCCCCCCCTCCCCCGAATCGAAATCCTGGCTACGGGCCTGGCCAGAGGCCCACATAATCCAGATGGAAGGTGAGGTATCAAGAATCAATCCATAGGGCAGAAAGTTCAAGGTACTATGTGCTGAGGTCACAGCCATCAAAAAAGTAACCTTTCAGGAGAGGAGGTATCATTCACAGGTTGCCAAGATTCAAAGGGTACATCCAAAAACTGTGGAAGTATGAGCTGCAGGCTCTATCCCAGGGCTGGTGGAATTATTGGAGGGAAAAGGTTCTTATAACCTTGGAGGAAAGTTCTCATGAATGGGTAAGAAAAACACAATGGGTGGCCCCTACGTTGTTGTTGTTCATTCGTTCAGTCGTCTCCGACTCTTCGTGACCTCATGGACCAGCCCACGCCAGAGCTCCCTGTCGGCCGTCACCACCCCCAGCTCCCTCAAGGTCAGTCCAGTCACTTCAAGGATGCCATCCATCCATCTTGCCCTTGGTCGGCCCCTCTTCCTTTTTCCTTCCACTTTCCCCAGCATAATTGTCTTCTCTAGGCTTTCCTGTCTCCTCATGATGTGGCCAAAGTATTTCTACGTTAGAGGTGCCATAAGAGTGAGACGGGTAACAACTAACCAATGTTAGAGAAAGACCCGTAGAGGTGAGCCCAGTGAAGAAGTCAAATATTAGTGGTATGGACACATTTCCTTCCTGGAATCCTTGGTCATGAAGAATCTTGGAGAAAAGTTTACCCACTGCGTCGACTATGTGCTTGGTGAGTTGTGTTTGATTGTGGCTAACAAAGTGGCCTCCTGTTGAAGAGTTGAGAGGGCTGATCAATCTTCAGCTGACATTTTGACAAATATGTCAGCCTTCTCCCACAAATCCATCAAATATACCGCAGTGCATGCTCCATAGTTAGTGATGCAGAATAGGAGGGAAGTTGCCAACTATAGTTTTCTGCCAGTGGCATCAAACTTATAAACATGTGTGTTATTTCCCTGCTAAGACTGTGATAATACTCAATCTCTTGCATTATTGGAGCAAGTCATCATGGACATCTCTGGGATTCTGTATCTACCAATCACTGTGCAGTGCTGCAGAGAAATCACACAGAGGCGGCCCTAGGTAATTTTCAATGGTAAGCAAACAGTACTTTGGCGCCCCCACCCCACCCACCAATCACTGATATATATTTTCTGTTCGTCGTGGGAGTTCTGTGTGCCATATTTGGTGGAGTTCAGAATGCTCTTTGATTGTAGGTGAACTATACATCCCAGTAAGTACAACTCGCATATGTCAAGGTCTATTTTTCCCCAAGAGTGCTTCAAGAGCGCCCCTGGGCAAAATCAACTCTACTGCAAAGGCTTAGTTTGCGTAATGGGTTGACCCGCCCCTGGAATCACACACATAACAGGTAGCAAGGAGAAGCTTCACAGTAACAAAGAAAATTATGGGCAACTCTGTGTGATTCACCTGTGGTCAGATTGCAACTGCCTATGAGCTGAAGAATGCCCAGCAACATCACAAACAAGAGCCACTTGAACAAATTTGTTTATTTCTATGCATTGCTATTTTGGAAAATTAGACACTCTCAAGTTATATTAATTTTCTAGTCCAAACACTGGCATAACTAGTAGTATCAAAGAATACCAGCTGAGACTCAGAAATCTTGCTCCTCTTCACATTCTTTTTCTCTTTCGGTTATTCTCTGTTTTCCCCCCTCTATCACCAAGTCATTCCTCATTATACTAAATCAGTCTTGTATGGCATTAGTATGAGAAACTAATAAGAAAAGCAAACACATTGCCAACCATTATGACAATCACATTTGCCTTAGGCTAAAAACAAAGCTAGCAAAACCTGGCTAGGTATTTAAATATTTATATTCATCCACACATACTTAGCAGTATTTGTTGGGCCCGCACTTCAATATTAGAGCACAAGCATCTTTTCCAAGAAGTCATCAGTTCAAGTAATGACGTATTCCCAATGTAAACAAAGCAAAGAAAACCCTTATTCTTTCTAGTTCTGGCGTGAAAGCTCAGCAACTAAGTTCATGCCTTACAGGGAGAAAAGTGCCATGTTTGGGGCTCTATAGAGGACCTGCTGATCCAGCTTCCCACAAACTGTAGCCTTCAAGAGGTAGTGGAACTGTAGCCACCATCATTCATCCTGCTGGTCCCCTTGTCTGAGGTTATGGATGATGGAAACTGTAATCACAAAAGATCTTCTTTCCATATATATTCTGTTTATCCTAAGTCAAGAAATCAACCATGTTGACAACAAACCCTCCAGAGCTGTTCAAGTTTATTGCTTATTTTTCAATGAGGTATAGTCAAAACAATCAATTGCTTATCTCTAGAAGATATTTCTTGACTGCTTAAGAGTGGATTGAAGGCATGGCCATGATGGATCCTTGCTATGTAGAGGTCTGTCCATACAAGCACTTAAATGTAGAGTAAATTTGAAATGTTACTTCGATTGACTGCTATCATGACTTGCTCTCTAGAGCCAGGCCATTCAGATGGAGAGAAGAAGACTGATTGCCAAAGCTCTGCATCTTCTGAGAAGGATGCACTTTCTGAATCTGAGGAGCAAAGGGTTGGGGGTAGAAGGGACTCCTACTCCACACCAAGAAATTGCATTTGCTGAAGGTTTATTGTCTTCATTTATCAAATGATGAAGATAAGGAGAGAGATTGGGGTTCACTCAGTCATTATTAAGTGGAGGACACTCTCCTAATTAGGCACCTGGTGTCCAGAAACAAATACCTATAAATCTCCCACCCACTTCCTGGCAGCTTTGTTGCTTTCAACCCTTTGTCCAATCACCAACTTCTTGGATCATTTTCTGGCTGAAACACAGGACAACTACAATACTATCTATTCTGTTTAATGGATTCTGAAATTTGCAGTTCTAAAAGTAACTTCTCCCAGCTTGTCCTAAATGTACAGACAGACAGACAGACAGACAGACAGACAGATAGAAATTGGGCATTTGACAATGTTGGGTAGGATCTGAAATATCAGCCATATTGTATCTCCCAAATGAGACACAAAGCTTGTATGAGCCCTGAAATTGAGCAACAAACAACAACTTTGAGCAACAAACAGACAACAAACAACAACTTTGGCCAAAGAGTCCAGCAAGTTCTAACAGTACTTATAGTCCAGCCTTCTCACAGCACTGGTTAAGAGTGATTATATTAATTTCAAGTACCAGTATTTTATAGAAATTCAGAGTTATACAGACAACAATAAAGTGTAGATGAGTAAAATTAAATGCATATGTGGTAATTTGTATCACTACTGTGGGAGGCAGTTATAGATGGTTTTCAACTGTGACACCACTGTAACATGCAGACTGACTCTAGTCATGACACATAAATAAAATGCAAATTGTAGGCACAGTGAAAAAGGTTCTTTATAGTGGGATATACACATAAAAATGGAAAACACCCAAGGAATTTACTTTAAAGTGCACAGATGAGTCATGAGTAATTCTGTCATTAATATCAACAAGTAGAGACATTTGGGTAAATTACAGAGACACCCTACATCTTGGAGCAGCAAACATAACACAAGGTGTATTTATTTCTAAAGCTATGGAAGAAGAATGGGCATGACATGATTTATACACAGGAAATTATAGAGGTGACTTTCTTATGGCAGGCCTTTAAGTTCAGGTTCAAATTCTTTGTTCACAAGAGGAAATGAAGCTTAAACTAATAAAACCTTCTAGAAGGGACAGGGCAGATCCATCATCCTACAAAGATGGACAAGTGCCAACACAGTTTTCATGGCAGTGTAGACACCATGTAGACCAGACACCTTGTAGACACCATGCAGACCAGACAAAGTGCTTAATCAAAAGAAGAAGAAGAAGAAGAAGAAGAAGAAGAAGAGAAAGAAAGTGCTCACATTTCTCAATGTCTTTATATTTTATATACCATTCCCATTTTTATTAGACAGCCCCAATTCCTTCTCAAATTCTTAAATATAATTCAAAACTATCTCTGTGCATAATGAAAAAGACAGCAATGAGCTTCTAGAGTAAAAATTCATAAGCATTTTTTCACTTGCCACTAAACAGATGTCAAAGGAAGAACTGGGCGTACCCTTTCCAGATGGTTTCTGAAAAGCCATCTTGTTGTTGGTTTAATATGTCCCAATTAAAATCAGATACAGAATGAACCGTTTAAAAAAATCTTTAAACATTTTTGCATTGCTCCAAAGACGTAAAAACAAAGACTCTGAACTCACATGCTAAAAAGAACAGTTTTCCAAAATGGCCCAATTCAGAACCTAATTCATCACTATTATTAGTTTGCAAAAGCTTTTGCAATCAAATCGTATTTGTCCTCTACGCACAACAACCCAATGCTTGTGTTGATAGCTATTGCCATTCTACAATGGGGAAAGTGAATCAGCAGCTTAATGAAAGGTCAGACTGTGAAATTAATGAGCACAGGCTTCCCACATGTGAGTAATACATTCATGTACTAGCTACTACTTCACTCACTGGGCGATCTCAGTCTTCTAGCTCCCTCCCCTGCTTCTTCCTTTTTTTCTCTCAATCTCTCTCCCAAATCTATGTTAGAGGACTCTTTTAAGTTTGTTAGAGAATATCGCACATATATGTCACAAACACGCACCAATCTCTTGAGAATGGGAGGAATACAAATATGATATACAGGGCGTTTCCTTCTGTGTCTGTCTTGACAGTAACAAAAACAAAAGTATGTTGTAGAAGATTGAATAATTTTGAAGCAGAACAGAACTAGGATTTTTAAGCTTTACTGCACATTTTTAAGTGGCAGTAGTGGATTAATGAAAAATCAGTTCTCTTCCAATTTTTCCAAGGACAAATTCATATAACAGCTGATAAAGCAACTGTTGGGATAATGGTATAGAGTTGTCCAAGTTGATCAATTTTCCTCAGTACAAGATAAAAATTACCAAAAAAAAAAAAAACTGAGATGGTATTTCATTTCATGCAATACATCTGGCTTTATAATCTACTGGCTAGTCTTTTCCTATTTTTTTTTTGTGTGGAGGGGAGAAAACAAATCCATACAGCTAACTATCATAATTAAATCCTCTCTCAGACAGCTCAACTAATATTTCATTAAATAGCAGCAGTGTAAAAATCCCGGTAATTCCCAGTCCTGGTCATGTAATTGGATTAAATGTCTGGTTACTTATTTGTATTTTTGAAAGCAGCTGTTATGTGAAGTTTGTGTGTTCGGGTGTCTGCTGTTGTTTTGCCTCACCCCACCCATGTTGATACAAAGAGCCAAAAAGTACACTTGCATGACTTTCTCAAGAGTTGTCACACCCACAAGTTTGAATAGCTATGTCATCAAAACAGCTGCAGTATTTTAATGCTCTGCACTAATTCAGCAAAAGGGGGGTGGGTAAAGTGGAGGTCTGAATCTGCCAGGAAGGTCTTCCTCACATGCAAGCTGTACAAATGCATTATCCTGTGTTGTTCTCCCCTCTCCCACAACCAGTTTCCTAAGAGGCGATCTTCCGCCTGAAGTATGTGCATATGCAGCCATCAACATCTCTTAAGTGGACTTTTAAAGAGTACTTCTGAGTCTTCTGCTTGGAGCATTCATTCTCCCCAGTCCTCTAAGGAGTTGTAACATCAGCTTATTTGAGAAGCGGTATCCCTAGAAACTGCCTCTTCAGCTGCTGTTCTCCACGCTGTGGTTTTCTTTCCCAGGGCTACACACTGACTGCGGTACATCTTCCCACCCACTCCAAAAACAATCCATCTGACTTGTGTGGGAAATATATTTCAAGGGAGCTTTCTGCTATTACACACATTTTAACATTTTTGCAGTGAACTTCTGAGGTCAAGCAAAAGAAGGCCCTCAAGAAGTACAAAATGGTGACAACAGTAGCGGTCCAATTATTACACAATGAACTGGCACATCATAAATAATCCAGAAATTATGATATATTCATACAGAGCCGAAAAGTCTTTCATTAACTGTTTCTGAATTTAAGGTCTGAATAATCAGGCTAATGCTCATAAAATGCATGTTTTTTTCTACAGATGTCAATAGGCATCTATCAGCCTTAGCCAGCATGATCAATAGTCAGAGAAGATGGGAGCTGTAGTGCAGTATCTTCTGGAAAGTAAAGGTTAAGACCAGTGGTTCCCAATGTGACTATAGCGGGGAAGAAGAAGTTGGTCTAGACCAGTGGTTCCCAATGTTTGGTCCTCCAGATGTTTTGGACTTCAGCTCCCACAATTCCTAACAGCTGGCTAGCTGGCTGGGATTTCTGGGACTTGAAGTCCAACAACTGGAGGAATAAAGATTGGGAACCACTGGTCTAGACCAACTTCCTCTTCCCCACTGTAGTCACATTGATGCTTTCAAGAAGCTCACAGTTAGGTCTGGAAGCTAATAGCCAACTCAGTCTCCACCTTTTTTTCACAGAGAAAAGTAGGATTCCAATGAGAGGTGACTCATTGGAAGATAAAAACCACTTTGGAGAGCCTTGTGTCTTTTGAAAGCAATCCAACCCAGTGACTATCCCCACATTTTATAGCAACAATAAAAATCCAGTTTTAAATTTTATATAGACCTATAAAACCTTCTGCAGTTCACGACCATGTTATTTGAAGAACCATAGTTTCCCATACAAACTTGCCCATGTTGATGATATATGGGGAAACTCTGTTTCTGGACACAGTCTTATGCACATTTTTTGAGAACATAGAAGAGGGCCTTCTCAATGGCTGCTCTCAGGCTATTGAGCTTATTGACTGGCACGTTCCTTACTATATTTCCACAAGATTTTTATTCTAGCAGGTCAGTGAGAATGCATTTTTCAGGGGAAGCAGGCCTTGTATAGTGTCCCAGACTTGTAATAATAGCAGCAGCAGTAGTAATAGGAGTAGCAGTATAAGGAACTGCTTTAATTTGTTTAAAATAGTTTCATTTTTATGGTTGAATTACTTTTTAACTATTTGTTTCTACTCGTTGTAAGCTGTCTTGAGTCTCACACTTTAGAAAAGGTGGGATAATAATACCAATAACAGTACAGGGAGGTGTAGGTAAATTTGGCCCTCCTGATACTGTTATACTAGATTTGGGAGTCACAAAAACTGCCCAAATTTGCTTTGCACTATGGAAATATGAGTTGCTTTACTGTTGCGATGTTACAAGTAAATATAACTACAGTTCTTTGCTACTACTTTTATAGTTTCTAAGAAGTCTCACTCCTTTGGTGATATTTACAGTAGAGGCCAGGTATTGCTGAAATAACACGACCAACTCCAGTCACAACAAAGTCATCAACAAAGCCACTGGCAATGAGGCTCTTTATCACACCAGCCAGTTGTCTCATGCTAATTGCATGAAGACAATGAAAAACCATTATCATATTCAATGCTGGGTTTTAACTTTGCTTTTGACAGTGTTTTTTAATACCTAAACATTATGTAGATATTCCTATTCTGATGTTTGTTCATTTTTTTTAGTGCTGCTCATAGACTCTATATATATATATATATACACACACACACACACACACACACACACACACACACTATTGAAATGATCACTTTCGCACCTTGGTACAATTGTGCTATGCTGACACATTGTTAATACAAATTCCCCAGATCCGTCTTCCTCATAGCCCTATCCAGTCCATGCAAATTGAGATATTTTGTTTTCTGTTTTGCTACAATTGCATAGTCACACACTTGTGGAGTTCTCCCATGATCTTCCTCTGTCTTCCAATAATAGGACTGCAGCAGAAGAAAATTATCACGTAACAATGAGTGGCAGAAAAGCAGCAATGGTGGATTCACTGATGGGTTTTCCCAGTAATAAAAAGAGAGTACCCAACCCCAATTCAAGCACAATGCAGCTACAGGTGGGACATGCAGTAAGTGTCAAAGAAAGGCACTTTTATCCTATCACAATTGTGCTTTATCAGCCTCATATGATAACGTCCTAAAGTCTTTTTATGTTGGAATCATTTCCTGTTCGTCCATGTAGGTGAAAGTTTCATAGCAGCACCCTAACTGTATATACTTTTGAACACCAAAATGGAAATTATAAGAAAAATAGAAGTTGTTGAAAGGGAAAAAAATCTCAGCATATATATTGGAAAAATCTTAGAAGTAGAAGTTGGAAGTTTTTGTTTACGTATGCAAGCATTTCATGATCCAGCTATTTTATTTCACATGTAGATATTGCAAGATTTTAAAAAACAGTCCATGATACAAAAACTATTCTTATTTTTTTATGTTATATTCCTGATTCTGGTACCATATTACCTGTTAAAGTAGTACCCAGGAACACATCATCAACATTATTGCATTTTAACTGTATCTTTGTTCCTTTTGAAAAAAAATAGCTCAATGTTACTTCTAAACTGTAATTTTGAGGAGCAAATTATGCAAAGTTTACTGTATCTTTGTAAATTTAAAATATAACTTTTCAAATTCTAGGAAGTATCTCTGCCATAGA
This sequence comes from Anolis sagrei, assembly GCF_037176765.1. NCBI lineage: Eukaryota > Metazoa > Chordata > Lepidosauria > Squamata > Anolidae > Anolis > Anolis sagrei. Next base: position 144,813,159 of record NC_090023.1, on the reverse strand, counting down.
GATATGAAGTATCTCTTCATATTTATCAAAGTCGAACTGTTCTTTCCATTCTGAAAACCAAGACAGGTTCCTTGAACAATATTAAGTGCTACACACCTGGTGGTGCTACACAAATCAAGAAAAATAGCTAGCTAACAAATGCTGACAATGCTCAACAGTATATAAATGCAGAGCAGAAGCCATTTCTGCACATCATGACAGAATGAGGTTGCAAACCATTAGCAACTGGGCTGAAAGTAAGCGCTGCCATGCATCCATGGTTCCATTGCTCTCTATGCACTGCTGCACTGGCAGTCTCCCACTAATGTTTAGGCAAGAAACAGGTTGTTCAGAAAAATTTGGAAACATGTTTAAACTGTATCTCGAATCCACTAACCAGTAAGGCCAATGGTTCATCACTGCAGCTTCGAAACAAAGATTATTCCAGATACAGAACAGCAAAGGCTATTGATCCTTCTGAGCAAAAAAGAGTAATTGCTGTTGCAGCCTCAGCAACAAGGCTAACCCCTTTCTTTGTCTCTGGTCATGCTCATATGTCCTGATTCCCAGTTGACTCGACAGGTTTGCTCAGACTAAATTCAGATCATTACCTGAGGCTGAGACCTGAAACCCTGAAAATATCTCAGGTTCCCTCTAACAGACCTCAAGAACATCATATCCCAACAAAGGTTCAATCTAGTTTCTCAGAGGGAACTGAACACACACACACACACATCAGCCTTTTCTTTTTGTGTATCCATCTCCCCCATCCACCTATAGGTCAATTACCTCCTTCTCTTACTCCAGGATTTTAAAAAACACTAGGCTTTGTAGAGTGGTTGCCCCAGTTTTGTTTCTGTCATGTATTTCCAGTCTGAAGGTTAAAATGAGCCACTTCCACCCAAGAAGCAATCACCAGTTTACCAGACCCACAAAGTAAAGATTTACTTTGGAGTGTACAGAAACAGAACTGGTGGATGAATGCTTTACTCTGGACATACTGAGTGTTGTGCTTCAGTTCTTATTTATCCCAACATGCCTAAGTGCCAATACTGGGGGAGAAATCCTTAACTGCTTTCAAGTTAAAACAGCCATCACCTGTTTTCCCTTTAGTTTTATTGTTTTCTTGTTGTTGTTGCCTGCTATAGCAATGCACTTAATTCCCAAGGCCCCTAGAATTTTTGCGCTAATCAAATTCTCAGCCCGGCCCAGCCTTTTAAGTTGTGTTGAACAGGCAGTATTACTTTTAATATATGTGTGTTATGGCGACAATTTTTATGTTTATATTGTTAATCTTATGGTTATGTTGTTTACTCTGTATGTATTGATGATGTTACTTGGAAACCACTCTGAGTGATATAAAGTGTTGTTGTTGTTGTTGTTGTTATTATTATTATTATTATTTTAATTATAAGACATTAGGAATGAGAATATTAAACACAAAAAGTTGTGGAAAGGCAGAGGTGTCAACATCAGAAGAATGAATAACAAAAATCTTCAAATTATAGCAAAAGTGAACAACTTAAAATTATGCTTAAAGAAAAATCTTGAAAGAGTTTTAGAAAGGTCTGAAAACATTATTAAATTTCATTTTAAAAGAAAAAGATATGTCTTCAGCTCAGGGAATGGGAAGTCAGTAGAAAAGGGTTAAGAGAGGTGGGATGAGGGAAAAAACAAGGTCAGATTATTGTAATTTATTATCATGTTGGATATATATATATATATCTATATAATAAAGAAGAGTGTTTGTTTGTATCGGACAGAGGAAGGACATAGGGCGGTGTATGTGCCAGCGTTTTGATTGGCCAGCCTGAAAGTTCCAACATTCGGATTGGCTGCCGCAGTGGTGCTATTTGCATATGGTCTCTGATTGGCCAGCTTCAAGAGGAGCCCCTGGTGGAGAAGAGGGTTCATGGCAGAAACGGGGCATGACAGAAGGAAATTTGCATATGGTCTCTGATTGGCCAGCCTCAAATCCAACATTCCGAGATGACAAAGAGAGGAAAGGAAAGGCCAGAAGGGGCTGGGTCAGAACACTACCAATACAGACCGAAATTGGCACACAGAGCCCCCATCACCCACTCTACATCCTACTGCAGTTTGGAGGACTATGAACCATGGATGATGGGACTTGCAGTACCACCACTCACATTCTGAGACCGCTGTTAACCTTATCCAATGACTGATCAGGACCACACTTCGCACAGAGACCTCTCATGACCCACTTTACGTCCTGGTGTGGTTTGGCCGGGGATGGACCGTGGATTATGGGACTTGCAGTACCATTGCTCAATTCTTCAGACCACTGCAACCCTCATCCAAATAACCAATAAATACCAAACTTGGCACACTGAGTCTCCATGACGCACTCTACATCCAGGTGCAGTTTGAAGGAGGATGCACCATGGACGATGGGACTTGCAATACCTGCACTCCTTTCCTAAGACCATTATAACTGCCAACAATGATGGATCAGGAGAGCCCGCATAACTCACTCTACATCCTGGTGCGGTTTGGAAAAATTTGACAATGGATGATGGGACTTGCAGTCACTTCACTCACTTCCTGAGACCACTGAGACCCTCACCAATGACTCATCAAGACTAAACTTGGCACATGGAGCTTCAATGACCCACTCTACATCCTGGAGCAGTTTGGAGGACGACAGACCATGGATGATGGGACTTCAATTACCTCCACTACCCAAGACTGCTGCAAAACTCATCTAATGACCAATCAAGACCAAAGTTGGCACACAGAGCCCCCATGACCCACTCTACATCCTGCTGCAGTTTTGGAGAAGGGTGGACCATGGATGATGGAACTTCCAGTACCTTCACTCACATTCTGAGACCTCTGCAAACCTCATCCAATGACGGATCAAGACCAAACTTGGCACATAGACCTCTCATGACCCACTTTACGTCCTGGTGTTATTTGGAAAATTTTGGAGATGGATGATGGGACTTGCAATACCTTTGCTCACTTCCTGAGACCACTGAGACCCTCGCCAATGACTAATCAAGACAAAACTTGGCACATGGAGCTCCAATGACCCACTCTACATCCTGGTGCAGTTTGGAGGAGGACAGACCATGGATGATGGGACTTCAAGTACCTCCACTCCCTTCCAAAGATTGCTGCAACCCTCTTCTAATGACCAATCAAGACCACACTTGGCACACAGAGCCCCCATGATCCACTCTACATCCTGCTGCAGTTTGAAAGGGGATGGACTTTGGATGATGGGACTTGCAATACCTTCACTCACTTACTGACACCACTGCCACCCTCATCTAATGACTGATAAAGACCAAACTTGGCACACAGAGCCCCCATGACCCACTCTATATCCTGCTGCTGTTTGTAGGAGGATGGCCCATGGATGATGGGACTTCAAGTACCTTCACTCCCTGAAAATAATGCAGCCATTATCCAAAGACCAATAAAGACCAAACTTGGCATACAGAACCACCATTACCCACTTTCTCTAATAACTCGGGCAACGCCGGGTCCCCAAGCTAGTATATATATAATAGTTGTGACCAGAATACATAAACATGTTGTTTTTGTTGTGTTATTGGTACTATTATTATTTCCATAACAATAATAATAATAACAATGCAAAAATACGGTGGGATTTTAGAATCCAAACAGATGAACACTTGCCACATAACACACCAGATATAACAGCTGTGGGAGGGGGATGTTTTTATTCTAGACCTTGCAGTACCAGAAGACCATAGAGTAGAGGACAAAGAACTCAAAAAGATCACAAAATACAACGGCTTACAAATTGAAATTGGATAACTATGGCAAAAGAGAACAACAGTGGTACCAATAGTGGTTGGCGTGCTTGGAGGCATTCCAAGAAACCCTGAAAAGCACTGGAAAAGCCTTAATTTGGGCACATCAATCCATGTGCTGTAGAAAGCAGCACTTCTTGGACTTGCGCACATTCTGCAAAAATACCTCTAATATCCTAGGCCCTTGGGAAGAGCCTGATATTGAGACAAATCCCAGACACTTGGACCTAATATGCATGTGTGCTGTGTCGTTATGTACAAGTTTCTGCTGCTGCTGTTTAATTATTATTATTATTATTATTATTATTATTATTATTTAAAATAGCAGTCACAACAATAAAGGTAAACTCACTCCCAGCTGCGTTAATCTTCTGCATCCCTGCACTCTCAAGCACCTTTGTTACAAGTTAGGAAAGGAGCTATTGGTGGCACAATGGATTAAATTCATTCATTCATTCATTCATTTATGATATTTCTATCCCACCTTTCTCAGCCCGAAGGCAACTCAAACCCTTGTGCTGGCAGGACTGCTCACCAAAAGATCATTGACGAAAAGGTTGGTAGTTCAAATCGGGGGAGTGGGGGGAGGGGTGTCCCATCTGTCAGCTCCACCTTCTTCTGCAGGGACAAGTGAGAAGCTTCCCATTGGTTGGTAAAACATCTGGGTGTCCCCTGGACAACGTCCTTGGAGACGGCCAATTCTCTCATATCAGAAGCGACTTGCAGTTTCTCAAGTCGCTCCTGACACAAAAAAAAGTTAGAAACACAATTCAGCTCCTTTGTGTTGCGTGTAGACAGCTTTGTATATGTTTTATTTTCAGATGAATCTGTCTTGTATTAATTCAAACCACAAAGATGTCCAGTTCTGCCTTCTTTAGATTTTCAAAATGTTGACTGGTACATTAAGGAAATCCTGCTTCAAAGAAGTCTCAACTGATCCCAAATAGCAATGCCCGGATATTCTTAGTCCTTTCCAAACAGATTAAGCCTTGTTCTGGACAATCCTTCTGATAAAGAATGTTTTCAAGAAAAAGAAGCAGCCAGCAACACGACAGACTCCAGGACTCCACCAGAAGGAGATCACATCAAGGGCAAGCTGCTGAATACAAAACACTAATTTCCTCGAGACCATTTTTAAAGGCCATTTAAAAATCAAGTCAAAAAAGGACAAAGCACTGGAGCCACAACATAGCTCCACTGGAATCCTATTTTCTCTGCATTTTTTCTCTTTTATCATCTAGGGCACAGCAAGAAATATCTGAAACTCGATTTCTTTGCTTTCCCAATGGTTTTATGTAATGAGATTTCAGTGTATACCAGTTACGTTTCAGCAAGGTCAGCTAAGGGTTTTGAACATCTTCATGGTTAAATTGCAGCAGGTGGTATTGTGGAGGGATGGAATGATTCTGCACGCAATGGAAGTGAGTGACTCCTTTGTGTTTATTAAAGCCTTGACCCTCAGGAATCCAGACAGACTGTCCTAATCTCTAATAGTGTCCTGATGCATTGCAAAGGAATCCTTTTTCAAAAGCTGAAGACTTCAAAGATGGAATGAGAGGGTACCGTGCACAGAGAAGAACACAACAGAAAGAGGTGGACTGATGATATTTGGTCCCTGCTCTATTATTACTTATCAGCAAGCTGCTTTTCTTTTTTCAGACTGACTGTCTAACAGCCAGCTGACTCTTTGCAATTGGGGGTGGGAGGGTGAGAGGGATGCACTAGATCAGGGGTCCTCAAACTAAGCCCCGAGAGCTGGAGACGGTCCTCCAAGGTCATTTACCTGGCCCTCAGTCAGGGTCAACTTAAGTCTGAAATGACTTGAAAGCACACAACAACAACAACAACAACAACAACAACAACAACAACAACAACCTTATCAGCCAAAAACAGGCCCACACTTCCAATTGAAATACTAATAAATTTACATTTGTTAAAATTGTTCTTCATTTTAATCATTGTATTGTTTGAAAGTTGTTGTTTTCTTGCACTACAAATAAGATATGTGCAGTGTACATAGGAATTCATTCATGGGGTTTTTTTTCAAATTATAATCCAGCCCTCCGACAATTTGAGGGACTGTGACCTGGCCCTCTGTTTAAAAAGTTTGAGGACCCCTGCACTAGATCCTTGCCCAGTACACAAAGGGATACAGGATAATACTAGGAATTCTAGGAACTGGTAAGTTAGAAGGGTTGGCCATCAGTGTAGTTTTACAAGATCTTTCGCCTCCTCTGACAAAGAGTGCTGGCCTCTCCCCAGACTACAACTCCCATTGTTCCATAGAATTGTGCCATGGCAGTTGAAGTGGTATCAAAGATATTTTTTTTAAAGCCATAGCAGCTATCCCATTGAATGTCTCTCATATTAACCAATATAAACTAATACTAGTCAAGTTCACATTTTCATAGAATCCTAGAGTTGGAGGGGACCTTCAAAGGACATCTAGACCAATTCCATTCTTCCAGGCAATAGGGCACCATCAAAACTCTCCTGATAGATGGCCGTCTAGCCTTTAAACTAATTAATATGCTTCCCCTGTTGAGTTGGAAGGGACCCCAATTGGCTATCCATTTAGGGATTTCTTTCCAGACCAGCAGAGATATTTACTTACTACTTACTAGAAGTATAAGTCAGCCCTTCTCTTTGCAGAGTCAACAATTTCTTGGAACTCTGGCTGGCTGCTGCTATGAAGGGACAAATCTCTCCCCTCGCCTGATTGGGGTTTTCTGGCAGAATTCTGGGAAATGTAGTTTACAGCAGGGCCTTTTGAATTCTCTAGCATAGGGCTCCTCACCTTCCCAAAGTACATTTCCCAGAGTTCTGTGCTTTCTCAGTCTTTTTTTTCAAGCAAACTCTGCTCCCTGCTTTCCCTTTCCTAATGGCAACAGACCACTGATCTAAAGAGGAAAGGCAGCCCTTTTGGCTTTGCTTTGCTTGCTTGTGCTGAAAATGAAATTGACTTTGGGAGACTTTCGAGATTTACAAAATGCAAACAAAAAGTATTGGCTAAGTTTTGATTCTTAAGTTTTTGGCGTGGACCACGCCAACATGTCGGATATTGCCTCATAAGTACAAATTTAACTAATTTGATCTGACTTACAAGGATTAATGACACCCCTAGTAGACATGTAAACTCTCACTTTATTCCCATGTGTTAGAACACATAATTCTTGCCATTTCTTTCTTGCTCTGAGAGACTACGTGGGCTTCTGCACAAACTTTAAGAAATACATTTACTTCCAGACTTTATTTGGAAAATTTATTTGTGCAAGATTGCACATAGGAAGGAAGGTTTGCAGGGTAGAAAATACACAGATGCCCATGCTTTCTTCACATCCAAAAATTCATGTAGTTTTTCTGCACATAAAACCATTGTGTTCTAATCAAACCAGTATAATTTGTTTAAATTGCACTAATTTACACAGTTAAATGTAAGCAATGGTCAGCCCTCTGTTTTGCATTTGATACTATTCTTGTTCTTTTTGTGTTGTGTTCTCCCATACCATTTTCCCCAGCATTTCATTCAGTAACAAATATGGAAAACCCCTTCAAAATAAAGTGAATCATTTTTTTTAAAAAAAGTAAATCTCTATCAAAGTTTTCAAAGACAGCCATTATTGGAAGCAATTTCTATCACTTTTTAAATACAATCTGTCTGCAAATCAATGGCCAATACATCACTTTGATACTAAACTGAAATACAACAAGGTATTTTTACCTCTTTCTATTTTTTGCAAATCTGGTTTTTTTTTTTCATGGATCCAAATGCTCTGGAGATATATTATTAATGTTTAATTCCAGATCTAGCTCAGTTTTCACAAACCTATTTCTCACTTTGTTTTTGTCTTTGTTTGCAGTTGTGTCGCCAAACTGAAAATCTTTTCACAGAGGAAAGTACACACAGGACTGAATCACATCGGCCACCCCAAGACTGTGGAATGACCTGCCAGAAGAGTCCAGCAGTTAAATGAGCTGTCAGAATTTAAGACACATCACAAGACCCATCTCTTCCACAGTAAATTTTGAATCGTGGTTTTTTTTTTTATTTGCATCTATTGCCGCTGTTTGATGGTCTTTGTGTTTTGATATATGTATTTTAGTGTATGTATTTTATGTCAATACCTTTCAACTTTGTTGCATTCCACCTCAAGCCATTATGAGAAGGGGGTAACTAATATTAATTATTATTAATAATAATAATAATAATAATAATAGAAATACATTTTAATATGGATCTTTTATAGAAATATGTATACTTATAAAACTTTTACAATGTTTATTTGTTTTAATTATGCTGTAACCCGCCTTGGGCCATGCAGAGAGATGAGTAAGAAATAAAATTATTGATGAAGATAATGATGATGATATAAGAGACACCACTTGCTTCCTTGGATGCCATTATCTTTTGGAAGCTGTCTGAAAACCTCTGTATCTTTCTGGCCTTGTTCCAATTCTTAAAAGACAACTCCCAGTAGTGTTTGTGTGTGTATTTTAGAGGTACTCATTTTACAGTTTGTCAGATTTCATTATGGAATGCTATAGCAAGAGTCTGTAAATCTTCCCATGTCACATCATTATAAAGTAAGAGCATTGCATTTATTTTTGTTTTTTGTTGTTGTTTTTTAAAACCCCGCTGTTTCAACATCACACCACTTCCCTAGGTATTCTATCCAATGTCAATATCTTACAGGCTTCCTATATGAATTTCTGTTGTCAGCTAGAGAATGACAACAGAAATCTCTTCCATAGACATTTTCCTGTCCTGAGCTTCCATAGAATGTTTCCTGTTCTTTTCTCTTCAGTTTTGAAATGGGGTCTTCCATGACACACAATATTCTGTACAGCTGACAATCTTACATTTCAGTTTCCTTGTGGCACCTTGGAAGATTACAATCATACTATGCAAAAAAAAAAAAGTTAAAAAGCAGAGATCATCGAAAGCTGTCCACACAATCTTCACACATCCTTCTTCTTCCATGAAAAAAGGATGCTATCAAAGCAGACAAACATCCTAGTACATGTTTCACAATGGGCAAAGTTAACAGAGACCTTGCTGATACATTTCAAAGCATGGTCAAGGTCCAACAAAAAGCAGGAAAATCATAAAACACTTTTCAAATGTTTCCATTGGCCACCTTGATTAGCATTTGATGGTCTGACAGTTTTTCGGTGTGGCTTGTTACTGCCTGGGGAAATTCCTTGTTGAGAGGTGGTTAGTTGTTCCTGATTGTTTCTTCTCTGAAGTTCCCCTATGTTTGAGTTTTGTTTTTTATTTACTTTTATAAAACTGTTAAGAAAACTTCAGGAGTCCTATCCTATCCATTGCATTGCATGCTTGGCCTGTTTTCTTATGGAAGCAGGATCCAAGATTTGCAACTACAAGAAAAAGCATAGCATGCCTAAATTTGGGTTTCAGCAGAGGAAAAAAAACAATAAGAAAACATTTTCTTAATTTCAATAAGGCTGATGTATCATATGCCTCTAGACCATAACCAACGATCCATAAAATTATTATATCTAAAACAAGAAATATGTCACATGCTGACTTCTATGGCCTCCCCTATCTGCATGTTTTCACATCCCCTTAATGCACGCACAGTGGATTTATGCTCAAGAATTTCTTGAGCTAATTCTTTCATTTGCCTTTTTAGTAATTTTTCAGGCAACCACAGAATTGGAGGGGGTGGTTGCTTTTGGAAGAAAGGGGAATTTAAGTAACAAAGCAATTAGGGCAATCATGAATGTCCTAATTTGGATATGTACATTTCTCTAATTGTGGCATGTTTTGGAGTAAGATTTGATTATTTCGATGTACACAGAAAAGGAGCAAGACATTTTGGACTACAACTCCCAATATTGTCAAGCCGGTGTAACTACTAGCTGGCTCAGCAATTCTAGGAGCTGCATTCCAAATAAATAATAATAATAATTATTATTATTATTATTATTATTATTATTATTATTATTATTTATACCCCGCCACCATCTCCCCCAATGGGGACTCGGGGCGGCTTACATGAGGCCAAGCCCAAACAACAAATTACAACAAAATAAAACAAAAACAAAAGCAATAACATTTTACATAAAAACATATAATACAGTGAACAGTATACACAATCACAATAACAATGGGTGAGCCGCATGTGCAGGATAAAATGTTAAAAACTCGGGGTGTGATAAAAGAGGAGCAGGTTATGTGCGAAGGAGGGCTCATAGAACGGGGTTGTATAACCAAATTTTCCCATGAAGGGGATGTGTACTCCAATGGCAGAAACGTTGAGAGGAGCAATAGTGTGAGGTTGCGTGCCTACTCACCAAAGGCACAGCGGAAAAGCCAGGTTTTAAGGTTCTTTTTAAAGGTTTCTAAGGTGGGGGCTTTCCTAATCTCTCCGGATAATGAGTTCCAGAGTCGGGGGGGGGCACAGAGGAGAAGGCTCTCTCCTTGGACCCACAAGTCGAGCCTGTGAGATTGATAGGGGTGAAAGGAGGGCTTGCCCCAAAGATCGAGGGCCCGAGCTGGTTCATGGAGGGAGATAGGGTCACAAAGGTAGGTGGGTCCCAAACCTTTTAAGGCTTTATTGGTGATAACCTGCACCTTTAATTGGGACCGGAAAATAAATGGCAGCCAGTGAAGCTCCTTAAACAGGGGGGTCGACCGCTCCCTATAACTTGCCCCAGTTATTAATCTGGCTGTCGAACGTTGGACAAGTTGTAGTTTCTGGGCTGTCTTCAAGGGTAGCCCCAAGTAGAGTGCATTGCAGTAGTCTAGTCTAGAGGTAACTAAGGCATGGACCACCATGGTCAAGTCAATCTTCACAAGGTAAGGTCACAGTTGGTGCATGAGTTTTAATTGTGCGAAGGCCCTCCCGGCCACCGCCGACACTTGTGCATCAAGCATCAACGCTGAGTCCAGGAGGACCCCCAAACTGCGGACCTGTGATTTCAGGGGAAGTGCAACCCCATCCAGGACAGGTTGCCACCCAATACAATGGTCAAATAATACAAACAAGCAAACAAAAATTTCAGATCATATCTAGCTACTCTGCAATATTTTTGCATTATCAGAGATCAGACAGAAGCTTGTGTTTTAAAAGAAAACAAGAGGGTCATTACCAGCAAAAATTTAAGTAACCTGAATTATTTTATCTTATACTGCTAAATATTCTGAAATGGGAGAGGGTTTATCTTCCCTGTGCTGAAGGATCATGTCCTCTTAGTGTAGAGACTCATTTCTCATAAAATGGAAGAAAAAGACAGATGATTCTCACAATAAATAAGTAATAAAAATGAAGCCAAAAAGCTCTGCATACCTCATGTTAAACAGAGAAAAATTGTTGTCTAGAGAGAAATAAACCAAGCCCTTGAACTTCAAGTCAATGACAAAAACAATGGTGAGACTGGAAAAGAAAAGAATTGCTCAGCAGCTTGCTATTTTTTCCAAAAGAACAGAGCTTCAGCATTATAATTCCAAATTACTTTGGCATGCAAGGGAAAAACAATCATTTGAGCATAACTCAGATTAAACCGATACCCTGTTAGTGTTTAATAAGAAGCATGCATGAAATAAGATCCTGCATTCATAGGAATATGAGAGCAACTAAACTGAATGAGAACAATAGACCATCCTGTTCAGTATAGGTTGTAGTTCAGAGACATCAACTGGGTTCTTCAAGGACACTCAACTGAAACCCACTCCCCTTCCCTTATATATGTTTATATTATGTCCAAACTTCAGTAATAGCATGGAAGCTACTCTTTACTTAAATTCTTTCTTTTGTATATATTCATGTATACATCTAGAAATGTTAGCAAAATAAACTCACCTCCCCACCTCCCGCAAAAAAACTGGGTTGACTTATCCCATTGGCTTTTTTTTTTTTTTTTGCCACCGCATCGCATTGTCGGTTCATGTTTAACTTGTTGTCCACGAGGACTCCAAGATCTTTTTCACACGTACTGCTCTCGAACCACATGTCCCCCATTCTGTATCTTCAAATTTTATTTGGCCCATCTTTCTAATCTGTTAAGATTGTTTAGAATTCTACTCCTGTCTTCTGGAGTATTGGCTATTCCTCCCAATTTGGTGTCATCTGAAAACTTGATGATCATGTCTTCTAACGCTTCATCTATGCCATTAATAAAGATGTTGAACAGGACCAGGCCTTTAATGGTCTCCCAGAATTGGCTGAACTCTTTATCACCCTACACAGAGAAGGGGATGGTTCTATTTCTGTTAGTACTGCACTTTCAATTTTATTTTAGAAAATAAGAGCCCCCTTCTTTAAGAAGAGTGGCAAAAGTTATTTTTGAATGTCTGGCTGGTAAAATGGGTAACAGATCTCTTGATATGGTGGTGCTGCTTTTTCCTGTCTGCAGACTGACCCGCAACTTATGCATGGGTTATGTCAAAATCCCCAACCCTGCCCTTGACTTATACATGATGTCAACTTATACACAAGTATATACAGTAAGTGTCTAGATTTATGGATAAATTTTGTTGAATTATAACAGACATGATGAACTACCGATTAACTACCTCAGTTTATTAACTAACTTTATTTAGAACAAGCAACAGTTCGATGAATTCCAAGTAGAAGAGGCAGATACTGGAGAGCACCCAACTTGAAATTCACCGGGGGGGGGGGGCGGGGGGGGCAGAGATACCTCTCCAAGTGTTGTACATTGCTTAAAGCCTACAGGCTTAAAGCCCATACCATCAAACAGCAGAAATTGCTGAGGCTGAAAATCCCATTCCATTTACTGAAACAAAAAATAAACTAATAATAAAATTCTTTTTTCAAATAATAAAGTGAATTTTAAAATCAAAATCTTTAGTTCTTTGAGGTCTAAATAAAAGACTTGATCTTTGCCCAGTTTTATATACATTCATTCAGAACATTTCCTAGCCTGATTGCAAGATAATTCCTTGAAGGTTATCTTTCTCCTCTCCTCTCCCACTCCACTTTTTTCCTACCATCTGCTATTTTTTTTTTAAAAAAAAAAGTAATGCCGGTTCTCTAGTTTCTTTTCATCCACTAGAACTAGACTCAAGGGTTTGTTTTATTTTATTTTAGCATATGGTAGGAAGGAAATGAAGAGAGTGGGACTGCCTTTCCAATGGGAATGTCTTTTCGTAAAGAAACTTTATGATGATGCTTATTTAGTTTGATGCAGAAATCATTTAACTATTTGTATTCATTTTATTGTTATTTTTGATGTACTATATACTGTATTTCTTCCATTCTAAGATGCACTTTTTCACTATAAGAACGTGGCTAAAAATGGGGTGCATCTTAGAATCTCAAGCATATCTTATTTATTTATTTATTTATTTATTTATTATTTCCGGTATTTCTATCCCATTCCTTCTCAAGGGGGACTCAGGACAGCTTACATTTGGCAGCAATTCAATGCCACTACATATAACACAGCAATATAAAAGCAATTAAAACAATAAATAAATCATTCATTAAAACAGTAAAAAACAGTATTAATAGAAGTAACATCATTCCAGTCAATTCCATATCCAATTCCATGTCCAAAGCGCTATCTATTTCTGTTGTCCAAAAGCTTGATCCCAAAACTACGAATTTCAACCTAAATGGCAAGAGGGACGGAGTTGATCTAACCTCTTTGGGGAGCTAGCTCCACAGGCGGGGGGCCACAGCCAAGAAGGCCCTGTCTCTCTTCCCCGCCAGACGTATTTGTGACGCTAGCAGGAGCAAGAGCAGGGCCTCCCCGGATGATCTTAAACTGCGAGGCGGGACGTAGAGGGAGATGCGTTAAGACAAATAAGCTGGGCCATCTTATGTGCTTTTGCTGTTGGTGGTGGAACTAAAATGAGTATGTGTCTAATAATCAATAGCTTCTTACAATTGAAAAAAGATGGTAGTTCTCCCCCACTATTGTTATATGAAGGGTAAAATTTGAATAGTGATTCTTTTATCTTAGAGAATGTAAGCTAAACATCTTTAGTAAATAAATATATTCATTTTCTCTCTCTAAGCTTTTTATATTTCTGATAAACTTCAAATTTCTCTTACACGTTCTCTCTACAGCTTTCAGGAGTGCCATATTGGCGCCAGCCCTTTTGGCACTCATTATTTGAGTATAAAATTAGAGGGAGTGCCATCAGAAAAGATGAAGAGGAAGGGGTGGAAAGGCCACAGAAACTGTCTAACTTGTATTAAAGTAATTATTCTTCCCCATCCCAGGAAAAAAAAGTCAGTCTCCTTCACGGTCTCCATTGATTCAACATCAAATAAAATCATGAAAAGGAAACAGTAGATCATTATGAAAATTCAAAGAACACATCACTACTATTTTTGTGACAGATGAGTACTCTATTGTTTGAGCAAATAAAAACAATGCACCATTAAGATTGAAGAGAGAAAGATTGCATATTTGCGTTAATTATAATACCCAATGTTTGCACGCATGATTTCTCTCACACGAGTTTATTGCTTCTTTGGATCCTAGCCAAGGTCTGTGAAAGAAGGCTCACCATGGGCTTTTTGCTCATTATACATAATTTCCTTTAATAATGAGCTGACACATTGACCTTGTAATCACGCTGACAATGACATCCCGTGTAATCACCTCAGCAACAGTCTCTGGACCCCCAGAAATACAACATGATGATGCTGGTATGAACTAAGGCTCACAAGGAAAAGCTGGCTCTCCCTCCTGGTAAGCTATACCGAAGAGAAGACACAATATCACAGTCCGCAACTAGAAGCAAAGGATTTTGATGGCAAAGAAATAACCCAACAAGCTACGGACATGAAGGTTACCTTAGTTACCTGCTTGGGCTATCATTCTTAAGGCTTGCAAAGCTACATTGTTCCTGAACCCCTTTGACGCCTGTTTCGTGAAGCCTCATGAGATACGCATAAGGCAAAAAACAATGTTTATTCATTCCCACCCTTCCTATTTATGTACAAAGTGGCATAGTGAGTACGAAATGAGAAGCTGGCCGATTAGAGTCAGACAATCGTAACTGTCAGAACACTGCGAAGGGGAGTCTATGGAGAATATAACCTAGAGGCTTGTTTCTTGAAGAATAAAATAGGAGATGGATGAAGCCTGGTTATGGAAGACAGAGCCAGAGTGAAATCCAGTTAGGAAGAGGGGAACTGATAAGAACTCAAGTGCATTTTAGGAGCCATGAATGAGGAATTATTTCTTATTTATTTATTTAAAACATTTATATTCCGCCCTTCTCACCCCGAAGGGGACTCAGGACACAGTACAGCATATATATGGCAAACATTCAATGTCGGGACAAGAATTCATATACACATACAAAAACATTAAAACATTTATCTCAATATTAAAATACACCATTTAAAACCGTCCTGGTCATCAGCGTCAAATCTAATTGGCCTGGTAATCTTTCCTATTGCTGCTTTATTGCCCTATCCCAAAAGTTGTCCCAAGTTCCATAGCCGGGGGGCAATCACCGTGTAGGCCCTGTCTCTCGTCCCTACCAATTGTGTCTGTGACAATGGCAGGATGAAAAGTAGTGCCTCCCCGGAGGATCTTAATCTCCACGATGGTTCATTGGGGGAGATGCGTTTGGACAGGTAAATTGGGCCGGGGCTGTTTAGGGCTTTATAGGCCAAAGCCAGCACTTTAAATTGTGCCCAGTAGCAAACTGGCAGCCAATGGAGCTGATGTAACATGGGAGTTTTATGCTCCTTGTATGCCGCCCCAATTATTAACCTGGCTGCCTCTCATTGGACTATTTGAAGCTTCTGAGCAGTCTTCAAAGGCAACCCCACATAGAGTGTGTTGCAGTAGTCTATCTCAGATGTAACGAGAGCATGGACCACTGTGGCCAAGTCTGACTTCCCAAGGTATGGGCACAGCTGGCACACAAGTTTTAATTGTGCGAAAGCTCCCCTGTATTCCAGGCATAGCGATGAGTCCAGGAGGACACCCAAGCTGTGAACCTGTGCCTTCAAGGGGAGTGTAACCCCATCCAGCACAGGCTGTGACCCTATACCCTGTTTGGAATAAGTTTAAGGAGTTCACATCTAAACTCATTCTTATATAATAAATCTTTCACTTGCCTGATTTTTTACACTTTGAGCCTGTTTTCATTTAAGAATTGAACAGGCCATGCTTTGTCATGTTGAACCCAATGAGCATCACTTTGAGGCCTGAGTACCACATGAAGAGGGGGATCTTTGCCAGGAAAAGGGGAATGGTGACTGACAGGGATAGAACAGCAATGCCACCCTGGAGAAGACTTCCATCACAGTGGTGGATGAAAGAACATTTCCATCTACCTAGCAGTAAAAATGTTGTTGTTTATTTGTTCAGTTGCTTCTGACACTTCATGACCTCATGGACCAGAGTTCCCTGTTGACCATCGCCACCCCCAGCTTCTTCAGAGTCAAGCCAAACACTTCAAGGATACATGCATCCATCTTGCCCTTGGTTGCCCCCTCTTCCTCTTTTCATCCATTTTCCCCAGCATAATTGTCTTCTCTAAACTTTCCTGTCTTCTCATAATGTGGCCAAAGTACTTCAACTTTGCCTCTAATATCCTTCCCTCCAATGAGGAGCCAAGCATTATTTCCTGAAGTATGGACTGGCTGGATCTTCTCACAGTCCGAGGCACTCTTTGAATTTTCCTCCAGTAAAAATACAACTAGTGAAATAAGGAGCAATATGCTATTTTTATGACACTAAATACATTCATCTCATTGAACCAATCTGTCATTTCATCACCAGTTTGATGACTAGCTAGATCTCTTCTACTGTGGATGTAAATGCAAAGTAGATGTCTGTATTCAACTTGAAATGCAAGAAATAGGCAACCATCAGCTTTAGGTGGACAATAAGAATTGGGAGGGAAAGACAGGACTGCAATGACTAGTAAACAATACATACACACATCACATCAACAACACAATTATAACTCTCAAGTGTTTCACCCCTTGCCGACATATACCATTCACAATGCAGATATAGAATCAAATACCTATAGTGAAAATACATCATGAAGTCTGCTCTTAAATGCTTGTCTTCATCTATTCAGACAACAACTATGGAAACAATCAAAACCTAAAAACAAACCTTTGTTATGCTTTCTCTTTTGATCCTTCCCTTTTGCAGTCTTGAATAATATGTTCTGGGTTTTTTGTTGTTGTTGTTGCAGCATTTTCTTACTACCACTCTGAATCTGTTTCATGGCCTTTTGGCACATTTGGTCTTCCTCTTCCTTCTAGAAGCCTAAAGGCATCTGAAAGCTGTCATCAACTAAAAATATCCAGCTCTTGCAACCTTTCCAAGGAGGCCGCTGCTTCCATCCTTTTTGTTTTCTTTTTGCTTCCTTTCTGCTCTGAATAATACTCCAGAGTTCTTTTCTATATTTGCAAACATGTGAGCGATACAACCCCATACAGCAGATCAAATGGAACCAGAACCCATTACAGCAAAGTCACACACACATAATGTTTATATCAATGCAATTCAAAATGCTCTTCATTTCTTTTCAAGCAGACTTCAACCTCTGTGAAAGCAAATTATACACAGCTTGCCTTGGAGACTGCAGTTTTAAAATCCTGAAGGCAAAAATATATTGGATTGGAATAAACTAAGATGACATCCTAGGTCACTTCCAACTCTTATAGCTTTGCTGAAAAACATGCTTTTGTCTACACAGAATTGGGAACAAAAAAGAAAAAATCCACTTTGCTATTATTGTTAGCATGCAGCATTATTTGGGGCACAACTAAATACAGGTAAGTGCATACTGCTATCCTGAAAAATGACTTTTGCAATTATTTAGGAATTGCAACACAAATCAAGCTGTAAAGTGTTCATCGAATCACCACATATTGTCCAGTTTCTGGTTAAATCCAGCACGCTTAATACAGGCATGTAGCCGGGGGGGGGGGGGGGGCTCGGGGGGCTTCAGCCCCCCCCCCCTCAAATTCTCATGGTGGTTCGCGAAAAGGCCTTACTGGTGCATTATTTAAACTGTTATGTTTATTAATATCATGATTTGATCACCATTCTCAATATATCCCATATGCATGGGGGTATTGGGGTAATGATACAAAAGGTTTGCTAGGCTAGACCCTCTTTCACTCAGACTCAGCCCCCCCCCCCGAAACTCAGCCCCCCCCCCCGAAACCCCCCCTGAAAATTTTTTAGCCCCCCCCCCCCCCCCCGAAACGAAATCCTGTCTACGGGCCTGGCTTAATAAGAATTACCCAGCTATTTTAACAAATAACTTCATTAGCCATGTTTATTTTAGATTCCATTGGTTGTGGTTGTTGTTAAATGAGAAAGTTCATTTTCTGTGAAATGACAGAAAGTGACATACTTCCCATATCTGCGCTGACAGGGATTCAGAAAACCTACACATTTCATTGTGATGGTGAAGTCATGGTAGTAACATATTTGTATTATAATCAATGATTTAAGAATGGTTAAAAACATTGGAAAACATTGACAAAAAGAGTAATTCTAACCACCTACTTTTCAATGATGTCCTTAAAACAAATGCATTGGTCTCAGCAAAAGATGTAAATGCAGTTTTTGTACTCAGGAAAGAGATCCATGCAAGATTCCTGTAATGAAAAGAACAGTTCTTAAGAAAAGTCTCCAGAGCATTTTAGGCAAAAATACAAACAAAGAAATAGAAACGACACCTGGAAGCACACAGTTCTATAAGAATCGATATCTTCTTTTTACTTCTCCTAGCCCTTATTCATTTATTATTTAAAACAGTACCAAACAATGTTGTTATTTGAAGTAACAAGCAAAGATGAATATCAGAAACAGTGTTAAGTAACAGAAATTCAAGAAACCTGACCAATGAGGTCACAAAGCAGCAGAAACACACAAACAACCAGCATATTCTTGTGTGATGTCCAAGAATATTATAAAACTATGTTTCTACAGCATGATTAATATAAATAAATACATTACTTTTAGCAGAAATACCATGCTTCTAGCCCTGTTACCAATTTTGGATGAAGGTATTTACCATTCCCTGTAACAGGCACAGAAACAATACGGTGCAAATGTAATGGAGCCATGGATTAATTTCACACTCATCACGTAATCTTGTGATATTTCCCACGAGATCTCCAAACAGGTTGCAGCACTGCGAGACATTATTTCCATATTTATTGGAAATAACACTGGAGCCAAGGCAAGGCACAATTCCCTCCGAGAATTCTCATGATGATGAGAATAAAATTAACTCATTATGTTAAAGCCAAATACTATATTTTCTTTACTGTGGAACCTACGGAAGTCACCCAAAATGACAAAGTAACCTCTCAATAATGTCAGGATACTACCCAACACCGTATGGCTATAATTACTCCAAAACTGTGCCCAATTTGTATTGCACAAGGGCATTCTGCTAGATGAATCACTGACCTAGCTGACTTATCCAGCTGATCTGCAAAGCCAAATCAACTTTAAAGCTGCAAGGCTGTTTTGTTTTTTTGCCAAAAGAGCACAGAAAATAAATGATCCCCTGAGAGGCAGAGAACCATGCTAATATTCCCATGCTGTTATTTTCTCAAGATTCCTTTGCACATCTTCAAAGAACACCTTTTAATACACACACACACACACACACAAAGTTTTCTTTGAAAGCACAAAGATGTATTTGATAAGTGTTTCTAAAGTTTAAGTACATTAATCACAGAACTGGCTGCACAACCAAGACGTTTCTAAATGGTAAAAAAAGGTAAAGGTTGTCCCCTGACATTAAGACCAGTCATGTCAAACTCTGGGGTGTGGTGCCCATCTCCATTTCTAAGCTGAAAAGCCAGCATTGTCCATAGACACCTCCAAGGTCATGTGGCTGGCATGACTGCATGGAGCACCGTTACCTTCCCGCCGGGAAGGTAACGGTGATCTACTCACATTTGCATGTTTTTGAACTGCTAGGCTGGCAGAAGCTAGGGCTGACAGCGGAAGGTAATGTGATCTACTCACATTTGCATGTTTTTGAACTGCTAGGCTGGCAGAAGCTAGGGCTGACAGCGGAAGGTAATGTGATCTACTCACATTTGCATGTTTTTGAACTGCTAGGCTGGCAGAAGCTAGGGCTGACAGCGGAAGGTAATGTGATCTACTCACATTTGCATGTTTTTGAACTGCTAGGCTGGCAGAAGCTAGGGCTGACAGCGGAAGCTCGTGCCGCTCCACAGAATCAAACTTGCGACCTTTTGTTCAACAAGCTCAGCAGCTCAGTGCTTTAACCCACTGCGCCACCGGGGGCTCCCATATTTTTAAATAGTATCTTTAATAAACAAAGAAGAATACAAAAGAAATCTTACATATGATATTAAACTATATATAAGGAAAACTACAACAAAGTAACCATATAAAAAAGCAACATCTAAACAAAACTACACTACATACTAACAATTAGGATATTAAAAACCCAATAAGATAAGAAAAGGAATAAGACATGACTTCCAGCTACCCTGCTGATCAAGCCTGTAGCCAAGCTGGGGGGAGGGACTACAGGTTCAACCCCCCAACCCCCGGGAAAGGTTTCTGGTTAAAAACAATCTGGTTTACTCATGAATTTTAACTGGTTAAGCACATCCTCATGCTGTCTATGATAAGAAAAAATTCTAGTTCCTCCAGAACTACTAGTACTATCTCAACCAAATGTTGGTAATTTATTAACACTATCGTTATCTAGCTTTCCACCAATTTATGTAGCAAAAGCTGCAATAGCCAACATAGTGGAAGCAGCCAAGTTTTGGCGTCACTGATGTTTAATTAACATTTTCGACATTAAGGCAATATAAGCCACCAAAACTGATATCAGAATCTGTCACAGCATTTTGACACAGTTTTCAAGTGTTTCCAATAGGTGTTGTGCTATTCTTTTATAACAACTAAATTACCAATTAAGAGCCAGTTTCAGTTTTTTTCAAGATTTCAACTTTTGTAGCTAAAATAGAAATGTGATTTGATTACGTCTATATAAAATATAGAATTAGTCATAGAATTTAAATTATTTTATGTTATGGACCTACTCTTTGTGATTTGCTAAAAATTGAAAATTGTTTCAAACACACACACATATTTCCTGATATTTTTTCTGGCTAAAGCCTGCTGCTGATGGTAATATTTGCACCCATAACTTCCTTAATTCTTCAGTTTAGTCTAAGCATTTTTCTAATTATATGTGACCTCTACTTTTCTTCAAACCAAAATACTAATAATCTCCCCCAGTAGTTTCTTTGAAATGAAATTGTTTTTCAGTCTTGTTCAAAGTTAGTTTATCATTTCTGTTTAATTAGCATCATCAATTTATCAATTTCTGTGCATAAAGTAGTTCGGCACCTCTAATGATATACTGCACAATTTCAATAGGCGATGGTCTATCAGTCCCAGCAAGAAAAGTTCTGGTTACAGATGGAGTTTAAAAATGTCCTCCATTAAGGGATAGATTTCTCTCCAGTTTTTTTTTTTTTTTTGCTTTATCACATATTCCATAGGTGATAAGATATACCTTCTTTATCAGTACATTTCCAGCCATTATTGGCATTGTTTTTATATGTTTTGACATATATTTCTAATGAACTATCATCTATTTAACAAAACAATTTCTTGTTCATCCTCAATTTCTATTTCCAACAATAATTTACATATCTTCATAATTAAATGTTCGTCATCCGTACACAACTGATTTTCAAACTCCAATTTACTTGGTTCAACCTATTTTAAACCTCTCAGCAAGCTGTCTATATGAATGCCAGTGTGGTTTATACCCTTCATTTCTAGTTCTTCCATTATTCTCATTCTTATGTACCTTTTCCCATTGCAGGCTAATCTTTATGTGTTATCCATGTATCTATAGATTTAATTACTCTTTTAAAAGAAGCTTCATTGGATTATATCCATAATGGCAATTTTGGACAATCTTATATTATATATATTCCATATCCTTAATAGAGGTTGTCTAATAAAGTGATTCCCATGCTATCCAAACTTCAGGTGAAGACCTTCCAATTGCAAATCTTTTCCCCCAAATTCATCCAGGTTTTTTTTTTATCCAAGCCATCAATAAAGTATAGTTTCAGATATGGAAGTCCCAAACCTCCTCTTTTTTGTATCTTGGAGTATGTTAAATCTAACTCTAGGCATCTAACCTTGCCAAAACCTTTTGTAATTACATAAATGGTATGTAATTAGTCAAAATTGGTAGCGTCCAAAACAGACATAACATTTCAGACAAAACATTCACCTTAATTACTGAAATTCTTCCCATCAGTGATAATCTCACTTTACTCCATTTTTTTCAAACCTTGTTTGAGTCCATTCCAAATTTTAACCGTTTTTTGGAACAGCTTCGAATTTTGATTTGATCATAGTACTCAAATATCTCCTCTCTATTATAAAATCAGTCTTGCCTATTAATCCTTTTTCATAATCTTGGCTCATATTTTGAATAAACATTGCTGTTTTATGTATTGTCGAAGGCTTTCATGGCCCAAATCACTGGGTTGCTATGAGTTTTCTGGGCTGTATAGCCATGTTCCAGAAGCATTCTCTGCTGACGTTTTGCCTGCATCTATGGCAGGCATCAACTCTGCCCATATGTGTGTCCAACCCATTGTTAGCTGCATCCAATAAAGTTGTGGCTTTTTTTTTGTTCCAAAAATTATACTGATGTTATGTATGGTTGTTTGGATGGAGTAGACTTGCAATTAATATGTGAGGTCCAGTCTGGTTTTCTACCTATAAGAAAATACAATATGTATATATGAATTTTATTACTAGGGTATTGATTTTGGTTAATGGAGAAACTACCAAATTTTATGATACAAAAAAAGGAACAAGACAAATATACCTTCTCTTGACTTCATATTGTATTTAGAGGTTTTGAATAGAGTTATAAGAAATTAAAAAGAATAAACAAATTAATTTTATTTGGTAAATCTGGTCATTTTTTGGGAAAAATAATTGGAATTTGCAGGGACTTTAATATAGATTTTAAAGAACTGTGGAGATCTAGAAGGTTTACAAATTAATAAAGATAAAACAGCAATGGATGCTGTAAGTTTTTTGGGCTTTGTGGCCATGTTCCAGAAGCATTCTCTCCTGACATTTTGCTCACATCTATGGCAGGCATCCTCAGAGGTTATGAGATCTGTTGGAAAGTAGGAAAATTGGGTTTATGTATCTGTGGAAGGTCCAGGGTGGGAGAAAGAACTCTAGTCTGTTGGAGGTAGGTGTGAATGTTTCAACTGGCCACCTTGATTAGCAATTAATGGCCTAGCAGTTTTTAAGGTGTGACTTCTTACTGCCTGGGGGAATCCTTTGTTGAGAGGTGATTAGCTGTTCCTAATTGTTTCTTGTCTGGAGTTCCCCTGGTTTTCTTAATGTTGTTCTTTATTTACTGTTATGATTTTAGAGGGTTTTTTTAATACGGGTAGCAAGATTTTGTTCATTTTGATGGTTTCTTCCTTTCTGCTGAAATTGTCCACATGCTTGTGGCTTCTCTGTGTAGTCCGACAGGGCAGTTATTAGAGTGGTCCACCATTTCTGTGTTCTCAAATAATATGCTGTGTCCAAGACGGTTCATCACTATTTAAGCAAACTTATAACTAAAATTGGAATAGCTGTCTTTTTGAAATAACGAAGCAGGTACATAAAATACCCTTTGTTTACTAAACTGAAGAGACTGCAACTGGGAAAAGGAGGTTATTAAAGTACTTTCTGTCATTTCATATTACATGAGAATACAATAACTACAATGCCTTCCACAAATAGCATGTGTGCTCTTACTTTTATAGACCTACAGGTTAAAATTCACCTTCACCACTTAACACTGGCCCAAATTAATAAAATGAAGCTCTCATTCATTAATTTGTTTTCATTATTTTCTGTTTTCATTATTGAGATGGACAGTCATTTGTCGCAGAATGCATTGGCAGCTAAAATGAGCAAGCCAAGGTATGTAGGACTCCATGCAGAGTGACCATCTTCCATGAGTAACCACCAGGTTTTTTTTCCCCAAGAAAGTGTCTGCTGCATTTGGGAAACAATAATAGAGAAAACATTTGCTTTATGTTACATTAAATCATAGGACAAAGTGGTTGCAATAATGAATAGTAGTGCCAAATGTTACCATCCACACAAAGCTTGTGCGGCACCACATCCATTATCGGAGCTTCTTTTGTCCCACAACCCTATTCAGCTGTTAATCAGCAGCCTGTCCCATTCTCTTAGGAATAAAATTCCAAGAAACAGGCTGGGGAATTAAGACGGTGGCTCTTTTATTGTCAAACTAATTAAATGTAATTAAATTAATGGCAGCCTGGAATTGAAAGTATTTTTAAAAATCAAAAAGCATTTGCTTTACATTTAGAAAGAGTACAGTGACTACATCCTCTTACGGTAATTACCAGTATAACAACATAGTTGGTGGTTGAGTTCCTGACAGAGGAGCAATTTAGATTGTCAGGATTCATTAGCAAGTGGATGACTGATAAATAATTGAGTTAATTTTTAGCTGATGGACAATGTTCTGAAAGTGAAAAGTACCTTATTCTGTGCATTCAAATCAGCCTTTGCCCACCATATCCTCAGGTAGAATGCACAAAGCTTAGGATTGCTTCACAGCTAGTGCTGAAAATTTGGGAGATTGTTTTGATTTTTAAAATATGATTAAAGATATGTTTGCTGTACTAGGGATGCCTTTGCTAAATATAGTATTGCTTATTACATTCTTTGTCCTCCAGGTGTTTCTGAATCTCTTACTACTGGCCATGTTGGAAGGAATTCTGGGGAGCAGAAATCCAAAATGTCTGGAGAACCAAAGTTTAAGAACTAATAATCTCATCCTGCCATCACCTTACAATATCAGGACTTGGAGAGCGCTCCAACACCTCTTCTGTGGCTGTGATATATCTTTATGGAGTTTTATTTTATAAACTCCAATTATATGGGGCTATAAAAAATGTACATCTTTCTTTCTCTTTTGCAACGCCCAAGTAAGGCTAATAGTTCTTCTTCTTAGCTTGAATCTACTAGAAAGAAAAAACAGACAGTAATATATTTGTATTATCAAAGGTTTTCATGGCTGGAATCACTGGGTTGTTGGAGGTTTTTCGGGCTATATGGTCATGTTCTAGAAGCATTCTCACCTCACGTTTTGCCTGCATCTATGGCAGGCATCCTAAGAGGTAGTAGTAAGATCTCCAATCACAGAGGATGACTGCCATATATGCAAGCGAAACATCAGGAGAGAATGTTTCTAGAACATGGACATATAGCCTCAAAAACCTACAACAACCCAACAATATATTTGGAGCAGCCTCCACAACCTGATGCTTTCCAGATGTCTGACTATACCCTCCATCATTTTCAACCAACATTTTGGCCAATGTACTTTTGGATTATTATTATTATTATTATTATTATTATTATTAATTATTATTATTATTTTACTGACACAAAAACACAGTATGTCACAGCAAACGAGATATATATGCTAGATTTTGTATCACAAAATCACAAGTCGAACACTTCCCAAGGACTGTGTGATGTATTTTCGAATGATGTGTGCAGATGCAAGTAAGGTGGCCTTTTGCAGTTGACAGATTGTGATTTTGTCAATGTTTTATTGTTTCCAAATGTCGGCTGAGATCTTTTGGCACGGCACCCAGTGTGCCAATGACAACTGGAACCACCCGTACTGGTTTATGCCAGAGCCTTTGCAGTTCGATTTTGAGGTCCTGATAATGGCTGAGTTTTTCCTGTTGTTTTTCCTCAATGCGACTGTCACCCGGTATGACAACATCAATAATCAAAACTTTTTTCTTTTCCACAATCATGATGTCTGGTGTATTGCGTTCCAAAACTTTTTCAGTCTGGATTCAAAAGTCCCAAAATATTTGTGTGTGTTCATTTTCTACTACCTTTGCAGGTTTATGATCCCACCAATTCTTTACTCCTGGCAGGTGATATCTGTGACCAGGGCTGTAGCCAGAAAAAAAATTCGGGAGGGTTGAAATTTTCGGGGGGGGGGGGGGGTGAAATTTTTGTGGAGGGGGGGGTTGAAACTTGCCTCCTAGCTCACACTGAAGCAAAGAGCACAGAAGAGGGCAGAGCAGCCTTCTATAGCCTGCAGCTCCGCCCCTGTCAACCACCTCCACCAAGTCTGGCCTCCTTAATGAGAGCATTCAACACTCCCCCCCCCCCCAACTTGGTTGCTTCACTACATCGGCTATTGCTGCAAGTAATGACAGTGTGAATAAATTGTCAATATTTGCCTGAGATAGTGCTTGCAGTTCTGGAGGGACTCTTAATTTTTTGCATCTCATAGACTTAGCATGGGGATTTGGTTAACCAGTTAAAATTCATGAGTAAACCAGGTTTTTTAAAAAATCTGAAACATTTCGGGGGGGATGGTTGAACGCCTAACCCCCCCCCCCCCTCGCTACAGGCCTGCCTGTGACATAAGTTCCAATGAATCATTTCGGTCACAGAGTTGTGCCTCTGTTCGTAGTCCGTCTGTGCGATTTTCTTGCAGCAGTTGAGGATATGATCAATGATTTCATCAGCTTCCTTCCACAGTCTGCATTTTGGGTCATCAGCTGATTTTTTAATCCTGGCCTTTATTGCATTTGTTCGGATGGCTTGCTCCTGGGCTGCAAGAATCAGGCCTTCTGTCTCCTTCTCCAGGGTTCCATTCGTGAGCCATAACCAGGTCTTCTCCTTATCAACTTTTCCTTCAATTTTGTCAAAGAACTGCCCATGCAATGCTTTGTTGTGCCAGCTGTCAGATCTGGTTTGGAGTGCAGTTTTATCATCATCATCATCTTCATCATCTTTATTTGTATCATACCCCCTCTCTTTCCAAAGGGAGTCAGGGCATCTTACAACAACCAAACAAATACAGTAAATTATATAAGCAATAAACAATAAGCACATATCATTCTCTTCTTGTAGAGAAATGTAAGAATTCATTTTTTCATGCAGGACTTCCTGGAGTTCTGTTATGTTCCATGAAAGCACTTTGCTGGCTTCATTTTCATTTACTCACTTGTTTATGAAACACTTCATAAACAAGTGACTCACTTGTTTATGAAGGCTACCTTTGCCCTACTGCAGTCCTATAGTTTTTTTTTCCCTGACCAAATTTTGTTATTATTAAGAAAAAGATTGCTTTGCTATAATGAAGTAGAATTAGAGGGGAAATACACATATCCTGCCCCCCCTCTCCCTCCCTCCCCATTTTCTTTCTCTCTCTCTCTCTCATACACACACAAAATATTTCACAGATAAAAACAGCATACTCCTTTAAGACCAAGAAAAATGCAATTGCTCTCTAATGTATTATCAACAATTTAGAATGAGCCTAACCAAATAACTTGTAAAATGTCAGGTTTTGCTCTACAAGCATATTCCATATCCATGCAGAGGTTTGTACTGAAAAAAAGGAACAATTCCATCCCTCAAAAGTTTGCTCATGGACTTATAGGACAGGAGGGGTTTAAAATCAGACAATAGTCTTTCGACAATTCACAGTAATGACATTTGCGAAAAATGACTCATCTCTCTTCCCTGCCTTCCCTCTGCCCTGTTTCCCACTCTCCATGGAAAACAGAAGTAACTATTTGTTAGGAATTTGAATAATGAACTGGGAATTGTCCTCAGCGACACCATCTCAACTGGAAAGTTGGTCAAAGACAACTAAAATGTAGTACATAATTTACATGTTTCAAGTGCAGAAGAGGAGAGACTGCGGCACAAATGACTGAATGATATTTAAAGCAAGTATAACATGCAGATATTCACTCTGTCATAATACATCTTCTAAAATATCCACTTGTGACCAATTTATGTTAGTCTATGCTCAGTGTCCCATCTTAACAAAGAATATAGTATGCCCCTCCAATATTGCTAAGAAGCAAAAACTAATAATAATATAATGAATTAACTGTCATTATATGTATCATTAGAACACACTGGGGCCAGTCTACTTGCAGAGCAGGGAAATAAAACTGCAGGAAGGAAATAAAGAAAACTCACATGCCAGGTTCAAATGTGTTTACTGCATTCTTATATAAGCAATCTATAAAGTATTATTTTACAGGACACCTAAAACTACCTTTTAGAAAGGGAGACTCTGTTACAAAACAGCTGGACTGTACAGGGTTCTCCAGAGAGAAGGAAATATGAAACTAGCAACTGTGCCCTGTAATCATCTTTTGGCACAGCTTCCTGCAATTGGTGTCAACTAATTATTATCACCCTACTAACTTTGGAAACATCTTACCTGTTGTCTTTATAGTTACATCAGGGAAGAGGAGTATTGTTACTTTTCTCAAAAGCAGCAAGTACCTACGTTTTAACATATTTCCTCCATAATCATGAATATTACTCTACTTGTTCCCCATCTCCCCATATTTTCTGAATTCTTACAAGCTCTATAGCCAGTCAAGCTGCAGAGATGACCAAGATAGGTCAATGGAAAACAACACATAGTTGTATACACAGAAGTTGCCTGGTGGGATCATTAGGAAGATTGTCCCATCACAGTGGTGTTTAACAGAAAGCCTTGCTCTGGATATAGAGAGACTCTAGTCTCCATGGGGAAAAGGTTCTTCAAGAAGAAGGATTTAAAACATGAGGAGTTTCATGCAGGAGAAACTGTAATTTCAATTTTTGCCTTGAGACACTGAAACTACTTCTGATGAGATCCCATTCATCTGCAATAATTTTTGCTAGTTGCTTGGGGTGCTAATCTAAACTAGGTTTATTCTAGAGAAGAGCTGAGAGAAAAAAATTCAGGGAGAAAGAGGTGAAAAAAATCTTTAAAAGTATCAATTCACATTGCAGAAGAGTCAGGATAGATCGACAAAAAGGAAGAACATTTTGGATCATTCAAACTATTCCTGTTATTAATGACTACTCTGATACATCCTTGACACACTGTTGTACTTCCAACAGATTTAACAGAGAACAGGTTGCCTTCAGTTTGTCTTGTATTTTGCGGACAAAAATCATTCAAATATCTGATTCAGGCTAGATGCCATAATTCAAACAGCATCAGATATGGAGACAAGAAGTTTTCTGGTTCTGTTATGATAATTTCTAGATCACGCAGTCTAAGGTTGATGACAAGCTGCTTAGAATAGAAAGGTGAAACCAACCACCTGCTCTTGGGTTCTTTGCCCATCCTGGCTTTTGAAACTGGCTTCTAACTATGGGCAGTAGCTCAGATAAAAACACCTCACTAAGGGATAATGGAGTCCCAATGGTTCTAAAGAAGAAAATGAAAAGTGAAAAAAATAAATGAAAAATCAGATGTATATTTCATGGCTCAGGAAATGATTGCAATTTCTAATTTGGCATTTTCAATGCAAGTCACTTGTATAAGTGGTAGCATGTCAACTCCAGACAGACATGACTTATTATTTATTGTAGATTCACTCCAGTACAGGTTCCAACTGGTCCTTAATGGGATTGCATTCCCCCTAATGATCAAATCTGTAGTTTGGGCGTACTCCAGGACTTGGCACACTCCATGAAGGCACAGTTATTATCAGTGAGACACTTCTGACCAACTTCATGTCAGCAAGTTCTTCTGTAGACAAACATCGTTTCAGGGACTAATGGACATTTCCAATCATGGATTGCTGTCATGCACTTTGCATTGCTTATTCATTTCTAATATGAATGTTAGAACCAGAAATCTTGGAAGCACATATCAATGAAGTAACCTGGATTAATACAGTACTCATGTGTGTAACTGCCTTGGCTGGTATCTGAGATCCTGTTCTTTCATCCAACAGCAACAGGAGCTGTGCTGACTGATAGGATAGCCTTTTCTGTGGTGTCTTCTTGAATACCCTGCCCAAACCAGACAGTCAGCATTAGAGTTGTGCACAGATCTGTTTTCCTTTGTTACATCTATACTTTCATTACTTTCATTAACTTCAGGAGCACATAACGGGAAGCCCCCTCCCAGTGCAAAAATCAGCTTGATGTGAACGTAAGCGGACGCTGATCCTAGCTGCTTGCCTGATTTTTGCAAGCAGTCCCCTTGCCTTGGAAAAAGTGTGTGTATAGTGTGCAGGCCCAGAAAGCTCATGTGCCCACCTGTGGCCAAGCGCCTCCTCTAGAGTAAGAAACAACTTGCCTTGGAAAGAGTGCATGTGTCGCATGCAGGCCCAGAAAATGTGTGCACCTGGCTGCAGCCGAGAGCCTCTCCTCTAGAGTAAGGAAACAGATAAGAAGCCACCTTAAAGCGCATGCCTGCCTGTAGCGGAGTGCCTCTCCTCTAGAGTAGAAACAGCTTAAATGCCTATGACAGGAAGGAGAGCCTGGGAAGTCCCCCTCCCCGATAATGGGCCGATAGAAAACGGATCTTTGGAGGCTCCCAAAAAACCGATTGGGGCCCTCATCGAAACCCGGGTCACAAAATGGGCCAAGGTTCACAAGCCTAGTCAGCATATGAATAGTTTTAATGTTATAACTGTTTCATCTGCAAATGCTCTAGTAATGTTTCAAATTGCCACCACTGTTTTGATCTCTTATTATTAAGTCATTCACTGATATTTTAATATTATTTTTGTGATTTCATTATTTTCTCTACTGACTCTTATAAACAGCTTCAGAGAATCATTTATTCTGAAAGGCAGTTTAAAAGTTCTCTGTATAAAATAAAACAGTGCTCACACCAAAACCATTCCCATAGAGAAAAGTGGCTCATGATTAATTAAATACAAGGACAAGGTAGCAGCTGAATTTAAGAAGGTTAAAGGTGCCCAAAACACTTTTCCTACAAAGTTCTCTCTTTTCCCAGCTATAAAACCAAAATAGTAACAGCTCCAGCTTTGCAAAAATGATTTCTGAGAACAAGATGAAAGAGGAAATATAAATGATATCATTAAAGACCAACCAGCTTAAACCTCAGATTTTGTCTGTCTGACACTGGTCTTCTTTCTTCCAAGTAATCAATTCCGCTCTAACTGTTGGCTCCTTTCATGCTTCTAGAGATCAAATAAATGTGGTCAAATCCACCTGTTTTTCTTCATATCTACGTGGAGAGAAAACTACTTAGATCCTCAAATCCTTTTGGAATTAAAAAGACATGATAATCTTCCTTGGCTCCTTGTCCTTTTTTGTAACAGAATGAGCTGTTCGTCAAGTACAAGTAATGGAAGAGGCATTAACACAGCCAATTACCACTGGGCAGGCCCATTACTGCAAACAGGCTTAAACAATTCTAAGTCAACCTGTAATCCTTCTTCCTTGTTACATATATGTTCCATTTCATTTTCCAATGCCTACAAAATTTTACACATTGAAATATCAGATCCTCTGTTCTGGTGCATCTATTACAAATACCTGGTGGGCAAAACAGTGGTTGTAACTTCATGGGAAGCTCCAAGTCAGCAACTTTTACTGGCAATAATTAGAGGTGCTTACAAGTAATTTCATCCTGTCTTCCAGTCCTGAACACAATGCTCATCTTTAAAGAGCGACCTTGATCCAGGCTCAAAGGCAAGGGGTTATCTTCCCTTATGTTGACCTCATTCATGATACACTCCCTGAACTACTCAAGGGCTATTTGTCTCTCATGTTGGGACTGGAAGAGACTCAACAGTATTTATATTCTTCCCTTCACACCCAGAAGGGGACTCAAGTGTGGATCACAGCAAACATTCAATGCTGTTAGGCACTGACAAGACAGACAACTATACATAGATAGAGGTATATATAGACCTTTCCATCTTCGGCATCTTGGAGGCTGTCCTTGGTTCCTTGGCTCTCCCCTGAGAGGAGTCTTAAAGGGACAGGGCAAGGGAGGTTTCAAATGCCAGAAAGAAAAGGTTATCTAAACTAATTCCACAAACTATACATAAAATACGAATGCCCTCTAAATAAGAGCTTAACAGAAGCGAACAGTGAGAAAGCTTGAGGAGGCATGACAGGAACATCATGGAAACTGTCAAACACAACCACTTTAATTCAATTTTAGCTACTGGACCAAGGCTACCATTTTTCATTTGTAATAGTTGAAGAAAGGTGAAAATCTATGAACAAGCATAACTGAGGATGCTTTTCGTTTGCAAATACTCAAAATTCTTAATGTAATTCTGAAGCAGAAATTTGGGGATTCCTGGCTTACATCTATGCAACTTCTGGTCACTTCTGCATCTCAGGCTCTGAGGATAACCTGGGAAAGAATCCCACTGGAGCATTGCAGCACACCCAAACACTTGGGAGTTACCCTGGACCATTCTCTAACCTAAGAGAAGCACTGCCTCAATACCAAGCAAAGTGGGCGCTAGAAACAATATCATACGAAAGCTGACTGGCACAACCTGGGGATCACAATCAGATACAGTGAAGACAACTGCCCTTGTGATTTGCTACTCTGCTGCTGAGTATGCATGCCCAGTGTGGAACACATCTCACTACACTAAAACAATGGATGTGGCTCTTAATGAGACTTGCCACATTATCACAGGCTGTCTGCGCCCTACACCACTGGAGAAATTGCACTGTCTAGCCAGCATTTCACCACCTGACATCCGCTGGGAAATAGCAGCCAATAATGAAAGAACCAAGGCAGTGACATCTCCGGACCATCCCCTGTTCGAATATCAGCCAGCACACTAACACCTTAAATCAAGAAATAGTTTTCTAAAATCTACAGAGATACATGCAGAAACACCTCAGCAAGCGAGAGTCTAAAAGTGGCAGGCTAAAACCCAGCACATCAATCTATGGCTGATATCAAATGAGAGACTCCCTCCTGGGCACACAGAAGACTAGGAAACTTGTAATGTGCTGAACAGACTGCTCTCTGGCACTATGAGATGCAGAGCCAACCTTAAGCAATGGAGCCACAAAATGGAGCCCACAACATGCAAGTGTGGAGAAGAGCAAGCCACAGCTCACCAATGCAGTCTGAGCCCTGCCATATGCACAATGGAGGACCTTCTTATAGCAACACCAGAGACACTCCAAGTAACCAGTTACTGGTCAAAGGACATTTAATAGAATGCAAAGTTTTTAAATTTTGTGTTTTTTTCAACTTAATGGTTTGCTCCTGATGCAATAAATGAAATACCTACGCAACTATCTCCTCCCCATCTTACTTTTGCTAGAGGTCATTAATATACTAACCTGAAACTGATGTTATTACAATTTCTCCCTTTTTAGTTCTAAGACAGAGAAAGTAGCCTTGAACATTAAAAAAGTGGCACAGAAAAATAAATAAATAAAAGCAACAGAATACATTGTACCAGCTTTTACAGAACCTCTGAAGTGACAGAACTTCACAAGTGAGAAGTATAGGGACTACAAAGGGAATCCATTAAAACTAATGTGAAAAGCAGAGAGGCATTTGCCTACAAACAGGTAGCAGTTATTTGGTTGAAAGAAACGACGAGTGCCTCATGGAAAGGCTACAAACCTTCTCACCACTTTTTAACCTGCTTTTTTTTTTCACGTTCATCATTTAGTTTGGTCATCGTATTTTCAATATACTTGCAAATATACAAGATTTTCTTATGATGTCAATGTGACAGTCTCCATGACCTTTTATAAGTTACCCTGATGATATAGGCCCATTTTAGTTCTTCTCCATCACTTTACTCATTCAGGCATATCTTCCCTTTTTAGTCTGACTATTATCCACCCATAGTCTTCAGTTGTCAGCCAACATGTCAGCTGTAGGTTTCTGTCCAACTAGTTCTAATGTACTGATTTGAGTCAAGGCATTTTAGATATAACTGACTATCCAGAATGATTAATTCATATCAGCCTGACCAAGGGTCACAATGAAAACAGTATAAACCTTTTTACTTTTTATCTTTTCCTTCTCCTTAAAACACACTGTGACTTGGAGTAACACTGAATGAAACAAAAGCAAACAAAATTTGTACCTTTCCAATATAAAAAGATGTCCTACTTTAAATTCCTAATCCACAGATCCTTAATATGAAGCATTTAGCAAGACCTAAAGTCAATCATGACACACAATCCAATTGGCTATATGTGTTTTTATTGCAAAATCATGCCTGTGAGATGTCTTTATAACTGGATCTTTCAGAAATACTCCCAATTATTTCAGAGTAATATTCTTTGCATCTGATGGGATAATGTTTGGAGAAGTTATGGACAGATGCAGAAGTTTGGAAGAAGCACCTACATCTTTTTCAGGACCCCTGGAACCTTTCAGACAACACTACACTGTTTTTGACAAATCAAGAAAGATACTCTAGCTATCTAGTTTGTTTGTTTTTTTGGGTTTCTAATTGGGAATTCCAAATCTTGGAGGCTTCAAGAGAAAAAGCAATCATCAGTTTTCATCAACTTTTTACGAAGATAGCAGGAGTCCGAGGCATCCAAGAAGTTATGGATCCCCCCCCCCCCCCCATGCCTTTCCTGAGGTTGCACAATTCCCACAGCTGCCTAATAACATAGAGCTAAAACTAGGAGGCTTTGTCACACACACTGACAGAATTAGCCAGTCTGGCCTGTCGGGGGGGGGGGGGGCATGCCCCACTCTCTCCCAGGTTCCCCTCATGGCATGGGGGGGGGGGGAGGAAGGTGAGCCAAGGAGGTACCTCATTATGCCTTGCCTCCTGCCTCATGTCATGTTACGTGGACAACTGGCGCCAGAGCCTTGGGCAAGAACCCCCCCCCCCCCGTGTCTGGTGAGAGATAGACCTCCCTCAACCCCCCCCCCCCCCCGCCCACCCGCCATACACACACAGTGCAATGAGGTGGTCTAGGGCCATGGGGCAGTGAGAATGCTGGTAGATGGCCTTTCTCATCTACAGACCCGAGGCCACCACATGAAGGGAGGCTATGACCATGGGGACACCCCTCCACCCCCCCCCCCCCGGTCATGATGCCAGGGCTCTGCTGTTATTCCGGCAGAGGTGAATCAAACAATCACCCAGTTTGTATCAGTTTAATTAAAGCAGCACTTACTGTCTGGATATTTTAATAGTCCAAAATATAAAACATAAAAGATAGCACTCAGACGCAGAATATAAAACAACAACTGACAGCAAATGCTGTTGCAGGTTCAAGATAACACCATAGTCAAAAGGTCCAGTCCAGTGGTCAAACGCCGAGAGTTCAATTAGCAAGTCCAGGGATCAGAAGCCAGTCCAGAAATTCAAGGTTCCAGGGTTCCAAGAGTACAGGAGACATGTCAGGATACCGAAAAACCACAAACCTGGGGGAAAACCAGCAGCATCTACTACCAAAATAAAACAAATACTTTTCTCCCAAAGATCAGTCCCAAGGCTAACTCCTTATATCCAGAAACACCCAGCTGCAACCTATCTCTTGTATACCTCCACCCTTAATTGCTTTCACCTATGAACTCTTACTTACAGATTACTCAACTCTTTAGAACTAAGACTTACATTAACCCTTCCATCACCAACTGTTAGGCCTGCCACCACCAACCACCATCAACTGCAGAACATGATACATCACACACACACACCACCTTCAGCCTATTTTGAATTAAGGGGATGAAAAAGAATGGCAGTTGAGAGAGTGGGACCCCCCTCTCTTCAGAAGTGGCTGTGATGGGGGGACAAGGAGACAGGAAGACACCCTGTGCCCCAAGAGCAATGGAGAGCTGCCACCTCACACTCCTGGTACACAGGTCTTCCTCCTGTCTCTCTCCACTTGCTGCTGTTGCCTCTACTTCAGGATGACTTCTAACCCATAAGCCCGTCCAGAGGGCATGGGAAGTAGTCACTTCCCACCCCACACCATCCCGGCTTCCCCCCTACCCTATCATATGTGGGGTAAGGCACTTCAACAAACACAAATCCACTACAAGTGTGTGAAAACCTCTGGATTTGTGTTTGTTATGATTGTGGGAATCCATTGTCTTTTGTGTAAGAAACCTCAACCCATGTTTCCTAATGGAACGACGTAGCCTCCTTGGAATTACTTGCAATGGGTGTGTGGGAGCTCTGTGGGCAAGCTTCAAAAAACCTGTTGCTGCCGCCGCCGAAAAAAAACTCATGCGAAGAGGTCCAAGAAATCCCACCTACACACTTAAGTCGAAGAATGTTTCACTGAATTCTAGGAACCTTATTTCAGAATGAATATGCATAGGACTACATTGTCAAAGTAATCTTTCTGCTGAACAGAGCAATTTTTTTAAAAAATTATCTTCCAGGCAGCACCATGGACAGCTCCAAGTACATTTTTGACAGTAGGCAACACTAGTCAGAGAATCGAAATAAGGCTCCCCCCCCCCCCCATTTTGAGTGCTAGGCTCTGCCATCACTGGGAGATGCTCTTCTACCTAAAGTTTCTCGTCTATTTTAACAACTCCTATAATCTTAAAATACATCTGGGTCCAAGGTGCTTTTCCAAGGTGCTTTTCACCCTGAATCGTGTCAGGGTGAAGAGTTGATTGGAAAGAGAAATCTCTCACACACTGGAACATCTCAAGAAGTGATTTAATACATGATTTATTCAGACAAGAATTGCCTCCCACATCCACCACCTACCTCCAATAATTCACACTCTGAACATAAGAATTTTGACTATACCGCAGTGCCAAGTCCTGGTGACCACTTCCAAATAATTTAATGACATTTTTCAAGGTATTTTCTACAATCCTGTGAGACCAGTGAAGGTGGCTGTTTCAGATTCCTGCCATAAAATGTACAATATTCATGCTGGTGCACAAGAGCAATTTCTTCGGAGAGACACTGACATTTTGGAATTTGTGAAGAAGTCTCTTGGGAGCCCACACTTGCTTGTTTACTGTACTCTGTTTTTCAGGGGAGTTAATAATTTTATTGCATTCAAATTAGGCTTTATCACTGCATTATGGTTATTTTTCCCATTTTGGTTTCTTCTGGTCATGCTGCTACATTACTTTGCCTTGTTTGCTTTATACTATTGGTAATTTGACCGTTATTTGCATCCAGCTCAGTTCAGGGGGGACCCTGAATAGCTTACAATAAGCCATAAAATCTGTAATATGATTACTCTCAATAAATCTTTCAGGCTTTCCGATCTTTGTCGGGTATTTCCAGAATAATGCTGACAATATCTACATAATCCACACACTGCTGTTTTTGCAACGTATGTATTTTTAAATATATTTATATTTGGAATGGGAGGGAAAACATGTTTATTCATGCTAATCCGAGCCCTAAGGCTAGAGTGAGATTCATATATAAATAAAAACAAGCCATTTTATTAATCATTCATATAACGATTTTACTCTACAAAGAGCTTTACAGTCCCTGTGTCACTACTAATGGCATAGCTCAAAAATCATTCCAGTATTGAAAGTATGTAAAACTGTAAAAGATCATTAACCAGTTGAGACGGTGAAGAAAATGCCTTTCTGTATTAGGTTTATAAGAAAGAAAACAAAACAACAGATGTAGAAACCTGTCATTCACATTACTTGGAAATACCTTGGTTATTTAACTTGTGGTGGTTCAAACAAGAAGGTGATGCTCCAATACAACGCTGAAGAGAAGTGGGACTGTTGGATGTTATGGTGGTGCTTCCACTGGCCAATACATATTTGGATGACTCAAATGTTGGCCCTGTTTCTGGGCATGTTTACCTGCTGTTTCAAAAAATGGCACCAGTTTCCCCCATCAGCTCTAGTTTGTGAGACACAGAACATATGCCATCTGGTTGCCCATAGAAAACCATGATCACTGTATCTCAGGAAGTAGAGCTGATGCAGAATTTGCAATGCAATTTTCTGAAACAGTACCCCAAATAACACCAGAAACAGACCTAAAAACCAAGACACCAAGATTTTTTGATGGGTTATGTGTTAAATCAGTGGTTGCACTAATGTATGCCTCTAGTTGAAGAGGATGATTTTAAAGGGGTTCTTTGAAGTTACCAAAGATCCTTTCAAACATGGAATCCTGTATGCTACATGTTTGTCCGAAATCTATTATTAATAAAAAGTTTTAAACTGATCTTTTGTCTATTAATATATGTATCTGAAGTGCTCAAACTTCCATATACACCCCTGTATAACAGGTCAGTTTTACCACTTGGATCCTGAAGATGACCATGTAATAATCAAGATGACCATAGTTTGTCTGAGAAGGCAACTCTTGGAGGTCTCGTGTTCATTGGGTTGCCATAAAATGAAGTCAAGGTGATGGTAACTAACAACAAAAAGAAACTGATGTTGAGTTTTATCATGAGGGTTTTAAACTAGATCATTAGGGGGTTTGGAGATGATGGCTTAAAGATCTACCTAAAGACTAACTCTAAACTCAAGGATTTGAATTCCACAGGAAGAGCTGAGAGGGATGGAAGCCCCATTAAAACCCAGTGTAAATTAAAGGTGAAAACAAACAAGGCTTTAGATGTCGATAAACCAACACACTTTTTAGGCATGAACAAGATGGGCTTGAAGCCATTGTGCATGAAAATGTACATGATTTCATAGGCATAACAGAGAATTGGTGTAATGACTTCCCTGATTAGAATACAAGAACTGAAGGATAATCTGTTGAAGAAGAGTGGACAGACCCAAAGACAAATTTACTACAAGCCATCAAAAAAGGAGCATACTACAGGCCACCAAACCAAGAAGAAGTGGGTTGTTGTGTGTTTTCTGGGCTGTATGGCCATGTTCCAGAAATATTCTCTCCTGATGTTTCGCCTGCATCTGTCACAGGCATCCTCAGAGGTTGTGAGGTGCTTCTCTAAAACAACTCTCAGAAATCTTGATGATGCAAGAATTGGAAGTTCTAAAGGACTTTGAATATCCTGATAATTCCTGGGAAACTAACTCTGCTAAGCAAAGACTGTCCAACAAATTCCTGATGTGCCTTCTATATAATTCCTCTTTCAAAAATAAAGAAGGAACAATAGCCATCCTGGACTCGATTCTAAAAGAAATTAGTTTGGAATCAAAATTGCCTAGTTTCTGAGCCTTTGACAACGCATGGAATCACAAGAGTTGCTGATTTGGGGGGAAATTGCTATGTAATGCTAAGATTTATTACTGTGGAACAGGGCAAGGAAGAGGATAGTCAAACACAGAATTTGTATTTCAGGAAAGCTGATAAGTTTCTACTGCTTCCAATGCTAAAGGACAAAAATACCCAGCAAGAATGGGAGCTTTTAAAGGAGTTGAAAAAAAACACACAATTACAAACAATTCAATTGAAGAAAGAAATGCACCCCAAAATCTTGAAGAAACTTACTGATTTACTCTCCGAACCATTTGCCCTCATTTCT
The DNA here is from genome assembly GCF_037176765.1 of Anolis sagrei. NCBI lineage: Eukaryota > Metazoa > Chordata > Lepidosauria > Squamata > Anolidae > Anolis > Anolis sagrei. The sequence continues at coordinate 144,774,121 of NC_090023.1, read as the reverse complement.
TATAATTTCCAAGAAATGGGAGGGGAGCCTGATGACTAGAACTTGGTCCCTGTCTTCAAGGGCAAAAGGATATTCAGGGAAACTATAGGCTACTCAGGCTCATATCAATAACAGCAAAAATATTAAAACCCATTATACAGGAGTCTGAAAATATATTTATGACAATGTAATGTTTAGTAGGAGCCACTATGAGTTTGTCAAGAATATATATTTTTTAATTGGGTTACTCATTTAGTAGATGGTGGGAACGCTGTGGGTGGCATTTATCTGGATTTAAGTAAAATATCTGATAAGGTACCCTATAATATTTTATATAAAACACTGATTAAATATGAAATAGATGGAAACTCTGACAGAGGGGTCCCTAATTTGTGCTCAAGGATTAACCATCACTAGATACACTTCAAACTGGAAAGAGGTTTCAAGTAGATTGCTAGGAAATTATGTCATGGGGCATCTCCTCTTCAACATTGTATTAATGATTTAATTGGAATGGTGAAGACATCCTTATCAGTTTTGCAGATGATACAAAACTGGAAGGGATGGCTAACACATTGGAAGATGACAAAGTTGAAAGGGCTAGAAAATTGGCCAAAATTAAAAACAGATCCAAGTACAAAATGTATAACATGAAATTCAACAGAGACAAGTGCCAACTTCTATGATTAAACTTAATGATTAAACTAGATAGAGAATACTTCAGTTGGCAGTATTGCATATCAAATTTCTTTGCTGCAATATCTCAAAGCAGTATGATATTGCAGCAAAGAAGGCAAATAAGAGCTGAGAGGGGTGGGCGCCTATATATTGTGCCCCACCTCCAGAACTTGGTCTCATTCATCGGGGTGGCAAATAGCCCTCCCCATCCAGCATGGTTGGAAGGGGAAACCCAATTTTGGGTCAGGCCTAATACAGAAAACTGCATTCAGTTCTGGATGCCACATTTTAAGAAAGAAACATGCAAGTTAGGGTTCTGAGAAGGGCAAAAATGAAGGTTAAAAGATATGGATAACAAAATATATTATAAATATTGAAATATCTGGGCTTATGCAGTTTGGTCTAGAGAAGACTGAAGCGTAACATGATTGCATTCTTTAGATACTTCGATGGTTGTCACACAGAGAGGATGTAGGCTTATTCCCTGCTACACAGAGGGTAGAACTGCTCTGGGCCAGAGTGAAGGGGGGGGGGGGGGGGCAAGGGACAGTTCTACCTTGTCTCCTGTGCTATGATAATAATATAAAATGATATAATGTAATATAATATGTTGGATATACATATAATATTTATAATATTATAATGTAATACAATATAATTCTAATAATATGCTATTTTAATTATATATTTTATATTACATGTAATATTACTAATAATATTACAATATAATGGTATAGTACAATATAGTAATATATAATACTAATAATATATTGTATGCAGGCCTGTAGCGAGGGGGTGGTTTTAGGGGTTCAACCCCCTCCCCCCCGAAATGTTTCAGATTTTTTTAAAAAACCTGGTTTACTCATGAATTTTAACTAGTTAACCAAATCCCCATGCTAAGTCTTTGAGATGCAAAAAATCAAGAGTCCCTCCAGAACTGTAAGCACTATCTCAAGCAAATATTGACAATTTATTCACACTGTCATTACTTGCAGCAATAGCCGATGTAGTGAAGCAACCAAGCTGGGTGGGTGTGTGTTGAATGCTCTCCTTAAGGAGGCCAGACTTGGTGGAGGTGGTTGACAGGGGTGTAGCTGCAGGCTATGGAAGGCTGCTCTGCCCCCTGCTGTGCTCTTGGCTTCGGCGTGAGCTATGAGGCAGGTTTCAACCAACCCCCCCGGCCGAAATTTTCAACCCTCCCCGAAATTTTCAAACCCCCCCCCCCCTGAAATTGTCAACCCTCCCCAAAATTTTTTTCTGGCTACGGCCCTGATTGTATGTATATATATATATCTTATAAGCCACTCTTTGTCCCCTTCAGGGTGAGAAGGGTGGCATATAAATCTTGAAAATAAATAAATAATAGAACTCGGTCTAAGTTTGGGAAAGGTAGCTTTCAAGTCAAAATTAGAAGGAAATGATTAACTGCAAGAGCATTTTAGCAAAGGGACAAATTAACTACAAATGTGGTGAGATCTCTAGATATATTCAAAAGCAGGTTGGGCAGTTAGCTGCTGGGGATGCTTTACTTGAAAATTCACTACTGAGGAAGGACTTGGACTCCATTGCCCCTTCTAAATCTATGCTTCTACCATTCTAGAGTTTGTGTGTGGGGGTGTTTTCAAGTTTCCTATCAGCAATAGGTTTTCTTAGACAAGGAATGGTCAAAGGTGGTTTCATCAGTTCCTTCCTGATCCTGAATGTAGCTGACAGCATTTGTTATGCTGGCTATTTAAAACAAGAGGGGGATCCCCTGAGTCCCCTTCGGGGTGAGAAGGGCGGGGTAAAAGAACCCCAAATAAATAAATAAATAAATCTAAGCCCATCAGGTTATTTAATTGCAGAGATGGGAGCTTATGGTTTTTCTCTTTCTTGATATGTTTTTTTTTTCAATTTTACAGTTAGCTCGCCATATTTGTGGGTTTCTTCAGCGGATATGGTTATTCACAGACCTGAATTTAATGTGCTCTCTAAGAATCTCTAGGTCCTTTGGTGTGATTTGATAAATTGGGAATTAAAAACAATTACTTGAAGAAGATTTTTTTTTCTTTTCAAATTATAATTTATTCAATTTTCACAGTTTATGGCATAAAGGAAATGGGGACAGGGGAAGGGGAAAAAATGGGAGATAATAAAAAATATATGTTGGTCACAGAGTTTTGATTAATTTTACGTGTGAATCTGTTGTATCACCAGAGGTGGAAAGAGGGGGAAAATCATTGTTAATATTCTTTAATAATAATAAAATAATAAAACTTTGTTTATATACCGCTCTCTCTCCCTGAGGCGGACTCAGGGTGGTTTCCAAGCAACATCACCAAAACAGCATAACATAAAATTAACAAAACAATATAAGCATAAAATTATCACAATAATATATATCAAAAATAATCCTTTAACACATAAAGAATATTATATGTTCCAGCTGATCTTCTATTCCAAAAGCAAATTAATTATTATCATCTAGCATTCACATTGGTTTTGCTGTCTTCTTATATCGTCCCATCATTTTTCTTATCTTTACCTCTAAATCTATGAAATATGTGTTCATTTTGCTTGTTTTATCATTTTACTTACATACTGTATTTCCCCCTTAGCTTTATTAATACCCATCCAGTATCATATCTCATAGTTGGTTATTTTCTTAATACTTTTGTATAGATTCTATTGCTAATAATGCATATGTAAATATCTAAATACTTATTGTATTAATGCATCTTCTATGCAGATTCTGTATATATAAGTGTCTATGTGTGTGTGTGTGTTTCTTTAGCATCCACATCATTGAAATTCTATACATTGCTATTATGTTATTCAAACTATTAACTCAACAATTATCTTCAATCTTTTATGTTTTAGAGTACAAAATACAAACATATTATTCGTATTATCTTAACACTAAATGTAATGTAACTGTGTAATATGTATTTTAATTCAATTGATTTTAAGTTTAATGTGTGCATATGTTCCAAGGCATTGAATAACTGCCATATGTAAGCCACCTTGAGTCCCCTTTGGGGAAGAGGAAGGCTGGGTATAAATACGGTAAATAATAAATAAATTTAGTCTGAACATTTTTATTTTGGTCAATGACCAGCATTAAAAGAACCAGTAAGACATGAGCAAGTCATACATTTGGACATCAAAACACAACTTCTAAAATGTGAGTTTAAAAACAACAGTGCTAGGTATAAAACTTAAAACGTCATTAAAGCTTGTATATTTAAATAACTCAGGAAACACAAGGGGGCACAAGGAGGGAAGGGCACAGCTGGACTTATCGTTAGTCCACAAATCCTGTTATGATAATATTTTTCTGATTTTTATGAAGTTCATAAAAGGTTTCCACTCTTCTTGCAGTTTCTGTGAATTAGCTTGTTGTAAAATTAAAGTTAATTTGTCCATGTCAGCCATTTCAAAAACTTTTGTAATCCAATCATCAGTTGTTGGTGTAGTTTGTTGCTTCCATAATTTTGCATATTCAATTCTTGCTGCTGTTGTCATATAGAGGAAGATGCTCTCTTGGTGTTTTGGTATTTGCCAATAGAATAGTTTCTGGTTTCAGTGTTATTTTGTTGTTTAATATTATTTGCATGTCACTATGTATTTTTATTCAAAACTCTAGCTCTTGGGCAGGTCCATCACATTTGGAAAGTTCCTGTTTTTCTTTTCTATTTCCAGCATAAGAATTTATTTACTGCAACTGCTGTTTGGTAGTAGAATAGATAGCCTCAAAGTGTTAGAGATCTTTTGAGGTCTTTAAACAGAGATTGTTCAATTTTCTTTTTAAAAGCATTTTGATATATATATTTTTCACTTTTGTGGGGGTCCTGAACCCCTAACCCCAGAGAATGTGGAAGGCTGACTGAGTGTGGAGGGCTGATTGGACAATGAGGCTAACAGTGAAGGTACTGGTTTTATATATTGGTTTTATATGTTTTTAAAGGTCTTATTTTACGTACTTTTAAAATTCTGTTTTCAATGTGGTTTTAAGTGTATATTGTTAAGACATCAAATGGCTGCCTAGCTAAAAGCCACCTTGAGTCACTTTCAGGTTTGAGAAAAGTGGGATAGAAATATTGTAAATAAATAAAAAATAAATAATATTATACTGGTTTAACAGCAGTCACCTTCAAGTTCGAGAAAGATGGGATTGAAATATCGTAAATAAATTATTAATAAATAATATTATACTGGTTTAACAGAAGTCATATATTGCATTGGCATCTGTAAAGATAATGGCTCATTTCAAATGCTTGATTGGTAATTATTTAATTAAAATAAATCTAGCACTTCCTGATTCACGATATGGCATTGCCCCTTTTCAGGTCACTAAAGACCACAGTCTTTGCTTAAAAACCACTCTGCATGAAGCTACAACGAGGCACAAAAACAACCTTTCACCAAACATCCCTGTCACTTAGCTTAATGAAAGTATGCAAATTGCTAGATTATAGGAAAGGCCTGGGACCCCATCATTAAATAACAAACTTAGGAAGAAATCTACAGAGATCCAGCAATCCAATTTGTCTTCGAAATAAAGCTAGTTTGGTTTCCTCAAGATAATTTTCCTCTCTTTTGTATATGGTGGCTTGGCAGCCGTGTGCTACACAAACAGAACCAACAGTTTAATCTCCTGGAAAGGAAAATTATATTCTGCTACAGATGCAGATAGCGTTTTTCCCGTCATGTCTGCCACGCCATCCCCAAACTTAAAGGGTTTACTTTGAAAATAGTTGAATTTAAATACCTTTTATGCATGTTATTATTTGATCTAATATTACTAGCACCAAAAATACAAGGTTACAAATACATTAAATAGACAGGAACTCTGTAAGACCATGCTTTTATTAAGGCTTGCACTGGATAGCAAGTATTGAATTGTGTCCTTTGTGGTTTTCATCTGAAGGCTTTGGCTTAAAGAGGACCCACTGATTTGAGAAATAAAGCAAGCAGCATGGTGTTGCAGCACAGATTTATACTGTTTTATCAGCAAATCAGGAGCCCAATACTAAGATCACAAGGTAATTGTAGGAAAACTGCCAAGGCCTTTTTCTCCTTTTCCTTCTACCTCCTGCCTCCAAAACTTTCTGTAAGCTGAGATAAGGCAATAGGAGGAAATGCAAAATGACACATACTAATTTGGTGAGACTAATTTCCATGATTAGTATATCTAATATACATATGATGCCTATTAGGCCACCCAGATTTCAACTATAGGGAAATGGCAACCTTGCAAAAGCAATAAGCTTAACGGTTTAGCTACTGGGATATTGCAAAGGGAGCATATGTTAGACTGACTCATGGAAAAGCTGAAATGAATATGATTTGGGCAGACAAGTGCTAGAATCATATAATCACTGAATAACAGTTAGAAGGGACCACAAAGTCAATCTAGTTCAACCGCATGCTATGTAGAAATACACAACTAAAGAAATCCAAGAAGATGCCCATCCAATCTCAGTTTAAAGACCTCCAAAGGTCTAACCCTTTGAGGATATCTATTCCACTATCAAACAGCAGTTCCAGTAAATAAATTCTTCCTCAAGATCAAGGTTAATATTTCAACCAGTGAAGTAATTTATTGTCGAAGGTTTTCATGGCCGGAATCACTGGGTTGTTGTAGGTTTTTTCGGGCTATATAGCCATGTTCTAGAGGCATTCTCTCCTGATGTATCGCCTGCATCTATGGCAAGCATCCTCAGAGGTAGTGAGGTGAGGATGTTTGCCATAGATGCAGGCGAAATGTCAGGAGAGAATGCCTCTAGAACATGGCCATACAGCCCCAAAAAACCTACAACAACCCAGTGAATTAATTGGTTTTAATCCCCAATTTTATCCATCACAGCCAAAGGAATTGATTCAGACTTAGTAATTCTTATGAGCAGGCCCATTGATATCAATGAGATTTAATTTAAGAAGTGAGAAGAAACATGAAATGTTACAGATCAAGATGTCCTATTTTGACTTATCCATGGCTCAGTTAAAGGACTGCACCAGAATTCTTACCAAAAAATAAATCATCTCCTTATCTGAATAGAGTGATGAAAGGTGAAAACTCGGTCCATCCCAGGAGGACCTAAAAGACACCTTGACCCCCATCTATTCTCTCCACCATGGATGTTTTTGGATTTTTTGAATGCCTGGCTGTGGTGGAGCCCCTTTCCCCTTTCCACAGAAGGACCCTCAACTTATCCATGGATCATATAAAATCCATAATTTTGGCCCCCAATCCTACCCCCGACTTATTCAGGAGGGCAACATACATGAGTATATATGGATCAGTCATATACTGTCCCAACTGCCACCAGTGTTAAAATAAGACAGGATAGAAAAATTCCCAGAGCAAAAGATTGTGGGAAAGAAAGATGGAGGTGAGATATTCTCAAATACACAAACCCTTCTGCTATAAAATATGGGGATACATCACATCCCACCCTGTTGCGGTTTATACGAAAGCTAACCCAGAAAACATGCAGTCCTGTCCAGACTTCCCAGCCCTTTGTTCATTCACAAAGAATAGATATGAGCCAAGAAAATGAGAAAAACAAAATTTACTCTTAGGTAACAGAGTTAAATAAGCAGCTTCACAAAAATAACCATAATTCAGTCCATTTGCAGAAATAAAACTCACACAAAATCATATGCATTAAATACATGCATCTTCTTCTTCCTCAATGGTGCAAGGAGACAAGTCTTGAAGCAAGTGGTTCAGTAAGTCCCAAAATCCAGTACAAACACTCCTCATGTTATACTCCATTCAGGGAGTGGTTCAAGCTTGTTATCCTTGATTGCTTCAATTATCCAGGTGTTTTTCCACAACACACACACAGAGGAGACGATTCTTACAGAAGCTTAGTCATATACATGCATTTACTGTAACAAACCCCACCCCTCCCTACTTCCCAAACTGTACAATGTCTATCTGAACAGAGCAAACTTGAAACTTATTTATTTATTGTCAGGAGCGACTTGAGAAACTGCGAGTTGCTTCTGGTGTGAGAGAATTTGCCATCTGCAAGGACGTTGCCCAGATGGTTTGATGTTTTACCATCCTTGTAGGAAGGCTTCTCTCATGTCCCCACATGGGGAGCTATAGCTGATAGAGGGAGCTCATCCGCGCTCTCCGTGGATTTGAACCTGCGACCTATCGGTCTTGTAAATAACCCGATGTGATAATGCTGTCACATCTGATTGGGCCCTTTTTTTCTACAGAAAATAGGAGCAGTGCATAAAGACATTGCAGCAACATCCTGTTGGTAATTTTCCTGAAAGTCATTGGCATTCGAGAACTACAGAGTTTAAACCAATTATGAGTAGCTGGTGCTGCAAAAATAATGATCAATACATTTATAACACAAGGTCAATTTTTCTTGTAATAGTATTTCATGAGGGGAAGGAGCAACAGTACTACATTTTTCTGCAGTGTTATTTCGGCAACCATTCTTAACACATTAAATGCAAGATAGATGTGTCTTTTTTGTTTTGTTACTAAGAAGCAATTACTTCATTTGGGAAGGAAAGAAATTTCCCTTGCTTTTTTTCTTGGAGACACTGAGAGGAATCTTAATCTTGCTACTTTAAATTTGTCCCATTGATGGGTCGATGATACAGCTTATTATACCATTCTTTCTTAAACTTTTTATCGTGAGATTGAGTTTGAATTTTAGGTATTTGGGAACTATTGCATTAAAGTCATATCTATACTTTTAAAATGTTTATTTTCTTCAGTCATGATCTCTAGCAGAACATCTACTGACCTGATGAGAAATCCCAGGTTGAGAAAGGAATTTTGGTTTCTCTTCATTACGGAAGAATCTCTATTCCTCCTTTCTTTGGGGTTGACACATGTCTTTAGTAGATGCTAACCAGATAAGAATAACGTAAGTTTTATGTATGTCTGTTCGATTTGGGCATCCAAACAATAGAAGCTTGCTGTTGGATTCATGTGCTTCAGCAAAACACATGATCTTACTGTGTCAACACCTTTCCACAAGGAAATCTCCCAAACAATTGCTTGATATAGATGTGCTGGTTGCAGGTAAATGTAAGTAGTTGCTCCTGCATGTGTGGAAACCAATAGAAATAGCAAAAAAGTAGGAAAATGGGCACAGTTTTGTATTCTGTGGCTATGAAGATAGATAGATAGATAGATAGATAGATAGATAGATAGATAGATAGATAGACAGACAAACAGACAGTGTTCCCATTACCTATCCTCCTTGACAATGGGCCACTCGTAAGGTTACTGTCATCCATTCCTGGTCTAGATGATACCTTACAGTTCTATGGAAATTCCATACAAATTAATATTAAACCCTTTTAAATGTGCTAATTATTTGATCACATGCTCTGAGAATTATCTGGGAAGGAATCCTACTGGAGCATTAAAGCACACCTAAATCCCTGGGAGTTACCCTGGACCGTTCTCTGACCTATAAGAAGCACTGCCTGAATATCAAGCAAAAAGTGGGTGCTAGAAACAATATCATGCGAAAGCTGTCTAGCACAACCTGGGGATCACAACCAGATACAGTGAAGACATCTGCCCTTGCGCTTTGCTACTCTGCTACTGAGTATGCATGCCCACTGTGGAACACATCTCACCATGCTAAAACAGTGGATATGGCTCTTAATGAGACATGCAGCATTATCACGGTGTGTCTGTGCCCTACACCACTGGAGAAATTACACTATTTAGCCGATATTGCACCACCTGACATCCACCGGGAAGTAGCAACTAATATAAAGGACCAAAGCAGTGACATCTCCGGACCATCCCCTGTTTGGATATCAGCCAGCACGCCAACAACTTAAATCAAGAAATAATATTCTAAGATCTACAGAGACACTCACTGGAACACCTCAGCAAGCAAGAGTCCAAAAGTGGCAGGCTAAAACCCAGAACCTCAATCCATGGCTGATACAAAATGAGAGACTCCCTTCTGGGCACACAGAAAGCTGGGCGAATTGGAAAGCGCTGAACAGACTGTGCTCTGGGACCATGAGATGCAAAGCCAACCTTAAGAAATGGGGCTACAGAGTAGAATCCACGACAAGCGAGTGAGGAGAAGAACAAACCACAGACCACCTACTACAATGTAACCTGAGCCCTGCCACATGCACAATGGAGGACCTTCTTATAGCAACACCAGAGGCACTCCAAGTGACCAGCTACTGGTCAAAGGACATTTAATAGAATGCCAAGTTTGCAAACGTGTGTAGGTTTGTTTTGTTTTGTTTTTAAATACAATACAACTGTTTGCTTCACTTCTGACACGATAAATAAATAAATTCGATCACATGTGGTCTTATTATTATTTTGTTTGTTCAGTCAAGCTCTCTGAATTATCATTCATAGTCTACAGTAAATTTATGGTCTGGTTGCAATTGAATAAAATACACCAAGTAATCTTACTTTTTTCAGCATTCCTGCAAACTGATCTACAAGACACTACTTGGATCAAGGTGATCTTGCCTCCCAGAACCCTTCGAGCCTCATGCTTCTCCTAAAAGAGGAAGAGGAATAGGTAGCCAACAGGTTGGAATATTTCCCTACAGATTGCAGATTTAAGTAATATTCATCTGCTTCTGTATCCATAACTGTCTGCAAGTTGTATTTCTGTACTCTATTTGACTCTTCTCAGCACAAGTTTCCACTTGATTTCTTTTTCTCACACAGGTGATGAATAGGCATAGCAAGAGCATAAACAAATACTTTATGAGAGATACTTACTCTGAATATAGAATTAACTTTTGTTTAGGATTGTTGAGCGATGCCCTTTTCACTATAATTTAGCCAAGGGTGTGGGATTTCAGAGACCAGTTTATCCAGTGTTCATCAAATGCCTGAGTTGTTAGAAGATAAATGTATGACTCAAGATGCCCATCCTGAATCATAGAATTATAGAGTTGGAAGAGACCTGGTGAGCCATCCAGTCCAACCCCCTGCCAAGAAGCAGGAAAATTGCATTCAAAGCACCCTTGACAGATGGCCATCCAGGCTTTGTTTAAAAGCCTCCAAAGAAGGAGCCTCCACACTCCAGGGCAGCGAGTTCTGCTGCTGAACTACTCTCACAGTCAGGAAGTTCTTGCTCATTTTCAGGTGGAATCTCCTTTCTTGTAGTTTGAAGCAATACCTCAGTGTCCTAGTCTCCAGGGCAGAGGAAACCAACTTGCACCATCCTCCCTATGACTTCGTTTCACATATTTATTAGGCCTGGGTAACAACGGAAAAATTTGTTTTTAAAATCGATTCGTTTTTAGGGTGCCTCAGCGTTTTGTATTTTAAAATATATCTGAAATTTTCCCTAAAAAAAGTTTGGTATTTACGAAATTTCGTTAATATTTACAAAATGTTTTGTAAAGATGGGTGGCTGGGAGTGGAGTGAGGAGGTCGGCGGGAGAGGTCGCCCCCGGCTGCTCTTGCCCCGCCCCCATGGATGCCCCTTCCTGCCGCCGCTGCCCAGTCACTCCAAGCTTGAGATGGAGCCGGGGGCAGGGACAGCTCAGCTGGCCACCACCCCACCAGTCTCCCTGATAACCGGGCCTGCCGCTCCTCCTCCTCTTCCTCCCCCCTCGCCCTCAGCATCTCCGAGCGGCGCGGCCTGAGGAGGAGGAGGAAGAGAAAGGGTCGGAGGATTGAGGGGGGGGAGGAACGGAAGGCCCCCATGACCAGGGAGACTGGCGGGGTGGTGGCCAGCTGAGCTGTCCCTGCCCCTGGCTCCCTGTCAAGCCTGGAGTGACGGGGGGCGCCGGCAGTGGAAGGGGCCATCCACAGGGGCGGGGCAAGAGCAGCCAGGGCAAGAGCAGCAGGCTGCGCCGCTCGGTGGGGGCGGGGAGGAAGAGGGACCCTGCTGCTGCTGCTGCTGGAGGTGGAGAAGGAGGAGGATGGGAGGAGGAGCAGCAGCAGGCTTCGATACCACCAGCAGCAGGGTCCCTCTGGCCTCTGATAGCTTCCTGCGTCCCTCGCTCTCGGCGCCCCTGCCAAAATAAAGTGTTCCACAATGGCTTACTTGCTTCGCGTAATGGTTGAGCCGCCCCTGAGCCCGCCCAATCAGGAGAACCCACAGGGCAATCAGCTCCGTGGGTTCTTCTGATTGGCTCCCGGAGCTCCCAGCAAGCATCTAGCCATCTTACGTATTTCCGAAATGGACGGAAATACAAAAATATTTGGTGCATGCTGTTTCGATTTTTAAAATACACTTCCGGGTTTGGAAAAAAGTTTGATATCGTTTCGTATATGGAAAATTAACGGGGGGAAAAACGATATACAAAATTAACGAACGAAACCGCCCAGCCCTAATATTTATACATGGCTATCATGTCTCCTCTCAGCCTTCTCTTCTTCAGGCTAAACCCAGCTCTTTAAGCCACTCCTCATAGGGCTTGTTCTCCAGACCCTTGATCATTTTAGTCGCCGCCCTCCTCTGAACACATTCCAGCTTGTCAACATCTCCCTTCAATTGTGGTGCCCAGAATTGGACACAATATTCCAGGTGTGGTCTAACCAAGGCAGAATAGATGGGTAGCATGACTTCCCTGGATCTAGACACTAGACTCCTATTGATGCAGGCCAAAATGCTACAGGCTTTTTTTTTCTTTTTTCTTTTTTGCCGCTGCATGACATTGTTGGATCATGTTTAACTTGTCCACGAGGACCCCAAGATCTTTTTCACGCGTACTGCTCTCGAACCACACGTCCCCCATTCTGTATCTTTGCATTTCATTTTTTCTGCCTAAGTGGAGTATCTTGCATTTGTCCCTGTTGAACTTCATTTTGTTAGTTTTGGCCCAGCTCTCTAATCTGTTCAGAGCATTTTGAATTCTGCTCCTGTGTTCTGGAGTATTGGCTATCCCTCCCAATTTAGTGTTGTCTGCAAACTTGATGATCATGAATCAGATTTCTAAAACCTGTGTCATCTTGCTGCTATACACGATGCCCTTAATCAAGTTGTTAATTAAGTTGGTCTCTTCTGGAGATTTGGTTCTGGTAATTATTGTCACAGAAAAGCCCATGACAGCCAGTCAAGCAAAATGCCATAGTTGTTTTCAAGATTTCCAAAAGTTAGGTTTCCTAGGCATAAAAAGTTAATATTGTAGATGCAATTATGTCTGCTACATTTGTTCAAAAATTATGATAAAGGATTCAAAGATAATTATATATCAAGGGAGTGTATCATTTGAAAGCATAGATTCCACAACACTGTTAATTGCTAACTTCGCCTGTCTATTAGTACTCTTAAGTGCATTTTTTGGTGGAATGGGTTTCTAGTTGATTTCTTCCCTCCTAAATATTTGAGTTTTGAGCTATTTTCCCTCCAAATACATTCATTTGGTTTTCCAAAATGGTGTTCTTTATCCAGTTATCCTCTTGTTCATACCATTACATGGTTGGTTTAAACCCTGATTACTCCAGTTTCTTTAGTCGTTTATGGCTCCATTCAAAGGACATTGCAGTTAAAAGGAAAGTCTGTACATACTTTGAAAATATTGTATGCATATTTCTTTAGGCATCAGTGAAATGCTGTTTCAGTCTGCTGGAAAGAAAAGCCCTGAAGCTCTGTGGGATGTTCTCAAATCAGGGACTTTGTGGCAATTGCCCAGATATAGCTCCCTTTAAGCTGTGGATATGCACAATTTGCTCACAACGTTATGTGGAGACAGGCAGACTAGGAGAGTTATGTTTTATTTGAAAGGGTGCTCTCATCAAAGACTTAGAAGGAAGGGTAGGAAAATCAAAGAATAGCAATAAGCTGCAGGAGTCCACAATTTAAGGATTTTGTAGGGCAATCAAATCAAAGTTTCAAGACTAACTACTTTCTCCCAAAGTTGGGTGTTGATGTTTTGCCCTTAATTTTAGGATTTTTTGTGGCCTGTTCACACCTTTAGATTTTCATTTTTTCTGATTTGGAGCCTGTGATGGGACAGCCCTTGCAAATAACTCATCTAGGTCAATTAACCCAGCTCTCCACACATACTATTGAGAATCATTTATGAAATCTCAACAGCTTGAAATAAGAGCCCACTCTTTCCATTTAAGGGAAATTTGTGTGCCCCCTGGTGGCACAGTTGGTTAAACCACTGAGCTGCTGAACTTGCTGACTGAAAGGTTGGCGGTGCGAATCCAGGGAGTAAGATGAGCTCTCACTGTTAGCTCCAGCTTCTGCCAATCTACCAATTTGAAAACATGCAAATTTGAGTAGATCAATAGGTACCACTTCTGCGGGAAGGTAACGGTGCTCCATGCAGTCATGCTGGCCACATGGCCTTGGGGGTGTCTATGGACAATGCTGGCTCTTCAGCTTAGAAATGGAGATGAGCACCACCCCCCAGAGTCGGACATGACTAGACTTCGTATCAGGGGAAACCTTTACCTTTGACATACAGAGGGGTGAGTATGGAGGTGAACCAATAATGATAATGTGTTTTTTTCCTTACAGTTTTTCCTTGACACAGTATGATCCAGGTTTTGGGGTTAGTTTTTTAAACTAAAATATCCAGGCTTATACATGAATATAGAAAGTAACTTGCTAAGTGATTCTCAAAGAAACTGAGTTCCATCCAAGTGTGGAGACGGAGATCTTGAGTCACATATTTGAGTATTACATAAGATAGATAGATAGATAGATAGATAGATAGATAGATAGATAGATAGATGCACCCTTTTGGTTAAAATACCAGGAGCACCTGGGTTTGGTGATAGTAATACACTTCCAAGGAGATTACCATCTGGCAGAGATGCCCCCAAGAGGCAACAGAGCTGGGGAAATCCTTTAACAGGCTTCCTCAGTCTTTTGAGAGTCCAGAAGCACCAAGAACACTTACCCAAAGAAGGATGCAAAGCAAACGCTTGGGGAAGTCAACCAGTATCTTTGCAGGAGTAGGAGTGGGGGTGGTGTCATATAAATATTCAAAAAGTGGAGAAATGCCTACATTAAGCTTCACTGTCTTCTGCCAAAACTGGCTATTGCTTTATTTATTTAGAGAAGGCTGAGAGGGGATATGATAGCCATGTATAAATATGTGAGAGGAAGCCACAGGGAGGAGGGAGCAAGCTTGTTTTCTGCTTCCCTGGAGACTAGGACGCGGAACAATGGCTTCAAACTACAAGAGAGGAGATTCCATCTGAACATTAGGAAGAACTTCCTGACTGGGAGAGCCGTTCAGCAGTGGAACTCTCTGCCCTGGAGTGTGGTGGAGGCTCCTTCTTTGGAAGCTTTTAAACAGAGGCTGGATGGCCATCTGTCAGGGGTGATTTGAATGCAATATTCCTACTTCTTGGCAGGGGGTTGGACTAGATGGCCCATGAGGTCTCTTCCAACTCTTTGATTCTATGATTCTATGATTCTATGATTCCATTCAACTACTAAGAACCAAGCTTATGCCTTTTAATTGTTATAGAATAAAACCAAGTATTACACCTTCCTCATGAGTTCAAGGTTCACCATCTCCTTCACCATCCCCTTCATTGGATTCAGGTTGTTTTAATCTACAATATTTTTCCATAATCACACTGCAGTAAGTTTGGAAAAGTTATTTTGTGGAGACCAAAATCAAACTGCTGATCTGGACTAGAGTGGACCTATTAAATGAAAGGGGTGCCAGGGAAATGTTGGTTTACAGTTGAGCAATTGAGTCAACTGCTCTACATTAGTTGAGACTGGCAATTAGATTTACAGCTCACCCCCCTAAGCAGCAACCTATATATCATCCTAGATGTTCAAACAGATTCCTGACTCCCACCTCCATCCCCACAGCAGAGCATGGAACTGTTATATTTTGCATACTGCGATTCTGGGAGTTGTAGTCCCAAAAGTAACTGCTTCCGAGAAGCAGGTAGCATTTTTGTTAGTCATTAGTGTAACCAATTATTGCTTAAAACACCATTTCAGTAAATGTGTATACTTTTAAGATTTTCAGAGTTATCTTTTACATGTAACGAACAGAAATTGTGATAAGCTCCTTGGATTTTCATTTCCACAGAAAAGTATTGGCCAGTGAGTAAATTTTGCGATCATCAGGTTCCCAAAGCTTAGACTATTATCCCTCAAGAATGTATTTATTTACTTACATACATACATAATTTACAAACCACTTAACCATTACTGAGAATGGATTCAAAGTCACTTAGAGCTAGATATTAAAAACAGGAAATAGAACCATTATTAAATAGAAAATATAAAAATAACAGTACTGAAACCAATCAACTGGAAGTCCTTTTGAGGATCACCAAGAATTTTAACTACAGCAACAATAAAAAATAATGCAATGTACTGATGTAGAGCTGAGGTTGCCAGGTTATCTAATATATTCATTAATTGCTTTTCTGCTAAAGTACCGGAGACAACGCACATACAAAACAAAACACTGGTGATTACAGTCATAATCATAAGCCTACAACAAAAGTAGAGGAGCAGCAGCAGAATAATAAACGCTGTAAATCCTATAAACCCCATAAGATAGCAGCAGTAAACAGCAGGTTGTGAAGCCAGAAGTAATAAGTTGTTTGACAGCCAACAGCAGGAAAACCAACAGCTTTTGATAGCCAATCGCTTTTGACAAAACACTCTATTAAAGTCATTTGATGCATTATGCACCTGATAGAAGTCACTTTGGAATCTAAGTATTCTTCCACAGATTTCAAAAAGAAAACATCTGATAAGAACCACAATGTGAAAAAGTTCCCTCCACCCCTCTCCAAACTATCATAAAACATTGGAAATGATCACAGTTCTTAAGCTAGGTCTTAAAAGCAGGTGTGACTCTACACAACAGACAAAAATGTCACAAACCTGTCAATGAAACATGCCAAAAAATAAGAAATTCTAGTAAAATGATTTTCAAAACTCAGATCACAAAACGTTTATCATGTGTATGTTGCCCTTCACAAGCCAGGATTGTTTTCTTTTCCTGCAACTAAAAACCAGTTTAATTCTACACATTTAACAAGAGAGAGATAAGATAAGCAAACAGACACACTACAATGAGGTTATGAGCTGTAATCTATGCTCCTAATTAACAAAAGGGAGATTTTTTTTTCTAGAAATGGTCTGCATAAAACATTGTCCTTACATGTTGCATTTCAGTGAATTCTTGTAGATCCCAATCTCATTGTAAACCTTAGCACAATTAAACCTAGAGATATCAGCATAAGGATACCTTTGCTGAATTAGACTTGAAAGTCAAAACAAAAAGAAATGCTTTCCCTCACATTTCTCTGCTCAGATCAACTATTTATTAATTTATTTACTATACTTGTATACCGCCTTTCTCAGCCTATCGGCGACTCAAGGCGGTTTACAATAAGCCAGTACACATAATATCAAAATACAAATTAAACATTAAAACAATATAAAACCACAACAGAAACAAGAAAACCAACATCATTAGTGTCTCTTAGTTAACAATCCTTAAACTAATGTGGAACGAGTAGCTATCAAGATTGAGTCTGAGACCTAGACTATCCTACAGTAAAGAAAGTCAGTGCAATGACTCTAATCAAGATCACATTTTAGAACTGATGATTGTTGTTTTCGTTTTTGTTTTACAAATGCAAGTCAGCAAGGATAAGCCTGCTTGCTTCAACATGTGAAGAGCATTACGTGCAGACTGGCTTTGTATATAGGTTTGCTGACCTGGCATACATTGGAAGTAAATAGCCACAGGCAAGCAAAAACAGAAAAAAAATTCCTTTCACCTTCCATTTTTAGAACTGGTACCTTCCTTCCTTTTCTTGACTGTTCTTCAGTCAGCAACTGTAAAATGTATTACTGAAAATGGAAAAGGAGAAGAAATGCTGGTGACAGCACATATGGGAAGAAAGATCATCATTTCACATATGGATTCCTCCATCTCTTTCACTCCGACTGTCAAAGATGATTCAATTTGGACACATTTTTCAAAAGAGAAAGGAATTGCTTTGAAAAATGCCACAGCCAAAATCCCCTTTCCTCTACAATTTGGACTATTCCCCACATTTGTATCCTACAGTGCAGCCATCATGGTGGCCACCACTTTTTGGGCCAGACCATAGGGGCTGTGGTGCTGCAATGGGTTAAACCCTTGTGCTACTGAACTACTGACCTAAAGGTTGGCAGCTCAAGTCTGTGGGAGAGGGTGAGATCCTGCTGTTAGCCATACCTCCTGCCAACCTAGCAGTTTGAAAACATGCAAATGTGAGTAGATAAATAGGTACGCTTCTGTGGGAAAGGCATAAGATGCTCCAAGCAGTCATGCTGGTCACATCACCAGAAGGTGACAATGCAAGCTCCTCGGCTTGGAAATGGAGAACAGTACCGCCCCCAGAGCCAGTGATTACCACCACCTCCAAAGCCAGAAATGAAAGAAGACTTCGCCTTTGTTTGTGTTGGTGTGTCTCATTGTATTGCAGCAAGGCATTGAATGTCTGCCAGTACCTGTTTATACTATAATCTGCTCTGAGTTGCCACTGGGAGAAGGACAGAATATAAATAAAGTGTATTATTATTATTATTTGAAACACAACAAGATGAGTCCATAGCAGATACTCTGCTAGCTGTTGAATTGGATCACACGTCAGATACTTCCCAAGTGTCTAGGACTATGTGATGTATCAGCGAGTAATGCATAATTATTATTAATAATAATAATTAATAATTA
Source organism: Anolis sagrei (assembly GCF_037176765.1). NCBI lineage: Eukaryota > Metazoa > Chordata > Lepidosauria > Squamata > Anolidae > Anolis > Anolis sagrei. The sequence continues at coordinate 144,755,824 of NC_090023.1, read as the reverse complement.
ATACTTACAATTAATATTTTATTATTATTATTATTACAGAATTCCTTGAATTGTATACTAGCATAAAATTCTGTTCTATGCAATTGTGGTTCAAATGGTCATGGAAACTGCAGTGATTACCATTATCCTATGGACTCAGGAACCCCAGGTAGCACAAGGGTTTAACCCATTGTGCCACCTAGGGTTCCTGAGTCCATAGGATAATGGTAATCACTGCAGTTTCCATGACCATTTGAACCACAATCCAGGGAGAGCACAGATTGGTTCCCTCTGTCAGCTTCAGCTCCCAATGTGTGTACATGAGAGAAGCCTCCCACAATGATGGTAATACATCAAAACATCCAGACGTCCCCTAGGCAATGTCCTTGCAGACAGCCAATTCTCTCACACCAGAAGTAACTTGCAGTTTCTTAAGTCGCCCCTGACATGGAAAAAAAAATGGACTCAGTAGAATAATTACATACATGCTACCAGTTTGCAGTTGTGAACTTTCATGTGGTTTCTAACCTATGGAGATCCTATGGAAACCTCTATCTCAGGATTTCCTTTGCAGGGCTTGTTCAGAAGACACTATGCGATGAAAATAAATATCCAGTCTTATATAGTTCTATTTATATACAATACAAATAAATTTAAGTTTTCCCATGTCCATACAATTCATGAAATAGCATATTTGATACACATTTCTAAACAGAAGTAATGGAATCATCTCTGCATTAAATATATTAGAAAGCATTTCTTTCTGGCTTTCTACATTAATTCTCCTACCTTCATCTGGAAAAAAAATCTCTTGCTAAATATATCTTCCTAAGAAATTCAAGAAAGGATGAAAGGATTGATGCATCAGGTTTTCCTGCCCTAATTCGCTTATTAATTTTTAAAATTTAATTACAAGGGAGAAAAAAAAAACTAAAGGACATGTGGAAAATTAGCCTGATATGTCCTCCTATTTTATAGCCTTGGAAATGGAAACTAATGCATCCCACAAATGGTTTCTAAAGTTATCATGCCGATAAATGAAAATAAACTATGTTTAGACATAGTAAATGATGGCTAAATGCTGAAATCTGTGTAATTGTAATTGGGCACCCAATTAAGATACACAGTGCCAATGCTTCTGAGGCAGTTCAGTCTATTCTTTCTCACTGCCTAAGCATTTTTAATGCAGGCCATAATAGCAATGCTTAAAAGAGGAAAAGATCCAATGTCCTCAGCACTAGATTAATGAAGAGCCCAACATGTGTAGTTATTCCATGTCTTCTATCCATCTAGGGCAGTGGTTCCCAACCTGTGGTCCACAGACCACCAGTGGTCCACAAGAACAAACATATAGTCCACAGCCTCACCATTACTACATTATTGCCTCAAAACCATGCAGCAATGAGAGCAGCTGGTCACGAAACCCGTTTATAGTGCCTAGGGATGTCGGGAAGGGGGAGGCTGACTACCCATGAAATATTACTACTACTACTTCAGCTCTATATTATGAAATATAGCTTTCTATGGGCGAGGAGACGGCGACTACTGGATGGCATATGTTCTGTATCAGAAACTAGTGCTGATGTGGTCTATCAAATGCAATTTAGTGAATCAGCTCCCCAAATAACCAAACAGAATCTAAAGCTGACCAAAAACTGATTCCTAACCCTTTTGGTACTAATGTTGGAGAGTGGTCCCTGGTCAAAGTGATGCAAAAAAAAAGGTTGGGAACCACTTGTCCAGGGAGAAAATGATGTCCCCTATAATTGCCACTATCCCACAGATCTACCCAAGGAATTTCTCAAGGAACCTGCAGACCTACCTACAAGTAGGAATTCTCAAGGCTTCTGCTGCTGCTGTGTGAGCCTGGCATCCCCTCTTCACACAATGACATGCTTCTTTGTGTTGTCAAAGGCTTTCGTGGCTGGAATTATTCTTCTTTACACTTCAAAATGACCCTCCACCCCTCCCTATTCCTGTTCTAGTACTATACCAGTTCACATATTAAAAATATGTCATTGGAACATTCCCATTTTTTTTTTAAAAAAAAGAGAAAACACTTGGTTGTAAGTTTTTCGGGCTATATGACCTCACAACCTCTGAGGATGCTTGCCATAGCTGCAGGTGAAATGTCAGGGCAGAATGCTTCTAGAACATGGCCATAAAGCCCAAAAAACCTACAACAACCCAGTGATTCCAGCCATGAAAGCCTTTGACAATACAAAGAACACCTGCTTTGTGAAACTTTAACACTATAGGAGACTTCAAGACAATAAAGCCATCTTCCACATCAGGATCATTTTATGGAAATAACTGTTTGTGTGAATTATCTAGTCCTGCAAGCAGGGCAAAGCATAAGCACATGTTCACAGAAGACACAGAGGCAGGAATTCCACCCCTGAACTTTTCAGGCATTACATGGCTTACTCATATGTTAGCAGTTATATAAACCAGTTAGTTGTGATGCAAATTGATGGGTTTTTATAATGCAATCTTATGCATGTCGTTTCAAAAGGAAATTCAGTGTGACTATACCCCTCCCAATTCAGTGTGCATTGGGTTGCAGACTTTGTCACGGGGCCAGCTCTCCTTATCTTTCTTCGGAAAATTGTTTCCCTTGCAGCTCACTTCCTTGCTGCTTAACTCAGAACCAATACGCATACCTTCTGACACTTAGTGACATGCAAGTTGAGACATAGGTTCCATGAATGTCTTTACTCATCTCCCTTGAGTGCTAAACAACAACCTGGGCAAGTGTCGGAGTAATTGAATGGCCCGTTCATCACAACACAACATTGAACAACTGGCCAGCAGACCCATCTATCAGCTTTCAACAGGCACGATGGCATCAGCTCCTGAAAGGCTTTTCAAGTTTTCCTTCTGCAACAGGTCTGCTCCTCCTGGAGGAACTGATTGATACGTATTATGCAGCCTTTCCATCTCAGCTCTGTCAGCTGAGACTGTAATCTTATTTTTATTGTCCTGTTATTACAATGATATTGCACACAAGTGTCGCCTTACAATTCTCATCCAAACTCCCACAATCTTCGCTACACAAAAGATCTTGCAACAATAATACATCAGGAGGAAACAAACAGAGAAAGGTAGAAAAAGATCTCAAAAATCTTCAGAAGCCTGCAGGTTATTCTTTTCCACAGTGATTTGGGTAACAGGAACTGGTCTCTGAAGCACTAGAAACAAAAGGAGCTGAATGCTTCCTGTTCACAAACTTTTCCTCTGGCAAATGAACTGGTAAAGCTGATTCCTCAGCTGGTCACTAGACACTCCCATTTGATCCTACGCTTCTTCGTCCAAGGTGTTTAGCAATAACATTCATTGACATGTGCCCCAAATCTGGCACAACAGAACTTATTCCCCTTTGTTTCCATTCCATCCCTTCAAGCTACTAAAGACCTTTTCAAGGTATGGGGGGGGGGGGGGTGAGGAGGTTCAAAAGAAGTAGCCATGTTACTCCCTTGTATCTAAAGCAGTATTTCCAGTCCTTCCTAATGCTGCAACCCCTTAATACAGTTCCTCATGTTGTGGGGACCCCCCACCATAATTTTTTTTTTTGCTACTTAATAATAATAATTATTTTTTACTGTTATATTTTTTACTTAATATAACTATCTGATATGCTGGATGTATTTTCATTCACTGGATCAAATTTGACACAAATACCCAATACGCCCAAAGTTGAATACTGGTGGGGTGGGTGGGATTGACTTTATCATTTGGGAATTGTAGTTGCTGGGATTTATAGTTAACCTACAAACAAAGAGCATTCTGAATGCCACCAATGATGGAAGTGAACCAAACTTGGTACAAAGAACTCCCATGACCAACAGAAAACACTGGAAGGGTTTGGTGGGCATTGATCTTGAGTTTTGGAGTTGTAGTTCACCTGCATCCAGAGAGCACTGTGGACTCAAACAATGATGGATCTGGACCAAACTTGGCATGATTACTCAATATGCTCAAATGTGAACACTAGTGGTGTTTGGGGAAAATAGAGCTTGACATTTGGGAGTTGTAGTTGCTGTGATTTATAGATCACCTACAATCAAAGAGTATTCTGAACCCCACCAACGATAGAATTGGGCCCAACTTCCCACACAGAACTACCATGACCAACAGAAAGTACTGGAGGGATTTGGGATGAATTGACAGTGATTTAGGGGAGATGTAGTTCACCTACATCCAGAGGTCACTGTGAACCCAAATGACTACGTCAAAGGGGTTCCTAAGACCATCAGAAATATGTGTTTTCTTATAGTCTTTGGTGACCCCTCTGAAACCCCCTTGTGAGCCATGGACGGGTGCCAACCCCCAGGTTGAGAAACACTGATCTAAAGGAATGAATGGTGTACTGCATCTGAAGAAGCGGGTTGATAACTATAAAAACACATCCAATGCATCTTAAAGGTGTTGACACATTATCACCCTCCCCTCTCCCCCCCCCCCCCCCCGGCCAATTCCTTCCTGCTTTTTATGCTGTTCTAGAATGTTTTTCAGTCTTCTGGAAACATTTTTGAAGTGGAGGGTGTGCAGCAGTGGAACGGACACATGCAACTAAGCAATATCAGTGTGATGAAGATGGGGAATAGTCTTAAAGGAAAATGCAAACTAGGAGAAGTTACTAGTGTATGCTTTTACCCGAACATACTGGGAAAGGCAAGATTTTCCCCTATGCTGAATTAACTGGCTTCTAACTGAGGGTCCTTCCACACCGCCCTTTATTCCAGAATCTGATCCCAGATTATCTGCTTTGATCTGGAAGATAAACTGGGATAAACAGATAATCTAGGATCAGATACAAAGATAAAGGGCAATATGGAAGGGTCCTCAATCTGAAGATACTGAAATATGCTGTGGACAAAGGGGTTGAGGGAGATGGGGGAAAAGAAACCAAGACTTTTTAAAGCCCCTGAAAGTGGAGGGGGCAGAGAATTAATTCAAACTGTCCTTGACAAATTGGGACTTGTGAAATAGACTGCACTTAAACTGGATGCTGGAAACAGCAAACACAAAACTTTCCTTTTATGAGACAAAGCAAAGTACAAACACAGATGCTAACAGCCTTATATAGTCATAGGGGAAAATGGACTCTAACATTAGTTGACTTGCAGTTTTCCAGACTGTTTCAAATAATTGATGGTCTCACTTAACAGCATGTTGAACAGAGGGCGCATCAGTTCACAGACCACACAACCTATGAAGAGCAAAGGACCCCCAACAGGAACACAGAACATCCCTCACTGAAGTAGGATTTCTACCCTGATCCCTTCATGGCAGGAGGATAAAAAGTAAATTTGGCAAATGCTGACAGGAGTTGAAAAGTACAAAGCACAGCTAGAGAAAATCTGTGTCATCCCTCATAAAGGTAAACTCTGTAGATTTTCTTGATGACTGTTGTCAGGTTTTCGGAGCGATGGCGTCAGAAGATGCTTATTTTAAATAGCCATCTCATCCTCAACATATATAAAGGGTATTTGCTGAAAGTGTTGGGGTTGATTTAAGCATATATCACAGTTCAATAAACAGTCCACAATGAGCACTCTCTCTTAAGGGTGTCATGGATGGCTGGATTCTCACCAAGTATAAAGTGCTGAAGTTTATTCAAACAAACACAAAATAAGCCAATACCATATTTAGTTATAAGGAAAACTAAAGCCTTGAGTCATTCAAAGGTCTGGCCAACAAAACAGAATTGCAGCACACAGCCAAATTAATGATGAATAAAAATCAAGGTCAAGAGTCCAATCAATGCAGACAAGCCAAGTACTACTGAGCCAGTTCAGAAGGAAGGATAAAAATAGCCAAAGTTGATAGGAGTTCACTTATTGTTCTTAAAATAAGTTCAAGAATTCAAGCATACAAACTGAAGTCAGGCCAAGTAGACAAGGGTTAAACTGAAGTCCAAGTCCACAAATCAAAGCCAGGAAGTTAGTCCAAAATTCAGAGTCAAGGATTCAGAACAGGATTACAGCAAAAACAGGGTACAGAATTCAACCCCAGGAACAGCAGATCCAAGACAAGATTACCAAGGTATGACATTATCTGTTACCAAAGAGCTATCTCTTCCAGACCCCTTTTTATCAAGAGATCTCAGCTTCTGCTTATTTCATCAAGTTTTCACAGATAATCCCAGGTGCCTGTGATGCTTCCCTTGAGGAGGAGGTCAGGTCAATCCTTCCAAAGCTTGTTGCAACACTAAAAAGAGTCCTCCTCTGCTGAAGAGCTGTTCCTAGCAGCAGCTGACACCAAGAAAGCAAACCAATCAGGAAATCAGATAAAATGTCTTCTGCCTATCTTGAACAGGAACACAACAGTCAAAGGAAGCTCACATCTTCACCCAGATACGGCATCAGCTACTGGTGAGAAGGCATGAAGGATAACAGGGACTTTGACCACAGAACCTCTCAGGGAGAAACTGAGCTATTCCCTTATCAACACACCATTGAGGAGATTTTAATTCACACACATTTTTAAATGTATCCAGTTGATGTACATCTTCTGCTAAAAAAAATGACAGCATCCTATGTCTACACAGGCTTCCCCTTGTTCATAATATCAGCTAATCATACGCCGCATGCAAAACAAACTGCCAGTTTAAAGGGAGCTTGAAATGCAAGCGTAATCAGATTACTTAGAGCACATCTACACTGATCATTTAATGCAGTTTCAATTCGGTATTGAAAAAAGTAGTCTCACTTTGTAGATGATTACAAAGGAGATATTGAAACAAGTTTGATACTTGGATGGTGACTAAACAAGCCACATAGCACTAATGCACATTAAGGGCTTTCTTTTGTGCACTTTTGTGGGAGTTTGTTGTCTGGCCACTGCAGTTTGCAGCTAACTTTGAACTGCATTAAATAGTCGGTACAAATGGGGCCTTGATGTCACTAACCTACCTCTGACAAACATCCCTACCAAATCTCTGCTTTGAAACCATACCTGAATGTCATGAACTCATGAGCTTGAACATTGATCATGTCATGAGCTTGAACATTGTTTCCATCCTAAATATCTCGGTCTCACCTTAGATCGAACACTAACATATAGGAAACACTTCTTGAACACCAAGAACAAAGTAGCTGCATGCAATAACATCCTGTGGAAACTTACTGGCAGCACATGGGGTGCAGACCCAAAATTAATAAGAACATCAGCCCTCGCCTTGTCTTACTCAATTGCTGAGTATGCCTGCCCTGTTTGGCATAGGTCTGCCATGCAAAGCAGGTGAACATAGCATTGAACAAAACATGCAGAATGATCCCAGGATGTCTTAAACCTACACCTGTTGATAAACTCTAGAAGCTAACTGGCATTGCCCCCCCCCTCCCCAAGTGTGACAGGAAGTAGCTGCTAAATGTGAGAGAAATAAGGTTGAACACTGTGAAAGCCATCCATTACATGGCTACCAGCCTCCTCACAATAGACTCAAATCAAGGAAAGGCTTTATGAGAACTACCACTCCTCTTGGCGTCCCCCCAGCAACAGCATGGGTATCCCTCTGGGCAGCTAAATCAGGAAATCCCAACTGGATGGCCCCCCACGAGGGTCCTCCTCTAGGGGCAAATCAAGAATGGGCAACTTGGAAGTCCCTGAACAGACTCAGAAGTGGAGTGGGCAGTTTTAGGCATTACCTAAAAGAATCTCACGCCTTGTGTGACTGTGGAACAGAACAGAAAACTCCGCATCTGTATGCTTGTCCACTTTGCCCTGCCTCATGTACATAGGAATAATTGTTGGAGGTGACAGACAATGCCATTGCTGTTGCCTGTTTTTGGTCAAAAGATATTTAGCCACCTGCACTCCTTCTATTTTTATAGGTTTTATACTAATTTATGCAATGCTTTTGATACAAAATAAATAAATAAATAAACTCAAGTACAGTGCCACTGTGACGACTACACTTCCAGCTGAACCTCAGTTAGCAGAAACCATGGATACAACCAAATGCCATTAAATTCTCTGACTTCCAGTTCCAGCATACCATAGAGTCACTCTGGACGATCTAAACAGTTTTAGAGAGTTTTTCTTTGTAGGAATTTGCTGGATCCCCCAGGGTGACTTGATCTTTGTACCCCCGATGGTGCAGTGGATTAAAGCGCTGAGCTGCTGAGTTTGTTGCCGAAAGGTCACAGGTTCGATTCCGGGGAGCGGCGTGAGCTTCCACTGTCAGCCATAGCTTCTGCCAACCTAGCAGTTCGAAAACATCAAATGTGAGTAGATCAATAGGTAGGTAAGGGGAGGTAAGGGCGCTCCATGCAGTCATGCCAGCCACATGACCTTGGAGGTGTCTATGGACAACGCCGGCTCTTCGGCTTAGAAATGGAGATGAGCACCACACCCCAGAGTCCAACATGACTGGACTTAATGTCAGGGAATAACTTTTACCTTTACTAGGTTGACTGTTTAGTCACCTCTAGGAATAGCATGCATTTAAACCATCAATAGGAACTAGCAAATTCCTAGAGAGACTATTTTCTCCCTGGCAGTTACACTGGCACAGGTAATGGAAACTATTAATATGGGTTCCACATTTACAGAGGTCTTACTGCATTGCTTTGAGGAATTTGCAAAAAAAAAAGCCTCATTCTTTAAAAGTATGTTTGGCTAAATGTTTTAATAGCCCTAGGGAAGTTTTGCTTGTTTGTTTCGAATTTATAAGTAACTGCTGTTCTTACTGTTCTTCTTAATTAATTTAGTGAGATTTAAAACTTTTTTTAAACTAATGTCAGTTCTTCACCTTGTATTCCCAATGAAGAAAACGTTTAAAATATGAATCAGTAAACAATTTTTAAAATGGGAGTAAAAGCAATTTTCTGATAATTTGTTTTGAGATCATTTAAATCAGTCAAAACGGAAAGGATAGTGATTAGGAGAATCGGACATAAGATGAGCGAAGGAGGAGGTAATGTTACAATACTTCATGCTGCCCGGAGCCCTTGAGAGAGGGTGGGGTGCTAAATTATCTCTCTCATGAGCATTATGATTAATACTTCAGAGAGAATATTTAACAAGCACTCAACACCCACACAGTGAGCTCACATGTACTGAAATCCTTACCAATCTTTACCAAAAGATTAATCATCTGATTTTCAATATCTCCTTCCCAGGCCAGTAACTTATTGTTACTGGCCTTGGAAGGGCAGTAGAAAGTCTCAAATCTCTAGCCATTTCATATGGTCATTTTGGATTGCTAAGCAGCATTTTAAAATTCTCTAAAAGAGGCTACTTTTTCTGTTGACACCAGAACAAAATGCAGTCCAAAGGGAGCCTCGGGTCATGTTCATCTGATAGTGCTAACGTAGGATCAAGAAGAACACTTTCAAGGAAGAATTGGTGGAAGAGAAGAGTAGCTATAAGTCATGCATCACTCCATCCCACCAAACCCATGTTTCCTCACTCACCAGATCACTTTATTTGTGATCTTGAAGAAGATACACAGGATAAATCATTGTCACAGGAAAGCGGAGGATAGGAGAAGGCATCCACTATTTCTGCAAAAGCATTCGTGGCTCACATTATGTTACCCAGAAACTGTAGTGACATCTTTTAATAGAAGTTATGTGTTTTGAGGAGGGGGAGAGAAAAAAGGAAGAAAAAGTCCACATTGCTATCAAAGGTAAAGATTCTATGCAATGATAAGCAATCAAAATACAGAAGTAGAATTAGAATGTACCTGATTAATGCAGTTTGACATCACTTTAACTGCCATGATTCAATGCTATGTAATCAAGGGAGAAATGGTCTTCCAAGGTCTTTAGCCTTCTCTTATGCTATGATTCAATAGCATTGAGCCATAGCAGCTGAAGTGGTGTTGAAGTGCATTATTTCTATAGTGCAGATGCACACAAGAAAATAAGAACTAAAAATGTTTCCATCACTTTCCTCCCATGGAAACTGAAGCATGGAAACTATGTTGGGTTGCCTTTGTAGACTGTTTGGAAGCTGAATCTAGTCCAATGGGCGGCAGCCAAATTGTTCACTGGAGCAGAGTAGAGGGAGCATACCATCCCCCTAATACATCAGCTCCACTGGCTGCCGGTCTGCTACAATTCAAAGTGCTGGCTCGAGCCTATAAAGCCCTAAAAAGTTCTGGTCCAGCTTACTCCTCCGAACATATCTCCCTCTATGATCCACCTCAGAGGTTAAGATCATCGGAGGAGTCCCTGCTCTCGATCGCACCACCTTCGCAGGTGCGTTTGGAGGGGACAAAGGACAGGGCCTTCTCAGTGGTGGCCCCTGTCTGTGGAACACACTCCCTAATGATATCAGGTCAACCCCCTCTCTCCTGACCTTCAGTAAGAAATTGAAATCATGGCTGTGGGACCAAGCTTTTGAGCAGCAGTCACAGCAGTAACAATTATAAACAAATTCTGGAGATTGATAATGGGTGGATTTTGGATTATGACTCTGGACTTGGATTTGTCTTTTTTAAATTGTCTTTTTAACTTTTGATGGTGTTTTAATTAATGTTTAAGTATGCTTTTATTATTGTTGTTGGCATCTAATGGTTGCTGGTTGTAAGTCACCCTGAGTCCCGCTCCAGGGGTGAGAAGGACAGGATATAAATATTAGAAATAAATAAATAAATAAATAAATAAGCAAGCAAGCAAGCAAGCATGTGTAAGTATTTTCAAACAATTTAGTCAGGATCCAAATAGCTATTATCCTTTTCATGAACACTAGCATTATAATCTATTGAGAAGGGAAATCCTCCATAGCAATGTGAATGATCTTGTCCTCTTCAGGGGACTTCTTTAGGAAAAACTGTGACCCCTGCAATGTACACAGATTTTCATGTTCCAGATTATTATTTTTGTGAAATTTGCTGATGTTTGTTTTCTTTGCTCATTAGTAGTCGCTCCATCCTCCGTTGTTGTCATTATCTATGTTCAGGTGGGGAGGGGGACTGTCAGTCGAATTGCTCAAGGAAGTCCATATGATAATTTCCAAGGCCATTATGCCACTCCATCACTTGGTTTCTTTGTGTATTCTAATAATTCCTGGTTCCATCCTCTTTGACAGATCACTGACAATCGTATCCCCAGGCACTGGCCCTTTTCAAAGTCAACTTAATCACAGTCATGATGAATGAATCAAGAAATGTAATTATCAACACAGATCAAACAGGAACCTTTCAAACTCTTCTGCTACAAACCTTCTACAACAACTGGTATGTAAGCAGCATTTTCTTAATATTTTAATTTCCAAATGTTAACACCTGTCTCTTTGATTTGAGAGGGAGTGTGCATGTGCCCAGACAGACACACAAAAATGCCTCAAGAGAAAGATTTTAAAACTCCAAAACGTACTCGTTTGGATACCAGACATTGCAAGTTCCAACCCTCTGAGAAGTATTGAAAAAGTAAGAAGTGTCTATCCATCCAGGACTGGCAAAATCGGTTTGCACATACTGCATTCAGTTGATGGTTCTGCTCCAATATTCAAACAGAAAGCAAAAGAATGGGTCAATGTTAACTCTTTATTTCTAGACTGTAGCCCAGTTTTAAATATGGCCTCTTGAGAAGGTTTAGTGCCTCTGCTCCTGCATATCCTAAACCCCTTCCCACATCATCCTGCTATTTATCATTCCCTCTTTCTTTCCTTCCTCCACCCCATTTGCTGTTTTCTCAGACAAAAGAGCAGGGCGCCCACAAGGAAACTGCCGTACTGCTGCCTGTTATGTATTGCATTGCAGCTGACCAGGCAGAACAGCTGACAGGAGTAAAACACAGGTTCATTTTCTGGTTTCTCATCCCCACTCACTTCCGTCTATGACAAACTACTGCTGTCCACAAGCAGCAAATTCAGCACGTCTCAACTGAGCACAAGTGAAACAGCCTTGTAAGAAAGTGGAAAGTTCTTGCCTTGGAAATGCTCGCAAAAGGGAATCATTCATTATTGTCTACTCAGGCTCAACCAAGTCCTGTGGGACACACAGGAAACCACATTTTAAAAAAAAATCAGAAATCACTGTTTTTTTATAAAAGCTGCTCAGATGGAGAGAGGAGAGGGGGGGCTTACTAGACAGGTCAGGGGAAGCATTTTTCTTTCAGACCCAGCACCACCACCTTCACATTAGCATAAACTCTGTTATCATCCTGGACATTCCCCAGATGTATAAACCCCACTTGCCTAGTTTCCAAAAGACTTCACAACCTCTGAGGATGCCTGCCATAGATGTGGGTGAAACATCGGGAGAGAATGCTTCTGGAACATAGCCATACAGCCCGGAAAACTCACAACAACCCATCTGTTATCTTCCTCTCCTATCCATTGGCACAAGCAAACATCCCACTAAGACATTATCTTGATTTAGAATGAGCAACCTGTGTCCCTACCCAGCTGGTTATGGATTGCAGCTCCCATCATTCAATATCATTGTGCTGGTCAGGGCTGGTGGGAGCTCCAATACAAGAACATCTGAAGAATGACCATAATTCATTATATGAAGAACATGCATAGGCTCATCCAACTCTCCTTCCCTACATTGCAACTTGAACCTTCCAGGACTACTTAAACCAGTTTCCTCTGTAGCACTGGTGTCACTTCAGAATACAATCTACATTCTCAAAACAGATTTTGCAATCCAAGATTAAACTTGGGTATTGCAGAAAGAAGGGCAGATAACAATACACAGTTGTCCTGTTTTTCCACAAAACATATACAGAGCAACAGTGGCTGCTGTAGGCCAATAAATCTGTTCCAGTCTTTAGCCCAGTTTTGCAAGCAATATCCAAAATGGAACACTCATTTGGGGGAATAGGATTCAGCTCCTTCCGTTTATTGAAATCTGAAGTAGGGTTGTCACCGCGTTGACATAGAGATCTTAAGCCACCTCCGTTCTCTCACACACATTAAAATACATTAAAAAAAAAACACTGAAGGAGAGATCACTTATAACTATTCCCCCTTTGGCTAACATTTATAATATAGTTTTAGATACCTTTCCATTCACCATCACTGATGTTCAGTTTTAATCGTACACATATACACATGCCTTCCTTTGGTGGAGAAAACTGGGTGACTATGAAGTCCAAAGGAACCAACATCATGTAAGGGTTTGAGTGTGGACAATGACTCTGGAGATCAGGGTTCAAATCAATGCTCAGCTATGGAGCTCCACTGGGTGACCTTGAGAACACTTTCAGTCTTCGAGATGGCAAAGATTCCTTCCACCTACCTACCCTAAACAAATCTTGCCAGGAAACCTTAGAATAGGGTTGCCTTGAGTCAGAAATTACTTGAAAGCACACAACAACAACAACAACAACAACAACAACGTCACAGAGGCTGCCTAATGAAAAGCTATTTTTCTTGTGACAAGGAATTTTTCTTCTAAAAATGTATCAGTTGCAACTCACATTTGTATTTTCAGGCTTTGTATCTGTAAACAATATATGCTATTAATACAGTCACATTATTAGTCCCAGAGTTTGTAAGGCAGAGCTGAACTATGAATTAACAGGCTACTTCACCTTGTATGGTAGGGCAGACTCTCTTTGTTAGTTTCACCATTGCTATGGATGTATACAGTATGGTAACCCTAAGCAAGCCATTCTTTTGACCCCCATGAACTGCGTAACAGGGACAATAATACTCATTGTTGCAGGGATTGCACAAATGCTTTCCATCTGCGAATTCTGTCAAAATATTAAATATATTACTAACTTTTATATTCTTCATTCATAATCAGTATTATTTTGAAGAATAGTTTTACTTGAATATATTGAATCCTTTTCTTTAAATAATAATAATAATAATAATAATAATAATAGTAATACACTTTATTTATATTCCACTTTATCTCCTTGGAGGGACTCAGAGCAGATTACAATACATATGAGTCAAATATTAAATGCCTTTTACACACAGACATACAGACAAAGGTAAAGGCCTTCCCCTTTTTCCATCTCCAGCATCTGGAGGCGATGCTCAACTCTGGCCATGGGGAGGTGCTCTTGTTCCATTTTTCCATGCCAAGGAGCCTCTGACTGTGTTACCGGCATATCTGCATATGCATGGGGCACCCTTTTACTTTCCTGCTGAGGCGGTACCTACTGATCTACTCACATTGCATGCTTTCAAACTGCTAGATTGGCAGAAGCTAGAGCTGACAGTCAGGAGCTCATCCCAACTTGTGGCTTTGAACTGCCAATCTTCTGGTCAGCAGCTTTTCTGCAGCTAGTGTTTTAATCCACTGTGCTACCGTGATTCCTAGTTTATTCAATGACATTATGCTTGGCTTTACTGGATTATGAGTAGCTCTCAATAGTCTTATTTAATCAATACAGCATCTGTGTTATTGCTGTATAGCTTATCAATTGTCTCAGAGACTTTCAGAGGGTAGAATGCACAAGATTAAAAATAATACATAAAACTATATTTAAAATATTAAATATTATTATGACAGAGAGTGACACAGAATTCATTTACCACAAAACAGGCCTGAAATAATATACTTTAGACTAAAGATTCTCAACCTTCCTAGTACCGTGACCCCTTAATACAGATCCTCATGTTGTGGACACCCCCAACCATAACATTATTTTCATTACTACTTCATAACTGTAATTTTACTACTGTTATGAATTGTAATGTAAATATATGACATGCAGGGCGTATCTTCATTCATTCATGGGCCCAAATTTGGCAATACCCAATACGGCCAAATTTGAATACTGGGGCTGGGATGGGTTGATTTTGTCATTTGGGAGATGTAGTTGCTGGGATTTATAGTTAAACTACAATCAAAGAGCATTCTGAACTCTACCAATGATGGAATTGAACCACACTTGGCACACAGAACTCCCATGACCAACAGAAAATACTAGAAGGGTTTAGTGGGCATTGACCTTGAGTTTTGGAGTTGTAGTTCACCTATATCCAGAGAGCACTGTGGACTCAAACAATGATGGATCTGGACCAAGCTTGGCATGAATACTCAATATGCCCAAATGTGAACACTGGTGGAGTTTGGGGGAAATAGATTTTGACATTTGGGAGTTGTACTTGCTGGGATTTATAGTTGACCTACAATCAAAGAGCATTCTGAACCCCACAAGCGATAGAATTGGGCCAAACCTCCCACACAGAACCCCCATGACCCACATAAAATAATGTGTTTTCTGATGGACTTTGGCGATCCCTCTGACACCCCCTCGCAACCCCTCCAGGGGTCCCGACCCCCAGGTTGAGAAACACTGCTTTAGACTGACTTTCCATGTTAACTTTGGGAGGATCTGCCAACATGGTGCCCACTGCATTAGAGAATTCAGTAGCACAAGCCTATTCATATGAATGCAAGTTGAACAAAAGCACACTTCTATTCCCATTTATGGCTATGAAACTTGCACCAGATCGCCTACTCACTGGACTGTGTCCTTTAATCCTTACACATCCCATTTATTGGAGAGGATACAATTCCCAAAGCAAATCACACACCCCATAGTAGTTTGGAGACATTCTCACTCTGATGGAAAAACTGCTATCTTCTCTCTATGCTGAAGAACCTTTCCACGGACACCATGAATAAGCAAAAAACTAGCTTGGAAAGATAAGATATTAAACAATTTCTGTGGGGAATAAGAACACTGGAGATTATTTGCTTTGCTTTAATTACTTTGGCACATTGCTAGATTAGTTTTTGTAAGCTACCAGGATTTTAGAAATGCAAGGAAGCGCATTCACGGCTAGAATAATTTAAAGTTTGAAATATCTTTGTTATCACATCTTGGCCTATGTTTTTGCCAGCAATTTCTTGAATCCTTCCAATGAGGTTAGCTTGCTCCTTCAAATCCCAAATCTGTGGTGAAAGCTCTCAACACTTTCCTTTTCTTTCTTTAAGTAGCCAGGTGGGCTTCAGAATGGTGCTGTGAATGTCAGCCATGGCATTTGTTTATTGAAAAGAGCTAAAGAAAGGCACAGAGAAAACAAACATTTCCAAAGCCATTTGCAACAACGAAGAAAAGACAGCAGCAAATCGAGATCCATAAAAATGATGCTGAATCAATAAAAACAGTTAAAAATAGCAGCATTAGTAGCTCAATAGATGCTTTAAAGCTTGGGGGAAGACAGATCTTAATGTAGTGCAGAATGAACTAGGGCTCCTGGGAGACTGTTTTCGAAAGGCGAAAAATTCAAGAAGCTGCGGTCCAAAAGCGGGAACTCACCACACTGACCTTGCCTAGAAATCGAAGCACCTGAACAAGGGCCTCCAAATCTAATCATAGCACCAATATGGGAAAAGATGTTCCCTCAGGTCCTATGTCCTAACCCAAGTTGAACGTGAAAGGAAACTATTAATGCTTTTAGAAGTTGTAGCTCAGAAATCAGCTAGGAGCCAGTATAGCTCTTCAAGCAGCAAGAATGTGTGTTTCTAGCAACTTATTAAGCTTATTAATCTTTGTTTAAGTAACTTATTTGTATTAACTGTATGTACTGCTGCATTGTGTTCTAAATGCAATTTCCTAGTCATGAGTAGCTCTGAATAGAACACACAAGAATCATTTCAAGGCATCATGTACAAGTTGCTTCAGAATTGTATTTGGGGAGGGAGGGAAGGAGAGAAGACATATAGCTGGGCTACACAAAACCACACCATCTGACACTGTGATACAGGTTTCCAGCCACAGATATGATAATCCCAAAGAAAGTAATTACAGATAACTAGACATGTGATTAACTCCTTTTTCCAATAAAGAAAGGATAACTTCACTCCCTAATGGTTTAATGGGAATTTTTATTTGCGGGATGTGGCCAAGAGGAATAGCACATGATTCAAGGAGCTAGCTTTTGTTACTGCCTCCTGTTCCGCAAAACAGGTGTGAAAGGACCATGAGATGGATGGGAAGAATGTGTACTTCATGGTAGTGGCTTCTGTTATTCAGAACTAGCATATACTCAGCATTGTGCAGGTATCGGGATGGGGGGCTGCTGCCTACTTACTTTATCCCTTCTCTAGCTCTGACAATGGTGGGCAGGATCTCTTTGTGACTTTTCTTTCTTTTCTCCATTTCCTAATATATCATCTTCCCCTCTCTTTTTTTTCTTTCTTTCTTTTCTTGCTTTCCCTTACACACCTTCTCCCTCTTCTTTCTGTCTGTTTTTCTATCTTTATTTCCCTTCTTTTCTAGTCCTTTCTTTCTCTTGCTTCCCTTTCCTCCACTCCTATTTTCCCTTTTCCTTACTCTTCCTTCCTTCCCTCTTTTTTCTTTCTCTCCCCCCCCTTCCTTCACCTTTTCTTTCTTTCCTTACTTTTTCTTTGGTTCTTTCCTTCGCTTCCCCTCATACACCTTATTTTTCTTTCCCAGTGAAATCACTTCATCTAGCAATAGACAAGACAGACAGAAAGGCAAACATACATACATATCCATACTTTGACAGACAGATAGGTAGATTTTTCAAAGTCAAGAGTAAAGAAACTATGTTAGTTATTTCTAAGTAACAGAAAAGGAGGGGATGCTTTGGAATAATAATAGTAAATAACTACTTTTGAGATCCTAGGATAGGTAATTATTTACTTTTCAAGATTAACTTTCCAAGTTCTGGTAGTAAAGAAAGACTAATGCTGAAGAAAGCACTGGCTAGGTTTGGCATGAGGGCAGCCAATCATGGCTCAAGGAAGCTGTGAAGATGGGCTTCTGGGAATCAGAAGACATCTCTGTGGGCTTCAGACCAGCTTTGCGCTGGCACTCATCAGGTGAACTTGACATAGATGGGGCTTTGAGCTCATGGAGAGAGAGATTAGAGGTGAAGTAGAAAGAGGAATGAATTCAAGAAAGAGAGGGAAACTACCTATGGCTTCAGGGAGCTGAAATAATATACGATTATAGGTTATTATATTTTCTTAGCTGCCTTTAATCAATCTGTTCTTGTGTCAAACCCAAAGCCTATGTCCCATCGTGTCATTGTATGTGGCCCTCTGGGTGCTGGACTACAACTCCTGTATTCCTTATCATTAGACATAATGAGTACAGCAGATGGGAGTTGTGATACAGTCACACCTGGAAGGTTGCAGTTTGTTCTAGTTAGTCAACAGAGTAGGGTTTGAATTTACACAGATAGAAAGCTTGTGGATATGAAGCCTGACTTTAAAATGTCCCTTATCCTTTCTACAACCTCAGGGCCACAAGTGGCATTGGGTTTCAATTCCTATTATGCCCAGTCTACATGGTGGATAATCATAGGTGATGGCATACAACAGTAAAATCTTCACTAAGGCATATACAATAAGAGGAAGTCACAGATAAAAAGGAAAAGATACTTAAAATTACTAATCTCAAGAATAAAATTTGAAACAGTCTCACAAAAGAATGCATCAGAGCTGTTCAAAAGATATGCAATTTTATAACACCCCTGCCATTGGGAACACTGTAAAAAAACTGGAATTCTTGTATTTCAAACATATATTATCGTACCTGGGACAAACAAACATAGAATGGTCAAGTGTTTCAACAGAAACCAAGTAACAAGAACAAACCCTTTTAGAATGTTCACATTTTTATATCTTCCATCCAAAAGACCTGATGGCAACACATTACATCTTGCAGTTGCCAAAGCTCTCCTTTGGGTGGGATTAATCAAAATGAGGAGATATACTCCACACTCACATGGAATTAATAACGTGGTAGGGGAACAAGTTATATGTATTTGCTGCAAGAGTCAGATTATGAAAGTCAAGATCCAAAAGTCTGCTCATGACTGACTTGTAGGCGTCCACATTTGAAAGCGTTAAGACTGCTTTGAAAGACAGGACAATTGCTTCTATTTTTCTGACAACCAAAGAATACCATTCTGAAATAAAATGATTTGATAACAAAGAGGAAGTATAGCTATCAGGGTCTGCTTGAAAATGTATAGACAGCCAGAATTGTATAGCTCTCATCCAGCTCCCTCTCGACGATGCTTTCCCCATCACACGGGGGAAGCATCACCCTTCTGGAGAGAACACGGGAAGCCTCTCATGTTGTGAAGGAAGCCTCCAGTGATGTTTTCATGATGTCTTTTGATGGCCAATGTGGGGCTCTGTCCAGAAGATAAGGTGAAAGCGTCCTAGGAGTTTTTTGAGGTGAATAGGATGAGATCTTGCTAAAAGGACCATCTAAAGTTCACAAGGTCTTCCCGTGTCAGGATTCCTTGTGGATTAAGGGAATCAGGAGGCAGAAGGTAGCAAAACATGTTTGTGGACTATATATTTCAGAGGTTGCCTTTTTAAAAATAAGCTATATCTACTCCCTCAGCTTTTACCACCACAATGATGGAGATAAGTAGGTGTTAAGATTAAAGATTCAAGTTGGGGGAGAAGTCAAACTGGGCTGCAAAGACAGCATTAAAGATACGAGGGAAGTGAAAAGAGGCAGAGAGAGCATTCTGGCTGCTGTTTTTGCTACCACAAGGACTCTCCAAAGTGGAACCTGACACCATCCACAAGCTGTCAAGGGAGTAGGAAGCATTAGCATTGCCATCTTCCCAGTCTCGGGTTTCATCACATTTGCGATCTTTGCAGCTTGTTGAACTTCTCGTTTATGTTGCCATAGTTACTACAACCCAGGCGCATGCAGCCTGGCTGGCTCTCTCTGAGTGACTCAGGGCATCCTAACAGATGACATGTCACTGTCTCTCTGAGCCGTGTTTGTGATTCCCTTGTGCACTGGAGTGGGCAGTTTTGAAGCAAATATACAACCCTAGCCAGTGCATACATGCCTTGTCAAATCAGTGACACGGGAAACGCAAACGTCACTTTTAAGGTCATGTGTGAATACATTCCTTATTTGCTGGCCATTTTTCTCTCCTGCTTTCATTTAAAAGGGTACACAGACAATCCCTGCACCAAGTGATGGGTAAAATTTAATTCGGTATGCTGTTTTTTAGTTTTTCAGTATCTGATGTGTAGTTTAGTTTTAACACTGTAATGGCAATATTTTCATTAGATATAGAATTTGAAGTTTTTTTTAACTTTCATAAGATACTTTGAGTCCTATTTGGGGAAAACGTTTATACCCTTAAGATTCATACTTCATGCCCAGCCCTTCAAACCAGCTCTTTGGCATCAAGAGGAAGGCTTTGTGTCTTCAATATCTGGAATATCCTCCCAAAAGAGATTAGGTTAGCCCCCACCCTTGACTCCTTCTGATTCAGCCTAAAAACTTGCATTTTTAAGCAGGCCTTTGACCTCAAGTAGGCTGAAATGGGCCCATATGAGGTTGACACTTTGGCACTTTAGTTGTGATTTGAAGGCAGCTAGTTTTAACTACAGATGGTCTGCGTTTTTATTTTATTCGATGTGTTAATAGTGGTTGTTTTTATAGTTCTTATCTGATATTGTTTTTATACTCACGTACTGTCTATATGTTATATACTACACTTGTAGTGCTTTGTAAGCCACCTCAAATCTTTTTTGGGAGATGGTGGTGGGATATAAATAAAGTTTATTATTTATTGTTATTATTATTTGGGGGAAAGAGTCTCTTGGTATGCTAGAAGTAATGAGCATCTTCTTATTTCCTCTTCCTTTAAGCACCTACCTTTCACCCACAAAGCAATCAGCATCTTTTCCTTTCACCCACATTTTTGCTAAAGTGTTGCTTCTGAAAGCTCGACCATTACCCTGCTTTCCACTGTAAACTGTCTACATCTGCTCAGAAAGTAGACCTCTGAATAATTCAGATCTAACTAATGTTATTTGATAAGCTCTATTTAAAAAGATTTGTTTTACAAAGCTAAACTCTTGTGCATATTTTTCTTTCAATGAACGTCTGAGAACTCCAAGCTTAGAAATAACTAGTTAATTGGTGTATTGAATTATTAATGTGTCAGATATTCTTGCAAGATGGCTTCAGTCACAAGATCTCCTGGTCAGTTCTGAAGTTCATCCTATGCTTTAACACGGTTAATTGATTGCGAGTTGTTGGTGTGCTAGTTGTCTATATAAATAAAAATGCAATGTTCGTTTGTGGAATTAACAGAACTCAAAAACCACTGGATGAATTGCCGCCAAATTTAGCCACAAGACACCTACTAGCCTAAAGAGTGACTATAACCCAAAAAATTTGATTTGTCATCTGGGAGTTGTAGTACCTGAGATTTATAGTTAACCTACAATCAAAGAGCATTCTGAACTCCACCAACAATGGAACTGAACCAAACTTGGCACACAGGACTCCCATGACCAACAGAAAACACTGGAAGGGTTGTTGGGCATTGACCTTGAGTTTGGGAGTTGTAGCTCACCCACATCCAGAGAGTACTGTGGATTCAAACAATGATGGATCTGGACCAAACTTGGCATGAATATTCCATATGCCCAAGTATGAACACAGATAGAGTTTGGGGGAAATAGACCTTGACATTTGGTGTTGTAGTTACTGGGATTTATAGTTCACCTACAATCAAAGAACATTCTGAACCCCAACAATGACAGAATTGGGGAAAACCTCCCACACAGAACCCCCATGACCAACAGAAAATACTTAAGGCCATCCAGTCCAACTCCCTTCACCAGGGCAAGAAAACATAATCAAAGCCCTCATGACAAAGAGCCATCCAGCCATATAGATAAATATATATGATTCACACACAGAGAGATATAGTATCATAGATTTGAAAGGGACCTCTAAAGAAGGACAACTATATGTTGCATGTTCCAGAGTAGGCAAACCAGACAATCTCCATATCAACACTGACAAAGAAACAGCAACAGATACCGTTTACCCACAAGCATAAAGAAATTACATGTATTAGAAACCAACACTTTCTCATTACTTTATTTTCCAGATCACCAGACTGGGCCACACCAATGCATGGCAGGGGACGGCTTCTATGTTGTAGGTCCAAGCTATCTGACAGAATGTATTTCCCAAAAGGAAATGTCCAGCCTCGGAGACCCACAGGAGAGGACCTTCTGTCAGCCCCATTACCTACATGGATATGGCAGTGGAAATACACTGGAACAACCTCACAAAGAAGGCAGACGAACTAACTCCTCCCTACTTTCTTTTTGCAGACAAGTCAATATTTCTTTCTGTTTGGACAGGCGTTTTGATGATTGATTGTATAAAGACCTCCCCAGGGAGGCTAGAATGGCCCGTCTTTGCTGTCCTTCCATCATCAGGCCAGGACTCTTTATTCATACAGGTTTTTAGAATTGAAAAAAGGGCAGAGTTTTAAATTGTATTGTTTTTGAGGCCCTTTAGAGTGTGTGTTTTTAATACAGTTCTTAGTTTAATTATATTTCAATGAGGCTTTTTGTATGCTATTAATTGTGGTAATTTTAAAATGTATAAACTGCCCTGAGTCCCAGGCTTGGGGAGAAAATGGAATATTAAAAAAGTTAACAACAGCAAAATGCCCCTCAACCTGATTGAGTAAAACAGGGAGACCTCAGGGGGAAAAAAGATATTAAATCGGAAAAAAATGCATCAAATGGCCTTGTTGTTAGTCAGGCTAATCCTGTAGCATCACTTTCTTTGGAAGCAGCAAGAGACAGAAAAACATCTTGGTCCCAGGAGTAGAAAACCTGACAAGCATTTGAAAATCTGGGTTTTGGAGGCAATTAAAGAAGAATGGAAAGAGAAAGGTGAGGATTGTGTTGGAATTTCACCTTTCCCAGCTTTTTTATTGTGTCAGAAGCGACTTGAGAAACTGAAAGTCTCTTCTCATGTGAGAGAATTGGCTGTCCGCAGAGGGGACGCCCGGATGTGTTTCCATCCTGTGGGAGGCTTCTCTCATGTCCTCACATGGGAAGCTGGAGCTGACATAGGAGCTTACCCCATCTTGCGGATTCAAACTGCAAACCTTCAGGACTGCAGTTCAGCCAGCATAAGGATTTAACCCGTTGTGCCACCACAGCTCCTTTCCCAGATAACCATTGTATAATGGGTTTATTAGACTACCCTGAAAAAAACCCCAAAATTGGGGGAAATAATAAAAAAACAAATAAAAAAAGAGCTATTCAAAAATTAAAATATGCCTTGGGCAGTTCATGGTGCCATTTTATGGAAATAATATAATGGATTGCTTTGAAAAAACAAATAAAAATAAGTAAATAATTATAATTCAACCAAGTAAACAATTTCAGTTCTTAATGCTAGTGGCAATAAATCAACCTCCACCTTTCTGAATTAATTTCCAAATCTAACATTCCAAGTTCTGTGAGAAACTGAGCCAAAGGCGGGATCAAAACTGTTATGTTCCAGATTCAGGCTAGAATCTTTTTTTTTTTTCTGCTAAGCTCCAGTTTTTTGCACAAAATGTGTAGAAATTTGTGGTCAAATTAATCACCAGGAAGACTTCAATGCAAACTGAATTAACTACTTTGGGCATCAGCAATAGGATGAAAGAGCCCCTCCCCCCCATACCTCTGTGATCCCCCACTCTCACTTGTGAATACTTTGGTTGATTCCATAAGAAGACTATTACACTAAGAAATCTAATAACACAAGTCCAGTGAAAAATAAAGTTGGGAACTGATACCTGTAGCCTAGGTTCTTTCCCTGCTGGTCTTAGCACAGCATTGAGCTCATTCCATGGCTTGTTTTCTAAATACAACAGGAGGATATCACAGCCCTATCACAGTACCAGACAGATAGTAGCTTGAGATCAGACTTTGGGTTAAAATAGGAAAGCCAACGGAGGATGTCTGCATGAATGACAGTTCAATCACATTTTTCCAGCAAGTCTCAAGTTTGCTAAGGCTGTACGACAAGCACACAGTATGCCCTCTACCCCACACAGAGGTTTAAACAACTAAAACTACACAGAAGGCTCAAATCTAATACCATGGATACAAACTGACAGCATAAGGGGGATCATGGGATTTGGAGATCTTCAAGATCTTAACCACATCCTTTAGTAGTTAAACCATGTTAGAAAACATACAATAAGCTATATCAAAGCAGAAGCAAAAGAAAATGTGGCATAGTCAATCTTTGACTTAGTAAGTGTTACTAAAACATGACAATTAAAATTAATTGTAATTAAAAATTCAATACAAGAACCTAGAAATTTTTCTCCAACTTCCCCACATGTTTTTTTTTTACCCCAACAGGGCTGGGAAATGTTCCTCTGTTGAGTCCCAATTCACAGCATTGTACTAAACCTGAGGCCTACAAAGTCAAGTCCTGGGCAGTGCTAGAAAACAAATGCCCTTGCCCTCTTCCTGTCCCCAAATTGCCTCTGGGTCAACCATAATTCTTAGGATGAGGAAGAACACAGGGCCAGCTGAAATATTTTCATATTGCCATTTTGTTATGTTTTGGGTGCTGCAATTGGGGCTCGTACCAAAATACTAGACCTGTGCAATCAATGAAAAAATGTTTAAATACTTATTACTAAATTAGAGGGGAGGATCATTTCTAAAGTATAGTAAAGGGTCTGTATAATAACTATAATGATTTTCGTTACTTTTTCATCATGTAATTGAATAAGGGAGGAGCTTCCAGGGTTCCTTTCTCTGTCTTTTTAGAGCTATTGGGATGAAACTTGCTACAATGGTAAAACACATTTACCACCACCACCCCAAGTTTCAGAACATTTCACTTATCCACTGATTTGGGGGAATTGAAAAATGAACAAGATTTCTTTTTAAAAAAACTAGAAGAGTTATCTCCTTGAATTCCTATTTTCAATTATACAACGTAACCAGGGCATCATACCTCCCCACCCCAATGTTTCAAAAAGATTTATAATAATAATAATACTTTATTTGTACCCCGCTACCATCTCCCCAAGGGACTCAGCGCGGCTTACACATCCACTGATTTTAGGGAATGTTAACTAGCATAAGCTTAACAGTACTATTTCACTGGAAGATCCCAGGGGTCATCTAGTCCAACCCCCTTCTGCCAAGCAGAAAAACATAGTCAAACCACCCCCCAAAAAATGCCCACCCAGCCTTTAGTAGTAGTAGTAGTAGTAGTAGTAGAAGAAGAAGAAGAAGAAACAACCCACTAGGTGAACTTTGGAGTTACTGCCACTCAGCTTTGTCTATCTCACAGGGTTAATTCAACTCCCAACAATCCCCTTTTATCTCAAAACACCTTTAGAGAATGAACACAGGTTTCCCCCCATCAAAACTTTCAAGGAAGAGAGGGTGGCAAGCAGAATTCTAAGGAATGTAGTTTGGGAAGACAGAGAATTCAAAAGGCCCCACCCTAAACTACATTTCCCAGAATTCTGCTTCCCGCATTAAAGCCTCAATGTGAGTGTGGTCTCTGTCTGTCTCTCTGGGCCAGTCATGTGCCAGACATGCTTCTTCCTTGTCCGGCCATTCAGCCAGGCATCCCTCCCTCTTCACCACCTCCTTTGGGGAAAGAGTAGGGCTTCTCCCTCCACTCACCATCCTCCTCAGGGCCCTTTGGGGGAACCAAACCCAGCCCTTTGGGGGAGAAAGCGGCACCCGCAACAGAGACCTGGAGCCATTTATGAGACATACATAACTCTTCCCAAAGGTCAGTGTTTTCAATCTTAAGTTTTTGTGTGACCACCCCTCCAGTTTCTTCATATCACTTTATATGTACAAATGTTATGAAATAGACACAACAAATGAGTTACAAATGAAGTTTTGCACAGCCCTAACAAATACTATTCAGTTTTGGAGGCAACTCCGACCCTTGTCAATTGGCATTCTGTTGGACTTACTGGGAAGGAAAAAAAGTGATTTATCATTTGAGATTCAAATATCCTTTTTATTATGTTCAAAAAAATTAAATTGGTCTTCTTTTGTTTTGTAACATGATCCTACAACAGCCACTTTTTGACCAGGTATTATCTTATGATAAATTGCAATTGTTTCTCAGATTTCTAAACATGCCCACAGCCCAAAAAGCTTCAAGATCACTATTTTGGTCATGTTGCCAGTGCTGGACTCTGAGAAACTGCTGATGAACAGAAAGTGTTTTCTGTGTCCTTAATCTATTCCCTTTGTTTCTGTCAACAGTAACAGTTACAAAAGAAGTCAGCTTTGCAGTTAGCTTACTAGGGCTTGGCCTTTTTTCAAGTGCATATACTCTGGTGTCAAGAGTACCATGATTCTATGAAAGCAAGATGAGTCTAGTTTTCATGGGATCATGATACCCCTGACACTAGATGATTGGAATGAGATCAATAAAATATTAAGGCACAACTCTAAGAGGTATCCCCTCTCCCTTACAACACTAGCCAAAACATTTTGCTGCCTGAAGCAGATGCGAAATGAACACACACAGAGGGCTAGAATTCTTGTGCTCAAAGACCTTGGTGTGAATACAATTTTATCCCAAACATTACTTACCCGTAACTGTATTGTTTCAGGTGGTCATCTGTGAAATCCGCATATATGATAGTGCACAACAAACTACCATATATGCGATTTCACAGAGACCATGAAGGAGAAACAGATCCTTATTAGAAAGTAAGAAAATAAGTGGGACTATATATTTCCCTTGAATAATACTAGCTATGGGTTTGCATACTAAGAGGGTGCCTCTAACTCGCCCAAGCTATCTTTTTACTTCTACATCTTGACTTTCCATATCAGCACACCATTTTCCCTTTCAGTACTGTAATATCTTATTTGTTATTCTTGTCTGGTTCAGAACGCAATAGGAATATACCAACACTGCATAAATCATACAGGACAGCACATTACCACTTTTTAAACAAGGTGGTGAGTACCAAAAATTTATGCACGGAGCTCATTTTTCAACAAAATCAAATTTTTATCTTTAATAATTTTGTATTGATTTGGTTTTGGCAACACTGCTCGCTTCCATCTGCATGTTAATGGAGGAACAGAATACAAATCCCTTGCGACCATCATGATTTATATACTGCTTTCAAATATTTAGAACATTTCAAATTATATTACCTTGGTGTGGTCATCGCAACAACTTATTTACAAAAGTAATTTAGAGCCAGTCTGCCATTGGGCCTAGAGCAGCTATTTTGAGATGTCAAAGAGTGGCAAATTGTCAGCTACTTAATTTATTATTCTGTCTGTGACTTTCAAGGATGCATTTGTAGAATTTTCTGCCTCTGGTACCAAATAAATTGGCCAGGCCTGATGTCATACATCTTGACTTGGCTGGAAGTGGGTGTGTATCTGTTGTTCCACTTCAGGCATAAAATGCTGATCCTAGGTAGATAATACAATTACCCTCTTATAATGCTGTGAGCCAGTGGGTTGCTTAATTCACCTATTAAATTTATGGCAGCATGGATTTGTAACCCTTGGCCATCACACAAACACATAAAAGCTTTTGCAGGCAGGCCAAGATCTTGTGCCCTCTTAACAGCATAAATATGCACCAACTAGTTAGGTTTGATCACATTGTGATCACATCTACCAAGTCAAGTATGAGACTGTATGTATGCATGTACTTACGGAAATGTTGACTTTTGTAGACTTAGTGCAACTTCTGAGATCACTAACACAAACATTATTACGTCATGTTTACATCGGTTATGTAAACATTTTTACATAGTGTAGGACCCCAACTGCAAAGCAACCACAATTTGAATTATCTGCATGCTGAGTATATTTATACTGGAAATGCAACACCTCTGATCTTCCATATGGTAATGCAGTAGGGGTCCTTCCACACAGTCATATAACCCAGAATATCAAGGCAAAATAACCCACAATATTTGCTTTGAACTGGAATATCTGAGTCCAAACTCCCAGTTCAAAAAAGATAGTGTGTGATTTTATTCAGCTGTGTGGAAGGGGCCTATGACGCTTAAAATGCCTTACCACTTATTATTTTGATGAGACTAATGGCAGTTGGAGTCCAGCAACAAACACCTGGAAGGCATCAGTTTCCATTCATCAGATTCATTTCTGATTAGGACTGACACTAGATGAGAAGAGGAAGAAAAAGAGAATTCCTAGCAATCTATATTATCATAGATCAGACTTGCACAGTATATAGCCTGCAGGCTGCTTGGTGCCCAACAAAGGAGTTCTACCAACCCATGAAAAATGTAGAGGGTGTAAAAGAAAATAAAGGTTCACCCAAGTCCTAGTGGTAAAGAGGAAGCACCCTGGATTGGCAGAAGAACATGGGCAGAAGAACATGGGAACTACCCAAGCTCTGAGGAGCAGGGAGAGAAACATGGCTTTCCTCCTTTCTCAGCTCAAGACAGCTGCAAGAGGCCTCCCTTTCTCCTCTCCTTGCCCGGTTATTTGTAGCAACAGCATATGGATTGCACATGTACAAGGAACACAGAGAATTCCTTCTAACAACAAGCAAACACATCAGTTTAACTGCCATGTTCAATGCTATGGAATCCTGGATGAAGAGCTAAAAGCCTATCTGTGTCGCAAATAAATTTAGCTTATTTTACTTTTGGCCCCCACCTATGGCCAAGTTGTGCACGTCTGCCATAGATAAATCTGGAAACTCACAAACTACACTGGATTAAGCACCTAGTACAAACAGAATACTTTCAGGTTGATTTCCACATCACCCCTGACATACATGTGCTGAATCAAGGGAAATTCCCCCAAAAGGTCAGTTGCAAGACTTAACATAGTATGAGAGTGGAATGGAGTCATTTGTACACGTCATTGTTGGTTTTTAAATATTATATTTGTAATTAAGCTGTTCCGATTTATCATATTTGTCTATAAGGCACAGATCTCTCCTTGAATAGGCGGAAAATATTTTTACAAGGAAAGAAAAACCCAAACCCCCATTGGTTTATGTGTTCTAAATTCCAAACCAGAAATCAAAGTGTGGAACAAATACCCACATTTATAATAAATGAGGGAGCAAGAGATAACTATCTTGAGAGTTTATAAAATGCTTAAAGGCCCAGGGCCAAACACGGCAGCACGACAAACCCATTCTTGTACTACTTGAAATAGATGTCATTTGCTATCAGATTATCTCTCAATAAATCTTTCTGACCAAATCATGCTGGTTCTTAATAAATCACTTTGGGTGCACTAAGCCTAAGCTTTTGGAAAGAGCCCCTGGGGAAAGAGGAATCGATAAAAGCTTTATATACTGAAGGAAAACTACTCAGCTTGATGACTATCATCCAAATATTTTGTCCAATAACTGAACTGAATAATCTGATCTGGGTCCTAACATCAACTGAATCATTGCCTCCGTGGGATGAGAACCTGGAGAATTTACCTTCTCAGTCTCAATCCAAAAAGAAAACGAAACGGGGAAAAATAACATGAAGTCCTATAGCAATGTAAGAAGCAAACCAACATGTACTTGAAGAAACTTGCATCACATCCTAGAAAGTCACACAGAGCTCTTTGACATCTTAACGCAACAGATTAAAGCCCTCTCTGCTCATTTGCTTTCACACAATGGTACAAAGAAAGAACCACATTAACTCTGCCCTGCCTCCGGTCCCAACGTTCTCCACAAAACTAAGGAACCCATTAGGTTTCCATTCACATGAAGAATGCTCTAGTATTAGAGAAGGGCTCCAATTCCAACTTCTTGTTCTCAAAGTGATACAACATATTTTGCCAGTGAAGGAATAACACTATAAGAAACAGGTGTGTGTGTGTATATATATATATACACACACACATACAATATGCTTTACTGTTCTTAACTTTATGCATAATATGATTGTGCTAATAAATAAATCTATCATTAAAGGGTATAAAATATAATAGAAATGTAACATTTTTTTTGAAATTCCTAACTGGAAGTCATCTATTTCAAAAATGTTACTTTTCTTATGTCTAATGATTCAATATTCTGTTGGAGCACCCAACAATTCAGATGCTGAGAGAAGATGAAAGAAGGGTATAATTACAATGTTTATTAAAGCCATGCATTATAGAAACACAATGAATATTAATATTGGATCTTTCCCAATAATATTCAGTGAAAATATTCCACCCAGCCTCAAATTTCAGTTTTCATTCTTGCACTGATTAATCTGACACACACAGTTAATTTTGACAGCTGTTCTATGGAGCAGAATTTTTTAAAATGTGTACAGGGTCCTATAATGAGTAAATGAGACGATAACATATGAAGAGAAGAAACAAGCAAAATATAACTACTCACAATGATTATAAGACAGTCAAATAATTTCATAATTCTGTTTCATATTGACACAAAATCTTACTTGAACCCTTTTATCAATCATTTGATTATGTTTTAGTGCATTCTAAACATTGTAAGCATCACTTCAAAGTAATTTGGACTATATATCGCAATGCAATATTGTCGCTTAAGTCTTACTGAAGTCGTAAACTGCACAGCACCGTTTCAGAACCCACTGAACATTCCTCCATATAAAAATAGTGTTCACTGGAAAAAAAACAAAGGTTGAAAAACAAGGACAAGGACAAAAAAGTTTGTATTATTTTATGTTGCTTAAGAGTTTTCTTTTTAAAAAAACAAACTAAGCAGCAAGCAACAGGAGATTATTGCCTCTATTTACCAGAGTTGTTGCTGGTAAATAAATACCCCATGTTGACAAAATCCAATACCATGCAGATGGACTTTGACTCACATAATAAGATTGTCCTCCCCTGTAATCCAAGTGCCCTCAACAAATCATCTTTGGGAATAGTTTTTGTGTGAATGCAGGGACTCAACTGAACAAAATAACCTCTTCCATAGTCCCACAAATCTCTTGACAAGAGCAATTAGTGTAACTTTAATGCCACCTTTTAAAAACTCATTCAAAATAAAATATATAGATACATATAAGTGCTTTCCCGCCCTCAGCATGAAAGTGGGGAAGAGTTTTGCTCCTTTTTAGCAAAGGGAGAGGCAAAATAGTCCTGGCCGGGACTCGTTGTGGGCGGGGCCAGCTAGAGAGCACTCCCTGCCCACTTCATTTCCTTAGCGTGGCTAAGTGGATGCTTGCCAGTAATCTGAGGCGGTAAGCAAACCCTCATAAGCAGAGCTTAAATTATCCACCCATTTACCTGATGGGTCTCCTTGGGAGCACAGTGTGGGTTGCATCCAGGGACCGTGGCATCTTGCCCTTGTTGGAGGATAACATGGTTTCCGGGGGCTACTGCCTCATGTTATGACATAACAAATTCAAGTGTAAATTCAAGCTCAAGTTCATGTACTAGTTCAACTTTATGTTTAAATCCTTAAATTTGGCTGGTAGATCACACAGAAATTGATTGGTAACATATAATAAAGGTTTCCCATAGTTAACCCAGACTGCAGTGTTGTCTCATGATTTCACTGGGGGAAGATCAATTCCTTTCCCGCCCTCAGCATGAGGGCAGGAAAGCACTGTGTTCCCTACTGTCATGATGCCAGGGTTCTGCCTTTACATAGGCAGAAATGAACCAAACAAAAACCCAGTTTGTATAAAACAATTTAATTAAAACAGCTCTTACTTTCTGGTTCTTTTAATAGTCCAAAATATAAAAAAGAAGATTGCACTCAGCCACAGAATATAAAACAAAAACAGCAAACACTGTTGCAGGTTCAAGATAACTGCGTAGTCAAAAGGTCCAATCCAGTGGTCAAACGCCGAGAGTTCAGTAAACAAAGTCCAGGGATCAAGAGTCTATACTGTAGTCAAAAGCCAGTCCAAAGGTTCAGGAGACAGGTCAGGACACCGAAAAGCCACAAACCTGGGGAAAAATCAGCAACATCTACCACCAAAATAAGACAAATACTTTTCTCCCGAAGATCAGTCCCAAGGCTAGCTCCTTATATCCAGAAATGCCCATCTGCAACCCATCTCTTGCATACCTCCACCTTTAATTGCTTTCACCCATGAACTCTTACTTACAGATTTCTCAACCCTTTAGAATAGGACTTACATTAACCCTTCCATCACCAACTGCTAGGCCTACCACCACCAACCACCATCAACTGCAGAACATAATGCATGACACCTACCAGTGAAGGGAGAGGCAAAGTAGTCCCAGCCAGGACTAGTTGTGAGTCGGGCCAGCCAGAGTGCACTCCCCACCCACTTCATTTCATCCTCGATGGTGACCCACCCACCCGCCTCTTCTACAATGTACTTTATAAGGGTCACCAACAGGGACGGGGTAGGATTTTTTTCCCCTTAAATTCTGGGGTGGGTAGGGTACTTACTTTACACTGCTAATCCATGGCAAATTAGGTGAAGGGCTCCTAAATAGGCTTCAAGTGTATAGTAGGTACAGCACACATTGGTGTGTACCACAGGAGGTGGAGATTGAAGCTAAATTCTCCACCCGTTTACCTGATGGGTCCCCTTGGGAGCAACATGTGGGTTGCATCTGGGGACTGTGGTGTCTCATCCTTGTTGGAGGATGAGGTGGCCTCTGAGAGCCACTGTCTCACATTATGACATAACAAATTCAAGGATAAATTTAAGTTCATGTACAAGTTCAAGTTCATGTTTAAATCCTTAAATTTGGTTGGTAGATCACACAGAAATCGACTGTTAACTTATAATAAAGGTTGCCCATAGTTAACCTACACCGTGGTGTTGTCTCATGATTTCACTGGTGGGAGACCAGTGGCCCTACTTTTGAGGAGACAGGAAACATTGTTCTTAGGGCAGAGCCTATTTCTCCACATGGGTTTTTCTGTTCTCCCTCTCAATTGGCTTTTTATGGACCGCTAAATCAAGCTCTAAAAAGAAGAAAGAAAAGGCAGGAAAAGCACAATTTTGAAAGATTAGAATCAAGTGAAAGCATAGTGAGGATCTCCTGAAGTAGCGCAATTTCTACTGAGTATATTTAATTAAAAAATACTTTGCAAGGATCAGACAGCTGGATTTGGGAGATTACCAAGGCATCATTGCTTCATAGGACACCTCCTCTCCCCCCGTCTTCAGCCTCCCATATTTGGAATTTGGATTTGAAACTCCAAGTTGGGCACCAATCAAAAGTATTTCCTTATTGCAAGGTATTTTACATAATGAACTAATGACTTATAGTTGTCAAAGACATATAGAATTCTGGTTTTTGTTGTTAGAAACACAAATAGCCAAATATTAGCATTCTGCCTTAAGAATAAATAGCAGGATCCAGCAACCAATTAGCTGTGACACTGCCCTACAATTAATTTATTACTATCCAAGGCATGTGATATGTTGCTTGTTTCTGAAGCTAAGATACATTATCCATTTTAGGAAGAGAGGAGTAAAAACTTCTGTGGGCCTTTGGCCACTTTGTCGGTTGAGCTGAGGGGTGAGCTGCTAAAGTGGATGGGTTCCCCGACGTTGATGTCAATGCCGGTACTGCCGCTGATGTCGATGGACGAGCAGTTGATGTCGACGGTATCGGTGCCAGAGACTGCTGGTACAACAGGTACCGCAGTTGATGTGCTCGATTTTTTTGAGACTGTGCCGGCAAAGCCTGGCAATGACAGCAAGAAGCGGCGATATGTTCCTCGCCAGGGCAAAGAAGGCACAGAGAGTGCTTGTCCGAATCCGGTATTTTCCTTGAACACGGCATACAGTGTTTAAAACGAGTTGTGGACATCGCTAGAAGTTCCGAAGTGAGCCTTGCGGCGGAAAAACAGGAACTGCGGATCATGCGCGCGGGGCACCTTTTATGCCCTGCCAGGGACTGGGCGGGGTTAGGGTTTAAACTAGAGAAGTTTCTGTTGGTGCCCACGCAGGCGCAGACACTCCACATGTGTGCATTCACAGAGACCACGAAGAAAAAGTTAAAACTGCTGGCTGTTTCAGTCTCAATCAAGCTCATTTTTTGTTTTAAAAAATAATGATAAATAATGATGTTAATATAAGAAGGTTTTCTACATGTTGCTTGTTCAAAAAAGAATGCATTATTTTGCACAGGAGTTTTTCAAACTAGAAAGACTATTACTTTTTAAATGCAATCCAATTTTAAACAGGCTTGGGGTTCTAAACTTGTCGTCCAACTGACGACTAATAAGGCTCTTACCAATTTAAACAGAAGCGGAGCACTTGGTTTGGCATCTGGATTAGGCTGAAAACAAATCAAACCCCAGTTAATCCATAAATTTCCAAATTTTAGGCACTTAACGAATTAACGAGGCAAGACAAATTCAGCATCTTTAGCCTTACACACTATTAAGAAACTCTTACCCAGATTAATTTTCATTAATTGTCAACTCAGCAAAGACCTTCTTAAATCAAGCTGCTTCAAGCCTGCTGAAGAATAACTCTCATCAATAAGAATGATAGGGGCAGCAACAAAAGCAATGCTGATTGCCACGTCAAATTGTTCCCAGGGTTTTGCAGTCTAGACTTCCAGATCCATAGGCATGCAGCTTGTTTGTGCCTCTGACATCATGGTGCTCTACTTCTGAACTCAGATCATAATAAAAGCAAGGCGTCACAAACAAATAAAATACGTTTGATTCAAACATCACACTAGAGAATGAATTCACTCTAAATCTGGTTGCTACCTCCTGCAGAATTCAGGATTTGTAGTTTAGGGAGAAGCCTTTAACAGCCTCACAAAACTGCAAACCCCAGAATTCTGCAGGAGGCAGAAACCTCAACTAAAGTGGATTCATTCTCTAGTGTGATGAAGTTAGTAGGAAAGTTGCATTTTACTAATTAAAGGCCTTTCATAGGAATGTTTTTTGTAAAAAAAAAATCTCTGTGGCTGGACACTAAAAAGTAGGAAAGTATTTGAAAGAGATCTAAAGTCATTTCAGTGTCATTGCATTCAATCCCTTCTACTGACACAAATTTGTGGAAACAAGGAGGAACAATTGCCGAATGGTTGCTTTTCATCATTGGAAAGGGCAACACCTTGCGCACACAAAACCTGACCTTGGAAGGTGTTGTATTCAGCAATTTAGGAAAACTGCCATTTCAACATATAGCTAGCTGTCTGCTGGACCTGTGTAGCAGGATTATGTGCTGTCGATGAAGAATGTAATATGCAGGAAAAGAGAAACAGTGACAGATCATTTTCAAAATGATAATTAAGTTAATTTCCCTGTTTTAAAAACAGGGAAAGGCGTATTATGTCCCCTTTAGGTAATTATTGTGGCATGAATTTTTGTGGATTACAATCTAGTTCATCCAATACATCAATTATGTCACCATCAACTCTGCTGGACTGGCCCTGTTGTCCAAATGCCCGACCACCATCTCCCAAAGCAGTTGCTCTACTCCAAACTCAAAAACAGAACACAGAATGTTGGAGGACAGGAAACGAAATTTAAAGATGTGCTTAAAACCAACCTCAAAAACTGTGGCATAGACACAGAGAACTGGGAAGCCCTGGCCCTTGAGCGCTCCAGCTGGAGGTCAGCTGTGACCAGCAGTGCTGAAAAATTTGAAGAGGCACAAATGGAGGATGAAAGGGAGAAATGTGCCAAAAGGAAGACTCATCAAGCCAACCTTAACTGAGACCACCTTCCATGTGGACACCAATGTCCTCACTGCGGAAGAACATGCGGATCAAGAATAGGGCTCCACAGCCACCTACAAACCCACTACCAAGACATCACATCTGGAAGACCATCATCCTTGGACTACGAAGATCCGCCTAAGTAAAAGTAAGTAAGACCTGTGTAGTGGGATTATGTACTGTCGATGGAGAATATAATATGCAGGATAAGAGAAACCGTGACAGATCATTTTCAGAATGATAATTAAGTTAATTTCCCTGTTTTAAAAACAGCGAACGGAGTATTATGTCCCCTTTAGGTAATTACTGTGGCATGAATTTTTGTGGAATACGATCTAATTCATCCAATACATCAAGCTATGATAAACAAAGAAAACACTGCTCATAACTCATTCACTTTTTTCCATTCACCAACATATTGTTAGAATAGTATGATGCCCATGAGAAGACAAACATTTTTATAAATCTGATTTTCTAGATCAATTTTAGTCAGACCTCTGGTGTGGTTTTGATATGGAAACTCCTTGCTCACCCTGATCACGGCCTTTCATTTTATAAGCAGTATTGACACTATAGAGGGTACTAAGATTTTTGTGTTATGGCAATGTGGGGAGAATCTTCACATCTGGACAATCATCATCAGAACACATTGCTGGAGGACCTTACTGGGTTGTATGGCATTCCTGTTATGGAGTTCCATGGGGTTCCATTTTACTGAACATCCTTAGGCGATTCCTCGTTCTCCAAGTAGGATAGTCTTCCAGGGTCAGTGTACTAGCAGTGGGTCCATAGGTGACTGTGGAGTCTTATTCTTGATCTGCATCTTCTCCTGCAGTGAGGGCATTCGTTTCCAGGTGGAAGGCGGTCCCAGTCGGGGTTAGCTTGATGTGCCTTCCGTTTGGCACGTTTCTCTCTTTCACCCTCCATTCGTGCCTCTTCAAATTCTGCAGCACTGCTGGTTAGAGCTGACCTCCAGCTGGAGCGCTCAAGGGCCAGGGCTTCCCAGTTCTCAGTGTCTATGCCAGAGTTTTGACGGTTGGCTTTGAGCCCATCTTTCAATCTCTTTTCCTGTCCACCAACATTCCGTTTTCCATTCTTGAGTTCGGAGTAGAGCAACTGCTTTGGGAGACGGTGGTCGGGCACATACTTTAGACTTAAAATCTATGAGCAGCTCTTTCTATGTTTGAATGTGTCATGTTCAACTTCATTTAGTTATGCTCCTCCCCAATATATTTTGCAGGTTGGGTATGCTGCTAGATCAAAAATGTCCTTTTCTGTTAAACTGTTATCATAACTAAAACCTCAACATGGCTATCGTGGCAGGATTTCTATGCATTTGTTCAGTATAAGCTATGGACTTAACATAAGACATAGTGATATGCATGGCTATGCAGCACACAAGATCTGCTCCCTCTGTCAAGTCCTGGTCATTCTGTGCATGTTGCAAGCTGAGGCATAGAGGGAGACATAGAGAGTGAAAGCAAAACTCTCCTCAGTGAAGTGAGGAGCAGGACATTCTGCTTTAGGTATTGTGTGTCCTCAGAGGGAAGAAGTAAAGCTGTGGCTGCCATTTTACTCAGCACTGTGGGTCTCTCTCTCTCCCAGCACCAACCAGCAACAGTCTATGGATCTCTCTCACCCCCTGCAAACACCAGTAAAGCTCCTGCTCCCCAGCACTAACCAACAACAGTCTGTGGGTCTCTCTCATCACACACAAACACCAGGGGATAGGGGGAAAGTTTCAGCAAGAAGTCTACTACTGGGCGGCAGGAGGGAAGGAGGGCAGTGTATGTATGTGGCAGCTTTCCGATTGGCCTCCACTTTCACAGGCCACTGCGACTTGCACGGGTGAGGGACCTGGACCAAACTTGGCACACATAACCCCCATGATCCCCTTTATGTCCTCGTGTGGTTTGGGGGAGAGTGGCTCATGGATGATGGGACCTGCAGTACCATAAATAACTTCCTAAGACCACTGCGACCCTCATCCAATTATCGATACAGACCAAACTTGGCACACAAAGCCCCCATGACTCACTCTACATCCTGGTGCGGTTTGGGGGAGGACAGACATTGGATGATGGGACTTGACGTACCTTCACTCACATCCTGAGAGCGCTGTGACCCTCATCCAATGATCAATAAAGACCAAACTTGGCACACAGAACTCCCATGACCCACTCTACATCCTGATCCAGTTTAGAGGAGGACGGACCATGGATGATGGGACTTTCAGTACCTTCACTCACTTCCTGAGACTACTGTGACCCTCACCAATGACTGATCTAGACCAAGCTTGGCACATAGAGCCCCCATCACCCAATCTACATCTTGGTGCAGTTTGGGGGACAACGGACAATGGATGATGGGATTTGTAGTACCTCCACTCATTTCCAGAGACAACTGCAACCCTCATCCAATGACCAATAAAGAACAAACTTGGCACACATAAAATGTATCCTGTTTTTAAGCCAAATAAAGATTTAAAAAAAAGAACAAACTTAGCACACAGAGCCCCCATGACCCACTCTACATCCTGGTGCGATTTGGTGGAGGATGGACCATGGGACTTGCATATGGAAGTTGTAGCACCGGGATTGTGGCGCAGCTGGCTGAGTGTCAGCTGCATTAAGATCACTCTGACCAAAAGGTCATGAGTTCGAAGCCAGCCCGGGCTGGAGTGGGTGTCCAGCCATTGTGTAGCCCGTTGTCGACCTTTGCAACCCGAAAGACAGTTGCATCTGTCAAGTAGGAAAATAAGGCACCACCTTGTGTGGGAGGCTAAATTTAACTAATTTATGAGGCCATAAAGAAAAAAGACTCCGGGGAATGTGGAATGCGGAAGAACTTCATCGGTGTCGCTGATGGACGATGAAAAGCAGCAGCTCCCCTGGCGGCCAGAAAAAAGTTAAATAGCCTTGGTGTATTTGTGTGTTAAACGTTGTTTGTCAAAACTGGCATTGAATGTTTGCCATATATGTGTTGACTGTAATCCGCCCTGAGTCCCCTGCGGGGTGAGAAGGGCGGAATATAAGAACTGTAAATAATAAATAAATAAATAAATAAATAAATAGTTCACCCGCACCCTCTGAACTCATCTGACATTGGATATAGACTAAACTTGAAGCACAGAAAAACAATACCTTTCCCAAATAACCTGGGCATCGCCGGGTCCCCAAAATAGTACTTAATAAAAATAAGACATCCCCTGAAAATAAGCCATAGTGTGTCTTCTTGAGAAGAAATACATTTAAGACAGTGTCTTATTTTCAGGGAAGCACAATAATTCATCATTCCTGTCTCCTGCTCTCACATTTCCTATACTGTGCTCTACAAAATGGTGAAAAAATCCACCACCCACTCATATAAATGAAGAATATTGGGAGCATTTTGAACTCTGTGCTTTCTAAGCGCAAGAATTAGATTCCTCTGTGAATTCAGAAAGGTCAGGGTGCAATAACAAACATTTCTGCTGCAGAGTAACACAGCCACTTGGGACTGCTGAAGCTTTAGAATATTATTATTGCTTTCTGCCAATTCTTTTTGTGTTTAAGACCATCAGCCTCGTAATTTCTTCCATTCAAATAAAAGGAAATCTTAAAATTAACACAGGAAATATTATTCTTATTCTTTTTGTCGCATTTTTACATTTTGTCACCATGTTTGAATGCTTATTGACTGCAAACACACATGAACCATTTAACAGGTACTGGGAGAGTTCTGTTTGGACCTTAGGAAGACCTCATCACACAAAGGACACAAACCAACAATGAGGCAGGATAATCACCAAAGGCTGTCAGTCTGCCTCCTCCTTATGATATATCTGTTGCCTGTTATTGATAGGAAAACCTATCAATAGCTATAGATTGTGCCATGGTTTCATCAGTTCCCTAGTATAATGAGTCCATTCCACTTTTTGTTGGCATGCCAGCTGTGAGATGACATCAAGCGATAGGATTCTCCTCCTTTCCTAGTCTCCATCCTCTCCCCTCACTATTCCTGGGGAAGTAATTCTTTGATTTTCATTTTGATTGTATTTTTAATAACGTTGTTAATCACCTGGGATAGCACTGATGAAATCATTATCTATATTGAAAATAATAGGGGCTCATTCCGTCTTCAAAATTATTCCACTTTAACTGGGATTGAAAGTTCAAGGAGGCAGGGCCGTAGCCAGAAAAAAAATTCGGGGAGGGTTGACAATTTGGGGGGGGGGGGGGGGGGTTGAAATTTTTTTGGGGGGGGTGAAAATTTCGGGGAGGGTTGAAAATTTGGGGGTGGGGGTGGGGTTGAAACCTGCCACCTAGCTCACGCTGAAGCCAAGAGCACAGCAGGGGGCAGAGCAACCTTCAATATCCTGCATCTCCGCCCCTGTCAAGCACCTCCACCAAGTCTGGCCTCCTTAATGAGAGCATTCAACACACACACCCCCAACTTGGTTGCTTCACTACATCGGCTATTGCTGCAAGTAATGCCAGTGTGAATAAATTGTCAATATTTGCTTGAGATAGTGCTTACAGTTCTGGAGGGACTCATAATTTTTTGCATCTCATAGACTTAGCATGGGGATTTGGTTAACCAGTTAAAATTCATGAGTAAACCAGGTTTTTTTAAAAAAATCTGAAACATTTCGGGGGGGTTTGAACCCCTAAAACCACCCCCTCGCTACAGGCCTGCAAGGAGGGCATTTAGAAATCTTATCCAAAGAACTGCTCTAAATGCCTTGCAAAACTACATGCCTCGGAATTCCATATGATGCAGCCATGGTATACAAAGTGGAATACTAGTGCTATGATTTGAAGCTGCAATGCCATTAAACGCTAATCAAGATGTCCAATTGCAACATCCACACTTGACTCAAACAGACAAGAGTTCTTTCTCCCACCCTAAACATTCCACAGATATATAAACCTCACTTACCTAGTTTCCAACAGACCTCACAACCTCTGAGGATGCCTGCCATAAATGTGGGTGAAACGTCAGGAGGGAATGCTTCTGGAACATGGCCATACAGCTCAGAAAACTCACAGCAACCCAGACAAGAGTTCTTTCTCCCATCCTAAACATTCCACAGATATATAAACCTCATTTGCCTAGTTTCCAACAGGCCTCACAATCTCTGAGGGTGCCTGCCATAGAGGTGGGTGGAACGTCAGAAGAGAATGCTTCTGGAACACAGCCATACAGCTTGGAAAACTCATAACAACCCAGTGCTATGATTGTATAGTATAAATGTGCCATAAGTATGCAGAGATGGGAGAGGATCAAATGGCAAACAAAAAATTAATTCTCAATCCTCTCAAACCAGTCCCAATTTGTCTCTGTTTTACCCTGAAATACACGTTTGCCACTGTTTCTTGGACCAGAACCTGGAAGGTGAGGTTGGAAAAGTTACTTCTTTCGATTATTTCTCCTAGAATGCCCCTGTTATTTATTTTTTTCTGAAGCCAGTGTGGTTGGAGGTAAGCCATGCTTGAAATCCATTGTGTTTTCAAAGTTGTTTAGCTCACCCTAGCATGAGTTTGGGAAACTGAACAATGGTACTTCGTATAAAATGTAATGCATTATACAAGGAAATTCACAGGTAGAGAAACTACATAAATTTTATCAGTCCATGGTGGGTATTTTCCAAAGAGGTAATGGCAATACTCAAAATTTATTCGGGCATCGAAATACCTGCATCCAGGAAGCACTTAAAACTTATTTGCAAGTGTGACATTTTAGATTATCACCTAGTAAAAACAACAACCTTTTATGAAGCAGGGCTGCACAACTACAAGGGAAGCGTACTGAACATTTTCACTGTTCTTGCAGCAAGCTGTGTTGTAACATTTGTCAAATAATGAAAGGACATGTAAATTGTTTATGGTGATCATTGTAGCACGTCAAATGTTTTCTTTAATGTAAAATTTGCAGATGGGGGAGGGGAAATCAAAAGACAACGGCTATGATTTAGTGGCAAATTGTACATAATAAAAAGTTATTAGAAAGGCAAAAAGCAAAACACTTGCATTTACGTTATGCCCAAAGAAGAAGGGGATGCAGATCAAGGTTTAAAGATGAAAATTGCATCTGACATGCTGTCCTTAATTTACCCTATTCTGCCCAAGGACTGAAGCTTATATGTAAAATTCATGCACTACTCTTTTGGACGCCCACATAATATACAAGTTGGATGACTTGAGGGCTAATTATCAGTCCTAATTGCCAACTTTAACTCCCACCGACCTTGATTTTGGAGGATTATGTAAGACTATGAAAATTCACTTTTCTGCAAACTAGACTTTTCACAGAAAGATGAGCAGAGAACCAGCAGCCAAGTCACATCCAGAGAAATACAAATTCCTATATGTTCCTGGGACCTGCCTGTAGGTAACAGATTTAATTTATACTTTTTATTTTGCCACAAGTGCCCTATTGATGCAGAATATTTAATGCAGTTTCAAACCAGTACAAATCAAAAAAGTGATTTGTGTGTGCAAAATTACATATGAAACAAAACCTGGAACATGATTGAGGCTTAGATGGCAATGACACAAACCACGGAGCTCTAGTGCACATTAAGGGCTTCCTTTTGTGGGACTTTGTGATACTTTTGTTGTCTGGCCACCACAGTTTAAAGCTAGCTTGAAATGGTCAGTGTAGACAGGACCAGAGACTCCCAGACTTCTGATCAGCATTTTAATTCCTTATATCGGTTTCATAATGGAGGCCTCCGGTGGTGCAATGGGTTAAACCCTTGTGCCAGCAGGACCAAAGACTGACAGGTCAGAGGTTTGGATCCAGGGAAAACATGGATGAGCTTCCTCTGTCAGCTCCAGCTTCCCATGCAGGGACATGAGAGAAGCTTCCCACAAGGATGGTAAAACATCAAAACATTTGGGTATCCCCTGGGCAACATCATTGCAGATGGCCAATTCTCTCACACCAGAAGCAACTTGCAGTTTCTCAAGTTGCTCCTGACACACACAAAAAAGTTTCATAATGGCGCTTCATGCGGTCATGCTGGCTACGTGACCTTGGAGGTGTCTACGGACAATGCCAGCTCTTCAGTTTAGAA
Organism: Anolis sagrei; assembly: GCF_037176765.1. Taxonomy (NCBI): domain Eukaryota; kingdom Metazoa; phylum Chordata; class Lepidosauria; order Squamata; family Anolidae; genus Anolis; species Anolis sagrei. The sequence goes on along the minus strand of NC_090023.1, from coordinate 144,713,480 downwards.
ATGGAGATGAGCACCACCCTACAGAGTCGGACATGACTAGACTTAATGTCAGGGGAAACCTTTACCTTTCACTTATCGATTTCATTAACAGGTTCCTCATTAAAACAACCCACTTCTTTTCAAATTAAAAAAAACTGGCACATCCAGCACCTTAAAAATGATTTTGAAATTTAAAAATTGCACCCCTTTGCTTTTTTCTAAAAGAAAAAACAAACCTTTTCTAGGATCCCACAAAAAGGACAGCTTTAAATTTAATATTTAATAATTTAACTTTCTAATGATAATGGTTAACCTTTAGTGGAATTAAATAGTACTTCCTTGGTAGATAGGAGGGAGTAAAGCCACTCTCTAGATTTTTTTTTACTATAATTAAGGAAGTTTAATGACCTATACTATAATTTAATAGTTATACCACCCAGCTGTTAAAACACAGCATCACATATTATTAAAGTCTATATTCCCCACTGCAAATTTACCTTTAAAGGAAAAAAAAACACTGAAGGAATGGCAATGGGTTTGAACTGTCAATGATTTGCTCCTTGAATTATACTGGATTTTGAATGGTATCGTGTGTCATTTGTAGGATTCAGACTGTCGATTTAAGGAATTAAATTGTATACAAATATTTCTCAATCAAGATTTTTTTTCTTAAGATGCTCCAGATTCAGCAGTACATAGAAACCTGTATGGCAGTGGTTCTCAACCTGTGGGTCCTCAGATGTTTTAGCCTTCAACTTCAAGAAATCCCAACAGCTGGTAAACTGGCTGGGATTTCTGGGAGTTGTAGGCACATGGAGACCCACAGGTTGAGAACCACTGCTGTATGGAGTCATGGATAAAACAGCCTTCCGCAACTTGGTTGCCTTATCCTATCACCTTTATCTACTCAATTCACCTAACTGAGGATGATGAGAGTTGTAGTTGGGAGGATGGTAGGTGGGTGAAGTTGGGATAGAACAGTGGGGTGTAGATCAGGGTGAAATGGGTTCAAGTCCTCACTCAAACATAAATTGCCCAACCTGACTTTGAGAATGGTTGGCAATGCAGGGAGAGGGGGTGAATTTTTTGAGGAAGGCTGTGATACAGAAGTGTTTCCTCACCATATGCTCTTTGCTTTAAATACTTTACATGAGAAATTTCAATTTTGTCATGACACTAATGAGAAAATTTGAACTTAGCCCTAATTACCTCACAGAGTTCCTAGGAGCTAAAATTAGGATTACTTCCAGTCAAGGCATTCTCAGAGGAATCTCCGTGAAAAGGGAGGGTACCAATAGCATTGAAAAGTTGATAATGGCGTCCTTTCAGAATCTTGCATGTCTAGCAGATATTGTCAGATAGATGAATTAGGATATGATTTAATTAGACAAGAACGGATCTTGTATTTACATTTTTCAGCATACACTGGACATTTGATCCTACTAAGCCTTTGAAGAGTCCCGCCAAAATATACACAGACTTATGGAGTTGAAAAAATCGCCAGTGTATGCTGAAAATCATCTATACTACAGGCTCCTTCCTGATAAAGAAAGTGTGTCTGTCATGTATCATGTTCTGCAGTTGATGGTGGTTGGTGGTGGTAGGACTACCAGTTGGTGATGGAAAGGTTAATATATGTCTTAGTTCTAAAGGGTTGAATAATCTGTAAGTAAGAGTTCATGGGTGAAAGCAATTAAAGGTGGAGGTATGCAAGAGACAGGTTGCAGCTGGGTGTTTCTGGATATAAGGAACTAAGAGAAAATTACTTGTTTTATCTTGGTGGTAGATGCTGCTCGTTTCCCCCCAGGTTTATGGATTTTCAGTATCCTGACCTGTTTCCTGAGCCTTTGGAATCCTGGAACCTTGAATCTTTGGACTGGCTTCTGACTACAGTATAGACTCTTGATTCCTGGACTTTGGTCATTGAACTCTCAGCATTTGACCACCGGACTGGACCCTTTGACTACGGTGTAGCGTTTGCTATCAGTTTTTGTTTTATATTCTATGGCTGAGTGCTATCTTTATGTTATATATTTTGGACTATTAAAACAGCCAGGAAGTAAGTGCTGATTCAATTAAACTGTCTGATACAAACTAGGTGTTTGTTTGATTCACCTCTGCTTGAATAACAGCAGAGCCCTGGCATTGTAACAGTGCTGCAGAATAAAATTATGGCATCCAAGACAGATCTCCATCCAGCTTGTGCTCAAATCCTTCTCAAGGGGAACCTACCACTTCTTCCAGCATTCTGCTACACTGTCAAAAAAAACCTAGAGCATGAGGGATTTTCTTGGAAGCCTTGCTCAAAATGTGCTTCTCTGAAATCTTTATGTTTTGTTCTTAGTAGAACAGCAAAGAACAGCTTTGTGGAATATTCTACAAGGGACCCCTTCAGATATTAAAGATGTTGTCTTATCTCTCCCCTTTCATCAAAACCAGTTGAGTTCAATATAGATTTCCACTCTTCTCAGAAAGTGAAAACAGTAAAATGAGTAAATGCAGCAGTGTGCCTAGTAAATTAATAATAATAATATAATATACTTTATTTATATTCTGCTCTATCTCCCTGAAGTGACTCAGAGCGAATTACAGAATACATATATGGCAAACATTCAATGCTGTTATACAATTAACAACAAAGACAGACAGTACGTAGATAGAGGCAAGGCTTTCCTCTTTCATTTCTGATTAGAGAGATGGGCCAAAACTAACAAAATGAAGTTCAGCAGGGACAAATGCAAGATACTCCACTTAGGCAGAAAAAATGAAATGCAAAGATACAGAATAGGGGACGCGTGACTCGAGAGCAGTAGGTGTGAAAAAGATCTTGGGCTCCTCGTGGACAACAAGTTAAACATAAGCCAACAATGTCATGTGGCAGCAAAAAAACCCAATGGGATTTTGGCCTGCATCAATAGGAGTATAGTGTCTAGATCCAGAGAAGTCATGCTACCCCTCTATTCTGCCTTGGTGAGATCACACCTGGAATATTGTGTCCAATTCTGGGCATCACAAATGAAGAGAGATATTGACAAGCTGGAATGTGTCCAGAGGAGGGCGACTAAAATTATCAGGGGTCTGGAGAACAAGCCCTATGAGGAGTGGCTCAAAGAGCTGGGCATGTTTAGCCTGAAGTAAGGAAGGCTGAGAGGAGACATGATAGCCATGTATAAATATGTGAGAGGGAGGAGGGAGCAAGCTTGTTTTCTGGAGGCTATGTACAACTTTGGCCATGGAGAGGTGCTGCTGTTCCATTTTTCCATGCCGAGGAGCCTGTTGTCCATAGACGCCTTCCTAATTGAATTGCCAGCATGTCTTCATGGGCACCTTTTACCTTTCCACCAAAATGGTACCTATAGATCTGCTCACATTACTGTTTTCGAACTGCTACGTCAGCAGAAGGATCTCACCCCGCCCGCAACTTGAACTGCCAACCTTCTAGTCGGCAAGATTTATTGCAACTGGTGGTTTAACTCACTGTGCTAAACCATGACCCAAATTATACATAATATAGAATCCCAAAGGTTAGACTAAAATGACATATGAATGCATACAGAAACACAGATACAAATATGATACTGTTGTTGCTAAAGGACTGAGCAGGATCCAGAAAACATTCTCCCCAACAAATATCTCCCCTGATAAGGGAATCCCAGTTTCTTCAAATTCAGCTAACAAAGGGAATATTTTGGGGGGGGGGGGGGGGACACGACGACATTATGATCAGCAGAGCAATTGCCTGTGGTTATGCTAATCTCAACAGACATCTAATTTAAAATCATTTTCCTTTTTCTGTCAGACTAAACTCATCCTTACTGGTGACCTCTGCGGTCTGAGTTTTGGAGTAGCAAAGAACCATACACACAATTACTGGTATGTCAACTTTGAGAGAGGCAAAGCTATCACTAAGCTATGAAAAATAGCTTCCTCTCCCCAATTTTACTGTAAGATTTACATTTTAGGTGTTTAGAACACTAACTTTCCTTCAAAAGCCAATGCTTCTCTATTCACTTCATTGCAGCACTAATGTGTGTTGACTTCAGAAATACAGATCCACTAATGATCCTGGCTAGTGTTAAAATATTCACAACAGCAGGGTGTATGTGGACAGCTATTAGGTAATATCTTGAAAGGAAAAACTGAATGCCCTGCAAGTCAGCACGTATAGCTGGTCCATTGCATCAAGCAAAGTAGATGTCACTCATCAAAAATCAATACCTCCATGTGCGCTGTCTGTGAGTTTGACCTAGATGGCCTGAAACAAATTATTCTGAGCATTTTGCCATGACTGTTTACAATTAATTTCATTAAGACAGAAGCAGGAAAGGCCAGGTGAAAGTGAGAGTTTCCTAGGCCACTAACCGCATTCCAATTAGGGAAATAGGTCAAGAAAGGTTACACGGTAATGCATAAATCCTGTCTAAGAGAAGTGACATCTTGAAGAATTGTTTACGCTTGGGCCACTAAACTAGTTCTTGTGTTGAGATGCATCTGAAATGCACATTACTGTGATCTTCAAGTCCATGTTGAACTAACAGAGGTCTATGTCCCATTCTTAGAAGCAACTGGAGAAGTTCTAGTGAATCAACATGAACTAGATAAGTCCACATATACATCAATGCCATTGATTCTACTCTATTTGGGATTAACAATTATGTTTAGAGTAGAATCCACATCTGGAATCCTCAACATGTAAAGCAGTGAAGAAACTTTCTGCAAGCCATTACTGTAGGAAAGACCTTCCATTAATGATTTAATATCTTTTCAAGGGAAACTGGCATGGGATTTATAAACAAAGTAGCTAGTAAACTGATTGTTTGACTACTAGATAATCTAGTTAATGAGCTGAACACTTAATAAATGATGGCTTCAATCGTATGCACACTTGCTCAGGATTAAGCCTCATTAAACACAGTGGGACTTGTCTGATTGAACATGGCTCCAATAGCGGCCCGAGGAACTGAATAATGCTCCCAGAAACACAGAGTAAATGTTTCAAACCGAAGCTGATCTTGAGCTGTGCTGAAGAAGACTAATCTTGGGCCAAGGGATTAAAAAGAAATGAATACACTATGAGAGTAAAAGGGAACTAAAGTCAACAAATTGATAATTTGATTAATTAATTTTGGAGTTACTTGATTATTATTTCCTTAAATTGATTTGGCATTAAGGTCTTTATAAGCAGATAAAGAGGCTGAAAGAATGGACAAAACAGGTCAGTGAAGGAATCACACACATTAATAATCCTTAGAATGCTTTAGCTGGGGAAAAATCAGTGCGGCAGAAAATAAATCAGGGGTAATAAGTAAATAATTAGGAAATAATAAGTAGGATATTGAACACTAAAATACAGAAACGAGATAATATAACCAAATAAAAATTGAACCGAAAATGTTTAAGAAGGGATTCATAGAATCACAGGATCTTGAGGACCATCTACACCAGGGGTCCTCAAACTATTTAAACAGAGGGAGGGCCAGGTCACAGTCCCTCAAACTGTTGGAGGGCCGGATTATATCTTATTCATAGTGCAAAAAAAATACTTTAAAACAATACAATAATTAAAATAAAGAACAATTTTAACAAATATAAACTTATTAGTATTTCAATGGGAAGTGTGGACCTGCTTTTGACTGATGAGATAGGGATGTTGTTGTTGTTTGCTTTCAAGTCATTTCAGACTTAGGTTGATTTTGAATGAGGGCAGGGTAAATGACCTTGGAGAGCCGTATCTGACCCCCAAGCTTTAGTTTGAGGACCCCTGATCTACAACATCTAAATGAGGTGTAGAGGTGAACTGATTCTATGATGCACAGTGCATCCTAATGCCTGCCAAGGCTATTTAACACATCCTTGGCCCCTATTAACCAAAGTTGAGAGATACACTAAAGCTACTCAAAGCTCCAGAGCTTGTCTGCACTTTCTTTATGTAAATAGCTGGACGGGTTCTCCCTCAGAACCAGCCACAGCTATTCACAGATCCATCCAGCTTTCCCCAAGCTCAGGCAGCCCAGGGATAAGGGATAACACTTACCATCCCCTTCTTGTCCTGAGCTTTGCAGTAACCACCAGGTGCAAAATTCTTTGTGGTCATCCCTTGTCACATCCACTCACGCTGAGCGACAGAGAAGGGAAAGGGGAGGAGGGGGACAGTAAGGGTGGTTCAGTGCTACTGGGACATGTGGACTCCAGCCATCCACTGGGATAACTTGGCACCTTGCCAGGCAGCACACAACACACAAGGCTTAAAAGGCTCCAGTGAAGGCAACTGCACCACACTCCAAGGCAGCACATTCTACTATTGGTTTGCTCAAGAATTTTAACTGGTTAACCAAGTTATCAGTAAACCAGGTTTCCTTTTTAAACTGACACATTTCAGGGCAGGGTTAAATCTTTAACCCCCCCCCCCCCCCCTCAGCTACGGCCCTGATTCCAGGTGAGGTCTGACCAAAGCAAAATGGAGTGAGACTAAGGACCTTTTCACACAAACCTTATTTTACAGGGTTTGATTGCATTTTTGGATTTCAGCCACAGTGCCCAATGGCTCTCATCACACTATTTCTGTGACAGCTCAGTGGCTGGAGTGCTGATGCCACTCAAAAAATTGTGACAGCCGACAATGTCAGGCTCCCTGACTTTCCATAAGGAATTATGAGTTAGCCACCAAAAAAGGAAGGGGAAAGCTACCTCAGAACAGGGTGAGGGGAGGCGAGTCCCCATGTCCCACACACGACTGCTGGCGGAACAAAGCAATCCAGGTCTCCTTTGGTGGCATGTGTGACAAGGTAGTATGTCTTCCCTTGATACAGACTCTATACTCCTATTAATGCAGTATAGAATTGCATTGGCGTTTTTAGCTGCCACATCACAATGTTGGCTCATGCTCACCTTGTGATCATAGAATCATAGAATAGAATCATAGAATCATAGAATCAAAGAGTTGGAAGAGACCTCATGGGCCATCCAGTCCAACCCCCTGCCAAGAAGCAGGAATATTGCATTCAAATCACCCCTGACAGATGGCCATCCAGCCTCTGTTTAAAAGCTTCCAAGGAAGGAGCCTCCACCACACTCCGGGGCAGAGAGTTCCACTGCTGAACGGCTCTCACAGTCAGGAAGTTCTTCCTAATGTTCAGATGGAATCTCCTTTCTTGTAGTTTGAAGCCATTGTTCCGTGTCCTAGTCTCCAAGGAAGCAGAAAACAAGCTTGCTCCCTCCTCCCTGTGGCTTCCTCTCACATATTTATACATGGCTATCATATCTCCTCTCAGCCTTCTCTTCTTCAGGCTAAACATGCCCAGTTCCCTAAGCCGCTCCTCATAGGGCTTGTTCTCCAGACCCTTGATCATTTTAGTCGCCCTCCTCTGGACACTTTCCAGCTTGTCAATATCTCTCTTGAACTGTGGTGCCCAGAATTGGACACAATATTCCAGATGTGGTCTAACCAAAGCAGAATAGAGGGGTAGCATTACTTCCTTAGATCTAGACACTATGCTCCTATTGATGCAGGCCAAAATCCCATTGGCTTTTTTTGCCGCCACATCACATTGTTGGCTCATGTTTAACTTGTTGTCCACGAGGACTCCAAGATCTTTTTCACACGTACTGCTCTCGAGCCAGGCGTCCCCCATTCTGTATCTTTGCATCTCATTTTTTCTGCCAAAGTGGAGTATCTTGCATTTGTCACTGTTGAACTTCATTTTGTTAGTTTTGGCCCATCTCTCTAATCTGTCAAGATCGTTTTGAATTCTGCTCCTGTCCTCTGGACTATTGGCTATCCCTCCCAATTTGGTGTCGTCTGCAAACTTGATGATCATGCCTTCTAGCCCTTCATCTAAGTCATTAATAAAGATGTTGAACAGGACCGGGCCCAGGACGGAACCCTGCGGCACTCCGCTCGTCACTTCTTTCCAAGATGAAGAGGAAGCATTAGTGAGCACTCTCTGTGTTCGTCCACTTAACCAATTACAGATCCACCTCACCGTAGTTTTGCCTAGCCCACATTGGACTAGTTTCCTTGCCAGAAGGTCATGGGGGACCTTGTCGAAGGCCTTACTGAAATCCAGGTACGCTACATCCACGGCATTCCCCGCATCTACCCAGCTTGTAGCTCTATCGAAGAAAGAGATCAGATTAGTCTGACATGACTTGTTTTTGATAAATCCATGTTGACTATTAGCGATGACTGCATTTGTTTCTAAGTGTTTGCAGACCGCTTCCTTAACAATCTTTTCCAGAATCTTGCCCGGTATCGACGTGAGGCTGACCGGACGGTAGTTGTTTGGGTCATCCTTTTTTCCCTTCTTGAAGATTGGGACCACATTGGCCCTCCTCCAATCTGCTGGAACTTCTCCCGTTCTCCAAGAACTCTCAAAGATGGTTGCCAATGGTTCCGAAATGACTTCCGCTAGTTCCTTCAGTACTCTTGGGTGTAGTTGATCTGGCCCTGGGGACTTGAACTCATTAAGAGCGGCCAGGTATTCCTGGACGACTTCTTTCCCAATTTGGGGTTGGATGTCCTCCAATCCCTCATCCACTCCATCTTGCTGAGGTTGAAGACTCTCTTTTTGTGAGAAGACCGAGGCAAAGAAGGCATTAAGTAGTTCTGCCTTTTCCCTATCCCCTGTCAGCATTGCCCCATCTTCTCCTCGAAGAGGTCCTATCGCCTCCTTGTTTTTCCTTTTTCTACTGACATAAGAATAGAAGCCCTTTTTATTGTTTTTAATGTCCCTGGCAAGTCTGAGCTCGTTTTTTGCTTTAGCTTTGCGGACCTTTTCCCTACAGGTGTTGGCTATTTGTTTGAATTCTTCTTTGGTGATTTCTCCCTTTTTCCACTTCTTGTGCATGTCTCTTTTGTGTCTTAGCACAGTTAGAAGTTCTTTGGACATCCATTCTGGCCTCTTTGCACTTGTCCTATTTTTTCTCTTTGTTGGCACGGTTTGCAATTGCGCCTTGAGTATTTCACTCTTGAGAAGTTCCCATCCATCCGTAGCTCCCTTGTCTTTTAGTATCTGTGTCCACGGAATGCTGCTCAGCGTTTCCTTCATTTTTTGGAAATCAGCTCTCCTAAAGTCCAAAATGCGGGTTTGACTTGTCTTAGTTTCGGCCTTCCTTTGTACCTCAAATTGCAGGAGCACATGGTCACTTGCCCCTAAGGATCCTACCACTTCGACCGCATCAATCAGGTCCTCCACATTTGTTAGGATGAGATCAAGAGTAGCCAATCCCCTTGTTGCCTCTTCTACCTTCTGGACCATGAAATTGTCTGCAAGGCAAGCGAGAAATTTGTTGGACCTTGTACTCTTGGCCGAGTTTGTTTTCCAGCAAATATCGGGATAGTTGAAATCGCCCATGACTACTACATCTCTTTTCTGTGCCTGTTTGGTCAACTGTTGGCAGAAGACTTCATCAAGATCTTCCTCCTGGCTTGGGGGTCTGTAGTAGACGCCTACAACGACATCTTTTTGAGTCCCAGTTCCCTTGATTCTTATCCAGATGATTTCAAGCTGGTTTCCCAGATTGCTGTCTTGAATTTCTTCTGCAGCATAAGAGTTTTTGACATATAAGGCTACTCCGCCTCCTCTCCCCTTTGTTCGGTTTCTGTGAAAGAGGTTATACCCCTCGATATCTACATTCCAGCGATAGGAGTCATCCCACCAGGTTTCAGTGATGGCTATGATATCATATTTGTGGTGTTGTGCTAGAAGTTGGAGTTCGTCTTGTTTATTTCCCATGCTCTGTGCATTAGTGTAAAGACATGTGAGCCCCTGGGATCTTCCCTTGAGCTGTTTAATTGGGATTATTGTGCTTTTGGTACGTGGTCCTTGTTGTGTTTGTGCAGCCCTCCGTTTAGCCTTCTGGCGATTCCCAGACATTATGGGTAAAGTAGCGTTCGCAAGGCTGTTGTCCCCCTCCCCCGGTGGACCTAGTTTAAAGTGCGTCTAATGAGGTTTGCGAGTCTGTGAGCAAAAAAGTGTTTTCCTACTTGTGTGAGATGCACCCCATCCCTTGCCAGTAGGCCATCCTCCTGGAATAGCAGGCCATGGTCGAGGAAGCCAAAGCGTTCCTCCTGACACCATTTTCTAAGCCAGTCATTGACCTGTACTATTTTTCTGGCTCTTGTGGGTCCGTGTCTTACAACAGGGAGGAGGGATGAAAAGACCACCTGTACATTACATTCTTTTAGTATTGCTCCTAGAGCTCGAAAATCATTTGTGATCTTTTGAAACGTATGCCTTGCAGTATCATTGGTTCCTACATGAATCAACATGAGGGGAGGACGGTGATAGGGCTTGAGGAGCCTGGTGAGCCTCTGAGTGATATGGTGTATTTTTGCCCCCGGTAGGCAGCATATTTCTCGAGCCATCCCATCTGGTCTGGAAATGACAGCTTCCGTTCCTCTAAGGAGGGAGTCGCCTACTACCAAGACCTGTTTACTTTCAGGAATGACAGCGCCCCTTTTGTGCAATGTAGTGTGTAGGTCTCCAGAAAAGTGATCCTGTTGGTGTGAATTGTGTAGGTGAAAAGTGTTGTCCTCCTCCTCGACATCCCCGGTGCATTCGTCAAGGACAATCCATTGAGATTCGTCCGAGAGCCTATGGTTCTCCTGTATGTGTTCCTGTTGCTCCTGGTCTATGGTTGGGGATGGTACACCTGCACGATTGTGCAAGTGTGAATGTTGTGAAGTGTTGTCCCGGTCAGGGCTATCCTCCGCACACTGATCAAGGATGAGCCACTGATCAGTATCTAAGCCATTCTGGTCTTCCCCAATATGTTGTGTTTCTTGGTCAGGTGCTAGTTGTGTGAGAATTTGGAATCTATTGTGTAACTGCAGCTGAGCGGAGGTATTCTGAGGAGGCTTCCGGGTCCTATGTGTCCTTCTAAGGGTGACATTTCTCCAAGCCTGAGGGTTGTCCACATCTGAGGTGCTGTTCTGTTGAGCCTCCCCGTAATGTTGGTGTGATATGGGCTGCGTGTCTAGGCCAGTGTGGTGAGTGGTGTCTAAGAAGAGCTCAAGTTCCTGAATGTCCTTAAGGGTCTTAATACGGTCCTCGAGTTGTCGTATCCTGTGTTCCATGCGAGTGATCTGTGTACACTTGGGGCAGATGTAATTGAGTAATTGTAGTGTGAAAAAGCTGAACATGCCACAGCTTGTGCATGAGATGGGAAGTTTCCGTGTTTGTTCCATCTGGAGGTTGCTAATGCTCTTGGTGTGTGTTTGATGTTGTTGTCTGTATGCAGGGGTGAAAGTATAGGTTACTGAGTGTATGAGCCCTGAAAGCTGTTAAATTCAAACAAGCTTACCCTGAAGCAGAAGGAAACAAAATGGGTTCCTGCTTCCTCAACTTCTGTGGAAAGCCCAGCTGCCCCTTGGGTTCAGACACTGGTTTATATAGGATAACCAGGAAGCCCCGCCTCTTAGCAGTTAGTTTTTAAACTCAGGAAGCCCCGCCTCTCAAAGAGAGCAGCCCTGAAAGCTGTTAAATTCAAACAAGCTTACCCTGAAGCAGAAGGAAACAAAATGGGTTCCTGCTTCCTCAACTTCTGTGGAAAGCCCAGATCTCCTAAGACACCTAGATCCCTTTCACACATACTGTTTTCAAGCCAGGTGTCACCCATGCTATATCTCTGTATTTTTGTTGTTGTTTAAAATGATAATTTGCTTTTCCTTTTTCTATCTCTCAAAATCTTTCTGCAGTGAAAACCCTGAAACTATATCTTGGATATGTTTAAATGTGCACCATTTTACATATTTACATTTCATCCAATGCTTAAGCCTCATTAAATCAATTGGGGTTTATATTTATGAAAACTTGGTAATCTCTATGGTCTTATTCATGTATATTTATCATTTCTATCGCCACTACTATTACCACCATTTCTTCTTCCTCCAAATATTTGGTGACTATTATCATCACAACGATTGAGAGGGGCTGAAAGAGGACTCTAAAACCTAACCTGGAGGGAGAAATGGAGTCGGCAGTGGTCAATACTTATTGGGGGCATCTATCAAAACCAAAGTCTAGAAAACTTTGGTTTTGCTTGGAAAAGGTTTTGATTGTTTGTCTGACTGTAGTGATTGCAAATGTGTTACTACAGAGTCAGAGAGATATGTGCTTGTTTCTTTTTAAGGGAGATCTTGGGAAAGCCTAGGAACTTTTCTCTTTTCTGTTTCAAAAATAGAGCTTAAGAAACTCAATTCCCAACTAGATAAGTATTTCCTTATTTAGTAGACTTTGTGTTTGCTGTTTGAAGGGTATATTTTACACAACGGTAGATGATGTTCAATGTATCAGGCTAAATGGATCTGTCCCTAGGCCTCAAGATATGGTCCTAGAATTCCAGGCTTATCAGCCTTCATATAAAGGGAATGTGTGCTTTAATGCTTTAAAATGCAAAAAAGGGAGGTTAATTGGATGGAAAACCCTTATTTTAAATAACTAATTATGCATTTGTTCTGGGAAAAATAAAAGTCAATATGAAACAACAATCTACCTTCATGAAAAGTGTAATAATTTACTATGTGCGGAATTTAGTCTTCAGTATGGCAACAGACAAGGATGTCCTTTCCTTGACTGTTGTGCATTGAAAGGATAATAGATTTTTCCAAAGTCAGGCCTGGAAAACAATTGGAGATCAAAGAAACACCACCATAAAAGGAAATATGAACTTTACGAGTCCAGAATTTCCTCTGCCAATCGGATTTCTATGCAGGGAAATTAGTTTCTCAACACACACATGTCCTACTCCCGTGTGTCTCTGCTGCTCTTTTCTATTAACACTCAAACAGCCTCATGGGCTTCTCCTCACTCCTCCAGAAAGCAGGGACAGCCAATCATGATTTTCAAGGGCAAAAAAAATATTGTTTTTTTCTGAAAGAAGAGAGCCCTCTCCCTTCATAATTCAGGTCAACAAACTACAGATTTCAAACCTAATCTAATTCTACAAATAAGGAAAGAGACATTCCCAGAAGTATATGCAGACTACATCCTAACTTGGGAAGGAACAGAGTGAGCTTCTGAGCCATACATATGATTGAATATTCTTCATCCCATGAAGACTAGATAAAAATAAAAAAGAAGGAATTGGAAAGTATAAAATTGTTAGTCTTGGACAGTTAGACAGATCTTTGATGCCCTGCTAACATCTTCTTGTGCCATTGCTTCTCTCTTTCAGGTTTTGGTGCAGGCAGAAAGATGACAACCCCTTCCTGTGCTCAATTGAATGTGGTGTTACCCTTGACTGTGAAAATGGGATCCAAGTGAAGTGTAATGAAGTGGTATCAAAGACACAGAAGCCTCCTCCTGCTGACAAGTCTCCCAGTTCTGAGATTCTTTGGGAAAAGGCACTTTTTAAAAATTCTCATCTGTTAGCTCTACCTTCTGGAGCAGTGAAGAGAGGTGACTCCGTGCTCCAGATTACCCTTTTCCACTTGATGAGGGAGAGTTTTGGGCAATTGTGTGGATCACTTTGACAAATGCAGAGAGACTGGACATAAGCAGGGAACAGGACAATGCCTTTCCGTGCTCTCACTCATTTCTCAGGACTTTTCTGAATTTTTCAAGGTTTTTTAAATCATAGGAAAGCCTGAAAACAATCCAAGTAGAACTCCGAAGGATTTGTCAATTTCTTATGGGTCATTCTATCCAAGCAAGAGGTTTCAAATGGAAAATTGAAGAAGTAAACTATAGGTGGCATTTGGCTAGTGACACAGGCAAGTATAAATTCATTGTATACATACATATCATTTTTGGTTGCTGCAACATCACTGTGCAACATCCAAAGCCTCTACACAGCCATTCACTTGGTTTTGAAGAAAATAGGCCAGATTGGATAAGTATCTATGTCTCCATAACTGGACACAGACTTACGACTTTTTCTCCAAGATCCACTGGGGTCCTCTGGAAATCTCAGCCAATGGTGTTGTCTTTCTGCATCTGGCTATGGGGATATAGTTAGTTAGGCATTTCTCTGATCCTCCTTCCACCAGCTATGAAGAGGCTGTGGGGATGGGGTGATCACAGCACAACTGAGCATCCCAGGGGTAGTGACAGGAGAGCCATAGTGGAGTCACCCTTTCAGATTCCTTACATTTCACTCAACTGTGTAGAATCTTACTTATGATTAATGATATAATTCTTAACTCAGCTTATTCAGCCCACAAGTGTCAAAAGTAGCACTTTGAAGTAATATGAAAGGATGCACTGATTTGAATGCAGAATGACAAACAAAATTTCATATCTACACTTCGTAATATATGATAGCTTAGAATACGAAGTTTAGCATAATATGCTGTGACCAGAGTCTTATCATTCCATTGCTGTTACACATGGGCTCTGTGTCGTTATATCTATTTTCCTTAAACATATTTTTTTCAAAATGTGCATTCTATGAAAAAGTCATCATATCTCTTATGAACAACTCACAAAGCAGCCCCCACTCCAAAACGTTTTATGGTGAATTATTTCCCAGTTGAAAATAAGGCAAATACAGGTTAGGATAATATAAAATGTATTAGATCTGCAAAGGTCAAGTTGAACAAACCTTGGGTCTTACTTCTTACTATTCTGCAAAAGAGAATAAGCAAATTCTGAACAAGAACAATACAATTCTCTTACAATTAACTAAGAGTAAACCCCACAACTTATTAGTGTTTCCTTCTGGGCTCATATATACAGTCTTATCTGCACAAACTTTGTTGTGGAATTAGAGAAAAGCCAATAAGGGTTCCTAAACCAAAGGGTATGTATTAGAAAGATTAATGTTCTAGTATTACGCATTTGACCTGGCTTCCCAACTAGTGGTGATTTTAGGCTAGTTTAGTAAATATATCAGTTGTTAGTAGAACAGCAAAGCCTTGACATCATCTTAAGCTTCTGTCTTAACAAAATTGGATAAAAAATTCTGATTATCTTGTTTGGATGTTTCATCATTACTTCACTATGGCTTGCCTTGTCATATATTCTTTGCAAGATCACCGTTAACTCAATTGAATGGTACAAAATGTTGGCTTTATCTTTGACATTTTGTTGAGTCATCAAGTCACAATACTGCAAAAGTATTCTCATTCCACTCTTCCTAGTAAGAAACATGACCCACAGTGATATGCTCCTATCCTGCATTCTTGCACTTGCTTACTTAGGGGCAAATCCATTGAATTCTGTCTCCACACTTATTTCTAGAGTTCTGCTTCCAAAATAATTGATTTCACTCATTATTATATTACAATGAGCATTTTCATCATAGCATTCCACATGAATTACTTCAATTTTGAAGTTTTATTTATATTTTGATCATCTTCTTTGTACGTATTATTATCATCACCCTCATCATCTTCAAAGCACGTTGCTCTTCTAAATGGTTCTATATTGGCCTAAACGCAATCACTCATTCCAATTAAAGTAGGCTAAATACTAAATCAACCATTATGTAAATTCCATCAATTCAACGAGTCTACTCCAGTTGGGATGACTAATTGGATTTAAGCCACTGCATTATTTTAGATACAAATATAATTAAACACGATTTCATAAAAAGAACAACATTTTCAGCAAAACAAGCTGTTTTCGCAACATAGCTAAAAAGACACCTGTGTTCATTGCTCAGGGTCAGCCCCTTCAGAACAAAGCCGCCAAAATAGGCAGCAGATTATGAGTATAATGAAAAGACAACAAATTGATCATTCTCTGTTTAATATTATCATTTGTTTGTTGTCTGAGAGACTGAGCGAGCTGTTTGGGGATACTGCACCTCAGATGCCAAAACAATTTGGTTGTCCTTTGTTACTGAGTGCCATTATTTAAGTGAGATGGGTGCCATCTGCTGCTCCACCTCTGGCAGAAAAATGCCTTGAGCAAGCTCTTTCTTAATTCCTTCATACACTTTGGGCCATAAAAGAAAGGAAAGAAACATGCCAGTGTTATGCCAGGAAATGTAATAATGTGGTCTACTTGCCTGTGAATTCCAGGCCTGGGATTTGGTCTCTATCTTTGCTGCAATTAATAATAATATTAATGATATTAATGATATTAGTAATAATAGTAATAATAATCTTTATTTATATCCCACCACCATCTCCCCAAAGGGGACTCGGGGTGGCTTACATGAGGCCGAGCCCAGAAATACAGGGTTAGTCAAAATGAATAGGCCAATAAGAAAATTAACCCTGTACATTACAACAGAATACAATAAAATAAAACCAAAACAACAGAACTAACATCACAATGAAATAAAGCATAGGAATACAATAAAACAAAACAGTGAGCGGGCCACATGTACAACATAAAATGATAAAACTCTGGATGAGAAAATGAAAGGGAAATGTTTGTAAGGGATAAACTTGTAAGATGAAATAGCGAAGAACAGGTTTTCACACAGGTGGGGGGAAATACAGTAAAAGTACAACATTGTGGGAGGAATGACAAAAAGGAGGTACATGGTCACTCTCTGAAAGCGCAACACAAAAGCCAAGTTTTGAGATCCTTCTGGAAGGCTGCTAAGATAGGGGGTTGCCTAATCTCACCAAGGAGTGAATTCCAGAGTCCAGACTGTGTCTTATGACCTCATTAGGTGGAGAAGGTGAATCTGTGGAGCAACAGGGTGAATCTGTGGGGCAGTGGGGAAAACTGTCGGACAGCATCCTGTATCACCTCCTTACCGTTTCACAGTGTGTCCCATCTACTCCAGCTTCATCCTGCGCTGTCCCTGGCTTCTTGAATGAGAACAAGGAAGTGTTGTGGTTCAGCCAGATGAGGGGTTTGGGGATTCGGGGCTTGATGGTTCTCTAAGTGAGCAAACAGAGGGGGAAACAGAAGGGTTTTTAGAGCAGGGTGGTTCTCGAGTTGAGGGAACGGAGGGGGTTTTGGAGCAAGATGCTATTGCTGAGACAAAGTATGAGAGTGAATCCGTTTTGGAAGCCAACAGGGAGGGAGGGGAAGATAACATTAGCTCATCCAAGGAAGCAGCTGGCTTAGACAGAGATACCAGGCAGCTTCTGAGAAGACAGAGATTCAGGTGCAAGAAAACCCATGAGAAAGAGAGGCAGAAGCAAGCCTCTCAAGGTCAAAGGAATGTGTTCATGTTTTGCATCCTTAAATTAAGGAGAGAGCTTTTAGGATTTCAGATCAAGCAATGTCGCTACTGGAGTGTGGAACTCCTGTCTCGTTCCATCCAAGAAACACAGATATCTATGAACAATAACAAAACACAAGTTGCAAAGCATTATCAAAACAGAACTGTGTTAACATAAAGCGTGTAAATACACTGCACATGAATCACAAAACAAAACTGAATGTTACTTAGTTATCTTGTAGTCCTTGAGACAGTAAATTATCTTCAGATGTTTTTGGCCTACAACTCCCAGAAATCCCAGCCAGCTTACCCACTGTTAGGATTTCTGGGAATTGAAGGCCAAAAACATCCGGGGACCCCAGGTTGAGAACCACTGATCTAGAGGATGGAGCCCCACTTCAGACATCACATGACATTGTGTGAGTTCCGGGAGAGATCCTGCCTCCAACTGGGGTGAAAGTGTTGCTGGACGCTTTCCCACAACATGGGAGGCTTCCCATATTGTGCAGGCTCCAATGGAGCCAGCATGAGGCCTCTCCATGGGGGTGACGCTTTCCCCATGTGATGGGGAAAGTACTGCGTAGAGGGAGCTGCATGCAGGGTGACAATTTCACCCTGCTGCTTCCTCTTTCCTCCCAAATGCCAGGCAAAACAGGATGCTTCGCCTGGCCTTTATGATGAGGCTGCAGGGCTGCCAAGCTCAGACCTGAATCCAAGAGTTCACCAAAGCTGATATCCAAGCTAGATCTCACCTTCCACCTTTTACCACAGTGCCTGCTCTGAAATTCTGCTCATCGCTTCTCCTTTCCCATTTTATGTTCTCAAGCTCCCAACACATTCAGCTTCTTCTGCACCCACTTGTGGTACGCTGGCTACCGCAAATGTTTCCACCAACCCCAATTCACACTTGCTATTACCACATACAGTAGAGTCTTGCTTATCCAACATAATGGGTTAGCAGAACATTGGATAAGTGAAAATGTTGGATAATAAGGAGGGATTAAGGAAAAGCATATTAAACATCAAATTATGTTATGATTTTACAAATTAAGGACCAAAACACCATGTTTTACAACAAATCGACAGAAAAAGTAGTTCAATACAACGTAACGTTATGTAGTAATTACTCTGATTACGAATTTATCACCCAAACATGAAACAGTTGTAGATCCGGGCAGAAGGCAGACTGCGTTAGATAATACAGAACGTTGGATGAGCGAAAGTTGGATAAGCAAGACTCTGCTGTATTAAGTATACCCAAATACTGGTAAAGATCAGAATATTACTGAAAGAAAAAATGCAGAGGAGGTTTAAAGCAAATGAGAAATCTAAATTGGTTTTGCAATTATCAAAGAACTAAGACAATAGTTATTAAAAGCAGCCCCTGGTAAAATCACTAAGTTAATTATTGACTTCAGAGGAGCAAGCCTTGTGACACTGCTTGTTGTTGTTGTTGTTTTTTTAAAAAAAATGCATTACCTAGAAAGGACAGAATCATATACATTACAGAAACACAAATAAGAAATTTGATTTCATATGTAGGCAGTGATAATAATAACATTAGAGAAAGCATAATTCCAGCATCCTTGAACTTCTTTGGGTCTTGGATAGTTTCAGGTAAAACTGTTAATGAGTCGCTAATGGGTTAAATTCCAGAGTGTTATTTTAAATAACCCATCACAAAATTTCCTTTAGAGATGTAGTATAGTGTGCATTCATAGTGAGGTGTAGTGACCAGTGTGTTGCACTAAGATTTTGAGAGACCAGGATTCAAATCTACACTCAGATATGGAAGTCCAACAGGCACAGTCTCTCAACTTAAGCAAAAGGCAATGGTAAAACAATCAATTTTTCTTTTGAAAAGATCAAAAGATAAGGTCACCATCAGTCATATAACAACAATCCTCTATTTTATCAGGCAAGGTATATGCTGCATTATGTGCAATTTCTGTTATTGATGAATAGAAGTGAACTTATGAGACAGATGTCACATCAGACTATGATTCTTCTCAAGAACTTTGCACATTAGCTTTCCTAGATCCAAGATGTTCAGTCAAGCCAAGGACTCTCCTACATATTATCAGCTTTTGACATATTTTAAGTTATCAATTGGCATCTCAAAAATTAAATATGAAATGGTCATCCATCTGCTCTGTCATTCTGGGTACAACTTTCCAAACTAGATTTGAAGGTGCCACTAGACCAAGATAAACTATAGTTGCTCTGGAGCAGGGCTGTAGCCAAGGGTGGGGGTGGGGGGGAGAGGTTAGAGGTTCAACCCCCCCCCCCCCGAAATTTTTCAGGTTAAAAAGAAAAACCTGGCTTACTCATGAATTTTAACTGATTAACCAAATACCCATGCTACATTTATGAGGAGCAAAAATTTTAAAAGTCCCTCCAGAACTGCAAGCACTATCTCAAGCAAATGTTGACCATTTATTCAGTCATCACTTGCAGCAATAGCTGAAATAGCGGAAGCAACCAAGTTGGCCCACCCACAACTGGTAGGCAAAGCCTAAAGCATGGGGAAAATTTGAAGCCCCCCATGAAGGAGACAAGAAAATTGATTTAATTAAGTCTATATAAAATATAGAATGAACCACACTATTAAATTACTTTGTGTTATGGAGCTACTTCTCATGATTCGCTAAAAAAATTCACATACACCCCCCCCCCCCATTTTTTTCTGGCTACAGTCCGGCCCTGGAGCCAGGTGTACAGGGATTTATCTAATCCATCTGATCCACCACAGTCCTTTCTTCTACTAGCTCTATATGTTTACAAAAAACAAATTCATTATCCAGAAGGGAAGACATTCAAATAACCTGTTCAGATGTTGAAATGACTATGATAAAAAGATGAGCATCTCAACATACTTAGGAAAGAGCTGTAAAAAATTATTTGGCATAAGCAGTAACACTTCTTAGGTTTAAACCAAAATAATAATAGTAATGCTGTTTGCACAGATGATGCACAAGGTAGGGAAATAGAAAACAGCCTTCTGCAGATCCAAACCATTGGTCCCTCTGGCACATTTCTGTGTGTGCTGACTGTCTCCAAATCTCTTGAAAATTCAAGCAAGATTTTTCCCTAGCCAGACTTGGGGACTGAATCTTGAACCTTTTGCATGCCAAGTATGTGTTCTTGCATATGCACATGGATGCAAATTATCTTGCTATTTGAAACATGGCAACCTGGAGCATATTTATAATGATGCTCTGTAGGTGCACTAGATATTCTTAACTGACTGATGTGCTGTTGAAATACCACAGCCCATATAATTGGATTTATTTCCAACAAGGGATAAAAGGGATGCCAATGATGGGCAGAGTTTAAATTTACCTCTTGGATGTTCAGTTATGACTTCATTCATCCCCTGAAACGGTAGTAGCTGACACAGCATTTCCAACTACCTCAGAGCTGCACAGAGGGCAAAAGATAGGCACATTTAATTATGCCTGGAACAAAGTTTGCATCAATAACTCTAAAGCTTTCAGCTCTTTTGTGCTATTAAATTAAAAGACACCCATGCTTTTCATACATTAAAAATCAACTCCTGCCAAAAGAGGATTCAGGAAGACGAATACAATTAATCCAGCACCAACCTTGAACCCATACTTCCATCAAGAAATCACTCTCCGTAGTGCTAAGGTACCCAATGTAGTGAGATATATTTTGATGGAGATATATACAACACAACTGAAATGCCACTTATAAATTACTGACAAGAGCATTTCATACTCCTGAATAATCCTTTTCCTTGTTCTATACAGAAAAAAAATGCTTGCCTGTTTTGACATCATCATTTTAAAAAGAAAAGGCTGGGTTCTGAATCAGGATCTTCTGGATTCAAATATATCCTTTACCATTCAGCAATGGCTCCTTTATCTGTAAACATGCCACTTGGTGTAGCCAAAGCAATTATTG
This sequence comes from Anolis sagrei, assembly GCF_037176765.1. NCBI lineage: Eukaryota > Metazoa > Chordata > Lepidosauria > Squamata > Anolidae > Anolis > Anolis sagrei. The sequence goes on along the minus strand of NC_090023.1, from coordinate 144,692,504 downwards.
CCAGGGAGGGAGATGGGTAAGATCTCAAAATCAATAAATTAAAACAGGGTTCACAATACCAAGGAAGAGGAGGGGTAAGGCACAAAAGTGTCCTTGTTTCCATCCATTTTTTTTCTTTTTTGTGTGGTGAAGACACCAGTCAGCCTAGTTTTCTAATTAACTGTCAACTGTTCAGAGACTCCTTCCTGGCTTGTAAAAGTGCATTACACAAACAAACAAAGCCAAGGATAACAAGAAGAAATAAGCAAGGAAGAACACATCCAAGAAGGAAGGCATGAGTAATATCAAGATAGTTTGGGGAGTTCCTTACACAAAATAATTGTGGTAAAAGCATCATGGTGCAAGGGCATTAAATGCTAATCAAAGTGGCTAATTGCAACATTCACACTTGCCCCAAACAGACAAGAGTTCTTTCTCCCACCCTGGACATTCCACAGATACCATATTTCCCTGAAAATAAGACACTGTCTTATATTTATTTTTCCTCAGGAAGACACATTATGGCTTATTTTCAGGGGATGTCTTATTTTTATTAAGTACTAGCCATCCCCTGCCATGCGTTGCTGTGGCCCAGTCTGTGTATATGTGTGTGTATATATGTGTGTGTATGTGGTTTTGCGCATGCGTTGTAATGTATTTTTATTTATTTATTTGGCTTTTAAAGTCTCTTCTGCTATGTTTTTCAGTGTTTTATGAGTAATGGTCACTCATTGATCTGTTAGGTGTATTGTGTCCAAATTTGGTGTCAATTTGTCCAGTGGTTTTTGAATTATGTTAATCCCACATATGAACATTACAGTTTTATTTATATAGCTACTACAACAATCTGTATTTATAGTATGATCTCTCTGGGCTCAGTAGTAGACACTTGTTGAAGATTTTCCCATATCTCCTGGTGTTAGTGTGGGGTGAGAAAGACCCACAGACTGTTACTGGTCAGTGCTGGAGAGCACCCGCTTTACTGGTATTTGTGGGGGATGAGAGGGACCCACTAACTGTTTCTGGTTGGTGCTGGGGGAGCGAGACCCACAGTGCTGAATAAGACGGCAGTCACATCTTTACTTCTTCCTCCTGAGAACACACAATACATAAAGCAGAGTGTCCTGCTCCTCACTTCACTGTGGAGATGTTTATTTTGACTTTCTATAGGCAGGGGGAGCCATGCCTATCACTATGTCTTATTTTCGAGGTATGGCTTATATTGCGCAAATGCTTAGAAATACTGCCACAAATTATTTTATGGGTATGTCTTATTTTCGGGGAAACAGGGTAAATAAACCCCACTTGCCTAGTTTCCAAAAGACCTCACAATCTCTGAGAATGCCTGCCACAGATGTGGGCAAAATGTCGGGAGAGAATGCTTCTAGAACATGGCCATACAGCCCAGAAAACTCACAGCAACCCAATGATTCCGGCCATGAAAGCCTTCGACAACACATCATGGTGTTTCCCATAAAACAACAAAGGATAACACATATTTTCACCTACGCTATAATGTGACAAACAAGTAACTCAAGATACATATAACTCATAGCCAGAACTGACTTGGGACAAAGATTCCACCTAAACTGACAATTTAATGCATTTTCAAAGTGATACTGAAGAAAATGATTTCACGATGTAAATAGAAAATCCTGGAGTGATTAAACAAATCATAAATCACTGATTAACATTAAGGGCTTTCTTTTCGTGTTCCTTTGTGGGAGTTTATTATCTGTCCTCATACATATTACAATAACTTTTAGTCAGCGTAGATGGGGCCCATCTCAGAAACAAACTAATTTAATGCTGTATAATGGGCCGTAATTATATGATTAGGCACTAGATGTGTATAACTGGGAAATAAGTGCACCAGTCAGAAATAACCCTTGAATCTTTCCCAATACACTGGGACATTGTGGACATTATTGTCCCAAAGGCAAAATGTACAAATATCCAAAGTTTCATTTTAAAACAAGCTGGGGGGCAACCAAGTACAAGTAAATCTGCTGATTTCTGCAAATGGTGTACAGTACTTTTTATGTCTTAATGAAAGAAACTTACTGGAAAAATGTTCCATGTTTGCTCATAATGCAAGGAAGCAGAAGTGATGTATTTTGTTGTAAGTAGCTATGCTTACGATATTCACTGAACATCATAATTGAAAATTTCTTTAAAATTAACTGGAGTCTATACTTTAGTGTATCTGAATTGTACTTTTATTCCACTTTAGAATGTAGTATTTCTGAATGTTTTGGTAGAACACACTTTATAAACACTATTTTTAATATGGAGGATTTATTTGGTACTCCCACAGAACACATAGGAGAAGAAAATGCCCCACACTGCCATGAAGCACAAGTTTGTTTATCGTAGGATGTAAAGGCTGAGTAGCTCTGAAAGACACCTAGCTTCCCTTGCAAGATATTACAAGACTTGGAGCAATGAGACTGAAGTAATGAAGATCCTAGTTTGTAGGGGAAGAGTCTGCTCCAGGAAACTCTGAAAGAGAAAGCCGAAAAGGGAGAGGAGCAGGCCCATAGCCAGGATTTTGATTCAAGGGGGGAGGTCTGATTTGGGGGGGGGGGGGGCTGAGTCTGAGTGAGAGAGGATCTGCCCTAGCAAACCTTTTGTATCTTTACCCCAATACCCCCATGCATATGAGATACATTGAGAATGGTGATCAGATCATGATATGAATAAGCATAACAGTTTAAATAATGTACCAGTAAGGCCTTCTCACGGACCACGCCAAATGTTTCGAGGGGGGGTGAAGCCCTTCAAGCCCCCCCCCCCCCCCCCCACTACATGCCTGGTGAGGAGGAACTCCCTTATTTCTTCATGTATTTCTTACAGTGATCAAATGGAAGTTCCCAGTTCAAAGGTTTCCTGTTCTAAATAGGAGGGTCAGATACTGTTTCGATAGTATTTTTGAGTGGGAAAGTTTGAATTCAAAACAACACCCATCCACCCACCCATCCTTCTCTTCTGAAACCACCATCAGCAGCATAGACTCCCTTTCTGGCAGGCTGCTGTTGGCCATTTTGTTGACAATCACCTCTCAACCCTCCCGAATGTCCTACCAGAAGTGGTAATTCAACAGAAACTGATCAGCCCTCCAGGTGCTGGTACTTATGTGGAACTAAAAGAACAGGCGATTGTAAACCTGCTGGCAAGCCAAAACACATGGCTGCAGGGCTATATTTTGATATTGGTCTCACAAGTTGTGATGCTGATCTTAAGAGAAGAGGCTGTCTTCTTAAATGCAGTGCGCCCATACACTTTTCTCTGTGGTTTTATTTTATTTTATTCTATTGGCAGAGAAAGATCAAAAGTAACATCTGGGCTATTTCTCCCATCTGTCTTGCTTAAGGAAATGGAATGTGCAGTGGAGATGAAAAGGGCATCTCTAATATTTGCTCATCATTTTAACTACCTCTCAGATTAACACATTTATCTTTTTAAACATTTTAACCGTGAGCTGAAATCACTTCTTTCCTGTGCATTCTCTCTCTTTTAAAAAAAAACTGTTTTGTGGTTACTACTGACAGGGACAGGCCTAGGAAATAGGTATAGAACCACAGCCCTGGTTTTATATATGTTGACATATAAACCCTGAAAACCAAATAGTGGCACATTCAACAAAGTGAAAAGGACTGTGTAAGTGAGCAAGTATTTTCTTTTTCAACCAGCTTATAAGCAGTAACATCTACCGCAGGGATGAGCAACTGCAAAGAGCGTGGGAATCGGTTTTTGCCCCAGTGTCCCCATAGAAAGGCTGAATCCATCTGAAGATTTGACTCTGCATAAGCAAAAACTAAAGAAGAAATGAATTATTGTTCATCTTTTGGGGGCTAATTTTCATGTTGGAGTTTTTTTTCCTTTGCACCAATCCTAGAGTTGTAATTTATGTTGTTGTTTATTCGTTCAGACGCTTCCGACTTCATGACCTCATGGACCAGCCCATGCCAGAGCTCCCTGTCAGCCTTCACCACCCCCAGCTCCTTCAGAGTCAAGCCAGTCACTTCAATGATACCATCCATCCATCTTGCCCTTGATCGGCCCCTCTTCCTTTTTCCTTCCATTTTCCCCAGCATCATTGTCTTCTCTAAGCTTTCCTGTTTTCTCATGATGTGGCCAAAGTACTTCATTTTATAATTACTTCATTTTATATTTGTAATTTATAATTATTGTCAATTCTTCCCCACATATACTGGCCACTTCAAGAGTTTGTGGGCATTTGGGAAGTTAGTATAGGACTGCGAGACCACAAAATTGTCTCTATTAATTGCAAAGAGCCAGAGTTTCCCCATCTATAGCTTCATCCCTAAGATGGCTCTCTATAGATCTTCTCACTTTTCACTTCTACCAGTTATTCCTATAAAATCTATAGTACAGATACAACATGTACTTGGAATGTGGACGTTATGGTTTGCCTTTCTAAAACAGAAGATATCCAGCTCTATAGTTTACAAATGTTGGAGGGGCATGTCTTGACAATTATGCATTCCCACTATAGCAGGCATGAGCAAACTTCGGCCCTCCAGGTGTTTGGACTTCAACTCCCACAATTCCTAACAGCCTGGAGGGCTGGAGTTTGCCCATGCCTGCATTATAGTCTATGGAAGCAGGTTGTGGAAACACACATGACAAGATAGTGTGCTTAAAATCTCATCTCAGAAACTTTCATTACATTTCTGCCTATGAAGAAAAATTCTGAAGCATAAATGCAGGTATAACAATGCTCAGAGCACACAGGTATAAATACCTGAGGACACAGATCAACGTTGTATTCCACATCCATTAGGCAATAGAATCCAATGCAATAGGACAATAACTCAAATACAAGTTGGATAGAAACCTAGAGGGAGCAGTGTGGAAATAATCAGGGCTCAGAGGTTTCTTAGGAGAAAATCAACTGATCCTTTCTTTCAAATGCATACAAACCAGAAGCAAAGATCATAGAGTCCCAAAGATCATAAAATGTAGGTTTTAGCTATTCAAGACTGCCTATTTTGCCAGAGAAAGGACCTCTGTGCAGATGAGGCCCTCCTCTAGTAATCAGTGTGAGATCAAAACAGCCTAAAATATAATTCCACCTCAGATACATTTACTTGAAACGCATAGTAGAGAGAAAATCTCTGGGCTTTTTAGGCATGGCATATACCAGATCAGGCCCAGGATAGTTTAACGGCCATCCCCACAACCACTGAGAGAGTACTGACCACCGGATGTCACTGAAGCCAGTCCAGCAACACTGGATGGCCACTCTTACCATTTCCCTCCCATTCTCTGTATCGTGCTGTTTTCTAGGTGCAAAATGGGTCTTTGAAATCAGCCACTGCCTTCTGTGACATCAGTCAGGACTATGAAAGATGTGGGGGGGATCACCCCTCCTCAACTCTGCCCTTCCCCAATCACCCTAATGCTATGACAGATGACCAGCAGGATCCATGTTGCAGCTAGAAATCTCTGTAACATGGAAAGTGGGACAATAAGTGCCTCCTCTTGTCCTCAGGTGACCCAAGACCAGGAAGTGTAAACAGTTGCTGTTTACATGGGCACAAAGTTACAGGTTGCTCCAAATTCTGGGCTAGAATTCAGAATATCCTGTGAATTGGCTAATAAGAGTCGATATCACATTAAAGTGGTCTTGCATTGCATTATCCCAGATCAGATCTGAACAACTTTTAGCTGTCACAGAGCTGATTCGGGGCCTCTTTGTACTATAATTTAGCATAGATGTGCCCAGAGGCTGGGACTTAGGATCACTTCTTGCTCTGTATGACTACAGCCTTACAAACGCTTGAGTGTAACTACTATTAGAGCTTTGAAGTATCTTTACATCATGAAGGTGAAGCTGGCAATTACACCGTAACTTTGATTGTATTGTGTACTGGTGAATTCTAAATTTGAGCAAGTACCACAGTTGTTGTTTGTAATGTGCTCTAGATCACTGTTTCTTAAACTGTGGATACTGTAAAAAATGTCAGGCCAAAAGTGAAAAAGTTTAAGAAGTCCTGTTCTAGATCAGTCTGGATCACAATGAGCATATAATGGGCCCTTGATATCTGTTGGAGTTTATGCCAGCACACACACACATACTGTGGGTACCAACATTTGTTGATGTCCAAGTCCAATTACATACAGTAGCAATGTTAAATATTGTCACTTATAAAAGTAAAATGTTTCATGTCTATGTCCCATGTTTTATAGGTTTAATGATTTCAATCCACAGTTATATGTTATTTTTAGATATGTGATGTATTTTTACATGTATGTGAGGCACTGAATTTTGCCATTTATTATGTTGTAAACTGCTTTGAATCCCCCCAAGGGTGAGAAAAGTGGTACAAAAATTCAATAAATAAAAAAAATTGTAATTGTATAAAATAGCAAAAGTCAAGTGTTTTTTTTAAAGGCCATAATGGTTGAATATGTGGGTGCAGAATCCACAGATGTGATTGACAAATGTAATGTGAAATACATTTTATAGCTCTCAAGGTTCTCCTCTTTTAGTAATATTTCTGGTAAGAAGCTACTAAATGTACAGAATGATTCCTAATCACTTAGGATCACCCCATGGCTAGTGTGGCAATAATTACCAACCAGTATCTTGAGCTGGATGGGCATTTAATGGCATGTCCGCATGGCTATGTCGCTATTGTGAAGTTGTCTCCTATATAAGTTCCGTAATGTAGTTGTAAGACTGTAGAAATTACTGCCATGAGGTGAAGGGAAGGGGAGTCCTCCCCCCTCGTTTTAACTTTGCAATTTATGGGCTGAAAACTGAAGCCGGAGAACTCTCCATTTAACATTATTTTAATTTCTATTTTCTATGTAAATACATTCGCGTGTTGTGATCAAAGTTAAATATATCAAGAGGGATTTGAATACTCTAGAACTCAAAATTGCCTTCATAACTAAAGTCATGCTAAACAAACTGAAATTTTGTTTCAAATTAAAGTTCAATACATTTCTGTTCAGCAAGAAACCAGCAATCCACACCGCCCCACATCAATTCAGTGCATAAGAGCAACACCAGCAAAAGAAAACTTTTTATCTTGCACTAACACTGTTTACAGAGCCACTACAACTAGGGCACGGATTTCTCCTGTTTTGCTTGCTGAGCCTAGCTTGTTATACAAGACCATGCCATCCAAGTGCGGCCAGTAACATTTACGGGGAAAATCAGTGGAAGATAACAGCTGATTTAAAAGGTGATTGTGTAACTCCAGTTAAAAAGTGCCTTGGAAGATTATTTTCAATTACAGAGATAAGATCATAGCTTTTTCAGGGGAGGGAATGGAAGCCGTGTTGTTTACCCAACTTATTTGGAAGAAAACTTGATTTTCACCAAAGCGACTGCAGTCCCCCGACCCCCATCTCCATGTCAGCATTCCCTTCTATTCAATGTCTGTTCTTGATAAAGCACATTTAGACCCGCTGTTCCTGTGAATGCAACAGCTCCAGGATGTGCATTTTGCAAGGAAAAAGTGATGTCAATCTCTTCTTTCAAATAGCATCACATGGTATCATTTCAGATATTGAACAGTTATACCACCAAGAAAATTGCACATAGTTGTACACAGTAGTCTAACAGGGCCTTTGTATACACCAAGACAATGTGTAAAGCAGATGAGAAGCAAACTCTTAACATATATGAAGGCTGACAATGGACTATCCACCTCTAGCAAGTAGCACTTCCTTCCAGGCAAGGTTTGTTTGTTTACAGTATTTTTACAGTATTTATACTCTGCCCTTCTCACCCCGCAGGAGACTCAGGGCGGATTACAATGCACATATATATGGCAAACATCACATGCCATAGGCACACAACATATATAGACAGATACAGAGGCAATTTAACATTCCAGCTTTTCTTGAGGGTATTTTGGCCACCAGGGGAGCTATCCCTTCACCAACCATTTATGACACTGATAAAGTACTTCCTCATTCTTTGCTTGCTTTCTGGAGATTTTTATGGTCTCGTAAATTAGTTACATTAGCCTCCCTGCATAAGCGGTACCTAAATTTCCTACTTGACAGATGCAACTTTCTTTCAGGCTGCAAAGTTCGACAGCAAGCTACACAAATTGGTCGGAAGCTCACTCAACCTGTGGGTCCCTGGTGTGTTGGCCTACAACTTCCAGAAATCCCCATCAGTTTACCAGCTGGTAGGATTTCTGGGAGTTGAAGGCCAAAACATCTGGGGACCCACATCTTAAGAACCACTGGTCTATTGAGTATCTAACTGGGTGCTAGTTGCCAATGGCTTACCATTTTTCTTCATGTCATTGGAGTTTTTTTTTCTGGTGGAAACCAACACTACTCTTGCTGTTCAGTCTCTAGTCTACAAGATTTTTTTACACCTGAATTAAAGTGCACTTCACAAAACACAGTACAAGCATCTTGAACTAATAGGCAAGCTATTTTTAAACACATGAAGAGTCAGTCATGAAATTAGTTTCATGGGGAAAGAAAACCTTAGAGATGATTTACTTTACATTAATTACACTGACTGCTAATTTCGTTTTGCCCAAGCACAAAGTATTTCACAATAGGAGGCATTCTCTACTAGAGGAAAAATAATTTTGGGTAAATCATTTGCCCCTATCCAGCACTCCCAAAGGGAACTGTGCAAAACAAGAAATAAAATGGTTATATCCAAACAAGATTTCAAACGCAAAAGGGTTTCACACAACAGCAGCTAAAGAAAGTGCATTGCTAATTTACAAGTCCTCTGAGAAAATCCTGGAAACGTTCCCAAATGTTGCTGCATTATGGGAAAACTGCAGGAAATTCTTTTAGGCACGGATACATCCATATCAAACTGGCCCCATATGTAATAGACAACATACCTCTCTCTCATTTGCCCATACACTCCATGACTGGAATCGAGCTGGAATCCACCATACCCTCATGAAGCTGGAAAAAGCTTGAGCACAACTGGAATGTTAAAATTGCCTCTTCATCTGTCTATATATGTTGTATGTCTGACTGGCATTGAATGTTTACCATGTATATGTGCATTGTTATCTGCCCTGAGTCCCCTGTGGGGTGAGAAGGGTGGAATATAAATACTGTAAATAAACAAACAAACAAACAAGCAAAATGCTTTCGAATGAAGGCCCTGCTTAACTGTGATTCTGAAATATTCAATTCCAACTAGTAACAGATGCAAATTTCCTATCAAGGATACTTGGCAATCTAGATCAGTTTAAATACTACTAAACACAAGAAATAAAACAAGTTTTCTCTACTGCTCTTCTTCTTGTACAAAATCAAAATTTCGCTTGAATCAGAGTGGAAGTCAATGGTATTTAAGATAATACACCCTAATCTCTCTTCTCTAGTCAGCACTAAAATAGTGTTCAGCCTATTGTATTTACAAAAAATACAAATACAAAAAAAAAAGCAAAAGTTACAATTATTTTTAAACAAAATGAAATATTTTCTTAATACTAACAACATGTTCAATATGAGCTCCGGATAAAATGGAAAGGATAAGTTTCTTCCTATTTTATTCAAAGAACCAGAATTCTGTGTAACAAGAGGAACAAATTTACCATCATCATTGATTTTGGACACAAAACCACAAATGTACAAATACATAAAGTATGATAATGTATATTATCAGAATGACTTCTCAATGCAACCTTTTTCTGCTTAGAAAATCACTCTGCAGTGTTATAAAGTTTTTTTTAAGTATTACCATTTTAAAACACTATTTTTTTTAAAAAAAAAACCATCCATACTACGTTTATATTATTTGTCATTTTAATACATATTTGTCAGAACATGCAAGATGTAAACTCCAACATGGACATTTAAAAATCCACATATGATACCAAATGCATTTTGGTCCCAAAAACATCCCTCAGAGCTTCACAATTCTTGAAGTTCCTTTTGAACACTGGATAGCTAATGATCATAATTAAGTATTGTAGACATCTCCCTTTGTTTCCATATTCTTGTTTAATTCCAGCCACTGTCATTCATCACAATGAATACATTCCTGCTTGGCTATGGCAAGCTCTGGCACAATGGAGCCATCAGCAGCAGAGTAAGGGAGAAGTTCCTGTAACGGGAGACAGGAAGAGATTGTGCGCACATTGGGGCAGAGAGTGACAGCTAGGGTTGTGCATTCGGGGTAAACCTCATCCTGTTTCATTTCCCAGCTTTCAGTGGGGGCCCAGATCTGTTTTGTGGGAGCCTTCCACAATTGGGAGGGCAGATATCTGTTTTTGTTCGTTGGTACCGAATGATCAGTTTTCTATCGGCCCATTATGAGGGGGGGCTTACCGCCCAGGCTCCCTTTCCCAGCATGCACTTTAAGGAGGCTTCTTCTTACCTGCAGTTTCTACTCTAGAGGATGCGCTCAGCTGCAGGCACAGGCAGGCATGGACACTTTCTGGGTCTGCATGCCACAAACACACTCTCTTTCCAAGGAGAGTGTGTGTGGTGTGCAGGCCCAGAACACACCCGTGCCTGCCAGTGCCTGCAGTCGAGTGCCTCTTACTCTATGATGCCAAAAAGCAAGCCAGGAGCCGGGACCGGCTTCTGCCTGCTTTCGTGTTGAGCAGATTTTTGTACCAGGAGGGGTCTTCCTGTTCTGTGCTCCTAAAGAAATGAAAGACATGAAAAGAAACAAAAGAACAGGGAGAAATGAATTCTGCACACAACTCTAGTGACAGCAGCTCATGGCTCCATGTTAGTGATGCAGTGAGTCTAATCCAGTTTTTAGTCCAGATTTCAAAGGACCTATTCAAGGAACCAATTTGTAACACTAAGGCAGGCCGCATTTATACTGACCACTTAATGTGTTATTTTAAAAAGTGGTTTTGTTGTACAGATAAACACATAAATCTGGGAATCGGTAAAAAGCCTGGATGGTAATGACACAAACACAAAGCACTGGTGCGCATTGAGGATTTTATTTCATGTATGTGTGGGAGTTTGTTGTCTGGCCAGAGTAGATGGAACCATAAGCTCGTCTCCTTAGAAAGCTCTTAAAGTTCAGATTAAAGCCCAAAGTCAATTTCAATGTTTATATGTGGAGGAGGGGGGAAATGCTTTTTAGGTAGGAATTATATAATAAATGCAATATAAGTTATCTATTATGTATTAACGCTACTGTTATACTGGATGTAACAATACACTTTAATAATAATAATAATAATAATAATAATAATAATAATACAATTTATTTATATTCCAATTTATTTCCACAGGGGACTCAAGAGCAGGTTCCAGGATACACATATATAAGCAAACATTCAATGCCTTTTATTCAGTGAACAATGACATACAATACACAAACACAGGCAAAGGTTTCCCTTTCCATCTCTGGCATTGAGAGGTGATGCTCAGCTCTTGCCATGGGGAGGTGCTCTTGTTCTATTTTTTCATGCTGAGGAGCCCGTTGTCCATAGACTCTCCTGGTCATATTTTGCCGGCATGGCTGCAAGGCGCCTTTTACCTTCCTACTGAGATGGTACCTAATGATCTACTCACATTATATGTTTTCAAACTGCTAGGTAGGCAGAAGATAGGACGGATAGTGGGAGCTCACCCCGATCCATGGCTTCAAACTGCCAACATCCCAGTCAGCAAGTTTTTCTGCAGCTAGGCAGTTTAACCAGCTGAGCTACAGTGGCCCTTTTGTGCAATATATACATTGTACATATATTTGTTGTTCTTCATTCATTCAGTCGCTTCCGACTCTTCGTGACCTCATGGACTAGCCCACGGCAGAGCTACCCGTGGGCTGTCACCACCTCCAGCTCCTTCAAGGTCAATCCAGTCACTTCAAGGATGCCATCCATTCATCTTGCCCTTGGTCGCCCCCTCTTTCTTTTTCCTTCCATTTTCCCAAGCATCATTGTCTTCTCTAAGCTTTCCTGTCTTCTCATGATGTGGCCAAAGTACTTCATCTTTGCCTCTGATATCCTTCCCTCCAATGAGCAGTCGGGCTTTATGTCCTGAAGTATGGACTGGTTGGATCTTCTTGCGGTCCAAGGCACTCTCAAAATTTTCCTCCAACATCACAGTTCAAAAGCACGGTCCAGCTCCCACATCCGTAGGTGACTATGGGGAATACCATTGCTTTAACTATGTGGATCTTGGTTGCCAGTGTGATGTCTCTACTCTTCACTATTTTATCGAGATTGGTCATTTCTCTCCTCCCAAGAAGTAAACGTCTTCTGATTTCCTGGCTGCAATCTACGTCTGCAGTAATCTTTGCACCTAGAAATACAAAGTCTGTCACGGCCTCCACATTTTCTCCCTCTATTTGCCAATTATCAATCAGACCGGTTGCCATAATCTTTGTTTTTTTATGTTTAACTGCAACCCAGCTTTTGCACTTTCTTCTTTCACCTTGATTAGAAGGCTTGATTAGAAGGCTCCTCAGTACATATATTATAATAGTAAAATATCATTTTAAAAGAATTACGGATTTTCATAGAAAAGTAACCTATTGCTCCAGAAGCATGATCAAGATGAGAAGAATTAGGATTTGGATTTGTAAATAGGGCATAAGACAAAATTTAAAAGAAACAATTGGGGAAATGTTTTGTAATGTAAACAACAGTTCTTCAAATACTACACTAGAGACTGGCAAAACATAACTACTACAAAATAAAGGTGAGTTGCTTTATCCTGCTAAAATGACTGCACTGAATAATTCGGTCCACATACAGACGAGAAAGAGGATGTGAGTAGGAAAATATACAAGTGGAGAATAAAGGTACACCTGGGAAATTGGACACTGCTAAATTTTGGAATTAATAAAAACTGTAGTTCAACAAATGTGTTCATGTTACATCTGGGTCTAGGTATTGCATACATTTTAAATAATAAAGGCAAGTCAATAGTCTGCTCAAATACAATAAAAATATGAAAGATATTTCAAAATAAAAATAAAGAAACCAGAAGTACAATGTATCAAAGCAAATAGATTTAAAACTGATAAGAGAAGGATGTTTTCTTCTTTCCCAATATGCTTCTTTTATTTGCTGCAGTGAATGGGCCCTTGTGTGTGTGTGTGTGTGCGTGCGTGCGTGCGTGTGTGCATGTTTACACACATATACATAAGAGGCTGAGTTTCAGTCCTACTTACTCGCCATTGGACAGAATATTGAAACTTCATGCTTATGTTTTGAAGCATACTCTAGAGAGACCTAGCTTACAAAAAAGACTTTTTAAAATCTGTAAATGAAACTACCCAATGAAAGAAGTGACGAAAGTGGCAGTAGCTGGAAACATTTAATCAAACAGCTACGTATCTGGTGAGGACGTTCTAGCTCTCCTTTTCCGGCACTGAGCAGGAAGGATAACTAAATGGGCTACAATAGCTTCCGGCTCTATGGCTTCAATTAAACTTGGATTTTTATTTCTTTGACCCAATGCTTAACATATTTGCAACTCCCATATTACAGGCTTTAAGTATGCAGCGCCACGCTGCCAGTCCCTACTTCCAAAGCGACATCCCATCAACGCACAGCAGAGAAAGGCAGGAGGGCACGAGGACAAGTAGGAAGTACCAATGCTGCCTGCCATTAAATACGGTTATAAAACAATTTTATGATGCACGGCAATAATAATCCTATCACCTGTCAATGGTCCATTTATCAGTATCAGATGTGGTTCGTTAAGCCAATTAGTTAAACAATCTCTATGAAATAACTTTTAAATAGGGTTCTGATGGTTTCCAAGAGGTGGCAGAGGAATCTCATTAAGATTTTAACTCAGTCAGTTACACGATTCTTTCTTCCTGAGTTTTATTTTTATAGTTATAATTGTTTTACTTGAAAAGTAGCCTAAGAGTTAAAATCAAAAGCAGGAAAAGTGGTAAAGGATACCTAAGCCTTTTCCCTTTCTGCCATGCATCCTCTCAAAATTGCCATCTCATCAAACTTGTAGTCAGCAAGGGGAAGGGGATAACATCTTTCTCGAGTGCATAGGAAAGGCACTGAAGGGAAGAGAAGGTTGAGCATCCTTTACCATTCTTCCTGTCCTCCTTTGATATCAACCCGTGTGGGTATTTTGCAAGGGAGGGGAAGAGGTGAGTTGAGAAAGATCAGACAGCTGAACATCTTACAGAAGCAAATTGAGGGTACAGTTATAATGTATTTTTAAAAACACAAACAAAGTTAAAAAAACTTGGCATTATACTAAATGTCCTTTGACCAGAAGCTGACCACTTGGGAGTGCTTCTGGTGTCGCTGTAAGAAGGTCCTCCATTGTGCAGGGATCAGGCTGCATTGTAGTACACCTCTGGTGTATATTATTGATAAGATCTTTCCCTCTTGGCTATTATATTTATTTACTACTTTTCCTGCCATCACCTTATTTGCCCACTCAATAATACACAGTACTTAGGGGTCCCTTCTACATTGCCATATCATCCAGATTATCAAATCAGATAATCCACATTATCTGCTTTGAACTGGATTATATGAGTCTACACTACCACGTAATCCAGTTCAAAACAGATAATCTGGATTTTATATGGCAGTGTAGAAGGTGCCAGGGGGAATCAAGTGAAGAGGATCTCCATTAAAAAAATACTTATATTGGATATTACATTATTTTTCAGACAAGGAACATGCTTTCACTGTGCAAGAGGAGCTGCAAAACCTATAGGTTTTAGCCATAAAGAAGGAATGTGCTAAAACACTTTTTAAAAAGAAAAGAAAAAATGGCAGTTAGTCTGGCCTAAATCATGCCAAGATGATTTTTTTCAACCATTTCAGCAATATCATCTTGCAGCTTTATTTAAACACTAGTTTTTCTAAAGACCAAGGTCTGTTCCACAGCCGCCATTGGTACTCTGATCTCTTATTCTCGTGGAATTGACTTCTTGGAACCTCTGCAGGATATAACCACCAGGGAGGTTAGCAAAGTTAATTGCGGCTAATGTAAAATAATTTGCTTTATTTCATTACAACAAAGAAGGCTCTCTCCACTTGAAAATAGCAGTAGTTACACTGTAACACAAGTTAATGAGAGCTGAATAGCCCACAAAGCAGTAGAACTGAATAGCCACCGAGAAAAGTGGTACAACTTTTCAGTAATGGTATGAGGTTCCCAGTCTCTGAAGGAACAGGTTTATTGGCAGCTGGCCTTCTTTTAGCAAAACGTCTCCCAACCCAAGTCTCTTAGATTCAAGCTTCATGGAAACAGCCAAGCTGAGATGTCAAGCAAGACGTCTGCAATCATAGGCGTATTGTTCGGAAAAATGAGGGTTTGTTGAATGACATTCGCATGGAGGAATGAGAAATGCAAATTATAGCTCTAAACTGATTATATTCATATTCTGGCAGAGAGCCACTACTCAATTGGCGTCACAACTTTAGGCAGCGCATGTCAGCAGGAGTTACAAGACCATAGGTATTTCTTTTTCCTTAGACAGATAACTATGAGCAGAGAGCCATCCCAGGGTCTGTGGCCACACAATCATACATGCCACGTATTGTTAACAGAATCTTGTATGAATCCATTAATTGGGAAATTGGGAATTGGGACATTTTTGAAAAACATTCAGAACTATCCTCCTCTATTGCAAAGATTGGTCAGGTTATTTTACCTACCTTACTGGATTTAACACAGCAAAAATGATACTAAACCTAGTGTACTCCTAATTTGTCATTCAGTTTCTCTAATGTGCAACATTGTGTTCCTAGTTTATCTATTTTTATGCTTTCACTCATCAATTGTCAGTTTTGGGCATACATACACAAGAACACATGTGATCGACACAAACGTCTCCACTCTCTTGGAGGACACAATGGGGAACCAGTTTGGACAGTTCCAGTTTGGCCCACTGTATGAAGTGGCACGCATTCCCATCCTTATTTAATTATGCACACGTCATTTCAGTTTATGGAGAGGATGTAATGTCAAGACAGCATGTGACAAAATGGGTACGGAATATATTGTGAGACCATGAAGAAACTTCGCAGAGCCATCCAAAACAAACATTGTGGGATGCTAACGGCGGGAGTCTGTCTCCTTCATGACAATACGCATCCGCACACCGCTCATGCAAAACTTGATTTGTTTGGGATGTTTTAAACCATCCCTCTCACAGACCTGATCTCGCACCCAGTGACTATCATCCATTCACCAAACTGAAGGAACACAACGAGGTGAAAACACTTTTCCAATGATGATGAGGTGAAAATAAAAAAAAAGGTGGAGGGAAACTTCTATGACACAGGCATCAAAAACTCTTCCCACAGATGACAAAATGTATTGAACTGAATGGTAATTATGTGGAAAAATAATGTAATTCCTATGCTACAATCCTTGTAAGTTTTATTAAAGTATATTCATTCTTTGTATTTAAAAAAATCTTACAGCCTTACTTTCTGGATAACCCTTGTATATACTATGGGCCAAAGTTTCATTGTCCATTGCCAGTTTTCATAGAATCATAGAATTGGAAGAGACCACGTGGGCCATCCAGTCCAAACTCCTGCCATGCAAAAAAGCACAATCAAAGCACCCCCAAAAGATGGCCATCCAGCCTCTGTTTAAAAGCCTTCGAGGAAGAAGCCTCCACCATACTCCGAGGCAGAGCATTCCACTGTTGAACCGCTCTTGCAGTCAGGAGGTTCTTCCTAATGTTCAGGTGGAATCTCCTTTCCTGTAATTTGAACCAATTGCTCCCAGTCTTAGGCCCCTTCCACACAGCTGAATAAAATTCCACATTATCTGCTTTGAACTGGGATATATGGCAGTGTGGACTCAGATAACCCTGTTCAAAGCAGATATTGTGGGTTTTTCTGCCTTGATATACTGGTTTATATAGCTGTGTGGAAGGGCCCCTAGTCTCCCGGGTAGCAGAAAACAAGCTTGCTCCCTCTTCCTTTTCACATATTGTCTCCTCTCAACCTTCTCTAAAGATAACCAGCAATTTTATTTGTGTTGTCCATAATTTGGACATGTTTTCCTGATGCAACAATAAAGTCACCTAACTATGGCACAGCACATAGTTAGAACAGGCACACTTATCGATATGCCATCCTAACTTTCCCAGGAGACTTTAGTCAGGTTGGGCTTCTGTCTGAATAGAATCATAGAATTGGAAGATACCTCGTGGGCCATCTAGTCCAACCCCCTTTCAAGAAGCAGGAAAATTGCATTCAAAGCACCCCCCACAGATGGCCATCTAGCCTCTGTTTCAAAGCCTCCAAATAAGGAGACTCCACCACACTCCGGGGCAGAGAGTTCCACTGCTGAACAGCTCTCACAGTCAGGAAGTTCTTTCTAATGTTCAGATGGAATCTCCTTTCTTGTAGTTTGAAGCCATTGTTCCGCATCCTTGTCTCCAGGGCAGCAGAAAACAAGCTTGCTCCCTCCTCCCTATGACTTCCTCTCACATACTTATACATGACTATCATGTCTACTCTCAGCCTTCTCTTCTTCAGGCTAAACATGCCCAGCTCTTTAAGCCGCTCCTCAAAGGGCTTGTTCTCCAGACCCTTGATCATTTTAGTTGCCTTTCTCCGGACACATTCCAGCTAATCAACATCTCCCTTCAATTGTGGTGCCCAGAATTGGACACAATATTCCAGTTGTGGTCTAACCAAGGCAGAATAGAGGGGAAGCATGACATCCCTGAATCTAGACACTATACGCCTATTGATGTAGGCCAAAATCCCATTGGCTTTTTTTGCCGCCGCATCACATTGTTGGCTCATGTTTAACTTGTTGTCCACGAGGACTCCAAGATCTTTTTCACACGTACTGCTTTCAAGCCATGCGTCTCCCATTCTGTATCTTTGCCTTTCATTTTTTTCTGCCTAAGTGGAGTATCTTGCATTTGTCACTGTTGAACTTCATTTTGTTACTTTTTGCCCATCTCTCTAATCTGTTATAATAATGCTGTCAGCTATGCAAATGCCCTCCTCCCTCCCTCCCCCTCCCCCCAGCAGCCCAGCACTGACAATTCTGTGTCTGCACATGCAGGTAGACAGATATATCTGCCCATATTAGGAAGAACATTTTCTTTTCTGTATAAATTATTGTGCTAGGAGAAAAACACTGATTTGTTTTTAAATGGCTAAGCCCTAGTTTCACCACTTTTTATCTTTTATTTCTTTTCAAAGAGCTGACTTGAGACAGGTTCTCCCTGACATAAGTTTCAACGCAGGTGCCCCCATGCTCTGTGTAAATAGCTGACTATGTGTCTAGCAGTAAAAAAAAATGCATTTCATACTTCTCAGTAACCATGCTTTCCTTTACACAAACAATCTCCGTACAGAAAGCTAATATAAGTAACTGCCAGTCTTTATTCTTTCTTTACCAGGCCCAGTTCTACTGTTAAAAAGAAAATCCAATAGTTTCAATCAATTGATGAGACCATTATAGCAGCATGTGATCTCCGACTTCCTTGGTTTCATCATTACTCAGCATTAGCCCACTGCAAGAAGAATATTGCAGGAGCTGTGAAAGAGCAAAACCATTAAAACACAGAGAATTGATTCCCGAGCAAACTCGTCTGACTCAGGAGCTGCATTCATAGGTAAGCCAACCTGATGCCATGCTCCTCACCTACCCCTCCTCTTGGCATCTTCATTATTACAGGAGGTTGTATAGGCCATTGTTTCATGCGTGTAGATCGGAGCACAGTGAGCAACACAGTCTTCACAGAAAGAGGCATTGATCCAGAGGCATGGTTAACCCGATGACCACTGACTTCTTATCTGCTGTCACAGCTGTTGAGCATGCTCCATGTTATCATTTGCTTGCTCTGCTATTACCAATATATCCTCCTTGATGGATCGTCACCTTGACATGGTAAGGGGGTTTGCATGTTCCAGTGAACCTGTGAGTAAAGCCATTGGGTGTCATGTACTCCCAGATGGGTCTCCCTTGACATCAAGGTCACAGGGGAGAAACCAGAACAACCATCGTCCAAAGAAATAAGACTTCAACGGCAGAGCAAGCAAATGATAACATGGAGCATGCTCAACAGCTGTGACAGCAAATAAGAAGTCAGTGGTCATCGCGTTAACCATGCCTCTGGATCAATGCCTCTTTCTGTGAAGACTGTGTTGCTCATTGTGCACCGATCTACACGCATGAAACAAATCCACGCACAGGCATCTTCCAAGATATACAACATGCAAGTGAGCCACATATTGTTCCTTATTAACTTCAGAAACATTGCATGCAGTACATTTCTTGAAGCAAACTGGTTATCTGGAAGTTGTATTATCTAGAGATCTCATGCTCATTGGAGACCTATAACAACAGCTCACAGCTCAGAAAGTCCTCCAATCACCTGAAGTTCACTTCCCTGGGGGATCTGCTGCCTCTGCCACCTTTGCCCCTCACTTCAGATGAACAATGTACCACATTACATCACCTGAACCAATGGACAAATGTCAGCATGCTGGAAGAAGCAAAGACTACCAGCATTGAAGCGATGGTCCTCCGCCATCAACTCCGCTGGACCAGCCATGTTGTCCGAATGCCCGACCATCTTCTCCCAAAGCAGTTGCTCTACTCTGAACTCAAGAATGGAAAACGGTGGGCAGGAAAAGAGATTTAAAAATGGGCTCAAAGCCAACCTTAAAAACTCTGGCATAGACACTGAGAACTGGGGAGCCCTGGCCCTTGAGCATTCCAGCTGGAGGTCAGCTGTGGCCAGCAGTGCTGTAGAATTTGAAGAGGCAACGAATGGAGGGCGAAAGAGAGAAACATACCAAGAGGAAGGCATGTCAAGCCAACCCCGACTGGGACCACCTTCCACCTGGAGACCAATGCCCTCATTGCGAGAGAATATGCAGATCAAGAATAAGGCTCCAAATCACCTACGGATCCACCACCAGTACACTGATCTTGGAAGACTATCCTACTTGGACAATGAGGGATTGCTTGAGAAGAAGCAATAGACAAGACTCTTCCCCCCTATATTCAATCTGCAGATATTTACCTGGACTGGTAGTTCAGTGTTACCCACCCTGCTGAAAGGGCAGTGATTTCCAGGAGTACAAGTAGTAGGGACAAGCTATTTACTACATATGGTATTCTCCTGCTATGACTTGCCTGGCTTTTCTTCTGCACCGCAACACATGTGCCTAAGTCTTTTTCTCTCCCTCTCTCCCTCTGCCTGCATGGCCTGGAGACTCCTCTATCTGGTAGAAGTTGCTGCTGCTCATGGCCCCCACCCCCAATGCACATAGGGAAGAGAACAGCCAAGTGGGAGTAGAGCTCCTTTTTATGACTGCTCAGGCCAACACTCAACACTTACCTGTACCACTGGGGCAGCAGCACTTTTTGTGGATGGTAAAATCTATGAGAGTGTGTCTTGAAACCACAAGGTTGTTTCTAGTGCAGGAGATTGTAATAAAGACAAATAAGGACATTGAGTTGAGCCTTTACAGTCCATTATAGTCCATCGCAACCTACCACCCATCCCCAGGCAGCATTATTGTTTAGTATGTTTACCTCTAGCCAGGCCACCCCATCCTACTCCACCGCTCCCTCATCCTACAGCCCATCCTCCATAGCCCAGCATGTAGCTTCAGTCTCTTTCAAAGCCTCTCTGTTCTCAGATGCTTACCACGTCTGCAAATGAGTTTTACTTTTAAGTGAACACTGTGATTCTCAGGAAACCAAATTCTGTGTCAAATATTAGGCTGCACAGTGAATACTGAGAATGTAGAATTATTATGGATTAACTGTCCAGCTGCTGCTGAGAAGGGAAAATACTTACACCATAGCCTTGCAAGTCTGCCAGTTGTAGGGAATCTTTCTGACAAAGCTGATCCACAGAGAAATATTGAATAATTGCTGCCAATACATCTGCACAGCAACGTATATAGGTTTTCTTTTAAATTAGTACACAAAGTACATTTTATATCTTTCAACCACATTTTCCCCATGCATCCATATGAACATTATGTCCCAAGTTTGGAGCCTACCTTATCGTGAACCTGTGTATAGGTTCAACTTCTATCTCTAGTTTAAAAAAGTTAAACACTTCTTTAATTACCTGGTCATCATCTTTACACAATTATAAATAGACCTCATTTTCTCCAACATCTGTGGCTGCATTTCTCTAATCTTGATTAAATCTAAGTTGCATACAATCAAACCAATTGAGATCTTTGCCTCTTTTCACTTTCCAGATATCTTGTTCTAAGTACAAAAGATCATCATACAGTAATAACTTCCTTTAAAGAGGCTTCTTGCAGTGAGGTAGCTAATATTATCTTAGCAAAAGGTCTCTGTTTATACTTATATCAGACTTGTAGGAGAGCCTTTCTAATGCAATGATTTTAAATTTCAACACGTGCCGTAACCTTACCGTACCCAAAACAACCAGGGTAATCCAATCTTAAATCATGACCTTTAAGTTCCAAAAGTCTCTTATCCCTAAGCAATATTGTGCTGTCGCACGCTGGGCTCCTATAAAAGACTGTAAACAGGACTTAATTTCTGAGCCCAACGGGATGCCGGGGTTGCCTCAGAGAGAGGTTTTTGGGGATTTTCCTGAAAAGATGGGCTTCAAAGTCTTTAAAGATGCAACAAAATCTTTGTTACTGAACCAATAACACATCTTCAACGATTAGCTTCAAAGTTTTCTTAATAAACTATTGGCTTTCTCAATCTTGCCCCCAAGGGCAGGCAACTGTTCCTTCATTGTTGGGAAAATCCCCGACCTCTCCCTGGGCAATCTGTCTTCTCTTCTGTTGGCATGGGACCCCTACACCGGGTCCAATCTGCTTTATGATTGCCGCGAAGGTCCCTTACCGAACTTACCGAACTCCTGGAAGTCCCTTGCAGAACTTCCAGGAGGAGGAAGATGTTCACTTCCCAGTGATGGCTGGCTGAAGCGCTGTGGGACTGGATCCCTAGCAAGAAAGCTGTGAGGCTGTATCTGTATATCCCTGGCCAAGCTATGGGGCCTTTTCTTCCCGGCCAAGCTACGGGGCTGTTTCTCCCCGGCCAAGCTATGGGGCTATTTCTCCCCGGCCAAGCTGTAAATGATGAAGCCTTTTACAGGAGGTCCTGGTTTAGGTCCTGTAAGGAAGGCTTCTCTGTGTGGACTGAGCTAAAATGGTTCCTAATTCTCACCAAAACCCAGAAAGGGGGCGGAACTAGGGAACCTAATGATAATTGACAGGTCATTGACCCATTAACTGAAAAGTAAGGAAAGCCATCTACCTGCAAAAGCATAGAACGTTAAAATACATGCAACAAATAACAAATAGCAAGGTACGCTGGAGCTCTTGGTATGGCCGTACCAGAACAAATATCCCTAGAACAACAGGCCTTTGCAGTATGCAGCATTTTATGTTTTATTTGGATTTCCTAGCCTGGCAAAACAAAACAAAATCAAGAAATCTCTTTCTGCCATTTCGAAGAGAAATATAAGCCTTGGCAAAACATTTCCCTCATTACTGCACATCTGCATTACTGCATATTAACCACATCTAGGGGGTTGGACTGGATGGCCCATGAGGTCTCTTCCAACTCTGTGATTCTATGATTCTACCCAAAAGGGATAACTTTACCTTTCTCCACTTCTAAATTTCTTTAAATTTATGTACATAGATTTTCATAGTTACTTTGAAATAATGAACACTTATTCTTCATAATTAGGTAAAGGTAGGTAATTATGACACCCAAATATTTGATCCCCTTTTCCCCACTTAAAATTCTGAAAGAACGGTTAATCCACTGTCGCCTTCCAAGTAGGACCCCTTGGTGGCTCAATGGGTTAAACCCATGTGGCAGCAGGACTGAAGACCAACTGTGCTGTCACACACTGGGCCTATAGCAGTTGGCTTTTGAACAGGATGTGCTCTTTGTGCCCAGCGGGAAGCCAGGGTACCTCGACTGAGACGCCCTAAGGATTTTCCTATACAGAGTCTTTAGAAGCTTGAAAGGTTTAACAAAATCCTTTATTGCTTAAGTTTTCAACAAACTATCAAATACTTCTTAGATCTTCAACAAATTAAACAAATGCTTCAAGGCTTTGAATCAACTGGTGGGCACCTTGCTTGGAGAACTATTTCTTTCTTTAACAAGAAAAACCCTTTTTGACCCCTTCTGGGCAATCTGTTTTCTAGGCTCTGTGGTGTGGGCCCTACTCCCGGCTCCAATTGCTTCTGGTTACCCAAGTAGACCTACCAGCCAAGACCTTGTAGATTTTCCAGCTGGAGTCCTTTTGGTTTTTCTCCATGAATGATGTGGATTTGTATCTTTAACCCCAACAAGGGTTGTGCTGTAAAACTGTTTTCCTTATAAGCCTTAGGGCTGTTCCCCCCGGATGTTGTGAGAAATGAAGCTTTTCTACAGGTGGAGAAAGCTCACGTCCTGTAACTGGGCTTCCAAACCGAAAGACTGCCTGAAGTCTTTCTTTTCCCTCCCAGATCCCTGGGGAAAGGGGCGGAACTAAAGAACATAATGATGATTGACGGGTCATTGGCCCTATAATTGCAAAGCAAGGGAAACCACCTTATTGCAAAATGCATGGAATCTTGGAATACTTGCAAACACTCAATAGAAAGAAAATGAAGTAGGAGCTCCTGGTACAGCCATACCAGCACACCGACAGGTTAGAGATTGAAATCCAGGGAGAGCGTGGATGAGCTCCCTCTGTCAGCTCCAGCTCCCCATGCAAGGATATGTGAGAAGCCTCCCACAAGGATGATAAAACATAAAAAGAAACCCATCCCAGCATCTCCTGGACAACGTCCTTGCAGTCAGCCAATTCTCTCACATCAGAAGCAACTTGCATTTCTCACATCGCTCCTGAGATGAAAAAAACCTTCTGGGTCATTGTTTTGCCATCAAACTTATTTTATCACATTTCACTTTAAATGTGGACCATATCCCAAATGTCATTTTCCCCCCGAAGTGCCTTCATTAAATCAAATGAGTTTTATGTCATTATTACAAGATTATCTGCATATCTCAACTAATACTGTTCTTTTATTACTTCTCATGCCATATTTGGTTGTATTGTTTAATGTATTTTAAGATGCTCCCCAATTCCAAAATAAAAAGGAAAGATAAGAACAGTTCAACCATGGATAGTCAGTCCCCTTTACATTTCAATTGGTTTTGTTACATCGCTTCTTACTAAAATCCGAACCTTTTGAACATTATTGCCCAATTTTATTGCAAAGTACATTATTTCCAATTCTTGAAATAATTAGGTCCAAGAAATATTGTCAAATGTTTTGCCTGTTTCTAAAAGAAATAAAAACAACCTTTTTTGTCATTATGCTGTTCCAAAAAAAAAATTCAATCAAATTAAGAATAGTTCTCACATTACTCCTTGGGAAAACTTTCCAGTCCTCAAATATATCAATATGTTTTCCCACTCAGCTTACCACAATAATACTATTTTATAATCATTGTTTAATCATGAACTAGGTTTTCAATTGTTTGTTAAAGTCTCATCTATATTTTCTTTATGTTTCACTGTAATATAAGCATTTCTCCAAGATCTGGCAACTTCCTTTTTTCTAATAATTCATCACCCATCATCTTTAGTGGCCTGAGTAGCTCATCTTCAAATTTATTATAATAATGCATCTGGGCCTGGCACTTTTCTAGATTTAATTTTTTTTAATTGCTTAAGCAAGTTCCATAGTTTTTACCAGTACATTCAGACTTTGCTTTAATTCAAGGCATGATTCATCCAATTGTGGTTTATCCAAGTAATATTCCATATATTTTCCTAACCCATATATACAGTCTCTGTAGTATTTATCAAAGGATTTTAATATTTTCAGTTTGTCCATAACAACATGATCTTTCCTCTTAATCTTTGTGGCAGATTCCTTTACCTACCTCTACTAAAAAGAAAACCACTTTACAGGTTTGTTTACAAATTTAAATTTATTTTGCTTAGTTTGGTTTTCATTTCTTGGACTGTACAATGAAATCTGAAAAGATTAAGGTAACTCGGGGGTTTTTTCTTAATCTTTTGCTCCATTGCCTATCATTTGTCCATCAACTTGTTTTCTTTAGCTTTATAATTATTTTCAATCTGTAACCATATTTTATAAATTCCGCTCCCACATTAGCTTTGCTTGCATCTCAAACTATTGTGGGTCAGGTACCCTTGTGTCTGTTCAATTCAAAGTATTTTCTCAATACTGTAATATTTCCAGCCTCAGATGTATTTACTCCATCTCAGCTACGTTGGGAGGTTACTGTGGTAGGATTATCAATCTATATACATATACATATAGAGAGAGAGAAGGGGGGGGGGAGACCATATTTTAGATATTCAGAATATGTCGATTCTTGGGGAGAAATTATGATGATTTGAAAAAGAAATATTGTCTCTGGACAGTGGCTGCATATCGAAATCTGAAATACTTTGAATACTTTAAGAACGTTTTGACTTGTTCTCCCTTAATCTTCCTTAATATCTTTACTGGAATATTTATCTTTACTTGGATCAACAACCCCATTCCAATGGCCCATCCAAAGCAAGCTTTATGGGGACAATTCAGATGTCTCTCTTCGTAAATTTCAATTAAAACACTGATTTCTCATGATCAGGTCCATAGTAAAGGTTTCCCCTTGACATTAAGTCTAGTCAAGTCCGACTGGGGGGTGGTGCTCATCTCCATTTCTAAGCTGAAGAGCCAGTATTGTCCATAGACACCCCCAAGGTCATGTGACCAGCATGACTGCACGGAGTGCCGTTACCTTCCTGCAGAAGCGGTACCTATTAATCTACTCACATTTGCATGTTTTCGAACTGCTAGGTTGACAGAAGCTGGGGCTAATGACGGGAGCTCATCCTGACCCACGGATTCGAACCGCCAACCTTCCGGTCAGCAAATTCTGCAGCTTTAGTGGTTTAACCCACTGCACCACTGCAGCAAATACCCATTAAATGCATTAACTTGCCATTCCAGTTGATTTGCTTGTCTGCCTTATCAATCTTCATATATCAATACAGGTTGTAATGTTTGGTCTACATTTTACATTTATCTATAGCAGAGTAGAACTTAGTCAGAGCTATAAATGAGTTTATAGTAGGAAAAAGGAGAGAAAATACAAAGGATGTTCCAACAAGGCTTTTTTAAAAAGATTTTTAAAATTTCTTTACTTTTATTGTTACAGGTTAACGCATTTTGGATGAAAAAGTAGACAGACAAAAGAAAGAATTACCTAGCTGTGATACAAAAGTCTCTAATGCTGACTCTCATGTCTGCGTAAGGCACCTTGAGGCAGGGAAGCCTATAATGCTCCCTTCTCAAACAAAGGATAATAAACTTCTGGGACAATCAGGAAAGTGACCTGCAACATACAGGCAGGAAGCAACACGTTTGAGTTACATAGATCTGAGAAGTAAGGATGAAGAACAAGGCAGTAGGCATGTGCTACAGGGTTCCCTTTGTTCCTAATTGAGCTATAGAAAAGTGTTGCTGTTTTTTCACTTTCAACACCAATTCTGTTTTGGTTTGGTTTGGTTTTTTAAAAAATATATACAG
Organism: Anolis sagrei; assembly: GCF_037176765.1. NCBI lineage: Eukaryota > Metazoa > Chordata > Lepidosauria > Squamata > Anolidae > Anolis > Anolis sagrei. Next base: position 144,666,036 of record NC_090023.1, on the reverse strand, counting down.
AATTTGGAATATACATCTTAAAGTAAATAAATTAAATATACAGTCTTAAAATGAATGTCTGAAAATACCTGCCTATAATATGAACAGCAAACAAACTTTTGGGACCTTTTCCCCAGGTAAGTCTCAGACTTCATTTTTCACATATTAAAGATTCATGTCTGCAGCTGTTTCCCAACTGTCAGCCTGCAGTTTGAGAGTACAAGTAGGAAAAGAAGAGAAGAAGCCAGAGACTGAAATTCACACCGTCAATTAACATATTCTCTGTAAGTTGGTTTTTAACTACTCTTTCTTATAGGATTGGACCTAGAGTTCATAATAGAGCTATTGAAAAGATTGGAATTTAAATCTCTTGTCAACTTGTCTTTTATCTCACTAGTCTCTTTGGTGCGATATGCAGGAAGGCAGATTGCAGACAGAAATTTATTTATTTATTTTGTGTCAAAATCATTGCATAAATAAATAAGTATAAAACTGATAAAATAGAGGGAGCACAAGCAACTAAATAATTTTAGACCAAAAATGGGCAACAGCAACCTTTTGTCTGTAGCTTTAAACAATTCTTCTTCTGTGCATGAGGGAGGGCATTGTGGGCAAGCATACAGATGCTGAGTTGTTTGTTCTGCTCCACAGTCACACAAGGTGGAGGAGTCTTCTAAGTAGTCCCATTTTGCCAGATTGTCTTTAGATCTGCCAACCACTTCTGAGTCTGTTCAGGGACTTCCATTTTTGGCTTGTCCTGGAGGAAGACTTTCGTAGGGGGCCACCCAGTTGGAATTGCTTGATTTTAAATACCCACAGAGATATTCTTGCTGTTGCTGGAGGAACATTAAAAGGGGTGGTGGTTCTCATGAAACTTTTCCTTGATTTAAGTCTGCTGGGAGGTGCCTGATCGCCATACAGTGGGTGGCTTTCACAGTGTTCAACCTCATTTCTCTTGCAACTGGCTTCAACTTCTCATTGCACATCAGAATGGGCAATGCCAGCTAGCTTATATAGAGTCTATCAACAGATGTAGGTTTAAGACATCCTATGGTTATTCTACATGTCTCATTCAGTGCTATATTCACCTGCTTTGCGTGGGCAGATTTGTGCCAAACGGGGCAGGCATACTCAGCAGCTGAGTAAGGCAAGGCCAGGGCTGATGTTCTTATTACTTTTGGGTCTGCAGCCCATGCACTATCAGTAAGTTTGTGCAGGATGTTTTTACATGCAGCTACTTTGTGCTTGGTGCTCACACAGTGTTTGATCTAAGATGATGCCGAGATATTTAGAGTGGGAACATATTAAGAATTTAATATGTTGTAAGTGTGTGAAAGAAACATTCACAACCTTAGATATGCAGATGATACCACTGATGGCCGAAAGCGAGGAGGTGTTGAGCAGTCTTCTAACCAAGGTGAAAGAAGAAAGTACAAAAGCAGGGTTGCAGATAAATAGATAGATAGATAGAGAGATAGAGAGAGAGAGAGAGAGAGAGATCTGCAACCAGGCAGATTGATAACTGGCAAATAGAGGGAGAAAACATGGAGGCAGTGCCAGACTTTGTATTTCTAGGCACAAAGATTACTGCAGACACAGACTGCAGCCAGGAAATCAGAAGACGTTTACTTCTTGAGAGGAGAGCAATGACCAATCTCGATAAAATAGTGAAGAGTAGAAACATCACACTGGCAACCAAGATCTACATAGTTAAAGCAATGGTATTCCCCGTAGTAACCTACGGATGCGAGAAGTGGACCATAAGGAAGGCTGAGCAAAGGAAAATAGACACTTTTGAAGTGTGGTGCTGAAGGAAAATTCTGAGAGTGCCTGGGACTACGATAAGATCAAACTAGTCCATACTCCAGGAAATAAAGCCCGGCTGCTCATTGGAGGGAAGGATATTAGAGGCCAAGATGAAGTACTTTGGTCACATCATGGAAAGACAATGAAAGCTTGGAGAATACAATGATGCTGGGGAAAAGGAAGAGGGGGCAAAACCAAGGCAAGATGGATGGATGGCATCCTTGAAGTGACTGGTTTGACTTTGAAGGAACTGGAGGTGGCCACGGCCAACAGGGAGCTCTGGTGTGGGCTGGTCCATGAGGTCACGAAGAGTCGGAAATGACTGAATGAATAAACAACAACAATTGTATGGATTGTATTATGTCTTGTTTATTTAAGTTGCTTTTATAATTTTTATTTAGCTTGTTTATTATTTGTTATATGTTATCCTCAGCACTGAACGTTTGCCACTGTGTTTTATTTTGTTGTAAGCCGCCTTGAGTCCCTTTGGAGAGATAGGGTGAGCTATAAATAAAACAGTAATAGTAGCAGTAGTAGTAGTAGTAGTATAATAGCGTTCAAGCTCTTGGACCTTCCCAGATAACTTTCAATTTGGAAATAAACCAGTGGAAAAAGGGGGGCCAGGAACAGCATTAAAAACCCTTCCAACCCTGATAGAGTCCTATGGCCATATGTTGGAGATGCTTTGTTGGGATGCTTCTTCATGGCAAGGGGGTTTGCCTGCCCTTGTGGTCTCTTCCAACTCTATGATTCTATAAAAAAAGGATGGGCTACCAAAAATGTTGGTCATTATTAAAGATCTAAAATGCTTTTCATAAATGCCAGCATATTGACCATGTTTCCTTTAAACACGTCTGCTGATTCATGCATGCAATTACATTCTGCATCCTCAAGCTTACTCTGCAATTTTAATTAAGAATTTCATTATTTCATTTCTTCTTCACTGGTTATGCTATAATCGCCGAGTACAATTGAGCAGGGCATGCTAACGTCATTGGGCAAAGAAGATACTGCTGAAAGGGAGTAACTGAACAAGCCATTTCCTTCACATATGGATTAGAGCCCATGCAACTGTGTTAATGCAGTTCTCTCATGACCAGACCTGGCTTGTAAATTTGCCTGATCACTTGCAGTACAAATTGCTTTCAGGCGATCTCCCAGAGAAGGTTTTAGAACTGGAAAATAGCTTGTGGATGTGCCTTCTCCTTCCATATTACTGATGTGGTATACATGCCTACCAAATCGTGGGCAGTCAACTGACTATTAGAAGATTATGTGGACTTACTTAAAATTCTACATGTGAAGATTTGCTTATTTTGAAAATTCCCTTCTACCATTAAGGATTCTGCTCATGAAAAGTTAAGATACCATGGGGCAGCAGGGGTGGGGAGCAGGCTAAGCTAGAAATTCAAGCTCTCTATATTGCAAGAGCAAAGAGACAACACCTATGGACATCCTGAAGGTCGCACTGCCCAGTGGATCATATGACTTTGAATGTAGACTGTCCAGCCACGTTTTCCTCTTGATTGACAGAAGAGGCACATTTCAGAACATATGTGAATGAAACAATAGCATACAATGCTGAACAACAAATAAAATCAATGCAAAAATATATATCTGAGTCTAGGATTATGAGAACACTGTAGAAGTAGAAGCTATGAGGATCCAAGGTCAACTCTTTCTTAAATGCTGGAGGAGATCTGAAGAAAATATTTTGCCCAGTTAAATGTTTTCATTAGGACTGTTTCTGTTGCATCATTCTGTCTTTTTAAATGTAGTGTCATGGAAGTTGGGGGCTTAAATTTTAATTGTATAAATGTCCACATTAGAAGCCTACGTACTTGGCATCTGAGCCATGTGTTCCTCCACAGAGGAACTAGCAGCAAAGGACATGTTTTCCTCTATGGTTAAGTCCTAATGTACTTTTGACAAAGCCCAGTACATGTATATAGTATGGGATCAGATCCATGGTCCACTGCCAAATACTATTTCTTAGGTATGACTTCAAATCTTTTTCTGCTATAGGCAGCTAAACTCCAACTGGACTCTTAATAAGGAGTACAGGCAGTTCTGTTACAAACATCTGACTTACAAATGGCTCATAGTTACAATCAGGGGTGAGACAACAGGAAGTGTGAGAAATCTACCCCTCGGAAAGGAAATTCACTCCTGAAAGATTTATCATGGGGGAAAAGGTTCTCCACTGAAGCTTTATCACTAATCCTTGCTTCCACAACAAGCCACATTTTTCAAAATCAAATTATCACAGGGACAGAAAGCAAGGTGAAATCCCCTGAACAGAGGCACACAGGGCAAAAGAAAAAACAGTATTTGCTGTTAACAGGGGTGTTAATCCTTTCCAACGCTGTCCAAAATTAAAATACGAGTTACACTTTTAAAATGTACCTGTTCGGACTTGAATACTAATTCAACTTAAGAACAAATCTACAGAACCTATATTGTTCCTAACCCGGGGACTGCCTGTAATCTGACAGCACAAAACCGTCAACCTCCATGGAAAATCTATCTACAGAATATCCTCCACCAGTTTATCACCATATGGGAAAATGGAGGACTTCAAGCAGCATGCCAATCTCACATCTGTTGCAGTAAGGTCAGACAAAAGCTGCTTCTTGAAGAAATGACTTTCCTCCGAGGAATGGCTGAGTCCCAGCAATTTGTTTGCTTCCTCTTAAGCCTAGATGTTAAGTGGTGCACATCATTCTTTCAAAGCCCAAAAGACTAATGAGCAGATGGACAGCTCAGGACCAGCATGCACCAGCCAATCATGTTCTGTGCTCTTGAGAAGCAGCAGAGCCCATGTTCAACAGAACAGCTGATGCCAGCATTATGTCACTCCCAAAATTGGCCATTGTGCAATATAGAAGGGACATCTCAGTACTGTTGTCTTCTACACGTTTGGCCATCTGAGTCAAGAGCACACACACACACTTCTTTCCATGTATAGGTGCCATATGTCTGGCAGTTAACTCCTACTTCAACAGTAAGCATGAGGTAGCTTCCTCCTTCATACCTGTGGGAGATAATGTCTCCATAATAATGGGTGGAGCCTGCTACTTCTGCCTCACTCTGCTGTAATGACAGAACCGGTCATGGAGCATCTTTCCTTTTCATGTTGACTACCTCATATAACTTACTCATAAAATCATTGCTCCCAACTACATTTCCCAGGCCAAAAGCAGGATGGTAAATTCTACCTTGAAAGTGGTAGGAGGTGGGGGAGACTGTAGACACATGCAACTCACAGAAAGTATTTTTTAAACAACAGCAACAAAGAAGTATTTTTTTCAGAATAATAAAAGATGAGACGGAGGAACAGAGGATCCTTCTGATCAAATTCACCACCCTGAAAACTCCCATGGATTCACCCATTGGAATGAAAGAGGCCATTCAGATCAGACTCTTATATCTACTTCTATGGGGGGGGGGGGGGGATAAAGTGTTGACAGACTAACATACAACAACACTTTATCTTCAGGCTTGACTCTGGCAATGGGTTGGCTTCTAGGAATCAAATTTTGCTGTTAATTTTAGATAGCCATTTTCTGATAGACAAGAGCTCCAAAGCCATTCACGTGGACAGGAAAATACCTGTTATAATGGCCAGTATCTGCTGGCTAGGCATGTAATGGCCTTGTACTTAGCAGTGAAAGGAAAGTGATTGCTCTCCAGGAAAAGCTTAGTTAGTGTAGAAGTCCACTGGAAATCTGCATTTTCACAGCTCTAACAACAGTGCTTACTGAAAGCTTTTGCAGATAATTATGCTGTCCATCAGTCCCAGATAGCCTCTATTTTACTTTCCAGGACCTTTAGTAAAAGGTCATATAGACCTCTGTGGGAGCAAATCAAGAATTACCTCGAATAACCCCGAGAACAGACATCTAGGATCAAAGGTTCTTCATTTGCCCTTAAAAATATGTATAATCTGGAATCCTATATTATTATAGCATTATAAGAGACCAGAAATTTCTACAACAATAGTAGGAAGAAAACAAGGGGAAAAGCTCATTAACGTTCTACTAGTTATCTATCTATGGGGTCCCCCGGTGGCGCAGTGGGTTAAAGCACTGAGCTGCTGAGCTTGTTGATCGAAAGGTCGCAGGTTCAATTCCGGGGAGCGGCGTGAGCTTCCGCTGTCAGCCCTAGCTTCTGCCAACCTAGCAGTTCGAAAACATGCAAATGTGAGTAGATCAATAGGTACCGCTCCGGCGGGAAGGTAACGGCGCTCCATGCAGTCATGCTGGCCACATGACCTTGGAGGTGTCTACGGACAACGCTGGCTCTTCGGCTTAGAAATGGAGATGAGCACCACACCCCAGAGTCAGACATGACTGGACTTAATGTCAGGGGACTACCTTTACCTTACCTTAGTTATCTATGATCACAAGTTTCTGTGGGATCACTATCGTGTGTGTACGTGTGTGTGTGTTAAGAGAGAAAGGCTCACCCTAGTTGATTACAATCCACAGGCTGCGTAATTGGGGTAATTAAGATCAACAAGTTTTGAACCACTCCTGAAGGGGTATTTATTATTTTTATTTATTTATTTACGACATTTTTATCCCGCCCATTTCAGTCCGAAGGCGACTCAGTGCGGAGTACAGATCAGCAACAATTAGATGCCATATAGAAATACATATATCAATAAAAGCAATTAAAACACATCTTAAATACATATAAAATGCATTAAAAACCATAAAGCTATAAAAATCAATTTAAAAAACCAACATCTGGGGAGAGTTTGTTATATGTTTTTGGGCTTACTGAATGTTCACTTCTGAGCCCACTCAGCGTAAGTGCCTGGCTTGCAGCCTATTACACACTGGCAAGTTTGTCTTCCATGCTTGTTTCCATGAACAAGAAATGAAGACTGGGAGAAAGAATATTTTCTTATGGAAAGCATTGCATGAATTAAATGCAAGTACCATATGTGATTTTGATACTCCAGAGAAACTGTGACTGTATTATTAATAGAAAGTTTGGGTTGAAGTTGTTGCTTTTCCATGAACTCTGCTGCGCAAGAGTAAAGTTTAAGTTCTGCATTTTCTTCGACTTGTGTTGCTCTTTTTTGAACATACAAAGGACTAATCTTCTGCTGGTCTACACGTATAACCAAACCATAACAGAGAAGGCTTCTGCCAGGGCAAAAATAGCCATGACACTAGGGTGAGTAAATGAATATGCTTCTCAGGCAAAGTCAAAAAAGATCCTGCTGGATCAGGCAAATGATCCTCAAAGTTTTACCACTATTACCTAAGTCCGGGGGGGGGGGGGTTGAGGGGCTTCAGCCCCCCCTGAAATTCTCATGGTGGTTCACGAAAAGGCCTTACTGGTGCATTATTTAAACTGTTATGTTTATTCATATCATGATCCGATCACCATACTCAATATATCCCATATGCATGGGGGTATTGGGGTAATGATACAAAAGGTTTGCTAAGCTAGACCCTCTTTCACTCAGACTCAGCCCCCCCCCGAAACTCAGCCCCCCCAAACCCCCCTGAAAGATTTTTACCCCCCCCCCCCCGAAACGAAATCCTGGCTATGGGCCTGCCTAAGGCCAAATCTTAGCTCCAACTAGAGCAGATCTGCCAAATCAATAAAATACACATGGGTTACCAAATTGTTATCAATTCAATGGATCTACTCCCTTTGGGATTAACAACTGGTTAAGTCAAGGAAATAAATTGAGAAAACATAGGAGGCAATGTCACTTTCCCTGTCAAATATTGTCTGGAAAAGTTTAGCAGGCTGGTACAACAAATTGCTTAGACTCCGAGCAAGGTGAATGCAAAATTAATCTGGAAAAGATTGTAATATCCATTGCTTTCCAAGAAAAGAAAAAACATTCGAAGGAGGCACTGGAATTATAGGCTGATGCACATAACAAACCAAAAGAACGAATAAATTCAATAACTGGAATTTCTCATTTTGCTATTAGAAAAGCTATATAAATCAAGGATAGAACAACCACAAAATGTACACACGGTGCCACTTAAGCTCATTTTCTTCCTGTCTTCACAAATATAGGCCTTTAATTAAATACAGCATTGTATTGCTATGTGGTTGTCACCTTCAAGTTGGTTCCAAAAAATAGCAACCCTAAGGTGACCCTATCTTAGGGTTTTCTTGGCACAATTTGTTCAGGGAAGGTTTGGTTTTGCCTTCCTCTGAGGCTGAGAGAATGATTTGTTGGAAGTCACTCAATGGTTTCCATTGCTGAACAGGGATTTGAACCCCAGCCTCCAACCCTCAGATCATGACACTACACTGGCATACTGCATTATTGTCCAACATCAAAGTATGGTCAAGATGGTGAATGTTATTGCTATTTATTCTAGATTGAGGATACAGTCATAAGAGGGGCATGTGTTCTTTTTCAGATGTCCTTTCGACTTATCCCTGGCCAAGATCAATCAATCAATCAATCAATCTATCTATCTATCTATCTATCTATCTATTATTTACAGTATTTATATTCCGCCCTTCTCACCCCAAAGGGAGGAGCCCCCGATGGCACAGTGGGTTAAATCTTTGTGCCAGCAGGACTGAAGACCAACAGGTTAGAGGTTCTAATCCGGGGAGAGCACAGATGAGCTCCCTCTGTCAGCTCCAGCTCCCCATGCAGGGACATGAGAGAAGCCTCCCACAAGGATGCTAAAAGATCAAAACATCCTGGAGTCCCCTGGGCAATGTCCTTGCAGATGGCCAATTCTCTCACACCAGAAGCAACTTGCAGTTTCCCAAATCTGCTCCTGACACGGAAAAAAAACCCAAAGGGGACTCGGAGTGGATCACAGAACACATATAAGTCAAACATTCAAAGCACTTATACACTGACAAGGCAGACAATGATACATATATAGGCTTTCTCATCCTCAGTATCTTAGAGGCTGTGCTTGGTTCCAGACATGGGAGGTATTTTTGCTCCATCTTCCCTGCCAAAGAGCTTTGTTCGTAAACTTTCCTTGATTGAATCACCGGCATTTCTCTGGCATTTCCTTATGGGTGCTTTAAATACCTCCCTGATTAAGCAGGACCTATTCATCAACTTTGCTGTTTTCGAAAATGTTACTGTAGGTAGACAGAAGTTGGGCTAAAGGCCAGGAGCTCAACCTGACCCAGGCTTCAAACTGTCAACCTTTCGGTTGGCAAGATTTACTGCAGCTGGGTTAACCTGCTGTGCTATCTATCTATCTTGCCTTCTCTCCTGACATAGGACAAGTTAACACAAAATTCAATTAAAATTGAAAGCTTCAAATTTAAATTATTGACAGAAGAATGCAAGCAGCAATCCACAGGCAATAAAGTCAGCCCTTGCGCTAACACCAAAGATAGTAGTGCTGACTTAAGTTCAAAAAAGAATGATGGACTTCCCTGGAGCCTATTGCATGCACCAAATGTCTCGTTCTGCAGTTCTTCTGGGCGTCATTCTTTAATTTTGTTAGCTATCGTATGCACAAATCTTATAATAGGCAGTATCAGGCATTCCAAATGGGAAAATATTTCACTTGAGATTTCATCCATGTTCTTCATAGCTCCCAGTTTTTCCAATTTAAAAAAAGCTAAACATTCTTCCATAAAAGGGGGAGGGGTATTGAAAAGCTTTTCCCAAGGGCTTCAACAATTCTCACTGAAATTAATCTAATGCAGATTGGAAAATGAATCCATTTCCTAAAAGTTAGCAAAGCCACACACTTTCCAAGAGAAAACAATCCAAAGACACCAGGAGCATCAGAAAAAGTGGCACTCAGGTTATGATCTTCATACTCAGGCTGGGCCTCTTGGGTAATCCTTTAAATAAGTAAAGGTAAAGGTTTCCCCTTGACATTAAGTCTAGTCGTGTCTGACTCTGGAGAGAGGTGCTCATCTCCATTTCTAAGCCAAAGAGCTGACGTTGTCCATAGACATCCCCTAGGTTATGTGGCTGGCATGACTGCATGGAGCACTGTTACCTTCCCGCCAGAGTGGTACCTTACTCTCCAATTTGAATCACCGACCTTTCGGTCAGCAAGTTCAGCAGCTCAGTGGTGTAATCCACTGCACTACTGGGAGCTCCCTTTTAAATAACCCGATCCTAAAGTATTATTTATTTATACCCCACTTTATCTCCCCAAAGGGGACACAAAGCGGCTTGACATAAAAGCATTAGTATACAATTTAAAATATACAAATATGCATTCTAAATATATAAATATGTATCCAATTAGGATGCTTAGTTCCAGCATCCTAACTGGCCCTGGAAGCAAGCAAATAGGCAAGGCAGCTTGTCCAAAAGAAGTATTAAGAAACCCTGAGCTTCTCCAGAAAGCTAGGAGCAAATGCAGTCTACACCAGTGGGACCTTCTAGACCAGGGATCCTCAAACTTTTTAAACAGAGGGCCAGGTCACAGTCCCTCAAAATGTTGGAGGGCTGGAGTATAATTTGGGGGGAAAAAACATGAATTTGGGGGAAAAAAACATGAATTCCTATGCACACTGCACATATCTTATTTGTAGTGCAAAAAAAAAAAACCCACTTTAAAACAATACAATTATTAAAATGAAGAACTAACAAATATAAACTTATTAGTATTTCAGTGGGGAGTGTGGGCCTGCTTTTGGCTGATGAGATAGGATTGTTGTTGTTGTTGTGTGCTTTCAGGCCGTTTCAGACTTAGGTTGACCCTGAGCAAGGGTGGAGTAAATGACCTTCGAGGGCCGTATTCGGCCCTCGGGCCTTAGTTTGAGGACTCCTGTTCTAGACCAGTGGTTCTCAACCTGTGGGTCCCCAGGTATTTTGGCCTACAATTCCCAGAAATCCCAGGCCGTTTAGGATTTCTGGGAGTTGAAGGCCAAAATACCTGGGGACCCACAGGTTGAGAACCACTGGTCTAGACTGTTTTTAAGCACAATCTCATCACCAGATCTTATTCCTTTCCATTTAAAAGTTGTATAGCCAACACCTAAGAAAGTTATATTTTTTCCATTTAAAAGTTGTAGTGCTGACATCTATAAAGCAGTTAAGGACACCAACCAGAAAAAAAGAACCTTCTTTTAAGAAAAATAAAACAGCTTGAATGTCAACGAACAGGCTCTTGCATTAGCACTTCCCAGGTTTGTCAAATCAATTCATTTCCATCAGGAACTAATTTGCTGCCTCTAACTTTCTAGTGTTCCTTGAAAATCATGCCCGCAGCTTCTTTGGGTCCTTTCCCATTATCTTTCAGGGTAAATCTGGCCCAACACTTGTCACCTTCCATTTCACTCATGTCTCTCACTGACCTTTGCACATTTCCTATGCCTTCATACTGTCTTCTTTGGGAATTCAAGCCAAGATCCACCCTCCTGCCCACACTCCTCACTATCAGCTTTCCCTTCTTCTTTGAATTCTGATGTTCTGCAGGAGCACTCCTAATGCATTTGATGCTACATGTCAAAAGACAGGGGCAGAAGTGAAAACCTTGAGATGGGTTTGTGAAGTAGCCACGTTGAAATGGAAATAAATGGCAGAAGTAATCAGCAAGGTAATTATCTCAAACGGTTGCTAAGGGTACAAAGGCACAAAAACATTAGGCTACTTTATTAGAAGAAGGGCTCCAATAATGGAAAAGAATGAATAGGCCAATCACCAATAAGGCAGAAGAACTCCTTTGCAAGCCGATCACACAGAGCCACTGCAGACATTACATTGAGCATGTCTAGGGTACAACAGCTGCAAGTATGCTTCGGTTCAGCCAAATCCCAAAGCCAAACAGACAGGTTTGTACAGATACAAGAGATATACAGAAGCAATGCTCACCCATGTGTTGGGATCATGGCCATACGTCCCTACTTTAGCATGTACATTTGAAAAAAAAGGTGTTAAGACTGCTATATACCAGAGTTGAATGAAAAGTAATGCCTCCACCTTTGTAACTCCTCAACAGATGACAGTACTAGTATGCGGCAGGTACTGGCTTGTTCAGTAGACTCTCCTCTACGGTTCCATTTGACGGGAAGCCTTAGCATTGAACGGTTGTGTTGTTAAATGTGAAGTATGACACCCTGCACAGACAGTTGGTCAATGTGACTTAAGCAACATACAGTCATTGAATTCTTGACAGCAAAAGATGTCACCCCAAAGGAGATTCATCAGAGAATGCAAGCTGTTTATGGTGATTGTGTTGATGTGAGCACTGTGCATTGTTGGGCGAGTAAGTTTAAAGATGGGAACATCTGACTTGCATGACAAACAAAGGTTGGACGTCCTGTGACAGCAACTACCGAGTTTCACAAGCAAAAGGTTGACAAATTGATTCAGGACGATCATCATATCGCTCAGAGAGAAATTTCAAGCATAATCGGCATTTCACAAGAATGTGTGGGTCACATTATTGCTTTGCTTGGCTATCGAAAGATCTGTGCACGATGGGTTGCAGAAACAGTGTCGACTTCTTCTGTGAGGGCTTCAGAAAACTTGTTCATTGTTGGCAGAAATGTATCCAATTGTCTGGTGATTATGTGGAAAAATGAATAGTCGTAGTTAAAGAGCACATTCTAAGAATTATTTCTGCATTTGATTTATTAAAATATTCCCATCTAAACCCATGTAACGAAGGTGGAGGCATTACTTTGCATTCAACCCTTGTACAAGCTACAGGTACACAGCCTCTATGTACAAGTACACAGCCTCTTTGCCTGCCATAGATGTGGACGAAAAGTCTGGACCATGGCCATACAGCCCAGAAAACTCACAGAAACCCAGTGATTCCGGCCATGAAAGCCTTCAACAAAACAATGGCTTGGGACATTGGGGATAAAACATGAATGTAATGCAAATTACAATTCTTTCTCAGTGTCCAGGACTCTTTACTGGGAATTTGAGGACATGTTGGAAGGTTAAAAAACATGGTGCCCTTAGAAATTGTAGTACTGTCTATTTGATTGAAAATGTCTAAGGGATTCATGTCCTAATGTATGCTATCCAGACATCATCTACTCCTGCTGTATTGTATTTTTTTTTGTGACAGTGATACCAAATAGGCAGATAAGAAACCCAACAAACACCTGTTCATATTTCACAAAGACTCCCCAGTTCCTGCATACATGTTTATCGATGTCGTTCAATGTTAAGAAATTGTGTAGGTAACTTGCCTAGCAACATTTCTCTGACTCACCATTTTTAAGAAATGCCCCCCCCCCAAATATCTTTCAAAAGTAAAAAAATCTCTCCTCATCTAGAAAGTTTGAACAACTTCCTTTCCATGAAAAACTTTACCAGCTATTCTAAACTCTTTTTTTTTTTTTGATTTCTCAGCTATGTATATAATCTCCATTACGATGTTCCACCAAAAAAATACAATAGCTAAGAGTTGACATAATGGTTTGAATTTCTGGCTCAAGAATCAAATTAGGGCTCAAGTCATATCAAGCAGCCTTCAAAATGCTCCAAGTAGAATTGGGATGTTTTCTGAATAAGTGGGTTGTACTCCCAACTGCATCATGCCGGGTTTTTTTGTTGTTTTTTCTGTGTCAGGAGTGACTTGAGAAACTACAAGTCACTTCTGGTGTGAGAGAATTGGCCGTCTGCAAGGACACTGCCCAGGGGACACCCAGATGTTTTTGATGTTTTACCATCCTTGTGGGAGGCTTCTCTTATGTCCCCGTATGGGGAGCTGGAGCTAACAAAGGGAGCTCATCCGCACTCTCCCCGGATTCGAACTTCTGACGTGTTGTTCTTCAGTCCAGCTGGCACAAGGGTTTAACCCATTGCGCCACCGGAGCCATTGGTGCATATCCTTGTGTGTGTGTGTGTGTGTGTGTGTGTGTGTAGGAAAGCCTATGCAACCCAGGTTCAAAGCAGACTGACTATCTCCAGCTCTGCACATACTGATGTATAAGCATATGATCAAAAACCATATAAGAGCTTGGTGTAAGACTTCTGCCATTTTAAAAAAGCATACAGAGTTTTGAATGAAAAGCAAAAGGCATCAATTCGACCTTCATTCCTATGCAGCTGATTTCTGAAACTCAACCAAGTCAGTTATCTCAAGTGCATGTTGTAACTGTCTCCTTTCTGAGTCAAGCAGATATACCACCAAATGATAAACAATTAGCTCCTATGATTGCAGCTTTGGGCGCAACGGCAGGTGATGTAGGCTATGAGTATGTATGAGCATTACAATTTAATTGTACTGTTCCTGCAGAAATTGCAAAGAAGCTGAACAGCAGCTCCTAAGCCTAGTGACAATGACAGCTGCTCACGCAAGACAATAGAGAAACCCAAGAGTTTATTGTTGCCGTTATTTAGAAGCAGCACACTCACCTGCCTCCTCCAACCCTGAAAGGCAATTTGATGTAGAGACAGAACACAGGCTATTTAAAACTAAGGTCTTCTTGTCTGGCAAAAAATGTGGAGTTCATTTTGTTTTTAATGGAATTGTTTTCCAGGGTAATCCAGTGTTGTTATTCCCACATTATATCTAGCTAGGAGATGTGGTGTGGTTAAGAAAGAATGGCTTTTGACAGTCCCAAAATTCGTGATCACACTGCAGGCAGTGGCTGAGATTGTAGGCGCCCACTTATAATACCTGTATGACAAAAGCCATAAATTGTCAATCATCTGAGTTTCGTTGACAACATATACTTTAGCCACCTTTTTTACAAATAGGGCAATTAAACAGTGCAGTGGAAATCTGACACACACACACGCCCCTTGCTTCGCTTGATCACATTCCAGTGGTGGTTGTTTTGGCTTTCTAGCAAAAGGCAATCAGAGGAAAATATAGTTAAGGCTGCAGCAAAGATAAATCTTATTAAATTGCCATCTCCATCTTTTCTCCAAAACACCTCCTCCAAAGCACAACACTCACTTGTATGCAGATGTTGTGCTCCTCTTAACAGAGGCTGACTGAAATCCTAAATCAAGTCGGATGTTTGCGAGGAGTAGGCATGTATTACTCTGATCTTTGTCCATCTACTTCAGAAATAGTCAAAGAGAAGCCAAACAGCCCAGCAGGAAAGAGCTTGGCAGATTCTGCAAGGTGGGCTAAAACATCTGATGAGCTGTCAGAGGAACGTCAAAGGGCTCTATCACACAAGGTCCTCCCTGCTACAGCCGTGTTGTTGCTAAAAATGCTATGCAATCAAGATTGTGCTTCTTCCTATCGCGCCTGAGGAACTTTTCTGGGATTGCAATCTTTAGTTTGTACTTAAAAGCTTGCCACACATTTGGGACTACCCACCCAGTCCCTCCTATCCCTGCCCCTTTTCCTAATTTGACTTTGCCTCTCTGAAGATCAGCCTCACTTCCGCCTCCCTGATTAAAATCATTTCTCTTTAATGTAAACCATGGCAAATCACATATAATCCTTTTACACACATAAATATAGATGAAAAAGTTTTACATTTTAAAAAGCATTGACTTCGTTAATTCCTTCCTTCCTTCCTAAGCAGATGCTGAAAAGTGAAAGAGATAATACTCGGGGAGGTGGGGGAGAAATGAGTTCATTCATTATGGTGAGAAGAGAAAGGACAGGAGAGACTCTTTGCAAAAAGTGAAATGTTTATCCTTTCTCCTTCTCACCTGATCAACTAACCATGCCCAAAGCATGCCCGGTGATTACCACACACTGACAATCTAAAGCCAACATTAAACTAGAATCAAACTTTCACACAAGAAAGTGTGGTAGAACAGGAACAGGAAAGGAGGACATTAACGTTTTCCTCCCACCTAGGCTTTACAGACTCCCAAAAATCCATAAGGACTCCACCCCACTCAGACCCATCATGAGTGTCATTGGATCCCCCACATACAGTTTGGCAAAATTTCTGGCCACACAGTTACAAACAGTTGGGCTCACTGCACACTACATCAAGGACTCAGCCCACATCAAAGAAAAAATCAGCAACCTCAAGCTCAACACCAATGACAAACTAATCAGCTTCAATGTGGTGTCTCTGTTCACCAAGGTCCCGGTAGAAGACACTATAACACTAATCAACCAGAATTTCCCAGAAGACATCACAGCCTTGTTTCACCATTGCCTCACCACAAGCTACTTCCAGTGGGACAATGAATTCTATGAACAGAAAGATGGAGTAGCAATGGGAAGCCCTCTTAGCCTGGTCAGAGCATATTTCTAGATGGAACACTTTGAAAAACAAGCCTTGGAAACAGCAACAAAAAGCCCACTACATGGTTCAGATATGTGGATAACACCTTCACTATTTGGAGCCATGGAGAAGAAGAACTAAATAAGTTCCTGGACTACCTCAACAGCATCCACACAAACATCCAATTCACCATGGGGGGGAAATGAAGGAAAACAGCTATTTCTAGATGTCCTAGTCATCCACAAACACAATCAACAATTGGATTACACACTTTACAGAAAAGGAACACATACAGAGAGATGCCTACATAAAACTCCCACCATCACCCAAGTCAAAAAAGAAGCACAATTAATAGGCCTGGGTAACAACGCAAAAATTTGTTTCTAAAATCGATTTGTATTTGGGGGGTTTTTTTGTTTCGATATTTAAAATAATTACAAAATTTTCCTTTTAAAAAGTTCGATATTTACGAAATTTCGTAAATGGTAAAAAATTAACGAATCGATTTCCGAAACAATAACGAATCAATTCGTTAATGGCGGACGCGACCGCGAAATACGCTAAAAAACCTCCAAAAACTTCTGAAGCTTCCCTCTCCCTCTGTTCTTGACTGTTGGTGTGATATTATATTTTTTTTTCACTAATTAAACCATAAAACTGGCCCAGACATGCGGAAATAATAACGAAACGACCTCAGAACAATAACGAAACGAATACAATAACGAAATACGAAGCATTTACAAAACGTGTTTAAAAATTCGTTTTTTTTAATGATTGCTCCAGAATGGTTCGTTATCGTTTTGTAATTGGAAAAATTAACGAATTATTAACAAATTACGAATTAACGAAACGAAACCGCCCAGGCCTAACAATTAAAGCACTGGCAGACCGTGCAAAAAATAATCTGTGAACCCCACCTCCAAGGTGAACTTAACCTCTACAGGCCAATGGATACTCCACCTCAGACATCAGAAGAGCTGCAAGACCAAGAACAAGCCACAGGAGGAAAGACAAAGATCCAACCAGAGGAAAGGTGTTCTTGCCATACATCAAGGAAATCACTGACCGCATAGGGAAGCTGATGACGAAACACAGTCCCAGACCCACGAAGAAAATCAACAGATGCTACATTCAGCAAAGGACATGCAGGATCCCCTTAACTGTACAGAAGTCTACCATATACCATGCAGCTGTGGACAAGTCTACATAGGCACCACCAAATGCAGCATTGCCCAGACACAAATCAAGGAACATGAAAGGCACTGCAGATTAATTCACACAAAGAAGTCAGCCATAGCAGAGCACCTGATAAACCAACCTGGACACAGCATATCATTTGGGAACATAGAAATACAGGACCACTCTAACAACCACCATGTCAGACTACACAAAGAAGCCATTGAAATCCACAAGCAGGTGGATAATTTTGACAGAAAGAAGGAAACCATGAAAATGAACAAAATCAGGCTACCAATATTTTAAAAACTCTAAAATCAGGACAGTTAAAAGAGAGCAACACTTAAAAGGCAGGGGAATTCCAGACAAGAATCAATCAGGGCCAGCTAACACCTCCCAACAAAGGATTCCCCCAGGCAGGAATCAGCCAGGCTTTGAAGCTGCAAGGCCATTCAATGCTAATCAAGGTGGCCAATTGCAACATCCACACTTGCCTCAAGCAGACAGGAGTTCTTTCTCCAACCCTGGGCATTCCCCAGATATATAAACCTCACTTGCCTGGTTTCCAGCAGACCTCTCAACCTCTGAGCATGCCTGCCATAGATGTGGGTGAAATGTCAGGAGAGAATGCTTCTGGAACATGGCCATACAGTCTGGAAAACTCAAAGCAACCCATTTTCCAAGCTTCCAAATTGTATGAAAGAATACAGAAAAAAAACTACATCTTGTGATCAGCCACAGCCAAAGATATGATTATCCTGAAGCAATTGCCAGGTAGCAGCCTTGTGTAAGGAGGCTTAAAGACAAACTGGGAGGAGTGCTGTCTGGATGCCAGCTGAGGCCCATCCAGGAAGTTCCAACACCTGGGACCCAATAGGCAGCCTTAGTCTCATGGGAAGCACTGAACTGAAAAACTCCTTTAACAGATAGGATCAAAATGTAAAAAGAAATGGGAATGTAATTGAAGCTCAGAAAACTGTATTAGAAAATGCAGAACTAAAGACAGTAAAGATTCTGCAAGATTTTATAACTAAAAACCTGCAAATTCCAAAACTCTTCGGCTGGTCTATTTTTATTTTAATGTGATGTCGTATGGATGTGGTCACAAATAAAAAGCTGCCACTTTAGGACTTCCTTTCACACCTTTGCAAAAGAGCTGTTGCAATTTTCACACGGATCCCAAAAGACATCCTTCATCCACTGCTGAGATGTTATATTCACAAACAACACAGAAGGTGCAGTTCTAGACAAAGATGTGAAGGGTGAGCAAATGTTTCCTCCTTAAGCTCAAAGATATAACAGTGTGGGAGTAAATTCTCTGTATATCTCCTTCTGCATTCCACCTCAACCTTTTGTTCACATAGAACCATTCCGAGATGTCTACATGACATCCAAAACTTCCAGTCCTGAACACAGAGTAAACGGAGTAAAACCAGCTTAACCCCACACTAAGGAATATCAGGACAACCCTGCACTTTGGGCACAATCTAAATAGCATGGCCAGGTCAGATGCAGACCAGTCCTCTCCACATGAGCACCACCAGCAGGCCCATAGCCAGGATTTTGATTTGGGGGGGGGGGGGGGCTGAGTTTGATGGGGGGGCTGAGTCTGAGTGAAAGAGGATCTACCCTAGCAAACCTTTTGTATCGTTACCCCAATACCCAATACCCCCATGCATATGAGATATATTGAGCATGGTAATCAGATCATGATATGAATAAACATAACAGTTTAAATAATGTACCAGTAAGGCCTTTTCGCAGACCACCATGAGAATTTCGAGGGAGGGGCTGAAACCCCTCAAGCCCCCCCCCCCCCCCGACTACATGCCTGAATCCCAAGGAAAGGAGGGACAGATCAGGCCCAGACTAATTGACTCAGAAGAACCATTGAAATCAATAACGCTTTCTCCTGAATTATCAAATATAAGATGACTGAAAGATGCTGACAAGGAACAGTAACAGTAACCAGGAGCCATCCATTGGCCTTTTACTTTGATGATTAGCAAAGGAAAAAAGATGGCAGTGTTGTACATCTTCATAATGGATTAGGTGAAAACAGCTCAAGCTGTCCAGAATCCATGAAGCTCCTAGTTACTCCGAAGTTGTCTGCAAGCTCCAAAGTATCCCTTAAAGTTAGAGTAAAGGCAAAAGACTCAGCAAACTTACAGGAAATTGCTGTAAACCACATAAACTGCCAGCACAAATCAAATTATCTTACTTAATTTCTCACTTTATGAATAGAATTATTACTGGTTGGTTTTTGTTAAATATGCTTTAGAGAGTGAAAATGGAAAACAATATAACCTTGTTGGTCGGGAATTTTGGATATGACATTTGATTAATGGTTGATTTATAAATATATGGCAAAGGAAAGGATACTGGTTCAGGCCTTGGTGGTGGGGTTCTGTGTTTCTAAATGTTCACTGTTTTCTGTTTTGTTTATACTGTAAGTTGTTAATGTATGTAAATAAAAAGGACTCTTCCCTAAATAAAATAAAATAAAATAAAAAATATAAAATGAATAGAATTATATAGGTTATAAAATGTTCATATAAATAAACTACAACAATATATGAACATTTAAGGGTGATGCAGGAGACAGTATCCAGGACTTGAAGTAACACCGTGAAATAAGGGACCAGGCAACAAAAATATGGAACAAAGGGCTGTTTGTTGACCTATTTAAACTCAATCCTCTGCAGCAAAAAATAGCCTGGAGGGATTAACAAAGACATAGGTCATGACAGAGGAAAAGATATCCCCAATGGCTACCTCCTCGTCTACCTCTGGGCGAACACCTAACCCCAGAGGCAGTCCCGGATTTGCTGGCCCAGATGGTCATAACTGGAAGGCCATTCCAAGGGCACTCTCTCCTGAGCCCCAAAACTTTATAAGAAAAAGTGGGTATCCCCTGGTCCAGCCCCAAGGGAGAAAATCTCAAGATACCCCCAAGCCTCGGAACTTATAAGGGCCATCCCAGTTAGCCCCCTTCATCCGCAAATTGAGCATGCCAAGGTGAACACCAACAATGTTCTCCCCCCAGTTCCTGCCACTGGAAACTTAGTTAACAGCACCACCCAAATAAATTCCTTCAATTAACACAATATGGGGCAGACGAACCCCTCCCCTCCTTAGGAGATTGAAAAGTCCTACCCAGCCCCTAGTGCGACCAGCATTCACTCATATTGTGCTGAGGGCAGGCAGGTGGGTCGTCGGATGAACATCTGAAGCAGGAGCGGGGGGGGGGGGCAGCTGCTTAACCTCCTGCTCAGGCCCCTCCCACCTGCTAAGACTGGTGTAAAATACCAGATTCCAATATAAACTGGTCTCTCTCAGTGGCTTCAATTGCTGATCTCCAGCCAAATCCTCTGGCTGTTGGCAAGGCTTCTAGGTGCAATGCCCCCACCCCAGGTGTGCAACATCAATAGGAGAGAACTCTCTATCCCTTTAATTACCAAAAAGAAACAAGACCATTATTAGTTCTGTGCTTTCTTTTCTGTTTCTGTCAAAAAGGAGCTTAGTTTATGATCAATGGTTTCTTAGGAGGTCTCTCTGCCCCATAACCCAGAATGTTCAGGGTGCACTTTATATTCTTACATGTTGAGTAAATACAACATTGCCACACACTTCAGCTGCAAGTAACTTTTTATAACATGCCCTAAAATATTTCAGAGAAAGAGAAAAAAACTGATGTTCAACACTGTTGGAAGATTGGCTTTCTTTAGAACATGGGATGTCCTTAGCTAAATTATGGTGCTGTTCAGCAAAACATCTCAGGTCACATCAACATGGGCAGGTTGATTCAAGGCATTTATATGTTGAATGTTGGGCCATATATCCAAATAGTCCAGTCCAGGCATCCTCAAAGTGTGACCCTCCAGCTGTTTGGGCCTTCAACTCCCAGAATTCCTGACAATTGAACAAGCTCATTGGGGCTTCTGGGAGTTGGAGACCCAAACAGCAGGAGGGCTGCAATTTGAGGATGACTGCTCCAGTCCATCCCCTTGCTAGCCCTTTTCCATGTGATGCCACCGCCATGCCTTGCTGACCATGAAGCTCTGTATGAGTTCCTTGCCATTTGCCTGCCATGTTTGCTGAGATCGTAATAGGGAACTAGCAAGAGGACGGAGTAAAGTAATCCTCTCTTTCTTGCTGATTGTGCCAGTACTCCTTCTGATCTACTAAGAAGAATCCTCCACCTTGTGCAACTATGGAGCAGAACAAACAATTCAGCATCTGTATGCTTGCCCACAATGCCCTGCCTCATGTACAGAGGAAGGACTGTTTAAAGCTACAGACAATGCAGTCGCTGTTGCCCGTTTTTGGTCTGAAATTATTTAGCCAATTGTGCTCCCTCTATTTTATCAGTTTTATACTTATTTATTTATGCAACGCTTTGACACAAAACAAAAATAAAAAACTTCCCATCTCCCTTTCCCTCTCCCATACATATATTAAATTTCTCCTCCCAGTGAAGGGAACATTTCCTTAAAAAAACAAAAAAAATCCCACAAACACCTGTCATCTAGAGAAGGGGATATATATATATATATATAGAGAGAGAGAGAGAGAGAGAGAGAGAGTAAACATCAGAAATTCTAACTCTACTTCTTATTGCCCCCCCCCCCCATACGCACAGAGAGAGAGAGAGAGAGAGAAACATATGTTACAGAGAAAGAGAAATGTGGAGTCAGGAATAAATAAGATTCAACAAACAATCTAATAATACAGCAGCAACAACTCTGGACTATACAGACTCCATTCAGCTACTGGAACAACACAACAGCAAAGTGTGGACAGTGTGATGAGCCACATCAACAACTGGCTGCACGGACTTCCAGGATGCTGATCCAGAGTATTCCGCTAAGTATGTGTCTCCCAAGATGGAATCCCAGGGAGCAAAATGTAAAAGCCAGGAAAATGAGATTTAGGATACAACAGATGTAAAAAGAGGAATACAAAACATGTTCTTATCCCTTCATAGAAAGACTGCATCTTGACCGTAAGGACTATATACACTGACATAATTGGGGGAAAGATTATGTAGTTTTAGGACTTTCCACACAAAATTCATTCCCACTCAAGCATGTGCCTTTTCTACAAAAAGCAACATTTCTGCACAGCAAAGAAAAAAAACTGCTGGAATTATTCATTTTTGCACACTGGCCATTATTGTATCCTATTCTCACCCCAGAAGCCATAGCTACTGATAAGATAACTCTGGGACCTAATAATTAATATTTTATAAGTAACAGCAAAATGGTATGCTGAAAACTGCTTCAAAGGAAAAAGGAAAACTGTAAATTTCAATAAATAAACCGACCCATCGAGAGTATGAAATTTTAGGTACCAAAGTCCACACTGCAAAGGACTTGCAATGCTCCCTTTCCCAGCACGGCTCAATAGTTTCACCAGAATGTTAAAGACATGGGAGTACTAAGCAGCTGCAAATTGGCCATCAGGAAATGCAGATGCCTGACTTAATTTTTTTTCTAGCGAGGCACAATGCACATTCAGTATCTCTGAAGTTACACTACTGCCCAGTGCCAAGATACATTTTGCTGGCTACAGTCTCAAACCACAGGCATAAGAAAATGAAAACAGATGATGTATATAAAATGACTGCATAGTTCAGGATCAAAGTCTCCCGCTGCTGGAGTTTTAGAACAATTTCAGCAGAAGCGAAATCAGATTTCAAAGCAGGGTTGCAGAGTTGATGGCTTTTCAGCTCCCAGGAAACCCAGCCAGTGAGGATGGGCAGTTGGGTCAAAGATGATGCAAAGTCCAGGCAGTCCCCGAGTTACAAACATCTGACTCATAGTTAAGAATGAGAGTGAGACAACAGGAAGTTAGATAAATCTACCCCTTGGAAGGGAAATTCATTCCAGGAAGAACTATCATGGGGGGGAAATGTCTCCACTGAAGCTTTCTCACCAATCCTTGTTTCCATAATAAGCCAATTTTTTTCAAAATTCAAGTATTGCAGGGACATAATAATAATAATAATAATAATAATAATAATAATACAGCAAGAAATTCACCAAAAATTTCCCACTTGCTTTACATGGATGATCTAAAGCTTTACAGAAAATCAGAAACAGAAATCCAGTCACTGACCAACACAGTCAGAATTTTCAGCACTGACATCAGTATGAAGTTTGGCCTAGACAGTGGCATTAAAGAAAGGGAAAATTACTCACAGCGAGGGCATAGAGATGCCAAATGGACAAACCATAAAATGCAATCAGCTTGAAGCCTATAAATATCTGGGCATACTACAGTTGGACAATATCAAGCATGGGCAAGTGAAAAATGTGGTCAGAAAAGAATATATCCAAAGAGTCAGAAAGGTTTTGAAGAGCAAATTAAATGTTGGAAATACAATCAAGTCTATCAACACCTGGGCCATCCCCGTCATTAGATACACTGCTGGAATTGTGAACTGGACACAAGCAGAGCTGGATGATCTGGACAGGGGAAAAAAGAAAACTGATGACAATCCACTACGCATTACACCTGCGTAATGATGTCAACAGACTTTACCTGCCCAGAAAATCAGGAGGCAGAAGGGCTTGTGCAAGTGAAACAAAGGGTAGAAAAAGAGAAACACACACTGGCAGATTATGTAAAAGGCAGTCAAGAACTAACATTGAGGGTCAATAGTAGTAAACTGCTTAAAGTGCAAAAGGCAAAGAGGGAATACCATAAAAACATAATCCAGAGCAGAAGAGAAAATTGGCAAAAGAAGGCTCTCCATGGACAGTTCCTGGCAAAAAGTGAGAGCAAAATTTACAAATTAAAACATGGTTGTGGCTCACAAATGGAACTTTGAAAAAGGAGACGGAGGGCCTGATTCTGGCAGCCCAAGAACAAGCCATTAGAACCAATGCCATCAAAGCCAGAATTGGAAAGTCGATGACAGATCCCAAATGTAGACTCTGCAAGGAAGCAGATGAAACAATAGATCACATCCTCAGCTGCTGCAAGAAGATTGCACAGACAGTCTACAAGCAGAGGCATAACAACATTGCTTAGATGATTCATTGGAACTTATGCCACAAATACCATCTGCCTGAGACAAAGACCTGGTGGGATCACAAGCCGGAAAAAGTTACAGAAAATGAACATGTCAAACTCCTCTGGGACTTCCGGATTCAGACAGACAGAGTTTTGGAGCACAATACTCCTGACCTCATGATCGTGTTAAAAACAAAGTATGGATTGTCGATGTTGCAATCCCAGGTGACAGCAGGATTGAAAAAAAAAACAACTGGAAAAGATGACACGATATGAGGATTTAAAGATCGAACTGCAAAGACTCTGGCACAAACCAGTAAAGGTGGTCCCAGTAGTGATGGGCACACTGGGTGCAGTGCCTAAAGACCTTGGCGTGCATACAATCGGCGCTGACAAGATTACCATCTGTCAGCTGCAAAAGGCCACCTTACTGGGATCGGAACACATTATTCGCCGATACATCACACAGTCCTAGACACTTGGGAAGTGTCTGACATGTGAACCAATACAACAGTTAGCAGAGTGTCTGCTGTGGACTCATCTTGTGATGTTTCAAATAATAACAATAACAACAACAACAACCAGCAGAGTGATCTTGTCTGCTGTGGACTCATATAATAATAATAATAATAATAATAATAATAATAATAATAATAGCCACATAATGAGAAGACAGGAAAACTTAGAGAAGACAATGATGCTGAGGAAAATAGAAGGAAAAAAGAACAGGGGCCAACCAAGGGCAAGATGGATAGATGGTATCATTGAAGTGACTGGCTTGACCCTGAAGGAGCTGAGGGTGGTGATGGCTGACAGGGAGCTCTGGCGTGGGCTGCTCCATGAGGTCACGAAGAGTCGGAAGCGACTGAACGAATAAACAACAAGGGACAAGTGAGGTGAAGTCTCCTGAACAGGGGCACAGACAGCAAAAGAAACACTAGAGGGGTGTAAACCCTTCCCTATGCTATCCAAAGCTCTATGTGTGTGTGTTTGGCTGGAGTTACACTTTTTAAAATGTACCTATTCCGACTTACATACAAATTCAACTTAAGAATAAACCAACATAATCTATTTTGTTCTTAACATCAAGATTTCCATGTATAGTCCTGAAATCTGGCAGGCCACTAGTTTCCTCACCCTGATTTAAAATTCAAGTGGATAAAACCCTGCTAACATGGTATTCCCAAGCTCAGTGCTGCAATATTTGTTTTGCATGCATGCACAAGGCCCAGATCCAAATTCCCTGACTCATAGTGAGACCACCGCAGCCAGGTAGCAGAACTGGGAAAAGTTCTTGCCTGGGTCATTCTGTAGTCAATAACTTAATGATGGCAGTATCAGGTATTCAAAACATTAGGATGAAAATTGAATTTAACTTTTGTTTATTTCTTCATGTACGAGGTATTAACATTCTTTTATGTTTAACGGCATTCGTGGGAAAGCAGAATTAAAGACAGAATATTTTTTTAAAAGAAATTATGTACTCAAGGAGAAAGAATGCAGCCAGTATGTGAAATGCAAAACAGAGAGAAAGAGATGCACCTCCAAACATATGCCACACATATGCCAGGTTTTATGAGATTACTGCAGCAAATGCTGGATTCTGGGGCTCCTCCATGGAGCAGCTCTAAGCAGGAAGGAAAGCAAGGGGACGGGAAGCATAGATGCAGTGCCTGGAGCAAGAGATAAAAGACATGGTGCCACAATGGGATACTGAAGGAAGAGTGTTACACAACACCATTCAGGCAGCAATAAATATAAACTAGACCCCAATAACAGCAAATAAGTTTCAAAAATACTTTCATTTTTACTTCAGCAGATAATCAATAACTTCAACTTCTATCATGTTCACATTCTGAAATGTTTTTAAAGTACTCATAATGTTCTAATGATATACTCATTTCCCATACATGGTTCCTTGCAGTTATGCAATGTTATTTTCGTTTCCTTGGGCAGGTCTCAAGGGAAAAGCACTCTTCTTCAGTTAAAAGATTTCCAATTAATATTTGGATTATGAACTGAGTAGAGTTATCACCACTGAGCTGAGGAATAAAGTCTTCCGTTGCTCCACAACCCTGCACAAACACACACATGCACAAAGACACACCAACAACCAATTTTCATCCAGAGAGACCCTTGAACATCTCAGCCGTAGGATATGAGCCTTCACTATTCTGTGTTCCAGTTAGTAAGGATGAATTGCTGGTCACAGCAATGACTTTGGCACATGAAGC
The DNA here is from genome assembly GCF_037176765.1 of Anolis sagrei. Classification (NCBI taxonomy): domain Eukaryota; kingdom Metazoa; phylum Chordata; class Lepidosauria; order Squamata; family Anolidae; genus Anolis; species Anolis sagrei. The sequence continues at coordinate 144,639,724 of NC_090023.1, read as the reverse complement.
CAGCATTTGTGTGATCATAGATGCCAGTTACTTATTGGGACAATCATCTTTGGTATCTCTTCAGTTGCACGACAGCAGAGGTGAGCCCAAGCATGTCCAAAGTCCGGCCCAGAGGCCAATTGCAGCCCCTGTTCAAATTTCCACTAGCCCTTCCTCTCCAGGCTTCCCTTGTTTCTTTCCCTCCCTTGTTTCTTTCCTCCCTTCCTTGACTTCATTTCCCTCTTTGCTCCTTCTTTCTTGAGGATCAGGGGTCTGGATAAGACACGATCTATGAAAGAAGAGAAAGAGAGATGGCAGCCTCTTACATCCCTTTGCCCCAATTAAGTGTTGCCTTCTCCTTGGGTGGTTTCAGCCTCAGGCATTCTGTCCCAGTAGCCCTTTTGCTGTGGCTCCTCCCTTGAGCAGAAAAGGAAAGATAAAGGAGACAACTCTAAACCCCCCTGCCATAATCAAAGCCCTCCCAACAGATGGCCATGCTGCCTCTGCTGACAAACCTCCAGAGAAGAAGACTCCACCAGACTCTGGGGCAGCATAAGCCACTGTCTGAAATAGCTTTATGGCACACAAAAAGAATCCTAATTAACTTAACTTTCTCAACAGCCAAATGCAGACCCCCACTTCCCATTGAAAGACTGGTATGTTTACGCTAGTTAATTTATTTTCTTCATTTTATATATTGTATTGCTGTTTCGTAGAAAGGGCTGTGGTGCAGCTAGTTAGTAGCCAGCTGCATTAAATCACTACTGACTGAAAGGTCAAGAGTTTGAAGCCAGCCCGGGTCGGAGTGAGCTCCCCACCATCAAAAGTCTAACTTGCTGTTGACCTATGCTGCCTGAAAGACAGTTGCATCTGTCAAGTAGGAAATTTATGTACCGCTTTATGAAGAGAGGCTAATTTAACTTCCAGCTGCGTAGGCAGAAGAATGAGGAAGTACTCCATCAAAGGACTCAGTGTCACAAGTGGAAGGTGAAGCAGCAGCTCCCCCTGTGGCCAGAATCAAGCATACCCTCATGAAGCTGAAAAAACCCGGAATGTTAAATTGCCTCTGTGTCTGTCTATAGATGTTGTATGTTTAAATGGCAATGAATGGTTGCCATGTATATGTGCATTGTAATCTGCCCTGAGTCCCCTGTGGGGTGAGAAGGGTGGAATATAAATACTGTAAATAAATTCAAAGTGCTGGTTTTATCTTTTAAAGTTCTAAATGATTCTGGCCCAGACTACCTGTCCAAATGTATCTCCTGCCATAAACCATCACGAAGTTTAAGATCTTCAGGAGACGCCCTGCTCTCGATCCCACCACTATCGCAAACACGGTTGATGGGGATGAGAGAAAGGGCCTTCTCAGCAGTGGCCCCCACCTATAGAATGCCCTCCCTAGAGATATCAGATTGGCCACCTCCCTCTTGTCTTTTAGAAGGAAAATCAAGACCTGGTTATGGGACCAAGCGTTTGATCAGTTAGCAGCAAGTGGAAGAAGATCACACAACTTATGGCAATGAATTGACTCAGACTGGTTTTTGGATTTCGATTTTAATGGATGTGTCTTAATTAATTGTTTTAATTGTTTTAATTTTAATTTTTTATTGTACTGTGGTTGTTTTTATGATGCTAGCATCGTATGATGCTTTTGTTAGGCTGCCCTGAGTCCCCTTTCAGGGGGAGAAGGGCAGGGTATAAATATAGAAAATAAATAAATAAATAAATATGCCCCCCCCCCCACTTCAAATAAGATACATGCAGTGTGCTTAGGAATGTGTTAATGCTTTTTTCAAACTATATTCTGCCCTCCCCCCCCCCCCAGGCTGAGGGACTGTGAACTGGCCCTTGGCTAAAAAGTTTGGACACCCCTGGATTAGCCAGTTTGTGGCGCTATGGTCATGCTTCCTGCCAGGGATACAACTCTACCTTCCTGCAGCTCCATAGGCTTTTACCGTATATTCTGGCATTTAAGACTACTTTTTAACCCAAGAAAATATTCTCAAAAGTCAGGGGTCATCTTATGCGCGGGAGTCGTCTTATACGTGAGAGTTGTCTTATATGCTGGAGTAGCCTTATGTATGGGAGTCATCTTATATGTGGGAGTAGTCTTATATGCCGGGAGTCATCTTATAGAGTGGGTACTGAAACTTCCAATCCGGATTGGAGAATCTGTGGTTGCTGCATATTGGGGGGGGGGGGGACTCAAAATGGTAGTGGTGACGTCCCTGCCGTATGCAGCGATTGTATGAAAGCATTAAGGGTGACACTGTGCAAGTATAGAAAAAGAAAATCCATTTATCAGGATTCGTGGACTTAATGCGGTCCCAATGGTGAGGTGAAGGGGCGCCTCACCAGGAAGGTGTAAGTGAAGGGCGGAGCAAGCTACAGGCATCTGGGGCGCCCGGGGTATGGAAAAAAGAGATAGAGTAGCTCTAGGCCCAGAAAAACACACCTCTTTTATCTGTCTGTCCCACCCTTGTATCCTATTACTGTACCTCCTCCTCTGCCTCTCAGATCTCGCTCCTGAAGACTGCAGTGAAGTGGTGCAGGTGCGCATGTGCGAGATCTGAGAGGGACAGTAATAGGAAAATTACCATATTGAAATCAAATCTGATGCTTTTAAAAATTCTATTTGGTGTGTGTTGGAAGAGGGGTAGTCTTATACGACGAGTATATTCCAAACTCTATTTTTAACTGGAAAAGTTGGGGGTCGCCTTATACACCCAGTCGTCTTATATGCTGGAATATACGGTATTTTGAAAACAAGTTTGCAGTACCGACAAAGTTTAGTAAAAAAAATACAATAAAAATAAATGTATATTCTTTACTTACTGCAAGGGGGAGAGGGGGAGAGCAGGAAAATCGTGCCCCCTGAGATCTCTTCTGTTTCAGTACGGCGCACAGAAGCAGCTCGGGGTCATCGCACAAGGTAGGCTGCAGTTCCATGATGTGATCAGGAACTTTGATGGATTTTGCCACAAAATAGCAGGCGACGGGTTTGTTGCCGAGAATTAGCAGACCAGAAAAAGGTGGCGCACAATGCCAAGTGATACATCCTGCTTCTATGCTGATCTGCCACCTTCATGCAATAAATTCCTAAGTGACTGCAAAATGCCATGACCAGATCACCAGTGCTCTGTTTTCCAATGGATGTAGCAATGTTTCTTTCTAAACATTCAACATAGGACCACACACAGTGAGTGAGGGACTAAATGTCATTGGCAGAATACTGCTAAAAGAGAAATATGAAATAGCTTGACATTTCTCCATGACTGAAAATGTAAAAAGGCAGCTCACAAATACTCAGGCCATTGAAACCAACAGTAATATTTTGCAAGAAAATGGTTATTGCTCTTTTTTGTAACATGACCAAGTCAATTCTCTTTCTTCCATTGTGGGGACCCACTCCATTTATTACTTATTAAAGATACATTAAAAGACATGCTTCCTTGAGGTGAATTGCAAAAAAGTAGCAGTTATTGTCATTGTAAGGCTCAAAGTTATATTGTTTATTAAAATAACACCTGCTGTTCTAACAACGTGATGCCCTATCCATGTTCTACTAGGAGAGCTCTATGGATGTGCCAAATATCTAATTAACCCAATATACATTTCTACAGCTACATCAAGCTAAAAGTGAAAATTGATACATTTGTCCTTTGAATGCAATTCCTCCTCTGGATATTTCAGCCAAGTTTCACTACAAACTACCAATATACTGGATTCAGGTTGGTAAGGAAAATAACCTCCCACTGGTTTAGTGATATTCCCAGCAGCAAGTCAAATGTTTCCCTGCCCCAATGAAAGACAATTGACAAGAACAGGTAACAAAATTATATTTATATACTTTCAATTTCATTCCGAAGGGTAAAAATGTGTCAATATTTTCTGAGACACTATATATACTGTGAGAAAGAATCTGTTCAGGTTCTATGTGGGTATGCCTTCAAGTTGCCTGTCAACGTATAGTATAGCTTTGCATTTCATAAAGTTTTCTTAGACAAGGACTACTCCGAGGTGCTTTTGCTACTCCTTCTTCTGAAATAGTAGGATCTATTTCCCTGTTCCTATTGCTATGGAATGTGACCTCACAATCGTACTCTAGACAAGGTAAAGGTAAAGGTTTCCCCTGACATTGTCTAATTGTGTCCGACTCTGAGGGGTGGTGCTCATATCCATTTCTAAGCCGAAGAGCAAGCGTTGTCCATAGACACCTCCAAGGTCATGTGGCTGGCATGACTGCATGGAGCGCCATTACTTTCCCACAGAAGTGGTACCTATTGTTCTACTTACACTTGCATGTTTTCAAATTGCTAGGTTGGCAAAAGCTGGGGCTAAGAGCAGGAGCTCACCCCGCTCCTCAGATTCAAACAGCCAACCTTTTGGTCAGCAAGTTCAGCAGCTCAGTGGTTTAACCTGCTGCACCACCAGGGGCCCACGGTACTCTGGACATAACAACACAAACCTGAGACCTTAGCATGTGGACAATAGGGATCTTTATAGACAACTCTCTCAAAAAATACCTAGAGCATGAGTCTCTTTAATTCTGAGGAGTTGTTACAAAGTATTCTGCAGCATCTCTTTCTCCAACTAATTCTGAGGAAGTGGGAGATCTGAAAGAAAGGGCAAGTGAACAGAAATCACAGGCTGCAGAAAACTGTGATGGAGAAAACTGATGAAATGAAGTATCTTCACGCGGGATTCATCCAGGAACAGCTCAGAGGCCAGACAGTAACAGGCTAAGACCTGCATTCTGGGTCAAGGTTTTAACACAGCAGGCAAGCCTGAAACAGAACCAAAATTTAATTTTCATCCAGAGAGACCATGTAGCTCCTCTTGAACATCTCAGCCGTAGGATATGAGCCTTCACTACTCTGTGTTCTGGTTGTAATAAGAATTAATTGCTGGTCACAGCAAGGACTTTGACACATGGAGCCAGTGATTATTAAAAAAAAAACTATTATAACTTTACAAATACATCAAGCATCCCATAGCAAATATTAAGCCTATTTTTATCTAATAACTAGAAGAGAGCACTGGATAAAATTTAGCTTATTTACAGGCAATTCAAAACATTCTTTTATTTTATCCAACTAATGTCCACCCAGTTCATTTCAACTTTCCACAAACCATGCAAGATCAATAGGAGCACTAGCTATACTAACCAGAAAACACTCCAAAGCCCTGTGCAAAGTGCAGCCCTTAGAACTACAGTTGTGGCCTCAAAATGCTCTATAAAGTCCTCAACTGAGTGTGAAGAGGTCCCTCGAGCCACCCTGGGATCAAAACAAATGTTTGGTATGAAGATACAATCCACAGATGCAGGCACAATGTCAGGAGAAAATGCTGCTAGAACACGGCCATACAGTTCGGAAACCACACAACACCCCGGTGATTCCAGCCATGAAAGCCTTCAACAGTACGTATTTGCAAATATTTTCTGAAAATATTTGGCTTCTAGATGCTCAAGAAAGTCTTTAAACAAGAAGGCATTAATTAATGTTATTTATTCATTTTTGAATGGCTGTGGTATATGGCCACTGTGGAGCGTACTGAGATGGGCCTCTGCCAAGAGACACATATGCTCTGGATTCCTTGTTGGCATCATATCTAGGTGCCTACTGGCATGAAAGGCTTGTTATATTAGTGGCCTTGCTTGAGACTTTTTGTATGAGGCTTGCACACTTGGGTTTCCTTTGTTTGTTTCTCTATAACCCTTGGGATATCATCTTCCATTGGTTCACCTCAATCCTTTCACCCCATAACCAGCAATAGGGAAATGGACGGCCAGGCAAGGATAGTCTGGGTAGCATTAGTTGTTCTACTATTGGCTGGGAAGAGAAGCTGATCCCAATAGCAACTGGAGTGGAATGCTTTTTTTTATTTATTGCATTTTATTTCTAAGCCAGCCTCTTCCCAGCAAAGGTTTTAAGGCAGCTTCTCTGTAATACACAGCCTCTGAGGATTGTGGAGTCTCCTTTTCTGGAAGTATTTCAGCAGAAGCTCTGGTGTATAGCTTCTGCTGCATCACTTACTACCAATTCACTTTATTTCAGAACCGTAACAAATGTCACTATTCAGCACCAAAAGAACTCCAGTATCCAGGAAATCCAACATATAACCTGTTATATGTGCTGGGATGCAATTGTGGTCCGGGTGACAGCCAGATTGCTCACTGGAGAGGAGTTCAGGGAGCAGACAAACCCTACCCCCCCCCCCCCCCCAGTTGCCAGTCTGTTACCGAGCACAATTTAAAGTGCTGGCGTTAGTCTATAAAACCCTAAATCAGTGGTCTTCAACCTGTGGATCCCCAGGTGTTTTGGCCTACAGCTCCCTGAAATCCCAGCGAGTTTACCAGCTGGGAGTTGAAGGCCAAAACATCTGGGGACTCACAAGTTGAGAACCACTGCCCTAAATGGTTCCGGCCCAGCTTACCTATTCGAATGTATCTCCCTCTATGATCCACCTCAGAAGCTAAGATCATCGGGGGAGGCCCTGTTCTTGGTCCTTCGCTCTCCCTTGCAAGTGCAACTGGTGGGAATGATAGGCAGGGCCTTCTCAGTAGTGGCCCCTCATCTATGGAACCCCCTCCTCAGTGAAATTAGGTCACCCACCTCCCTCCTGGACTTCAGAAAAAAACTAAAACATGACTTTGGAACCAAGCTTTTTGTGAGTAAAGTGGAGCTGTGCAATAAGAGATTACAAATATCATAATGACAACTTGGACCAGCCTTAGAATATGTCTTGGATTGTGTGATTTTAATTGTTTAATATTTGATGTTTTAATTATTTTGGATTTTAATGCTTTGTTTATTTATCTAGCTGTGTGTATGTGTGTGTGTGTGTGTGTGTGTGTCTGTGTGGCATTGAATTGTTGCCTATGTGAGGCTGCCCTGAGTCCCCTTGGGACAATCCTACACTTGTCATAGCAGCCATGAAGTCCCAAAACAACTGGATTCAATTACCTTGTCCTGCCTGGTTCTGCAAATATGTTAAACTGAGACTACCTCTACTGGCCAAATATAACCCTCATACAGGGCAAAATAGGTGAATTGAGACCATGGATACTTTAGTTAACATTTTACCTCTCCGCATACATTATGATATTCTGACTACATGTAAATCAGTTGTCACCATGATTCTCAACATTTGCACACTATTTTCCAGAAAAGGTGCAGAAACAGGCAACCCCCGATGAAACATGGACTGGAGCAATTCTCCTGTCAGCCTTAGGTCTCTTCTGTTTAGAAGATGAGTTAGGTAAGGAGAGAAATGGGAAAGAATTGACAGAATCAAAACTCACAGCAACCCAGTGATTCTGACCATGAAAGTCTTCGACAACACATTAAACTCGAAGTGGCTAACAATCACACACTTTGATCCATTTAAAACAAAGCAAATAGGAAAATTAATAAATAATTAAATAGTATTGTGTGTCTGGTTAAAAATTCAATTAAAACATATTAAATACAATTAAAATGCATTAAAATGCATAATTCCCCCTCCCCAAAAAAATCCCACCCACAACCTGCTCAGCTATGAGCAATTGGGATGAAAAGAAACTGCTGCCCAGGCCAGGAGTTGTCTTGCAAAGTAGGCAGTTCTGGACTAGTTCTTGTATGGAGGCTTCTTCTATTGTCACACCCAAATATGTTGTGTTTTCAATGAGAAGTGAAAGGATGTGTCCTTACGATTTCAGAGGTTTGAAAATAATGAACAAGTTTGCAACCCAGATTGAGAGGAGCAGGACTGACAGTTTGAAGCTGTAGGCAGTTAACATGAAGTATTTAAGATGATTCGGGCTGCAATCTGGTGTGTGCTTCCCGTGTAGCAAGGACCATTGAGCACAGTGCATCAGAGTAAACATGCTTTGAATAAGAATGCAATTCCCACCGAGGCTGGGAGTCTTTTAAAAGTTGCTTGAAATAAATGCTTGAGACCGCAGTGGTTATGGAGGACAGATAAGAGATGGGATAGGAAGCAACAATTAGGTGCATTCGGGATTCCCAAAAGAAGGGGATCAATGGACCCCCCCCCCCCCCCCCCCCGAATTTCTAACTCTTTGGAACCAAGTACAGCCACCTTTATGAATTTGTTTAGTCAAGTTGGTGGACTCTTTCTTGTGGCAGTTAATTTCATATGTGTAAAGAACTGCTTCCTTTCATACATATCTCACTCATTGACTTCCCAGATTTTGGTAGTCTAAAAACTGAGGCCAAAACACCTTTGCTTGCTTTCTTTACACATGGTGGTTGTTAGAGTGGTCCAGTACTTCTGTGTTCTCAAATAATATGCTGTGCCCAGGTTGGTTCATTAATAATAATAATAATAATAATAATAATAATCTTTATTTATACCCCACCACCATCTCCCCAAAGGGGGGTCAGGGCGGCTAACGTGAGGCCAAGCCCAAAAATACAATACAGCAAAATAAAATACAGAATGCAGAATGCATTAGGTGCTCTGCTATGCCTGACATTTCAGTTTGACTTAGTTTGCAGTGCCTTTCATGTTCCTTGATTCGTGTTTGGGCAATGCTGTGTTTGGTGGTCCCTATGTAGACTTGTCCACTCTAACAACCACCATGTCAGACTACACAGAGAAGACATTGAAATCCACAAACATGTGGACAATTTGAACAGAAAGGAGGAAACCATGAAAATGAACGAAATTTGGCTACCAGTGTTTTTTACAAAACTCTAAAATCAGGACAGTAAATAAAGAACAATACTCAAAAAGCTGGGGAATTACAGACAAGAATCAATCTGGGCCAGCTAACACCTCCCAACAAAGGATTCCCACAGGCAGGAAGCAGCCAAGCCTTGAAGCTACAAGGCTTCACACTTTACATCCACACTTGCCTCAAAGAGACAAGAGTTTTTTCTCCCACCCTGGACGTTCCACAGATATATAAACCCCACTTGCTTGGTTTCAAACAGACCTCACAAACTCTGAAGATGCCTGTCATAGATGTGGGCAAAACGTCAGGAGAGAATACTTCTGTAACATGGCCAGACAGCCCAGAAAACTCACAGCAATCCACCTTGAGTCTCCTCGAGGAGAAAGGCAGGATGTAAATATAGCAAAATCTATATAAATAAAAATGTAATGTTTGTTTGTGGGATTGACATAGCTCAAAAACCACTGGATGAACTGACACCAAATTTGGACACAATACACCTATCAGGCCAACGAGTGGCCAGCACTCATAAAAACACAGCAAAAGAGACTTAAAAAGCCAAAAAATAAAAATTACATTACAACTCATGCGCAAAAACCACACACACACATATATATATGCGCAAACACACATACACACATATACATAAATATATGCACACATATACACACATAGAACACATATGCACAGATTGGGCCACAGCAATGTGTGGCTGGGGACGGCTAGTAATAAATCTGGGATGCTAGAGACCCTCGAGACCCCCACATGCACAACATGTGAATGAGAGGGAAAGACTTTCCAAGCTCCTGTCAATCAAGTCTAGAATTTGAAGAGCTGCCTGTCTGCCATCTGAAAGACTTTTTCTCTTTGACAAAGACTTGGTTCTTGGGTATTTTTTACACTGGCAATCAAAAATAAGAGGCACAAACAGATAGAGACACTTAAGAAAAACAAAGCTAAATAAACGCGTGGGCTTTTATGAAGTGCAACTCGTTTCCACACCACCGTCTCCTGAAATTGCAAGGAGGTGGTGGTTGGGCTGTTCATTTCCCAGCCTGCAGACTGTGATCTCTCACCCTTGGCACTCATCCAAGAAGAGGGGAAAGTGGGGGGGGGGGGGCACCCCTGGGAGACTAGCCAATATTTTCACCATCTTTTGGATAGCTTTTTTTCCCTGCGGCAATGACACCCAAGAAAGCCAGACCTTACATTAGGGAGTCACCTCTGGGGCAGACAGAGAGAGAGAAAGAAGCGAGCAAGCGACTGATGCCCTGTTCCTGAAGCGAGGCTGCTCCCCTCAGGAGAGAAGGAAGGATGCTGTCCAACTCTCCTGAGTTGAAACAAGCTCTCATTCAGACAAGAGTTCTTCCTCCCACCCTGGACATTCCACAGATACATAAACCCCACTTGCTTTGTTTCCAACAGACCTCACAAACTCTGAAGATGCCTGTCATCGATGTGGGCAAAACATCAGGAGAGAATGCTTCTGGAACATGACCAGACAGCCCAGAAAACTCACAGCAATCCACCTTGAGTCTCAGAGCCCCCGGTAGCACAGTGGGTTAAACCCCTGTGCCGGTAGGACTGAAGACCCACAGGTTGCAGGTTCGAATTCGGGGACAGCGTGGATGAGCTCCCTCTGTCAGCTCCAGCTCCTCATGCGGGGACATGAGAGAAGCCTTCCACATGGATGGTAAAACATCAAGACATCCGGGCGTCCCCTGGGCAACATCCTTGTGGACGGCCAATTCTCTCACACCAGAAGCGACTTGCAGTTTCTCAAGTCGCTCCTGACACGACAAAAAAAAAACTTGAGTCTCCTTGGAGACAAAGGCAGGAAGTAAATATATATAGTAAAATAATAATAATAATAATAATAATAATAATAATAATAATAAATAAGAGTTCTTTTTCCCACCCTGGACATTCCACAGATATATAAACCCAATTTTCCTAGTTTCCAACACACCTCACAACCTCTGAGGATGCCTGCCATAGATGCAGGTGAAATGTCAGGAGAGAATGCTTCTAGAACATGGCCAGACAGCCCACAAAACTCACAGCAATCCACCTTGAGTTTCCTTGGGGACAAAGGCAGAATGCAAATATAGTAAAATAATAAATAAAACAATAAATAAGAGTTCTTTCTCCGACCCTGGACATTCCACAGATATATAAACCCTATTTTCCTGGTTTCCAACACACCTCACAACCTCTGAGGATGTCTGCCATACATGCAGGCAAAACATCAGGAAAGAATGCTTCCAGAACATGGCCAGACAGTCTGAAAAACTCCCAACAACCCAAGCTCTCTTTTCCTTCTGGTTGATGGAAAGGGATGGACCAATTGCCCATTTGCCTCTGACATGCCCTGACGCGTGACCAACATTAGAATAATAGTTGGAAGAGACCACATGGGCCATCTATAGGAGAACCCCTTGCCATGCAGGAAAAGCACAATCAAAACACCCCCAGCAGATGGTCATCCAGCCTCTCCTACTTGTTTTCTGCTGCTCTGAAGATTAGGACGCAGAACAATGGCTTCAAGAAAGGAGATTCCATCTGAACATGAGGAAGAACTTCCTGACTGTGAGAGCTGTTCAGCAGTGGAACTCTCTGCCCCGGAGTGTGGTAGGGGCTCCTTCTTTGGAAGCTTTTAAACAGAAGCTGGATGGCCATCTGTCGGGGGGTGCTTTGAATGCAATTTTCCTGCTTCTTGGCAGAATGGGGTTGGACTAGATGACCCATGAGGTCTCTTCCAACTCTTTGATTTAAAGCTTCTACTACACTCCAAGGCAGGGAGAGTTCCACTGTTGAACAGCTCTTAAGGTCAGAAAGTTCAGGTGAAATGAAGCCATTCAGGTCTTGAAAATGGATACTATCAAGTTTTCAGAACCTCCACTATCAACCCCCAAAAAGCCCACAAAGCATCTAGGAAACTTTTGCTGTCAAGTCAGCTCCTTGGTCCTTGCTCTCCTAGGTCTCGCCTTGGGCAGGAGATGGCACTAGGGACACGACCCTCTCCATCCCTGTGGACTGAGGACTGGCTCCAACCCCCCCCCCCCTTCAGTGACAGGAGGAAACTTTCAGGAGGAAGGGGGGTGATGGCAAAGCGCCTTCAAGGCACAAAGTCCTCCCTTCCTTTGCAAGAGCCGCCTGGGGGTGGACGGAGGGGCCAACCGAGGGGCGGGGAGGGTCTGCTCCCCTTTCCCGAGAGGAAGAGAGGAGGAAGGGGCGCCAGGCCGGGAGAGGAGGAAACTTTTGGACTCTGGGGTTGGCAGGAGGAAGAGGAGGAGGGATGGAGACCAAGGGCAGAAGCAGAGGAGGAAGAGGAGGCAGAGGAGGAGCCCCTCCGCGCCGCCCATCTGCCCCAAGCCCCTCGCAGGCTGGCTGCCTGGCTGCCTGGCCCGGCCTGCTCCCTTCTCCCCACTGAGGATGGGAAGCGGGACCCCGCCGGGTGGATGCTGCCGCTGCTGCTGCTGCCATTGCCGCCCGCTCTCCGGGGCTGCCCCTTCCTCCCCTTCCCTTTCCTTTCTTCCCCTTCCCTTACCTGCGCGCAGAAGTCCAGCCAGATCCCGGTGGCGCCGCGCGGGTTGTCAGCAGCCCGGGTGGGCGAGCGAAGCAGGCAGGCAGGCAGGGAGGGAGAGGAGGCTGGGCGAAGGCGAGCTGGACCCAGGCAGCAGCAGCAGCAAGAGGAGGAGGAGGAGCGGATGCTGCTGCTGCTGCTCCTGCCGCCTCTCTCTCTCGCTCTCTCTCACTGACTGGCTGCTGCAAGGGACCGAGGCGAAATTCTGCCGCCGAGGACAAGCGCAGACAACGCGTTCGCCAGGTGCGTCGCAGAGCTCCAGGAGGGCCGCCCAGGAGCACCCCCCGCCCCCGTTACTCCAATGGAAGCAAGGCGCCCTCCTCCTGCTCACCTGGAAGGGAACTGGGGGGAAAGGAGGAAGGAGGGACCCAAGCCCAGACCCCCTCCCCCGGAGCCCCTATGGGCCCCCTTCCTTTCTATACTACCAGGTTTGGATGAAAAGTAATGCCTCCACCATTGTAACTCCTCAACAGATGGCAGTACTGGTATGCAGCAGGTACTGGCTTGTTCAGTAGACACTCCTCTACAGTTCCATTTTGGCAGGAAGCCTTAGCATTGAACGGCTTTGTTGTTAAAGTGCAAATTATGGAACCCTGCGCAGACGGTCGGTCAATGCGACTTAAGCAACGTGCAGTCATTGAACGCCCCTGTTACTCCAATGGAAACAAGGCACCCTCCTCCTGCTCACCTGGAAGGGAACTGGGGGGGGGGGGGAGACCCAAGCCCAGAACCCTCCCCCCCCCGAGCCTCTGGACTTTTCTATGGCCCCCCTTCCTTTATATAATTCCAGGGTTGAATGAAAAGTAATGCCTCAACAGAAGGCAGTACTGCTATGCAGCAGGTACTGTAACTCCTCAACAGATGGCAGTACTGGTATGCAGCAGGTACTGGCTTGTTCAGTAGACACTCCTCTACAGTTCCATTTTGGCAGGAAACCTTAGCATTGAACGGTTGTGTTGTTAAAGTGAGAAGTATGGAACCCTGTGCAGGCAGTACGTCAATGCGACTTAAGCAACGTGCAGTCATTGAATTCTTGACAGCAGAAGTTGTCTTATCCTGGCTACCTCAGAGAGAAGTTTGGCAACAATAATGGTCACGTAGGGGAATTTGAAGAAAAAAAACCTAGTAAGAACTTTATTTGGATTTGGGCTGATCTATTGGGAAGGTTTCTCAGTAGTAGGGTAAAGGTAAAGGTTTTCCCCTGACATGAAGTCCAGTCGTGTCTGACTTTAGGGGTTGATGCTCATCTCCATTTCTAAGCCAAAGAACCAGCATTGTCCGTAGACACCTCCAAGGTCATGTGGCCGGCATGACTGCATGAAACGCTGTTACCTTCCCACCATAGCAGTACCTATTGATCTACTCACATTTGCATGTTTTCAAACTGCTGGGTTGGCAGAAGCTGGGGCTGACACTGGAAGCTCACGCCGCTCCCCGGATTTGAACCTGCAACCTTTCAGTCAACAAGCTCACCAGCTCAGTGCTTTAACCCACTGCACCACCGGGGGCTCCAGTATCAGTAGTAGGTTACTAATATGTAGCTGAGCTTGTTTGTAAAAACTGCAGGACAATAAAATGTGAGGCATAGGGCCCTTCCACACTACCTCTTTATCCCAGGATCTGATCCCAGTTTATCATTTTACCCCAGGGCCCTTCCATACAGCCATATAACTCAGAATTTCAAGGCAGAAAATCCCATAATATCTGCTTTGAACTGGCTTATCTGAGTCCACACTGCCATATATTCCAGTTCAAAGCAGATAATGTGGGATTTTATTCTGCTGTGTGGGAGGGGCTCTAGGTTATCTGGCAGTGGCGACTCATATATTCCAGTTTAAAGCAGATAATCTAGGATCAGATCCTGGTATAAAGGGCAGTGTGGAAGGGTCCATACATTCAACATCTTGGTTATTACAAAGGCAAAGTCTTGCATTGCATGAGACTCTGCAAATTTACCCCAAAGCACTTCGGATGGGAACACATTGCACCTTGGCTTGGAGAATAGGTGGCGATATTTGGCCACAGACACATTTTTAAGATAATTTGCTTCATGAAAAGGGCCAGCAAAGTGTATGCTCAGTGCACTTGGGGAAGAAGAAACATATGAGCAGTAATGCAGCTCACCGAAGGCAATGTCTTACAGCACTGTTTCTCAACCTTCCTAATATTGTGACCCCTTAATACAGTTCCTCATGTTGTGATGACCCCCAGTCATAATATTATTTTCGTTGCTAATTCATAACTGGAATTTTGCTATTGTTATGAATCATAATGTAAATATCTGACATGCAGGATGTATTTTCATTCACAAATACCCTATACGCCCAAATTTGAATACTGGTGGGGTTGGAGGGGGGAATGAGTTTGTCATTTGGGAGTTGTAGATTTATAGTTCGCCTACAATCCAAGAGCATTCTGAAGTCCACCATCGGTGGAATTGAACCAAACTTGGCACACAGAACTCCCATGACCAGCAGAAAATACTGGAAGGGTTTGGTGGGCATTGACCTTGAGTTTTGGCATTGTAGTTCACCAACATCCAGAGAACACTGTGGACTCAAGCAATGAAGGATGTGGACCAAACTTGGCACGAGATGCCCAGATGTGAACACTGGTGGAGTTTGGGGAAAATAGACCTTGAAATTTGGGAGTCATAGTTGCTGGGATTTATAGTTCACCTACAATCAAAGAGCATTCTAAACCCCACCAATGATAGAATTGGGCCAAACTTCCCACACAGAATCCCCATGACCAACAGAAAATACAGTGTTTTCTGATGGTCTTTGGTGACCCCTCTGAAAGCCCCTTGCGACCTTCCCAGGGGTCCCGACCTCCAGGTTGAGAAACACTGTCCTACAGTCTTTGTTTGATAGATTAAAGTGCCAATATGAGATAAGAGGGAGGAAGAGAGGCCAATAGAAGAGGCAATAGAAGAGTTAAGCTTTAACCAGTTGCTGGTGTAATCATTCTGAGCTAGATGGTAAATCAGACCTGAGCCCAGTCTGAAAACACTGACCGTAATCCAATATTTAAGGGCCCACCACCAAGCTTTTGTTGACAGGGGGATTTCCCCAGATTTTAACAGTAAGACACAGGATGGCACACATCTGGGGAACTGGAAGACGGCCCTCAAGAACTGTGGTTGGTGCTAATCTATCTTAGGTGTTGAGCCACCAATCCAGGTGCTGGATGCGTCTTGGCATTACATTTTTAAATAGCTGATGGTATATACCAGGCATGGGCAATCTTTGGTCCTCCAGGTGTTTTGGACTTCAACTCCCACAATTCCTAACATATAGCAGGCTGTTAGGGATTGTGGGGACTGAAGTCCAAAACAGCTTGAGCGCCAAAGTTTACCCAAGCCTGGTAAATACCGACCCCTTTTGGTAATGCTAAAACACAAAATGGCAGATCTGCTAACTTGTGCTTTCAGGGAAATAGAAGAAATGTGGGTGGACCAGGACAGAGCGTGAATTTATATACAAGGTTTGTGGATACAATGTCTGATTTGAAAATGCCCTTTCACAGCCATTACAGCCATGAGGGGGTGATAGGTTACAATTCCCATTATCCCCAGTCTGCATGATAGATAACACTATATAACACAGTTTTTTATTCCTGCATTATCAATGTCATTTCCTAATTGGTTCTATTATGAAAACATGGGGAAAGTTTATTAACCTGCAAAAACTTTGTGTTTGCAGGACATCCTGCCATATCGCAGATTGCTATAGTTTTTCAATGAATATCTCATCGAGTCTCAACCAGTTCAATATAGTTTATGGCAGCCACCAAAATAAAGTTTCTGGAGTATCACAACTACTTTCAAAGGAAGTAGGTAAAGGTTGTCCCCTGACATTAAGTCCAGTCATGTCTGACTTTGGGGTGTGGTGCTCATCTCCATTTCTAAGCCAAAGAGCCAGCATTGTCCATAGACACCTCCAAGGTCATGTGGCCAGCATGACCGCATGGAGCGCCGTTACCTTCCCGCCGGAGCGGTACCTATTGATCTACTCACATTTGCATGTTTTCGAACTGCTAGGTTGGCAGAAGCTAGGGCTGACAGCAGAAACTCACGCCGCTCCCTGGAATCGAACCTGTGAACTTTTGGTCAACAAGCTCAGCAGCTCAGTGCTTTATTGCACACTTAAACAGAAATTGACACTTTTAAACCAGGAACAGATTTTTTTATTTTGTTTGGCAAGCCTTGCAAATGCTGGTTGATTATCAGGAAAAGTTTGATTTTTTAAAATACGTATATATCTAAGGTCCCATAGAAAAATCTCAGGCAGAAAAGGGTAGCAGGTGGAAAATGTTTAAGAAGTAGACCTAAAATGAAATGCCTTGAAATTGGGGAAAGCAAAATCATTTATTGGGTCATCATCCTGCCTTTCAGAGAGAGAAAGACTGACTTTGTCTTGGATGAATAATAAAAACACATTGGATGTACAAAAGACCTCTTGGTGGAGCCTAAACCTGCTAGAAGTGAGTTGTTAATCTGAATCAACCTAGCTGCCTGCACTTTTGGCCTTGCCTTGAGGATGAGTCCCATAAGCACTCAGAGAAAGTACTTTGGTTTCAGGACTTGGGACAGCTCCTTTCAAAACCAGAGCAAATGCTTGTTTCCAATGAGTTGGAAGCAGCTGTCAACATCCTAAGAGTGAGCCTTGATTTTAGCAACCTCTTCCAGAAAACTTTGCATTCTGATTTTTTCTTTGTACGTCTGCCTCGAACTCCTTCTTTCCTCCCTTTCAGCCCTCTCTCAAGAAGATGGGTCACAATTTCCAACATTTGTACTGGCAATTTCATTTGAAAAGATCTTCTGTTCATGCTTATATAGTAGGCTTCTAGCTGCCCTGTGGAATTACTATATTGGTCTTCATGGCAGGACAAAGTCCACAGCAATTACAGAGTTTTAAAAATATATTTAATCTGATCCGCAAAACCATATTATTCATTATCTTTTGACCTATCCAGACTTCTCCATCATAACCCTCTCTTGCCATCCCTGTATATGTATAATCACAGCTGTGGTTATTCCAAAATCTTATTTATTTATTTATTTATTTATTTATTTATTTATTGTTATCCCACTTTTCTCCAATGGGTGGGATTCAATATCCAGTCTACACATACATACCGTTAAAGCAAACAGATATAAGTTGAGGGGGTTGAGTTAAAGTTGACCCCTGCCTTACAGTGCTGCAAAGGCATCCTCAATCTAATTTAAGCTTTGGACCATTCCAAGAAAGCAAATAATATACTCAGACATTTTTTTCTTCCTGCTTCCCTCCTATTCAACACTCATACTCTTTCTTTCGTTAGCTGGTGTAACAAAAGAGAAGAGAAAGAACTCAAGAATGACTTGTTTGTCCAGCAGCCTGTCTGCTGCATTTGGGGACTTCCAGTTCTTCATGATCATGCATTTTGCCACTGGGACTGCCTGTAGAAACCACAATCCAGTGAAGACCCTGTTGTATGGCTCAAACTTCTCAAGACTAGGTTGGGAAGTACACTAGACAAGTCTTTCCCAATCATATGCCCTCCCAAATGAAGTCAGGTTGGGACCCATTTACACTACATAATTATGGCACTGTGATTCCACTTTAACTGCCATAACAACTTCCCGTGAAGCCTTTCATTTGTTGATAATTCCAAAGTCCTAAACCAGGGGTCCTCAAAATAAGGCCCAAGGGCTGGATATGGCCTTGCAAGATCATTTATCCAACCCTCGTTCATGGTCAACCTAAGTGAAACGACTTGAAAGCACACAACAACAGCAGCACCAACAACATTCCCATCTCATCAGCCCAAAGCAGGCCCATGCTTCCCATTGAAATACTAATAAGTTTATATTTGTTAAAATTGTTCTTCATTTTAATTATTGTATTGTTTTAAAGTGTTTTTGCACTACAAATAAGATATGTGCAGTGTGAATAGAAATTTATTCAAATTTTTTAAAATTATAATCCAGTCCTCCAACAGTTTGAGGGACTGTGACCTGGCCCTCTGTTTAAAAAGTTTGAGGACCCCTGGCCTAAACTGTCTGTCCCAGGATTCTAGACAATGGAACCATGGCAACTAAAGTCGAGTCACACTGCAATTACTGTGTAGTATGAAGGGAGACCAGGTGCCATCCCTGTTCTACTTTTGTCAGATAGCTGAGTTGTATTGATAGATGGATAGTAGGGATGTGCAATCCATAAAATTGTTCAAAAGTCATCACAAAACTAGGGAGCGTTGGCTGACTTTATAACCCAGGAATAAAAACCATAATTTATTGGAACTCTGGTTGGCTACAGAGGGTCACATCTGACCTCTCCTAATGGTGAGAGCCCATTAATTTACAGAGAACAGGGAAGACAGGCACTAAGGCACCCTTTTTGGCTTTGCTTTCTGAGCTTTGCTTCCTTGCACCAAATATGAAACTGACTTTGGAAGCCTTCCGAGATTTACACAACTAAAACAAAAAGTATGGGGTAAGTTTCAATTTCTTAATTTTTGGTGCAGACTGCACATGCACATCAGATTAGTACGAGTCATACTAACCTGATCCAATTTCTGATTTTTTTTGCATATTCCTAATAGATAGATAGATCTGTTTGTTGATTAGTTCACTGGCCATATCAACAATAAAATACCAAAAAATACACAGACAAATAAAAACTAATCACTATCCTTAAACCCCTCTCATAGTTAACTAAAATTAATTAAAACACAATTAAACCTGATTAAATAAGAAGTTTGATAGAATTGGATTAAATTACAAGATGAAAGCAAGGGCAGCAGCAAGTGCAAGAATCAGTCAGAGTTGTATTATTTTGTAGAGCTTTTGGCACAAAAAAACCAGGGTGGTATTTAATATCACCTTGACAATCTTTGTAAGATAAGACACAATAAACCAATACTTAAATAATTATTTAAAAACAAACAAATAAAATGTTACATGTTACTAGCCAATCGACAACAGTAGGATGTGATTTTCTATTTAATTATTTGCACTCCCACATCTAGGAAGGAAATTTAATGAGAAACCTCTATTAGTCCACTGGGTTTGCAGCCCATGAGTGTGGATCCAGATCATTCTTATAGAAAATTTCTGTAAACCCATGGAAAAATCTCCATCATGGAGAATGATCTGAAACTTCAGGAGGTTCTCGCTGCAACCCTAAGATTAGCATACACAGCTCTTAGGAAAAGCTGTGATTGATCCCAAAGTTAATGCTTCTTCTCTGTAAACCACCCCAAGATTATTCGTAATGGACATGGCAGCTGTTTAAACTTCATCAGTCAGTTAATCAAATCATTCAATCAATTTGTCAACACTGGCACCCACTGTTAGAACGGTAATGATGCTTCCAAAGGTTGTGTTTACCTCCCAATGGGGAAAAGAACGTAGTTCTGTAACCGAAAGGGGAGGATTGTGATACTTTGCATGCTTAATGCAAAGAAACACCACAAAGAGTGTACTTTTATCCCCACACTGTGAGGCAAGGAACCTACTCAATCCAAGATTACAGTTACTTTCTAAATCTATATAAATAAAAATGCAATGTTTGTTTGTGGGATTAACATAACTCAAAAACCACTGGACGAATTGACACCAAATTTGGACACAAGACACCTATCAGGCCAACACGTGACTATCACTCAAAAAAATTGATTTTGCCATTTGGAAGTTGTAGTTGCTGGGATTTATAGTTTACCTACAATTAAAGAGCATTCTAAACTCCACCAACGATGGAATTGAACCAAACGTAGCACATAGAACTCCCATGACCAACAGAAAGCACTTGAAATGTTTGGTGGGCATTGACCTTGAGTTTGGGAGTTGTAGTTCACCTACATCCAGAGAGCACTGTGGACTCAAACAATGATGGATATAGACCAAACTTGGTTTGAATACTACATATGTCCAAATGTGAACACAGATCGGCTTTGAGAGGAAACAGACCTTGACATTTGGGAGTTGTAGTTACTGAGATTTATAGTTCACCTACAATCAAAGAGCATTTTGAACCCCATGAACGATAGAATTGGGGCAAACTTCCCACCCAGAACCCCCATGACCAACAGAAAATACTTAAGGCCATTGAGTCCAACTTCCTTCACCAGGGCAAGAAAACGTAATCAAAGCCCTCCTGACAAAGATCCATCCAGCCATAGATTTAGATAGATAGATATGATTCACGCACATGCACAAACAGATATAGCATCATAGTTTTGAAAGGGATCCCTAAAGAAGGACAATTATATGTTGCATGTTCCCGAGTGGGCAAACCAGACATCACACTGACAA
Source organism: Anolis sagrei (assembly GCF_037176765.1). Classification (NCBI taxonomy): domain Eukaryota; kingdom Metazoa; phylum Chordata; class Lepidosauria; order Squamata; family Anolidae; genus Anolis; species Anolis sagrei. The sequence continues at coordinate 144,619,177 of NC_090023.1, read as the reverse complement.
AGAAACAACAAGAAATACTGTTTACTCAAAGCATACATAAATTACGTATATTAGAAACCAACACTTTCTCATTACTTTGTTTTCCAGATCATCAGACTGACCCACAGCAATGTGTGGCAGGGGACGGCTAGTCTATATAAATAAAAATGTAATGTTAATTTGTGGGATTAACGTAACTCAAAAACCATTGGGTTAATTGACACCAAATTTGGACACAATACACCTAACAGGCCAACAGGTGACCATCACTCATAAAAACACTGAAAAACACAACAGGAGAGACCTAAAAAGCAAAAAAACCAAATAATACATTACAGCACATGTGCAAAACCACACATATATACACAAACACACATATACAGAAATATATACACACACCAAACACATATACACAGACTGGGCCACAGCAATGTGTGGCAGGGGATGGCTAGTGATAAAGGAAAAAATAAACACCATTCTTATTTTGTGGTGTGTCCCGTCATTTCAATATCTTTTAATACAACGCCTTGTCATTTTAACTTGTACAGTACTTGGTATGGAGGAGAGCTCATATTCAGCTAAACAACAGAAAGTGAGGTTTCATTAGTTACTAAGGCAGGGAAAAAAGCTCTCGATTCTGTTGGCTTAGTTACAGAGTAAATCGTACCTTAAATTATAGATGAGCAACTGCAGGAAGGAGCTACCCTGGAAGGCTGGCCGCATCCCACAGGGACAATGGGGGAGAATGGCTTGAGAGGCAAAGAGGGGATAAAAAGACAGACGCACCTCTCCTGGCTCCTTCCTGTCTGACATTCCCAGGCTTGAACACATTCAAAGGAACTGAAACACAGAGCACCTTTCAAGAAGCCACGAGAAGAGGGCCACAGGGAGGGCGTAAATTCTCCAGTGCTGTAGGAATACACAAACTCCCCCTTCTTTTGTAAACAGCTGCCAGTTCAGGGGGAAAGAAACTGATGATCAGTAAAATATTAAGAATTTTGTGTTCCTTTGATGTATTGCATTGCAGTTCCTGTGCTGTAATCACATTGAAAAAAGTGAAACCCAAAGTCCACATTGTGGTGACACCTATATTAGGCCAACCACAAGATGCAAAAAATCATCCCGCTAACTTTTGATGCCCACTGGCTTCTTTATCAAGCAGATGTACTTTTAAAAATCATTCAAAAGGAGAAGAATGATTTTGTCACCAGTCTGCATTCTGCTTGTTTAAGATGTGAGAACAGGCATGGGCACACTTTGGCTTTCCAGTGTTTTGGACTTCAACTCCCAGCCAGTTTACTAGCTCTTAAGAATTGTGGGAGCTGAATTCCAAAACACGTGAAGGGACGAAATTTGCCCATGCCTGTGTTAGAAGGTCTGTGCAGGCAGAAGGTTCAGGCCTGAACAAGGTCCCTGCCCTCACCTTCTATTCATGGCCATGAAGTAATTGGGAACACAGGAAATAATTTTATTGCCTTCTTTTACTGCTGACCTTGCTGACCAAAAGTTTGGTGGATTGAATCCAGGGAGCAGAGTGAGTTCCCGCTGTTAGATCCAACTTCCGCCAACCTAGCAGTTCGAAAACATGCAAATGTGAGTACATCAATAGGTGCCACTTAGGCGGAAATGTAATGGCGCTCCATGCAGTCATGCTGGCCATATGATCTTGGAGGCATCTACAGACAATGCTGGCTCTTCAGCTAAGAAATGGAGATGAGAACCAACCCCCAGAATTGGACACGACTAGACGTTACCTTTACTTTACTATTGCTTTTCACCACAACAGGGACTTGGTGTTTTGTTTTATCGTCACCATAACTATTCCTGTATATATATATATATATATATATATATATATATATATATATATATATAATGGGGGGGTGAGTTAGAGGAAGGAGAAATGTTCCATGCATTTGCAACAAGGTGGCTTCCCTTGGTTTGCAATCATAGGGCTAGCCACCTGTCTATCATTGTTAAGTTTTGGTTCTGCCCCTTTCCCCAGGGCCATGGGAAGAGAGGGAGCCATTTTTAGTTCAGTCTTATAGTGGAAAGCTAAGCTACAGGACGTGGATTAGCTCCATCCATAGAAAAGCTTCATTTTCTACAGCATCCGGGGCAGAAATTCCAGGGGAAAACAGTCCCAAAGCTTTGGCTGGGAGCTTACAGCCTCTCAGCTTTACAGCATCTGAGGGAAACAGTCCTAAAGTTTCAGAAGAAAACAGTTTTGCAGACCCAAAGAACTCCAGCTGGAGAATCTACGTAGCCTTAATTGGTAGGTCTACTCGGGACCCAAGACGCAGATTGGAACTGCTAGTAGAACCCACATCAGCAAAGCTTAGACAGTAGATTGCTTGGGAGGGGTTAAAAAGGGTTTTCCTTGTTAAAGAAAAAAAATAGTTCTCCAAGCAAGGTGCCTGTCCATTTTGGGGCAAGTTAAGAAGCATATGTTTAATCTGTTGAAGATCCAAGAAGTGTTTGTTGTTTTATTGAAGACCTAAGCAATAATAAAGAACTTTGTTAAACATTTCAAGCCTTCTAAAGACTGTGTATGGGAAAATCCTTGAAGGCCTCTCACCTGTGGCACCCTGGCTCCCCGCTGGGCACAAAGAGCATGTCCTGTTTAAAAAATCAATTATTACAGGCCCAGCGTGTGGCAGCACACTCACTCTGAGTGTGAATTTGGTAAAAGAGCTTTTCTCAGAGCTTGCTGTTTGCCACAGGATCAGCCACATCATCTATGGCAGGGGTATCAATTTCATTTCTATCAAGGGCCACATCAGCCTCATGGTTTCTTCAAAAGGCTTAAATCCATGGACGGAGAATCCGTGGATACAGAGGGCAATTATCGTTGTTTCACACAATGGTCAGTGCTCTTTGGTTTTTACTTAGTTTGGGTCCCCAGGTGTTATTGAATGACAACTCCCATCACTTTTGGTTATCTACCATACAGACTGGGGATAATGGGAATTGCAACCCAACAACATTTGTGGCTCTGAGGTTGCCAAAATCTCACTCTCCTGACTAATCAGAATAATAATATCATAAAAAAAGATACAGATAGATAAAAGATACAAAAGATTATAGAATAAAAGGCATCCTCCCACATAATACGGGATCACAACTCCCATTAGCTCTAGTCATGATGAGGAATAGAAGAGCTGTAGTCCAGCATCTGGAGAGCCACATAAAAGATGGTGGCCTAGATTCGCATGCAATCTATGGTTTGATGCATGCAGTCTATGGTGCATTCCTTCACAAAGCAGTGTCGTCCATTCAGATCTTCACAGACTTTCTGTCTATCCTCTTGGGACCTTATTTGAAAGTGCTGCAGTTTGTCCAGGTGAATCAATTTCTCCTTGTGCTTGGGACATTGTCCAAACTGCTTCAGATGTGGCATATTCTACTCCTCCTGCTCTCATTTGAACTGTGATCCCCAAGAAAAAGAAAAGAATAACCATTTGGTACTCAGCAGAAATTGCAAAAGTCATCCTAAATGTTGACTACTGGCATGAGAGCAATGTCTTAAAATATAATGTATGTATTCTCTATTTGTCACTGGTACGTGGCCTATTCATATATATTATCTGTCATGCTATTTTTAATGAGGGTGTAGGAGGGAATTCCCGGTAGGTATTTTTCATTATTGCAAGATAAGCTGAGTGCATACACCTGGCACTCCTTTAAAAAGATAAGGTAGAGGCTACAAACTATCTCATCAATAAGATTTTATCCGTTTGTCCCCTGTCAGCTTAAATATTTGCACAACATATGGTAATTCGGCTGAATCTATAATTGGCCTCTTTTGTGGTTATATGATGGATTATTGTTAGGGCACCGTTGTATTTACATATTGAATTCCCTTTAGTTTGTGTCTGCTTGAGAATTTAACATTTTTACATTATTAAAGGCTGCTGTAAAATGCTACATACATTGGGGGTTTCTTGATAACCCAATCGTAAGCAAGAGAAGCCGCCTCCATCCTACTCCCTTGCCTGATTTAAGCGATACAGGCTTGTCTTGCCTCTCTGTGTGGCTTTTTCCTCTGGCTGGCAGAGTTACGTGTCATAGCTTCAGTTTGTGCAGTGACAACAGAACAGAACTGACACAAATTACACCGAGCAACTCAAGGACATCCATGTAAAGGGCAAAACATACAAACTAATTCACTGCTTAAGGTGTGTGAGTTAACTGCTTACACTCTGGAGGGAAAAGAAGGAACTTCCCGGAGCCAGTAGATAGGAAGACATGCTCCGCTTGGCCTCATTCGCCACACTGTGTCATCCTGAATGGTGTCCATCAGAGTAATGTCTATGACCACATGAGAGGAAAAACTAATAGAGTTTCTTTTTAAAAAAAATTAAATAGTTTATCATTCATCTTTAACATTTCTGTAAAATGTGAACTTGGGTATGTACTAAGTAAAGGCAACGTGGAATGCAGCAGGCCTTTTTGAAAGTGATGGGGAAATTGCAGTTAAATATGCACGGCGTGTTTTTTCAGTCTGGAAAGATTTCAAAACAAGCGGAATTTCATCTCTTCCCTGCTCAGATATACACACGAGCATAACGTTTTTATCAAGTATTCCAGAAGCAGCGAGACACATACAATTTAATGTAAAATTATCTGTAACCCATGCTTTTTATTTTTTTAAAAAAAAAAAACTGGCTGAACTGAATCATTCTTAATGGAAATGTCAAATTTTCCTCTGATCATCTTTATTTATTTTATTATCCCCTCCTGTGGTGTTCTGTTTTGTTAGATTTTTAAACCTAAGCTCAAAAGAACCGTATAGGCAACCGCATGATCTGTCATCTGCAGCTCTTAGACACAAAGACACAGAGACACTTCAGTATTACAGGCAATACAAAAATAGCCCATTGACTTGCTAAACCTTGCTCCATAAAATGCAGAAGATGAAATAGGATCAGTGGCAACCATGAAATCTTGTGAGTTATAATGATAGCAGCAGTGAAGAAGTGCAGCGATGGGTGGGAAGGGAGTGAGATGAAGTAGCATTGAGGGCAGTGCTGTCCCTCCCAAGAGAATCAGTGTCTCTGCTCCTCAGCAGACACAGACAGACATAGAGCCTGACAACTGCCATCTTGCCATTATAAATATAAGGACCAGAGACAAGGACCAACTGTGGAGGCCCATTCCCCAGAGATCACTGACACGGGCAGGCAAGGACAGATGTCTGCTTCAACAATGACCACCTGGCCATGATCAGGTGGTCATTGTTGCAGAAAGAGAAAGAAGGAAAGAACACTTTGAAGAGAATCTTTTCTAAATACCTTCAAGAAAGTGGCCAGAGCAACAAGAGGGCTCAAGACCCAGTGTGCATTAGCCTTACTGCCTTGTTTACCAGGTCTTATTAAAGAAGCAATAGAGATGCTAATCTTGAAGGAGGCAGGATACTACAAGAAGTGAAGACAGCAATCCTTAATAAACTGAACATATCAGAAGAATTGTTGCCAACAGTGATTGAAGGACCTCCCATAGAAGTGAGGAATGCACCCATTCACACTGGGGTGGAAAGTGAAAACTAATGCCATAAGACAGTGGTTCTAAACCTGTGGGTCCCCAGGCTTCAAACTACAGGAAAGGAGATTCCACCTGAACGTTAGACAGAACCTCCTAACGGTGATTGCTGTTCAGCAGTGGAACTCTCTACCCCGAAGTGTGGTAGAGGCTCCTTCTATGGAGGTTTTTAAACAGAGGCTGTGTTGGGAATCAGCCTGTGTTTGTGTTTCAGGATCCTGATGTGGGAAATGATGAGGGAAATGATGGTGCAAAGGCTGAGGTACAAGATGGAGATGGTTTTGTCAATGATTTTCAGGCAGACAATGACAGAGAGGCCCCAGTGCAAAGGGCAGTTTCTCATGAGAACATTCCTGCTGGGCCTAGCAATGAGAGTTCACTCCCTTTCTCTGTGAGCTCTCAAGATTTGGGTTCAGAAAACAATCTGACACCTGGGAATTTTAATGAGCAGCCAGATAGGGAGCTGAAGAATAAGCGGCTGGAGATTAGTCAGGATCGACAACAAGCTCAGTATTTACGCCGTTCCGAAAGACTTCGTCTGATAAGGGGGAAAAATGGGGGGAAGCGAAACCAATTCCTGAGTTTTGAGATAAAAGGTTTACCTCAAGGGGAAACCTATTAGATCAAGCATCATTTGGAAACCAAGTTCATGTGCCATGGAAATCCTGTTCAAGGGGCCTTGTTCCTGTGGAGTTTTTTTAGCCTTTTTGATTGTCTTTGCATCCTGTGTGATTCTTGTCTGGATTAATGCTATCTTGGATTGCTTTTATTACTTGTGTGGACTTTGCTTTGTGTTACTTCTTTTTATGGACTTATTACTTTTTGGAATCTTCTTATTTTCTTAGAAGCATTTATTTCTTCTGACTATTCACTAAGCTTCAATAAAAGAAGATTTGTTTCTTCACTTTTCATATGATGTTTTAAAGTCAGAGGGCTTCTTCCTGATCTGGAGTGCAACAGGCTGGATAGCCATCTGTGCTTTGAATGTGATTGTCCTGCTTCTTGGCAGGGGGTTGGACTGGATGGCCCACAAGGTCTCTTCCAACTCTATGATTCTATGTTTTGGTCTTCAACTCCCAGAAATCCTAACAGCTGGTAAACTAGATGGGATTTCTGAGAGTTGTAGGCCAAAAAACCTGGGGACCCATGGGTTGAGAACCACTGTCATAAGATGATAAAGTATTTTGGCCTACAACTTCCAGAAATCCCAGCCAGTGTAGCAGCAGCTGTTACGATTTCAGGGACTTGCAGGCCAAAACATCTGGGGACCCACAAGTTGAGAACCACTTGGGGCAGCTTACTAACCAGCACATAGTAGTGCCATAAGAACAGAGGGCCCTGAGACTGCACTGTTTCATCTGCAGTAGAAATAGTTTCTTAATGAAATCTGCATGGTGGATGTGTGGGTGGCATAGTGCCCACAAATATACCTTATACTGTTAAACGAAAAGGAGCAAGAGGAGAACAGGTGAAGAGGAAATATTCCATTTCAAACTCTTGAGGAGCCCTGCTATTTCGGGGACTAAAGTGGAAAGAAAGGGAAATAGAGGTAGCAATAGTTCCATGCCCTCCAGAAGAGAGCAACTTATGTTAGCTCACACCATCCTGGCCATGGGATATTTAGCCATGAAAAAATCTAGTGACCACTGACCCTGTTATTTTACTGGGTGGAGCTATATAAGCAAGTCCATTGCTATTGTGAATCATTCTTCAAGACCTAGTTGACATAAGAGAATGACATAAGAGTCCACTGAAAGCTAATCCATTGATAACAGAGTAATCTGAGAAGGTTGATGTAAACATAGATGCCCCTCTAGTGTGGCGCACACTCAAAATCTTGTTAATAGATTATAGAGACTCAGTATCCTGAGACAATGCATAACCCTTTGTTGCAATCCCAGTTTTATTTTCATAGCCATACAGACCAGAAAACTCACGGCAACCCAGTGGTTCCAGCCATGAAAGCCTTCAACAACACGTTTCCTAAGAAGTTAGTAATAGATCAGGGGATCCATTTTAAGAGCAGAGTACATCTAGCTGTTCTGGGCAATATTAAAAATTAATAACTCCCCTGAGAACATCAAAATGCCAATCCAGGCCAATGGACTGCTAAAGTGATTTAACTTAACCTTAAAAACATTTTTGAGAGTGCCCAGCTAAAACAATGGCACGTCACTACCAATTCTTTTTTATGCTTGCTGTTCACAGGCTTCTATTGGGTTTTTTTTTTTTAATCTTTTGAGTTGTTGTATAAATGGCATCGCTGAGAAGGGTTACTTGGGGAGCACTGGGAGGATCAAGCTTTTTCTTTAATAAATGTGGCACATGTGCCAGTACCTTAAGAAGGTTGCAGAGATTCCTTTAGCTGAGAAAAAGTCCTTCACAACCAGGTCAAGATGTGAGCATTCCTAGCCAGAGCAGCAAGTCTCAGTCTTATTTCATCCTTCTCTGCTAAATTATTTGCATAGTTACAGGAATGATATAGGAGCTGCAGTGGCGCAATGGGTTAAACCCTTGTGTTGACTGAACTGCTGTTGGTGGTTTGAATCCATGAGACAGGGTGAGCTCCCATCTGTCAGCTCCAGCTTCCCATGCGGGGACATGAGAGAAGCCTCCCACAGGATGGTAACACATCCAGGCAGGCCCATAGCCAGGATTTTGTTTCGGAGGGGGGGCTGAGTTTGGTTCGGGGGGGGCTGAGTCTAAGTGAAAGAGGGTCTACCCTTGCAAACCTTTTGTATCGTTACCCCAATACCCCCATGCATATGGGATATATTGAGCATAGTGAACAGATCATGATATGAATAAACATAACAGTTTAAATAATGTACCAGTAAGGCCTTCTCGCGGACCACCGACTACATGCCTGCATCCAGGCATCCCCAAGTAACATCCTTGCAGACGGCCGGTTTTCTCACACTTGCAATTTCTCAAAGGCGACTTGCAATTTCTCAAAGCACTTCTGATATGGTTTATAAAAAGGGACGATATGAAGATGAATGAGTCCTGCTGAGTTTGAAATAGCCTTGATATGTAAGAGAGAAAGGTTCCAAACATTCCATATTAACCTCTTAACATAGAAAACAAAACCCAAGACTCCAAAAGCGCACTTCTTCCTCTTCCCTTGAGAAAGAAGTCCTAAAGTGACCAGACTGCTCCAGTGCAAATCTGACACTCTCCATAGGTACACTATCTCTCTCCTTCCCATGGAGCAGAGCATAGTGAGTGGAACAGACTCCTCAGGTCAGCCACACTTCGAGTATTATTAGACTGAGTCTAATTTTCTGCTGATGTAGTCCCAAAGTTGTAAATTAATGATGGGCGTCTTCCTTCCTGGATCCATCTCGGTTTCCTGGCCAGATGTTGATCTTCTTGATTGGTGTTGACAAACACAAGGCTTGTGTTGACTTCCTTCTTAACATAAGGAATGTTGCAAACATTTCCTTAACTTGAAAGAACCGTTGTCACAGTCTTGATCAGAGTTTACTTTTCAGCTCTTATTAGCAGGTTTTAATCACAGTCCAGCAAGCAGGTAGTTAGTCATTGCAGGCCTTAATACTAGACTGGTGTCTCCAAAATTATTAACTCCATACATCCTTCCATTTTTCCATTCATTCCCATACATCATATTAAATCCACATTTATAAAATCTGCACATTAAATTTTTGTGACAAACACAACTCACAAAGTTACCCTGTACCCTATACAGGACCCTTAGTGGAAAACTTACTGGAAAACTTGCTTCCTCTTGTTTCTGGATTTAACATAAGAACACTACCAGGACCATTAACCCAAAAGCCTTGAGAGAAAGTAACCTTTTTACTTTTTCAACATATACTTTGGGTCTATATTATTTCTGCTGACACATTTCAGCATATTATGGAAAAATGTTAGAGCAACTGTCTGATCATGCAGCCAACTGTATTGAAAATATTGTTACTTTTAGCTCTATGGTAGAAATCCATGTAAGGGATCTCTGAAGGGTGTTCATGGTCCACACACAAGTACAATACCAAAGTCACGTAGTAGGCAACAAGGAAGTCTGAACCATTGAAGACAAGCCAAATAAGGTCTCCTCATGGCAATGCTGCCAAACAAAGTGAGATGCAACAGATTCGGGGCTAAGATGAGTCCTGCAAATTATTTGAACTGGATTTTGTTTTCCTGTTGGAAGGCTCTGCTGTGGAAGCAACTACCCAGACATGTGGAATGAGGACATTTGGTGTTTTCATGCCTTAAAACTCCACCAGACTTCCACTCGAGAGTCCCTTACTGAATTCACGTGGCACAATTAACTTTTGCTATAAGCCACTAAACGCATCTGCATCAATATTTCCAGTTTATTTACCACCATCAATGTAGCCCACTATAACTTAACAAAAGAAAACACAGACAGGAATTTGGAAAATTCTTAGATCAGTTGTAATTGACCAAAATCACCTTGACAATTACTATATGAAGGAATGTAACACATTTGTAGATACCACTTTTTTTGTAAAATTCTCCCTATATCGGTTTTTTAAAAATGTGTTTTAGGCTGTAGGCAAAAAACCTTGAAGATGTGCACTTGTCCATAAGGAATCCTGATCCATTAAAATCAAAGCAGGTTTTGATTTTTTTTCCAATAGGATAACTGCTCCCATTCCCTTTCTTCAGGTTGATTAGTTGTTTTGAATGTATATTTTCCTGCAAAGTACTTAGCTGCTTTTAGACACCATGTGCTTGCCATAATTAGCTTGTTATCTTGACAGCCTGTCAGCGAGCATTTTAATGCCATGATTTAAGTTTTGCTCATTATACGCATACACACACTTACTCACAAACCAACAGTTACACTTTATGCACCTTTTCCTGACAATCCAGCAGCCGGGCTATTTAAAAGAGATGTGCTGTCTCTGTCTCTCTCTCTTTGCACACAGAGACAGAAACAGAGAGCAAAGACAAAGAGATGGTGGTAAACAGAGCTTTCATTGAACAGGCAGGAATAGGCTCCTGGCTGCCCTTTTAAAGCTAATGCTCGCAATCCACAGAATGCAAAACACGTGAAGGTCAGCAGGATCTGCTTATTTTAATAATTATGTTCCTGTATGCAACTACACAAAGGAAAGTAGACCAGTGACAAGACCTATTTCATCGCACCAACAAATACGACTATGCTGCTCATAATAGCTAGTTGAAAGCAATCATGTCTTTAGAGATAAGTTAGCCACAGAGTCCACCGGGGATATTTCAGTGATACGTTGCTTTTTTCACATGGAATAAAAACTAAGAGTCTGTATATAACTAAATCCTCTACCAACAAGAAGGTGAATAACACTGTGAAACCACTGATAAACTTTCACAGCATCTTTATGTATGTCTTCCACAACACCTCCTTCCAGATCATCTTCAACTATAACAAGAAGGAAGAGAGACGCTTTTGAACTGTGGTGTTGGAGGAAAATTCTGAAAGTGCCTTGGACCACAAGAAGATCAAACCAGTCCATACTCCAGGAAATAAAGCCCAACGGCTCACTGGAGGGAAGGATGTTAGAGGCAAAGATGAAATACTTTGGCCATATAATGAGAAGACATGAAAGCTTGGAGAAAATAATGATGCTGAGGGGAAAGGAAGGAAAAAAAGTGTTCCATGTAGAAATTAGCTATGACCAGGCTGAAAGGGCTCCCCATAGCTACTCCATCTTTCTGTTCATAGAATTCATTGTCCCACTGAAAGAAGTTCTCAGAAGATATCACAGCTCTGTTTCACCATTGCCTCACCACCAGCTACTTTCGGTGGGACAATGAATTTTACAAACAGAAAGATGGAGTAGCTATGGGGAGCCCTCTCAGCCCAGTCATAGCTAATTTCTACATGGAACACTTTGAAAAACAAGCCCTGGAAACAGCAACAAAAAAGCCCACTATATGGTTCAGATATGTGGAAAACACTTTCACCATTTGAAGCCATGGAGGAGAAGAACTAAACAGGTTCCTGGACCACCTTAACAGCATCCACCCAAACATCCAGTTCACGATGAAAAAAGAAAATGAAGGAAAACTGCCTTTTCTAGATGTCCTAGTCATCTGTAAACCAGATCAACAATTGGGTCACACCGTTTACAGAAAACCCACAAACAAAGATAGATATCTACATAAAAACTCCAACCATCACTCAAGTCAAAAAAGAAGCACCATTAAAGCCTTGGCAAAAAGAATCTGCGAACCCCACCTCCTCCAAGATGAACTGAACCACCTCAACTGGGCTCTCCAGGCCAATGGATACTCCACCTCAGACATCAGAAGAGCTGCAAGACCGAGAACAAGCCTCGGGAGTAAAGACAAAGATCCACCCAGAGGAAAAGTGTTCTTGTCATACATCAAGGGAACCACTGACCGCATAGGGAAGCTGATGAGGAAACACAACATACAAACTATCTACAGACCCACCAAGAAAATCCAACAAATTCTACATTCAGCAAAGAACAAGAGGGATCCTCTCATTTCTGCAGGAGTCTACCGGATACCATGCAGCTGTGGACAAGTCTACATAGGGACCACCAAACGCAGCATTGCCCACACGAATTAAGGAACATGAAAGGCACTGCAGACTACTTCAACCAGAGAAGTCAGCCATAGGAGAGCACCTGATGAACCAACCTGAACACATCATATTATTTGAGAACACAGAAATGCTGGACCACTCTCACAACCACCATGTCAGACTACATAGAGAAGCCATTGAAATCCACAAGCATGTGGACAATTTCAACAGAAAGGAAGAGACCATGGAAATGAACAAAATCTGGATACCAGTATTAAAAAAAATCTAAAATTACAACAGCACAACAGCAGAGAGGAAACAATCTGGGACATCTAATCACCTCTCAACAAAAGATTGCCGCAGGCACTGCCAGGCCATCAAATGCTAATCAAGGTGGTCAGTTGAAACATTCACACCTAGCTCCAGCAGACAAGAGTCCTTTGTCCCACCCTGGTCATTCCACAGATATATAAACCCTTTTTCCTAGTTCCAACAGACCTCACTACCTCTGAGGATGCTTGCCATAGATGCAGGCAAAACATCAGGAGAGAATGCCTCTAGAACATGGCCATATAGCCCGAAAAAACCTACAACAACCCAAAATATTTTTACTTTTTCAGGTTCTGGGATCAATTTTCTTCTTGAGATCATTAAAAGTATTCAATAAAGCACTTGGATGGTTCTTCTACCAGTATTGCATGAGATGATGTTCACATTTATTAGTCATCTAACACATCTATAGAAGTTTAGATCTAAAATCGTTCTGTCCATTTTCCATGAAAAAAAGGACACTTAGAGGGTATATTTTCTCTGTTTCCATTACAGACAGTATAATCATTGTCTACCTTCACCATTATCAATGGGGTCACCAGTAAACTATAGGTTCACAGAACCCTTTTAGTCTGATTTTTAAATAATTCTTTTCCAGGGAAGCAAAATAACTCTTCCACATAAATGTATTCTAATGCAACTTTTTGAGACATTTCAATAAGAATTGTAAGACACTGTGCTCAAATAATATGCAGTCACCAGTGAAAAATACTCAGCCAGGAAAGATAGACCATCCAAAATTGAGATTTAAAAATAGATTTGTGGTTCTGACATTATGTAGGGTTGGCCTAACAGCCCACACACTAATCTATTGAATGTTTCAATAAGCAATGTCATATTTGTAAGTTTCCAGAGGAACTACAACTGCCAGCCTTTTCATCAATGTGCCACTCACTCATTAGTTTAAAAAAATCTACTTAATGTGTTCAAAACAAGCAAAGTAGAACTCCCCCCCCCCCAGTATTCTCTGCCCACAGATCTGCATGTGTGAAAAGCAGCATTTGGGGTTTTCATAAAGATTTGACACTTGTCCGTTATGTGACAAAGTACCCTAGAGTGCTTATCCTTTCCTCTGTGTATGGAGATGTTACACTTTCAGACAATGAATGTAAGCCTGAGATCATTCATTATTATTATAAGCCTAAAGACAGACTAGACGGCTGTGACCAGATGGTCTCTCACATACTCTTTCAAGTGAAATTATATATTATTTATTAGCAATATTTATATGCTACTCCGTAAGAGAAATCTCTCTTGGTTGCTTAGAGTAATGATGAAAACAAGTCATTCCCAATAGTGTTTTTGCTCCAAAGACAGTTGTCACTACTTGTCACTGATGTCTAGTGGAGTTGGAGCTCCCAATGTAATTTGGGAGCTTTTTCTTTCTCTTCTGTGCTTTCGAGTTGGCTGCCACCCACTTCCCTATTGGGAAGCACCAATTATTGACATCTGGAGAATGGGCTGCCAGGGGTTTTCTCTCTTGTCTTCCTAGCTCTTCCTCCTCACTATAGGAAAAACCTGGCCACATGTAGTCCTCCCAGCCAACATGAAGTCCTTTTCTTTTCCCACAAATGGGTAAGATCTGTAGTACACCCTCATCTGCTAATGCTAACAAGTGTAAAATGTAGCAGAGGGGGAAGGAAAATTAGACATCACTTCTAACAAAGGTGGCATCATTCTCCAGGTTCAGATATAATGTGGCTGCAAAGTTACAGAAATATCATAAGTTAAATTTCAGCCTGGTCCAAAATACCATCCCTAACCACCTACCCCTGAAAACCCTAATAAATGCAGAGTGTATCTTCAGTTTTGGCTGAATCTGCAGTTCTAAAGATAAGGGAGAGCACTTGAAACTCCACTAAACCTCAGGCATTGTAATGCTGTACTTTTAAACCAATGGTTCCCAACCTGTGGTCCATGGACCACCAGTGGTCCACAAGAACCAAATATGGTCTGCAGCCTCACCGTTTCTGCACCATTCCAACGAGTGTGACTGGACTTGCAAAACTCTCTTATAGTGCCAAGGCTTATTAAATATGGTTTTCTGTGGATGAGCAGATGGTGACTACTAGGTGGCATATGTTCCGTATCAGAAACTGAGGTGGTCCATCCAATGCAATTTTCTGAATCAGGACCTCAAATAACCAAACCAAATTTAAAGTTGAACAAAAACTGATTCGCAACCCTATTGGTCCTAATGTTGTAGAGTGGTCCCTGGTCAAAAAAAGGTTGGGAACTGCTGTTTTAAATCTTAGGCTTCCCAAATCCAGATGTTTTCAAACCCTTCTAGCTTAAGAGTTGACCAAGGCCCTCAGGCATCCTGTGTCAAGCTATTCCCGAAGTCTCTTCTTAACTGAAGTCCAAGCCAAAAATACGGCTTGCTAATCCAGTCATTGTTATGAGTTAATGTGTGTTATAAATACAGGATAATGGTAACATACCATTACCACAGAAGCCGAACAGCCCTCAATGGTGTGAGCAACACAAAAGTAATCTCTTCCCAGTAGACTTAGAAGTAATGAAAATCTGAGTTGAATCTGAGGACATTGTCAGTCTGCCTGGGATGTCAAGAGATGCAGATTCATCACTGTTCGGTCTTGGCATTGCTGACATCAAGAAGAGGAGGAGATGTCATATCTGACTGACACAATGACAGAAAAGCATAGCAATGATGTGCTTCATGTGTCTTTTATTTTGTCTGACCTGCTCATCACATTGTGAAATCTGACATTTGCACTTTGGTTGCTCAAGTGGTGTGTCCAGTGGTTGCAAAGTTTATGAGATTGGTGAAGACATTGCTATTTATGTATAAATGGTGTATTTAAAAAAAAAATGCAGACAGTTAGATCATTATTATCTTTATTTATAATCTACAAATTCCCCACAATTGGGATTGCATGAGACAATGTCTAATCTTAGGATGAAATCAACATATGCAAAACATGACTATTCACACAGATCATCCACCACAAGTTTGCATTTGCAGTCTGCCAACATGCTGATGGCTGAATCTTCAATATAAACAAGATACTGAGTCTGCAAGAAGTTAATGATTTTGTGGACATTTCTCAAAGTTCCAAATTGTGAAGTGCAAGTATAGGATTTCACAATTATTTTCATTTCAATGTGCTTATTTTCCTGAACAGGTATTTGTTCTAGATTTCAGTTTTCCTGCAGGAAGACCTACCAGTAGCAAATGATAAACCATAAAGCTAATGAACAACCATAACTAAGATCCTACATTATTTGAAGACTTTATTTCCTTCTCTATTTCTTCCAAATTCACTTGTCAATTAAGCTTTGCAACTATAGCATAAATACATCATGTGTTAATGTGCACATATAAAGCCCAAGACCATTGCAGGCAGGGATTTTTCTGTAGCTATGGAGAATAATAATAAAAGGGAATAGCACTTTCTTGGTTAAGCTTTCCATCTCCAACCACCCCCAAAGTAACAAATAGCAAGGACAAGTTCCATGTTGGGAAATTATGACAATGATAATGACTGATGAATCATGACAATGATGAAGCCAACGGGATTTTGGCCTGCATAAATAGGAGTCTAGTGTCTAGATCCAGGGAAGTCATGCTACCCCTGTATTCTGTATTGGTTAGACCACACCTGGAATACCGTGTCCATCACAATTGAAGGGAGATGTTGACAATCTGGAATGTGTCCAGAGGAGGGTGACTAAAACGATCAAGAGAACAAGACCTATGAGGAGCGGCTGAAAGAGCTGGGCATGTTTAGCATGAAGAAGAGAAGGCTGAGAGGAGACATGATAGCCATGCATAAATATGTGAGAGGAAGTCATAGGGAAGAGGGAGCAAGCTTGTTTTCTGCTAGAACGCGGAACAATGGCTTCAAACTACAAGAAAGGAGATTCCATCTGAACATTAGGAAGAACTTCCTGACTGGGTTATTGTAGGTTTTTTCAGGCTATATGGCCATAGTCTAGAGGCATTCTCTCCTGATGTTTCACCTGCATCTATGGCAAGCATCCTCAGAGGTAATGAGGATGCTTGCCTCCGAGGATGCTTGGCATAGATGCAGGCGAAACGTCAGGAGAGAATACCTCTGGACCATGGCCATATAGCCCGAAAAAACCTACAACAACCCAATGATTCCGGCCATGAAAGCCTTCGACAATACAACTTCCTGACTGTAAGAGACTGTAAGCCTATGAGTTCTTTCTTTCAGAGACATAATACATTTCTGCAGAAGATAACATATTTTCTGTGTTGACACCAAAAGTTTCCCCAAAGAAGAAGTGTTATGGACATGAATTTTGAATCAGACTAACACTTTTCTGTTTATTTGCCAAGGCTTTTAAAACAACAGTACTATCTGTGCCTCATATGTGTTTTATGGCTTAATCTATTTCTTGTTTTTTCTAAATCAGAGATTCCCAAAATTATTTGGCTTGTCATCTCCTTTTTTAAAAAATACTTAGCACACCCCTAGAAAGCTATCTTCTTTAAGCAAACAAAGAAAAATATGAAGTAACAAATTTGCATTCCTTTATTTATCTGTATTTCTATCTACATCCTTTAACAATTTATTAATGTTCACTTCTATTTTTGTCAGCATCATAAATTAAACATTTATTACCATTGCACTATTATTAATTGCATGTTATTCAGTTCTGAAGCAATCTAAATTAAATTGTATAAACCTATTTATAATGTTGTATTATAAACAAGTCATCACATCCACATATTCCTGCTGATGCATGCTGGAGTTCCTGACAATGTGTGACATGCTTGCCTGCCAACACTCGCTTAGTCAGACCCATCAGCTGACTTGCTAACTGTTTGGTTATAGCTTGCACTTTGTGTGTTCATTTGGAAAAGTTTTGAGTATAAGCCGACTCAAAAAACTGGGAAAACGTATTGACTCGAGTATAAGCCGAGGGTGAGAAATGCAGCAGCTACTGGTAAATTTCAAAATAAAAATAGATACCAATATAATTACATTAATTGAGGCATCAGTAGGTTAAATGTTTTTGAATATTT
Organism: Anolis sagrei; assembly: GCF_037176765.1. Taxonomy (NCBI): domain Eukaryota; kingdom Metazoa; phylum Chordata; class Lepidosauria; order Squamata; family Anolidae; genus Anolis; species Anolis sagrei. Next base: position 144,601,787 of record NC_090023.1, on the reverse strand, counting down.
ACATAAAACTGTAATTTAAGATAAGACTGTCCAACTCTAATTAAACCATTATTCGAACCTTCTTTAATGTAATATGTAATGTAAATATGAAAATGCTAATAAAGATATTTATAAAAAATGTAAATATGCTTATATATCCTTCCAATAATAATAGAGTAAAATAATAAATGGAATAATAAGAATAATAAACAGAGTAAAATAATAAATGTAATAATAATAGAGTAAAAGAAGAAATGTAATAATAATAGTAATAATACAAGCCTTAAAAAGTTACAGAAAACGTGCGTGTCAAACTACTCTGGGACTTTCAAATTCAGACTGACGGAGTTTTGAAGCACAACACTCCTGACTTCACGATCATGTTAAAAAACCAAGTATGGATCATCGATGTTGCAATCCCAGGCGACAGCTGGATTGAAGAGAAACAGCTGGAAAAACTGGCACGATATGAGGATTTAAAGATCAAACTACAAAGACTCTGGCACAAGGCAGTAAAGGTGGTCCCGGTGGTGATCGGCACACTGGGTGCAATGCCTAAAGACCTTGGCCTGCACTTAAACACAATTGGCACTGACATTAACAATTGTCAGCTGCCAAAGGCCACCCTACTCGGACCTGCACGCATTATTCACCAATACATTACACAGTCCTAGACACTTGGGAAGCATCCGACGTGTGATTCAATACAACAGCCAACATAGTGATCTTGTTTGCTGTGTACTAATCTTGTTGTGTTTCAAATAATAATAATAATAATTACAGAGTAAAATAATAAATAACTTTGACTCGAGTCTAAGTTGAGGGGGACTTTTTCAGCCTAAAAAGGGGGCTGAAAAACACGGCTTATAGTCGAGTATATATGGTAATCACTATGGTTTTTAGTCTATGTTACACAATAGATGAAACATGTACAAATTGTTTTTCATTTTTTTCTCATAAATCATAGAGTTGGAAGACATCATATGGGCCATCCAGTCCAGCCATCTAGTCCCTGCTAAAAAACCTCCAGACAAGGAACCTCTCCATACTCCAAGGCAGAGTGTTCCACTGTTGAACACCTCTTACGGTCACAAAGTTCTTTCTAATGTTCAAGTGGAATCTTCTTTCCTTCTCTTCTTTCTTTATATTTCCATGCACAAACCCCTATTCTTATTTAATGCCTGTCAATTGCACCCCAGGCTACTACTGCCCCCTTGAATCGTTCCATCACGCCCTAGGGAGCAATACTGCCCACTTCGGGAAACTCTACTCTTAATTGTTATTGATGTGCTACCAAAATTGGATTTCTATCACTGTGATTTATTCTGTTCCTGTACAAGACATACCAAGATTTATATAAACATAAAATAACTGGTTTCTTTGGCATAATAGTGTGGTTTTCATTCTAAATGAAAACTCTCTGTAAATATTTTACAGCTTAAATATGTGTAATTTATACTCTGCATACATTATATGTGTTTATCTTTTTTCCTCCTTCCTCTTCTTTTGTTGCTTCTCCTTTAGTTTTTATATTGAATATCTCTTTTTATAAAGTCACTTTGTAAAACATCAAGAACATTGCTGGTGGCATCCTCCTCTGTATCATCTTACATACGCAGTAGGCATTTCGACACACCTTACAAAAAATGAGTAGTTTCAAGCTCCCCTGTGGACAGGCCTTAAAGGGCTGAAGATTATGGTACATTAACATTAGAAAACAGCAGCTATTTCATTTGCATCAGAATATCTACCACAAAATATGTGGGAATAATGCTGCACAAAACCTATCGTAAATATTTTGAATTTAACTTTTATATTGATTCATGTTGCTTTTGCAACATGAATCAAATCAGTTTAGCTACCAAATTAATGACTTACCTACTTATACAGCACACAAGTCTCTCGCACTCATACATGCACATAGCGGTCTTTGTGTTGTTTTTCTATACATTATTTACTCTTCCACATTTCTGTCTATTTTGGCAATACCTTGAATATCATGGAAGTATAATACACTAGAAACTACCTTTTGTCACCGATTTTTGTTCCTGAAAATAAAGATGAAAAATAGTAACTGCTCCAAACAAGGAATGGCCCAGTCACAGTTAAGCCATTTAAATCCTGCTGGTGTCACAATTTAATCCCATGCTCACATTTTTCATGAGAGAGGTTCCTGGGTCTGAGATGATGCAATGGGTGAAACTCTTATGCTGCAGAACTGCTGACATTAAGGTTGACTGAACTGCTGACCTAAAGGTTGGCAGTTCAAATCGGCAAGACAGGGTGAGCTCCCGTCTGTCAGCTCCAATTCTCGCCAACCTAGCAGTTCGGAAACATGCAAATGTGAGTAGATAAATAGATACTGTTTTGGTGGCAAAAGGCAAAGAGATGCTCCAAGCAATCTTGCTGGCCACACAACAAGGAGGTGGCAACGAAAGCTCCTCAGCTTGAAAATGAAGAAAAACACCTCTGCAGAGTCGGCGATGAGCATGATCTCCAGAAGCCAGAAATGAAAGAAGAAGCCTTTGCCTTTGTGTGTGTGTGTGTGTGTGTGTGTGTGTGTCTCTTCATTGTATATGACTGCAAAGGCATTGAATGTTTGCCTATGTATGTAAATGCTGTAAATGAGTTCCCTAGGGGAGAAGGGCAAAATAAAAATAAAGTGTGTTTTTCCTGCTTTTGAGTAAACACACGGAAGAGGGTTTGACTGTGCAAGGACGTACAGGCTGGATCATACATATGATGGCACATCAGGAAGATCTAATGAAAAAACTAAATGTGTCTGGCTATTTTCCCAGTGACCATCAGTATGCCCTAAATTACTTTAATACCTCAAAATAAAACACTAGAAACAAGACTAAATTCAACTAATTAAGTTTACTAAACAATCAAGATGAATTAAAACATGGTATACAAAGGTGCAGATTGATTATGATGGTATAACTCTGAGGTAAAAAAACAACTATAATTTCTATGAGGTAAATATAACTATTAACTATTCTTTATTACAAATACTATAAACTCTAAGGCAAATATATTCTAATCTATAATCTATAAACTTTGGCAAATATGTGATAAGAATGGCCTGTTCAAATTGCTAGGCCAGACCAGATACTATCTGGTTAACTAACTTCAAGCTATGACCAACAAAGAATGTCATAAGAAGTTCTATCACCAGCCCATTCTGGCTCTGAGTCAGAATGGGCTGCACCAACTGAGCTTGGCCTCTAGGGGGAACCTAAGCTTCTCCCCTAAACTTGGCAAAATGGAACAGTCCAACAGGCAACAAAGCAAACAGGGAAATAAAAACTACGCCAAGACTTCACAATACACCTGATCTGAGATATTTTGTGATTCTGGATTCATCAATTAAAAGATGCCTGTTATTATAGGCAAGGATAACCTCAGTGCTTGTTTTTCATTTTTCCATTTTTTTTCCTTTTCATTACAAATATATTAATTTGGCCCCAAAGTCAACCTTCAGTGGGCACTTGCCATGCAGTTAGGCTCCTCTGGACTTTCCAAAACCTTTGGACCTCCAAGCTCTAATAAGGTATACCTTCTCAGACACTATTTGGGATCCCTCCCCCTTCGCTCTCTTTCATGTATTCATACATACACACACACACTCCTGCACACAAAAAGCATGTGAAGACAAAAAGCATAATAGCCTCAACTTCTGTCTTCCACACTTCTGATGTAGTGGCAACACATTTATATGACTGTTTAGTCCAGTGAGCTCTCCCACCTACAGTCTGAGGTGGTACAGTCCAAGAGACCTCAGTGTGTATTTTACTGTACACCTGTGTGTGTTCTCTTTCATTTAATGGCCTGTGCTTGTTCATACTGACATTTATAGCTAAGAAGATGGGAAGATTTTCAGTACAACAACAAGTAGGACTCAAATTAATAGCTTTCTGCAAGACCGACTTAAAATATTTTGCTGGCTGGGTGAAAGGACCACCTTTTTCTCAGCTAACATATGCCCTTGGCAATCCATAATCACATATTCAACCATCTTGGGCTTGAAAATATTCCAAAAGAAACAATTCAAAAAAGAAAACCTTAAATCTACCATTTTATATAAGGTGCACCATTTTACTATGCCATTGTTTATAATGGGGCTTGAGCATCAATGGATTTTGGTATTCTCAGAGTGGGATGGAGTGTCCTGGAACCAAACCCTAGTGGATGCCAAAGGGCCATCATAGTCATTGACCTGGCATCTGAATGTTTATTTGGCACTGGCAACTGGATAATGTCCACCATGCTTCAAGAAGGAGGGGGAGGAGGAGGAGGAGGAGGAGGAGGAGGAGGAGGAGGAGGAGGAGGAGAGGGAGGGGGGAGGGGGAATAATCAGAAACCTCTCAAAGCACAGCAGACAAAGAATTGGTACAAGAAAACTGCACTACAAACCAGAGCTGACAGCTGGCACAACAAAGCATTGCATGGGCAGTTCCTTGACAAAATCGAAGCAAAAGTTGATAAGAAGACCTGGTTATGACTTACAAATGGGACACTGAAGAAGGAGACAGAAGGCCTGATTCTTGCAGCCTAGGAGCAAGCCTTCAGAACAAATACAATTAAGGCCAGGGTTGAAAAATAGGCTGATGACGCAAAATGTAGACTGTGCAAGGAAGCTGATGAAACCATTGATCATATCCTCAGCTGCTGCAAGAAAATCACACAGACTACAAACAGAGGCACAACTCAGTGCCACAAATGATTCATTGGAACTTATGTCACAAGTACCATCTGCCAGGAGTAAAGAACTGGTGAGATCATAAATCTGTAAGGTAGTGGAAAGTGAACACGCAAAAATACTGTGGGACTTTCGAATCCAGACTGATCAAGTTTTGGAACACAATACACAAGACATCATGATTGTAGAAAAGAAAAAAGTTTAGATTATTGATGTCGCCATACCAGTTGACAGTCTCATTGAGGAAAAACAACAGGAAAAACTCAGCCGTTATCGGGACCTCAAAATTGAACTGCAAAGGCTCTAGCATAAATCAGTACAGGTGGTCCCAGTGGTCATCAGCACACTGGGTGCAGTGCCAAAAGACCTCAGCCGGCATTTAGAAACAATAAACATTGAAAAATCATGATCTGTCAACTACAAAAGGCCACCTTACTTGGATCTGCACGCATCATTTGAAAATACATCACACAGTCCTAGATGCTTGGGAAGTGTTCGACTTGTGATTTTGTGATACAAAATCCAGCATATATATTCATTTGCTGTGACATACTGTGTTCTTGTGTCAGTAAAATAATTTTATTTTCTTACCCGCCCCTCCTCATGGCTTGAGGTGGGTTACAAAATTGATAAATAAGAGCCCAGATTAGTGTGTGTTTGTGTGTGAGTGACTCAACAACAGAGATTAACAACTACATAGTTTAAGAGAAATTGCTGGAAGGCTACCAGGGTTGTTCCTCCACATCTGCTTCCTGAGGACAGTCTCCTAACCCTGTCAGTGGCAGTGCCAACCATGACTTTCTGGAATGTAATAAATCATCTTCAATTTGGCTACAAGGTCTAAAAGTCCAGCAAACTACAGGAATAATAGGCAACACAGTGTGATACATTTATCCTAGAGTTAAGATAGCTATTAAGATAACTTGGTACCATAAAAAGTGCAAGAAGCACTGAGATTTTACCTGGCCCAGGTAGCAAAAAGGCCAAGTACCCTTCTCCTCCCCATTTTCCAAACTAACAGAGCATTTAGTTAGTGCTTGCTGGAATGTCATAGAATAATAGAACCAAACTCAACTTAGTAGCCAGGAGAGCCACAACGCTAGTGACAAAGAAGCAATAGTCCATGATTATAAACAGAGAATCAATCACACCTTTCCCCCACCAGTGACTAACCATAGGCAGCTGTCCTTGTCAAAAAAGTTGATGCAATAATAATACTTTTCAGCTTGTTTGGTGGAAGTAGCTGTCTTGTAGCAAAATCCTCAAGGAGTCTTTGGGTAGCTTTAAAACAAGAACATTTTGTTTCACATAAGGTTTCATTAGTTCCAAGCCATCATGCATATGATGATGTGGGCTAGGGTCCACGAAAGCTTATGCCAGAAATATTTTGTCTTTAATGTGTTTTTAATAATAAAATACTTTTTTCATCATGTGTTTTCCATTCATTGCAGTCACTGAATGTCAAACCTAGGAGTATTTCTTTGGACTGAGATGGGTCCTAGCATGTAGAATTTTGATTGAATTTTGCTTTCCTCTGTTTCTTTTTCCTGGTACAGCCACTGCACATGTCTGTTGTCCATTTTGGTTTTATTGTTTATGTGATTTTTTTTTCAAAAAAAGTAATACAACCACAAAAATGTATCACAAGTGTTTCTGAAAATGTGTAAGAAGTGAGGTTTTTAGCAACCTTCCAGGCTACATTGTACAATCTCTTCTAGTTAGTTTATGCTATGAACAAATAGCTTTAAGAAAAACAAAAGCCCTATTTTTCAGGAATTAAAAGTACTTTCTTTATAAGGTATTAAATACTGCCCTCTGCTGGTTTTTTCTCTATCTAATTTTGAATACACCTGGAGCTTGTTTTCCAGACACAGATGTGTCTGATATGCATTTCTAAAATTGAAAATAAATTGCTGAAAGGAATCAATAATTTCTGACATCCCATCAAGCCAGGAGGGAGATTTTCACCCTTTTCTTTTTTACATTTATGACAAACTCCATCAAAGTGGAATGAAAAGAAGGCTCCCACTGGTGTCATGTGTTGGTGTCATATGCATGTGTATATCCATGCCTTCCAACATTTTACAGGTGAACAACAAAACACGTGCAACATCAGAGTGTGCTCAGTAAGGTAAAGGTTATCAATGAGGAAAAAGACACAAATTAGGAGATGCAGCAGCAGGCTCCTTTTTCCTGATTCTACCGGGAAGGGCAAGATTCTGCCCCATCTTCCTCTCCCTCCCCCAATGAATGTATTCAAATGCTTTTACACTTTGAACTCAGTTTGTTCCAATAGAAAGAGGCCAAGGAGTGGAGAGAAAAGACAAAAACGGGGACATTTTAAAAGCCACTGAAAAGAGGGACAGGAACGCATTGTCCTTGTCATACTGAGACAGTTGGAGGATACCTGAATGTATGCATGAAAATAGTATTTTAATTAATCATGTAATTATATGAAATGTTTTACTAAAATGCTGCCAATGCCCATTTTGTTATCTGATTTCAGCTGCACCCAAATTGGGGGGGGGGGGGGGGCTGGAGCACCAAGCTTCTAAAGGACCAGATAAGACACAGACGGGTTGAAAGCAAAATCAGCAGGTTTATTCTCAGTAGCCAGAGAGAATGTCAGCGGAGACGGCACTCCAAAAGAACTGGCTTATTGCAATGGTGAATACATATCATATTTATTGTATTTTGACAATTTTCAAATCTACTGTGCTGGCTTCTAATTGGCTCTGAAAGGGTCCTGCTAGGATCCATTGCCTGAGTGGTCCAGGACTCCATCTGACATCATCGCTGGTTGGTCATGGCTGTGGCAGGAAACTTAAATAACTGCCACTGGATTATTTTGAAAAGTACAGGGTTAGTCAAAATGAATAGGCCAATAACCCATTGATCTTTATCTTAACCTGGCCTATTCATTTTGACTAACCCTGTATGTCAGTTTATTGGTCCATCCCTGAGAGGGGCACAATCGGAAAGGAATACAATGTGGCAACTGATAATGGACTTAATATTCTGACTCCAGTGGATACAATGGTGTTAGTCCAGGTAAACAATGGGTGCTTTAGGGTGATGGCAACCTCAATGGGTTTTGCAAGGATGGGTCTGGCTCTGGGCATGGGAGAGGAAATGCAGGAAGTAACATATATCATCTCATTCCTGGTCTACTGATACAAATAGTCCCACCAGCAGACTCGCCCCTGGTGTTTAAGCTCACAGCTGTGCTTCTCCTATATCTCTGTGTGTCCATGCCTTCTTCTTTTGGTTGCATTATCCAGCCAATGTGCCACTCATGTGACACACTCCCCTTAGAAAGGAACACAGGCATGTTAATGTCTGGGCACATGACTCTTATTACATTGCATTGCATGAAAGGCATCATCTATTCAGCATACGGCACGTCAGATGTTCAATTTTCATAAAGACTCAGTCTTACACCGTATCTCTAGCAGGCTTCTTTATAGTTAATATGGAGGCCTTTCTGAATACATTTCTGAAGAAACCATTAATACTTGCAGCTCTTGCAGCTCTGGTTCAAGCAGAGGTCAGTTTCCCTTCTATTAGATCTCATATTCATTTAATTTTATTTCACTCCTGGAGAATTTTAAAAGATACATCTTTTAGGTTTTCCCAAGTCATGTTCTGAACAGCTATCAAACTGCAAAGTTGCTTCAATTTGATTCTACACCGCTTGACAATTTCTCTATCCTGAATTCAAAAGGGAAGCTTCCTGAATACATTTTTACCACGGTGCACAACTGGACAGGCAGGCTATTAACAGCTCTAACTTTTCAAAATGTTATAGATGTGAAGCTCACATTTCCAAATCTTAGGAAAGCTTTTATAGTTCTCTATCTTCAAACCATGCCTACAGCTATGATCGATATCAGATTTTCTCATACCATTCTGGATCTTCATTTGTGTCTTTGTGGAGCCCCAGAAATTGAGGATTTGCCACATTATTTGCTTTTAACTAAGAACCAAATTATATTCTGAACCAAGAACCGAATTCTTGGGATTAATTCTATTTTATCTACATACCAACAATATTTCAGATATATATATCTCCTGTGTGATACCGATTCCCTCATAAGACTATTTTTCACCCTGCCATCAATGAAAAGTTAGACAAAATATATTGCTGCTATTGAAGTTGATTGCTCTGGGGATGTTTTTTAATCTAATATAGTTTATTTATTTTAAATTTTAATATTGTTGTTTACATTTAATCTATTGTATTGTGCTTTAAATGTGTAAACATTTTAATATGCAAGATCTATATGACACTTATTTAATGTTTTAGATGGTTGAATTTTTATATCATAGTGTCTTCATTTTGTATGTAAATGGCCTATGGTCTAAGTATTAATAAATGACTACTACTATAATTAATACAGAGAAACATTATAATCATAAAAAGATGGTAACCGTTGATCCATTAAAGAATATCATCTGAACTGTTGAGAAAATATACATCTCTAAATGGGCATCTGTAAATACAGATTTCTGGGGATCAATATGTATGAACGTAGCTATATCTAGCAATATCTGTTACAATTAGAAGAGGAAATATATCTATTTAGCATAACCTAACTAAGAGCAAAGATGTTTCTGTTGTACTGGTCCAGACATCTTTCCATAAACAATAAAGATCTCTTGTTTTGATTAGACCAGACATATTAGCTGATGGGCTAGAAGAAATATAAAACAAGGCAGGAGGAGATAGAAGTCAGACTACTCATCAGTCTCCAAAATAAAAGAACCTTGTTGTTTGCATCTGCAGTGTTTCTAGCTAATAAATGCCCGGACATATGCTATCAACAAGGTCCTTCAATTTTGGAGACTGGTGAACAGTTTGAATTCCATCAGGAACTGTCACAGTCTGGTTTCGGACCAGGTCATAGAACTGAAACGGCCTTGGTCTCCTTAGTGGATTATCTATGTAGGAAACTTGACATGGGGAGTGTGTCCATTCTGGTTCTCTTAGACCTCTCAGCGGCCTTTGATACCGTAGACCGTGTTATCTTTCTGAGACACCTCATGGGAATGGGGTTTGGGGGCACTGTTTTACAGTGACTCTGGTCCTTCCTGGAGCGTCGTTCTCAGAAGGTGTTGCTGAGGGACACCTGCTCGGCCGCACAGCCTTTTTTCTGCGGGGTCCCGCAGGGCTCAATATTGTCCCCCCATGTTGTTTAACATCTACATGAAGTCGCTGGGAGATATCATCCAGATTTTTGGAGTTCAGTGACATCAGTACACAGATGACATACAACTCTACTACTTTTTTCCACCTGCTGCTAAGGAGGCTGTTCAGGTCCTGAATCGGTGTTTGGCAGCTGTGGCAATCTAGATGAGGGAAAACAAAGTGAAATTGAATCCAGACAGGCTGGTCAGTCGGAAGGCCGAACAGGGTATAGGGTTACAGCCTATGCTGGATGGGGTTATACTACCCCTGAAGACTCAGTTTCACAGCTTGGGAGTTCTCCTGGATTCATCACTGAGCTTGGAACCCCAGGTCTCGGCGGTGGCCAGGGGAGCTTTTGCACAGTTAAAACTTGTGTGTCAGTTGTGCCCGTACCTTGGGAAGTCAGACTTGGCCACAGTCCACACTCTTGTTACATCCTAAATAGATTACTGTAATGTACTCTAAGTGGGGTTGCCTTTGAAGATTGGTTGGAAGTTTCAAGTAGTCCAATGGGCGGCAGCCAGATTACTCACCGGAGCAACGTACAGGGAGCACATAAAACCTGCCTGTTACGTCCACTCCACTGACTGCCAGTCTGCTACCAAAAGCAATTCAATGTTCTGGCTTTAGCCTGTAAAGCCCTAAATGGTTCAGGCCCAGCTTACCTATCTGAACATATCTCCTCTATTAACCATCTCAGAGGTTAAGATCTTCTGGGGAGGCCCTGCTCTCAGTCCCACCTCCTTTGCAGGTGCAGTTGGTGGGGACGAGAGACAGGGCCTTCTCAGTGGTGGCCCCTTGGCTATGGAACTCCCTCCCTAGTGAAATCAGATCAGCCCCCTCCCTCCTGACCATAAGAAAAAGATTTAAAATGTGGATGTGGGGCCAAGCTTTCAGATAATAATCTCTCAGTGCAATAAGTGAACGCGGAATGGTGCAATGACAATTGGAACAGCCTCGGACTATGATATTGGATTACATGAATTCAATAATTGTTTTTAGCGTTTGAGATGTTTTTATCAGTTGATTTTAATCTATATGTTTATTGTCAGATATATGTTTGTGTGTTATCGAACTGTGCCTTATATGTGAGCTGCTCTGAGTCCCTTTCGGGGTGAGAAGGGCAGGGTATAAATATGGCAAATAAATAAATAAATAAATCTCCTCCAGCCTTGTTTTATATTTCTCCTAGCCCATCAATTGATATACCTGGTCCAATCCAAACAATAGATCCTTATTGTTTTCTGCTTAGATAAACAGTGCTCTCCTCCAATTTGACAATTGGAAAAAGCACAAACACTTCCATCAGATTGTACCAGCTGTTGCTCTCTATGTGGTACCTACTTTTTGTTCATTATCAGTCAGGCCACACTGTTTTTATCTTATCACATTTTTGTTTATAATTGGATTGGTGATCTGCCTGAAACTAAGCTGTTTCTTATATACCTTATGAACCTATTATTGACATTTCCGGATACTTATATTTTTCAGATTTTAACCCGTATTAGCTCATAGCCTGTATGATGGGCATTTACACAAAAAGTCATTCACTTCACACTCAAACCTTCTAATCTTTTGGCAAACAAGCCATGTGTGTATCATTATCCCACTCTATCTGCAACCTTTTGAATAGGCTGGTAATAAATTCCTGTTCGTGCACACGAGATTAACGAGTGTTTAATGTCACCAGTATAGTTTCCAATATGCCTTTCCACGTTGGATTTGAGGGGAGACATGGATCACGGCATGTTCTGTTTCATCTCTATTATCTGCCTCCAATAGGCTTCTCATATAAATTTTATATCAAGACTCAATAGACCTATAGGAATAACCAACAAGCAACTTGTACATTTTAGAAACAATAGCCTTAAATTGATTGTCTTCCTCAGTTTAGTATAGATCTTGGTCATCTCTTCGTTTGTTTATTTTCCTAAATCATGTTTTGGAAAATGCACACATTTGGATTTTTTTTTACTAAGAGCAATTCAGAAGTCATATGTCATATATTTAGAATTGTGGGTTCCCCAGTGATGCAGTGGGTTAAACCGAAAGGTCGGCAGTTCAAATCCGGGGAGCGGGGTTACCACCCGCTGATAGGCCCAGCTTATGCCAACCTAGCAGTTTGAAAACATACAAAACAGGCCTACAGCGAGGGGGTGGTTTTAGGGGTTCAAACCCCCCCCCCGAAATGTTTCAGATTTTTTTTTAAAAAACCTGGTTTACTCATGAATTTTAACTGATTAACCAAATCCCCATGCTAAGTCTATGAGATGCAAAAAATTAAGAGTCCCTCCAGAACTGTAAGCAATATCTCAAGCAAATATTGACAATTTATTCACACTGTCATTACTTGCAGCAATAGCCGATGTAGTGAAGCAACCAAGTTGGGGGTGGGTGTGTTGAATGCTCTCATTAAGGAGGCCAGACTTGGTGGAGGTGGTTGACAGGGGCGGAGCTGCAGGCTATTGAAGGTTGCTCTGCCGACCTGCTGTGCTCTTTGCTTCAGCGTGAGCTAGGAGGCAGGTTTCAACCCCCCCTCTGAAATTTTCAAACCCCCCCCCCCCCGAAATTTTCAACCCTCCCCGAAATTTTAATCCCCCCCCCCCCCGCCGAAATTTTCAACCCTCCCCGAAATTTTTTTCTGGCTATGGCCCTGATACAAAATGTTAGTAGATCAATAAGTACCGCCTTGACAGGAAGGTAACGGCACTCCATGCAGTCATGCCAGCCACATGACCTTGGAGGCGTCTACGGACAATGCTGGCTCTTCAGCTGAGAAATGGAGATGAGTACCACCACCCCAGAGTTGGACACAACAAGCTTTAATGTCAAGGGGAAAACCTTTACTTTTACCTTATATTCAGAATTGTCTGGAGACTTTTACAGAATACATATTTTACTATGTACACTCTATGTTTTTGCCTTTTTAAAAATTCTTATAATGCTTTTTGCAAATGCAAATAAGAGTAAGGATGAAACAGATTGAGAAACGGATCCTAGACTAGTGCTTTGACCCATCCCCTCCAGATCTTCAAGATAAATCTTTAAAGTGGTTTTTCATTTGTATTAATTTTATTACTTCACTAGTGAAAAAGAGGGGAATTATAACTCCTTAAAAACATTTGCTTTCTTATGAAAAGGCACCTTTCATGCTACAAAGTTATATTACTTTGTTATCACTTCATCTGCCATGTTATGGAATCCTGGGGTTTATCATTTTATCTGACATTTCAAATTCTCTGCCAGAGAGGTCTAGTTCCTCTTCAAACTACACATCCCAGGATTGCACGCTTCAGTTTGAAAAGACTCCTAATTGGCATAGGAGATAATATTTTCCCAACAACTATGAAAGAATCTATTATTTTCTTTGGTAAAATATTATTATTTATTAAAATATTTATATTATACCCTACATGATCAGATCTCTGGGTGGTATACAATAAAATTAATTGTATTAATTTGGAACCTGTTTGTAGGAACATCATAATAGAACAGCTTTGGTTCCCATTGGTCCACAGCCTTCCCACATGCATATTTGTTGGCCTATTAAAGAACTTTCTCAATATCATCACAGTGGTGGATGTTTCAGAATCATTACTTTTGCTTATTCTCCCGCCATGAACCATCTTGGGACCTCTGGTCTTCCGGGAAGGCCCTTCACTCACCCCTGCCAGTCTCTCAAGCTCGCCTAGTGAGTACAAGGGAGAGAGCCTTTTCCGCTGTGGCTCCCCGACTCTGGAACTTACTGCCTGGAGAAATTAGGAAAGCCCCTTCCCTTGAAATCTTCAAAAAGAACCTTAAAACCTGGCTCTTCCGCTGCGCCTTTGATGAGTAGGTATATAATCCCACATGTTTGCTCTGCCTTAAAGTTCTGTCATTGGAGTATACGTCCCCCCTCATGGGGAAGCTTGCTTCCACAACTCCAGGTAAAATGAGCCCTCCTCCGTAAATTACCTGCTTCCCTCTTTTATCTCGCCTGACTTTTTAATTAGTTTTAATCAGTTTGTCCTTTTAATTACTACATGTTGCCTGCCCATTATTATTGTGCCTGTGCATATTCTTTATTTTTATATTGCTATGTATATGTGTTTTATGTAACTATGATGTTATTGTTTGTTGTTCGCATTTTCAGTTTGTGTTTTTGATTTTTCTTTATTGTAATTGTCATTTGAGTCCCCCTAGGGGTGAGAAAAGCGGTATAAAAATACTGTAAATAAATGTAAATAAATTTGGGCTTGACTTCATGTAAGCCGCTCAGAGTCCCCATTGGGGAGATGGCGGCGGGGTAACAAATAAAGTTTGTTTGTTTATTTATTTATTTATTTATTTATTATTTCATTACAACAATTGATCTTTTACATGACTGATTGATTGATATTGTTCTTCTGATGGATACACTGCACTATTATCTACTTGCATGATTGAGAACAAAATCGACTCAGTGCCAATGCAAAATTTCCCCCAACCTTGTTCTAATTCTTTCAAAATACACATGCTTTCCTTTAAAATGTGGCCTTATTTTATGCAACGCTGTTTTACCACCGTACCTTATTTCAGGATATCTTTCATTTCTGTCTATTTGATGGATATCAAAACTGTTGTAATCCTCAATTTTTGATTTAGGCTTTTTTTTTCCTCTGCTGAGTTTACAAGCAGTGCTAAGCTTTTCTATCTGTAAAACAGAATGGCAAAAAGAGAAGGTTTTAAATTATCCTTAAGCAGATTTTAATCACATTATTAGACAAATGGGCATTTTATAATTTGCACATATTTAAATTAATTCCAATGTCCCACAATGTGGCAATGCTGTATTCAAGTGAGAAAGCCAGCCTGGGCATATGTGAAACAAACCATTTTCTGTGCTGTGCTTGCACATTTTTCACAATTCTTGTCATTTCTGTACAAATATTTATCAAAGAACAAAGAATCCCGTAGCTGCCTCACATCTCTTTTAGGGAATCACTTTTTCAGCTGGTTACAAATATATCCACTCCTGTTGTGGACTAAATACCTCTCATACAGCATTTTGGATAAGGGATACTCAACCCATATTGCTGCAGGCCAAATGTTATATATCTGCCTTCTTTGGGCCCTTCCACACTATCCGCTTTGAACTGGAATATATGGCAGTGTGGACTCAGATAACCCCGGGCCCTTCCACACAGTCCTATATCCCAGAATATCAAGGCAGAAAATCCCATAATATCTGCTTTGAACTGGGCTATCTGAGTCCACACTCAGATAATGTGGGATGTTCTACCTTGATATCCTGGGATATAGGGCTGTGCGGAAGTCCCCCTTCCCTGTTCAAAGCAGATATTGTGAGATTTTCTGTCTTGATATTCAGAGTTATATGGCTGTGTGGAAGGGCCCATTGTATCTTCCAATGTGACAGTGGCTACATTTTGAGATCTTTGGGGAAAAGCTTCTTTTTGGTCTCATTCACCTTGTTATGTTTTGAGATGCTACACTGTTTTAACCTAGTACTTGGGTTTAATATCGTAATATATTGGTTTTTTAATCTAGCACTTCGGTTTAATATCCTAATATATTTATTTTAGGCCCCCCTGGTGGCGCAGCAGGTTAAACCACTGAACTACTGAACTTGACGACTGAAAGGTTGGCGGTTTGAATTTAGGGAGCAGGGCGAGCTCCCACTGTTAGCCCCAGCTTCTGCCAACCTATTTATTTAGTTATTCGTTATTTATTTCGGGCTTTTATATCCCGTCCTATCTCAACCTCCGCAGAGGGACTCAGGACGGCTAACAAAACGGCACCCCATGGTGCCCATACCAGCTGTTCAAACCTAGTCAACATGCAAATGTGAGTAGATCAATAGGTATCACTTCTGCAGAAAGGTAACAGCTCCATGCAGTCATGCCGGCCACATGACCTTGGAGGTGTCTACAGACATTTCTGCCTAGAAATGGATATGAGCACCACCCCTCAGAGTCGGACATGACTAGACTTAATGTCAGGGGAAACCTTTACCTTACTTACATTTGTTTTTCATTGTTCTCCAATGTTTTGACTGAGTTTTAGCTGCTTTCTCATTTTGTAAGCCCTATATGTCTAGTGACTGAAGAAAGGAGTGTTATAAAATAAAATGATGGTTGCAAGGCTACAAAAAGACATAATAAACCTGGTCATGCTTCATTGGTATGGAGATGACTAGTGTAAGGTTTGGCAAGCTGTTGTAGGTTGCTGCCTGTTAAATGTGTTCATCCTAATTAAGGCTGGGAAGATTAATTTATCTACATGGTACTAAGTTTCACTTTTAGCAATGGCACTCACCTTTGAAGGTGGAAGTAAATTTAGGAGATACCATTCTGAGCCTACATTAAACTATTGTATTTTATTCCATTAAGCAAAGCAGATTTATTACATTATCTAATATTTCTGGCCTGTAATCCTATGCACATTTCACTGGGATTTGTCTCCAATGAATAAAAGGGACCACATTTATTAAGCAAGCATGGCACTGCATTGCACTGCTTCAAGCTGTCTGCTTGAAAACGGCATCCTTTTCATATTAATATATTTGTAATTATGCTACATTTGCTGAACTTTTCCCTCTCAACATTTTACTTAATCGCTGATGGCCTCAGGGGATCTTGAGTATCTTCAGGTTGCTGACTTCAGAGATGTTCTTAACATGATTATTAAGCCTTAGAGAGCGCTAAATATTCTTTTTATATACACAAAATGTTTTGGCTTTCATTAGGATATTTCCCAGATGTTCTTATCTCCTTGTATCATTCAGCGCAATTTTAAAAATAATGAATATGTGAAGAAAATTAAAAGCGACTGTAAAGCTAAATAAGGCAGTGTCTACAAGGGGCAGGTTGATTTCACGGGTTTTGTACTCTGGAGCTACCCTGGGTTGAGCACTTAAATGCTGAATCTGGAGCAATGTGTCCAGATTATCCAGCCCATTCCCTTGCTTGTCTGTCCTCTTTTTTTAGTCCTACCACCACCATCACCAGCACCACCACCACCATAGAGCTCCCTAGGAGTGTCTAGTCATTGTCTGTAGCCTGTTGTGTCTGTTAAGATCGTAATAGGAGGAGCATGAGATCAGCGAGGAGGGGATGGAACATCTCCCTTCTTCTTAATAATTGTGCAAGGATCCAATTCTGATATTAGCTGATGCATCTGCAACAGCCAGAAACTTACAGGGAGCTTTAAGGCCAGTTGAGAGCTTACTTACTTAGGAAAGCCTTCATAGCCTGAGGATGATGGTCCCCCGAATCTGGTGTCTTGGCGGTGGGTTTGTAGGTGGCTGTGGAGCCCTATTCTTGATCCCCATATTCTCCCGCAGTGAGATCAACAACAACAACAAAACTTTATTTATATATCACGCTATCTCCCCGAGGGGACTCAGTGTCGGAACCCAGATGCCTGGGACTGGTTTATCACCAAAAATGCCTTCCTTGGAGATAAATATAGTTGGCACAATCAGCAACACCAGACCCCAAAAATCTTAATCTCCCTTATATGCACATTTTATGTTTTCTCCAACAAGCTCAGATGATATAGGTAAGGTAAAGGTAGTCCCCTGACATTAAGTCCAGTCATGTCTGACTCTGGGGTGTGGTGCTCATCTCCATTTCTAAGCCGAAGAGCCAGCATTGTGCGTAGACACCTCCAAGGTCATGTGGCCGGCATGACTGCATGGAGCGCCGTTACCTTCCCGCTGGAGCAGTACCTATTGATCTACTCACATTAGCTTTCGAACTGCTAGGTTGGCAGAAGCTAGGGCTGACAGCGGAAGCTCACACCGCTCCCCGGAATCGAACCTGCGACCTTTCGATCAACAAGCTCAGCAGCTCAGTGCTTTAACCCACTGCGCCACCAGGGGCTCCCTCAGATGATATATACAGTGCTATTTATCTGCATTTTATCCTCGCAATAATCCTGTAAGAGAGAGTGACTGTTCATGTCAATGTTTGACTTGTTGAAAATTTGACAAATGGAATGTGGTGCCTCCCTTCAGATACTAAATTTCGAGGATGCTACCATGTTGTCAGTAGATACCATAAAGATTTCACCATAGCCTCTATCAATCTTAGTTAAAATAGTCAAATGGTTGAATGCCACTCAGCAAATAAAGTCTGTAGTGAAAGGGCACAAGCTTCATTAAAGTATGTGATGAGCTGGCTTTGATTTTTTTACATTGATCTTTCTTTCTCTACTTTGAATTGTGATGTGTGTCTTTGTAAACTTACAGACATTAATTGCTTATCAGCAGTATCTTGCCATTGTTCTGCAGGCTTTTTTGTAAAATCGGATTGATTCTTTCATAGATGTTATAAAAGGATTAGCCCCTTAACATTGATCTGCTTATGCATATTCCAGTCTTGATGATAACTTTTGCCTAATCCTAACAACAGAAAACAAGTATTTCAAACTAAACAAGACTTCTTTTCCTCTGTTCAATGCCATCTCTAGTGTACTAAACCAGTCTTCAAACAAAAGAGCCAGATAGTGATCCACATTCCCAGAGATGGCAAATAACTAGTAGAGAACAGTTAAGTCACAAATGAAGTTGGACATTGTCTAATGAAAAGAGACAACCTAATTAAATTTATTTTTAACAGAAATGATTTAAGTCAGAATTTGAGAATTAATGTAGTTGCCGGAGCAAGTGATTATGTTACTAATTAATTAAGAAACACATTATACTAAAGTGCCTATACATTTTTATGATGGTTTAATTAATTCCAAGGTTATTATTTTTTTTAAAACCAACAGGTAGTAAAGATAACTTAGATGGTGGATAGGGAACTTTGTATCCAAAGCTCTTCCAACACTGCTGCTGTTAATTTTCTCAATAACTAGCAAAAAAAAAAAAAATAGAACTGTTGTAGTTGTAGTTGTAGTTGTTGTTTTCCTGGGGCCCAAGTGGGCATTAGTAATAAATCAATAAGGTGGCATTTTCTGGCTTCATTATGGTAAGTGTATGATTTGATTTAAACATAAATATCAATTTAACATAAACAATTGTTAAATATCTCCCTTCCCAACATAATTGCAATTTAATTTGACTTCTGCAGCTTATTAACAATTAACTAAATGCATTAATCCTATTGTAACTTCTTTCCTACCTCAGCATATTCCTTCTAAATCCTATTGACTTTTCAAAGACAGAATGGCCACTGTATATTATATGTGACTTAGCAGCAGCTTATACCAAAAATATCAATCATTTTTGCTTTGGGCATCTTCATTAATAGGTAATTATTCTTCTCTTCTGCATGTCATGTCGTATTACCCTAAACTGCTAAAGCTGCTGCATTTGACATTTTGGCTTGTAGATACTTGGGGTCAAATGTTTAGAGGTGGTTTCTTTTGACCATTTCTGCTGTCCCTGTTTTAGGTTCAGGAAGATTTTCAGAGCCTTTTGAACAGATTTCGGCAAGAAAGAAGGAGTTCAGGGTCTACTGGTTTGTAGTAGTTCAGCAAGGGTTTCTGACTCCCAGTTCTTTAATAACACCAGCCATGGTTCGAAATCATATACAGACATTTCCCTCATTGTGCTAAATTACTGTACCTTGGGAAGTCAGACTTGGCCATGGCTGTCCATGCTCTTGCTACATCCCGAATAGATTACTGCAACAGGGCATAGGGTTACCGCCTGTGCTTGTCGGGGTTACACTCCCCCTGAAGGCACAGGTTCACTGCTTGGGAGTGATCCTGGACTCATCGCTGAGCCTGGAACCCCAGGTCTCAGCAGTGGTCAGGGGAGCTTTTGCACAATTAAAACTTGTGCGCCAGCTGCGCCTGTACCTTGGGAAGTCTGACTTGGCCACGGTGGTCCACGCTCTGGTTACATCCCATATAGATTACTGCAACGCCTCTGAAGACTGCCTGGAAGCTTCAACTAGTACAACGAGCGGCAGCCAGATTACTAACAGGAGCGGGTACAGGGAGCATACTACTCCTATGCTGCGTCAGCTCCAATTGGCTTCTGAGCACAATTCAAAGTGCTGGTGCTGACCTATAAATCCCTAAACGACTCCGGCCCAGTTTACCTGTCCGAACGGATTCTCTCCTATGAACCATGAAGGTTGTTAAGATCTCCTGGAGGGGCCCTGCTCTCGGTCCCACCCCCTTCGCAAGGGACAGGGCCTTCTCGGTGGTGGCCCCTCGGCTCTGGAACTCTCTCCCGCTGGAGATTAGATCTGCCCCTTCCCTCCTGACTTTCAGAAAGCTGGTAAAATCTTGGCTTTGGAATATAGCATTTGCAGAATGATGATTGAGTCAATAACGACTGACCACACTGGCAGATGGTGATGAATTTGTGATTTTGCTCTGACGACCTGGCTTTTGTAATTGTATGATCTGTATTTTAGTGTTTTTGTATTAATGTATTATGATGCTATTATGTTTATTCTATGTGTGTATGAATTTTCTGCTGTTAGCCGGCCTGAGTCCCTCTTCGGAGGTCGAGAAGACCGGGTTATAAAAGCTCTAAATAAATAAATAATAAATAACAGGCTTTATGTGGGGTCGCATTTGAAGACTGTTTGGAAGCTTCAAATGGTCCAACAGGTGGCAGCCAGATTGCTCACTGGAGCAGCATACACAACCCTCCTATTACGCCAGCTGCCAGTTTGCTACCGAGCACAATTCAAAGTGCTGGCTTTAGCCTATAAAGCCTAAACAATTCCTGCCCAGCTTTGCTGTCTGAACGTGTCTTCCTCTATGACCCACCTCGGAAGTTAAGATCATCTGGGAAGGCCCCGCTTTTGATCCCACCACCTTTGCAAGAATGATTGGTGGGGACGAGAGACAGGACCTTCTCAGTGGTGGCACCTCATCTGTGGAACTCCCTCCCCAATGAAATCAGGTCAGTTCCCTCCCTCCTATGTTTCACAAAGAAGCTTAAGACATAGCTGTGGGACCACACATTCAACCACTAAATAGTGCAATAAGGATAATGGACTAATGGAATTGACAATTGGATAGGCCTTGGACTAAGATCTGGATTACGTGATTTTAACTGATGTTTTAATAATGTTTAATTGTATGGTTTTAATTGTATTTGTTTATATGTGTTGGCATCAAATCGCTGCCTTCTGTAAGTCCACCCTGAGTCCCCTTGTGTATGTGAAATAAATAATTAATAAATAAATTATACCACTGAAATGAAGAAGCTTTGGCTAACAAAGCTTTGGTATGTGGATGTGCATTCACATATAATATATAATAATAAATTTAAATAAATCAAAAACATATACATGCACAAGGAGCTCTGTTCTATTCTGATACTCAAAATAAATTCCTGGGCGCCTTGAATTCTGTGCATGTCTTCTACATTCATCCCCAATGCCTTATTCATAGGATTCTAGGAAGGGGAAAAGCTGAAAGCCTGACATTTCTTTGCTCATGTTTTAACATTACTCTTGCATTTTTAGTCAGTGCTTTATAAAATGTGTGACTGTTTTGTTTACTTTACTATTTGCTGTATTTAAATGCATATTTCAAAGTGTTTATCTCAGTTGTAGCATTTCCTAGGATTTTGCTCATGCCCCAGGCAATATGATCCCCATATTAAGAGATGGGGAGATGTTTCACTATGATTTTGGGCTGGTGTAGAAAGAGCACCCATCTGTGTTTTTTCAGCTTGGCTTCTTTCAGATGACCCCTTTAGTCAACTCTCTTCCAGAGCAGATGTGGTTCTCTGCATGTGGCATGGTATGGTCTGAAGTATACAAGTTAATTTGTTCAAAGCCTATTGTTAGATTGCAATACTTTGTGGACATGAGAGTAGGATCTCCTGAATTATTTCCAGCCACAGAACTGAAAGGCATTGCATGAAGCGAATGGGAGAGATAGTTTTAGTGGGAGTGTATGCAAAGGCAATATATTTCCACTGGAGGGAACCATCAGACTATGTTATATACATCTGCAGTTTTAGGAACTTGAATGATATGTATTCAAAGAATAACTTCATGGAAAGATATGTGGGACAAATAAAGTAATAATAAACAAAAGCAATGCGAAGCAATATAAATATCATAAAACCATTCTAAGTGGCAATTTATATCCTCCAATTATTCTCAGAGAAGAGGATATTCCGAGAGGTGTTGGTATACAATGTAAAAACAATGATGTATTTGGAGGAATAGCTGGAACATCAGCATTCAAATTTGGACTCTCCAAACTGAAGCTAATTGCATACTTTTTTCTAATGTGCATGTGATCTCGGCTATATAGGTAAAGGTAAAGATTTTCCTCTGACATTAAGTCCAGTCGTGTCCGACTCTGGAGGATGGTGCTCATCATTTCTTATTTAAAAAATATTCTTTATTGAGATTTTCATAAAAACATAAAATATAGCAAAAGAAGAAGAAGAAGAAAGAGGGGAAAAAAGGAAAAGAAAAAAGAAACTAAAAGTTGACCTGGTATCTTCGGAAAATCTTATCAGTCTTTTTGTAGTTTGTGTTGTTGTTTTTCTTCTTTCCCTCTTTTTGACGTAATTCAGTCTATTTTTATATTTCTTAGATTACTATTTCTTTTTTCTTTTTTTTAAATATTCTGTGACTTCACTCCAATCCGTTTCTTTCCTTTAATTTCTTTGTTCTTTAACAGTAGAAAGGTTAGCTTGTCTAGGTTCCTAATATCCAGCATTTTGGTTACCCAATCATTTATCTCCGGGATCTCTTCTTGTCTCCACACTTTGGCGTAACACATTCTTGCTGCTGTCAAAGCCAGGAATCGTATTTTATCCTTATTCTCCTCTAATTTTCTATCATACATCCCAAGCAAAAGGATCTCCGGTTTCAGGGGCAGCTGTATTTTCAGCATACTTTGAATTTCCTTATGTATTCTCCTCCAAAAAAATTTCGCTTTATCACACGTCCACCATGCATGAAAAAAGGACCCTTCTTTACTCCTGCATTTCCAGCAGGCCGTGTTTGTATTATTATATATTCTGCCTAATTTTTTCGGTGTTAAGTACCATCTTTGCGACATTTTCACCCAATTTCCCCTAAGCTCTATTGCGTACGTGTACTTTAATCTTTTTCTCCAAATTTCCTTCCATTCTTCTTTCCTGATGTTTCTTTGTATGTTTTCATTCCACCTTCTCATATAATTTTTCTCCTCCTTTTGTTCCAGGTGCCATTCTAATATTTTTTTATATAGCTTAGTTATCAACTTCCTTTCTGTTTCCATGATGTTATCCCAGAATTCATTACCTTGTGCAAAGCCTAATTTCCTATCCAGTCTAAATTTTTCTTTGATTTTGCCAATACTGAAACCATGTTATATTTTTGTCAATTAGGACTAATTCCTGTTGTTCTTTTATTTCTGTCTCTCCTTGTTTAATTTTTTAGTATTTCCCTATAAACGGGCCAGTCATTCCACCCTAGACACCTTCTTTGCGTCGCCTCCAGAGGCGATACCCAGAGTGGTGTTCTGGTGTACAGTTTTAATCTATACTTTTCCCAGACTTTTAGAATTGCAGACCTTGTGAAATGGTTCCCAATTTTTTTTTCTTTCCCTTTATACCAAATGTAGTGGTGCCATCCCGCTCTTAAATCTATTCCCTCAAGGATTAGTAATTTCTTTTTCTTAAGCATGGTCCAGTCTCTGGCCCATGTTAGGGCACAGGCTTCAAAATAAGTTTTTCAATCCGGGGCTGCCAATCTGCTCATCTCCATTTCTAAGACACCTCCAAGATCATGTGGCCAGTATGACTGCATGGAGTGCCATTATCTTCCTGCCGGAGCGGTACCTATTGCATTGTAGGTACCTATTACCTACTCACATTTGCATGTTTTCAAACTGCTAGGTTGGCA
Organism: Anolis sagrei; assembly: GCF_037176765.1. Classification (NCBI taxonomy): domain Eukaryota; kingdom Metazoa; phylum Chordata; class Lepidosauria; order Squamata; family Anolidae; genus Anolis; species Anolis sagrei. The sequence continues at coordinate 144,578,110 of NC_090023.1, read as the reverse complement.
GAAGCTGGAGCTGACAGCGGGAGCTTACGCTGCTCCCTGGATTTGAACCTGCAACCTTTCAGTCAACAAGTTTAGCAGATCAGTGGTTTAACCCACTGTGCCACCGGGGGCTCCAAAATTTCTCTAAAAGGAACTAAATTATATTTATTTAGTATAACACGTTTAGACTGAAGCCATCTCAGAACAGTTATAAAATAAAATGAAGTACAGTCAGCCCTCCACTTTTTCTAGGATTAGGGACATATGACCCCTATGAAAGTGAAAAACCACAAATGCCATTTTATTGTTTTTCTTTTTAAAGGTATGACATGATTCTCAATAAATATAGGTAATTTTTTAAAAATACTTTTCTTAATTTAAAGAACATCTCTAGGCCTTCCAACATAACACTGTGGTCAACTGTCTCAGGAAGGTGATAACAGAAACACACCAGAGATCTAATGAGTTCTAGGCAGAACAATATAATCAAATCATGAATAGTCAAATCTGCAAAAATCAAAACTGCAGATGTGGGAGGATGACTATGTGTTTTGTAACAGAATAACACAGAGAATAGCGTGCTCATGAAGCTAGAAGAGTTAAGCTGTTTGCAACAAAATCCTCCTATCCAGAGCAAGTGTATCATCTCCCAGAATCACAAATTAATTTCAGAGTCCGGTGGATTCCTTTTGCCCCATATACTGGTGTGGGAATTATGCGGTCCTCTGGATGTTGCTAAACTGCAACAACCAGCACTGCTGGCAAGAACTATTAAGCCATACAAATCCCACCCCTGCCAAGCATGAATCCTCCTCTATTGCAAGGCTCTGGGCTTGACCTGGCAAAGATTTCAGGATTTTATAATGATAGCTGATATTCCTTAATTTATGGCATGGAAAATACGATCGACATTCTCTGTCTGCCTATGGTTTCTGAATTCCAAATTTCAATCTTCACATACCCTGAAAAACATTACTTCACATATCTAAAATATATACAAGCATGCTCAGAAATGGTTGACACGATTCAGTAATGCATACTTGCCTTTCTGTAAGTCTTGAGATTTACTTTAGGAGAAGAATGTTTACAATTGAAATAGTGACATGATGCATCCATCAAAATGGCGGGATCTCCTTCTATGGAAGTTTTTCAACAGAGGTTAGATGCCATCTGTTGGGATTGCTTTAATTTTGTCATCCTGCAGGGCAGGGGGTTGGATTGGAAGGTTCTTATGGTCTCTTCTGTGTTTAACTACATAAAACTCATGTGCATACACATCTGAATAAATGAAGCATGATATTTTACTAATTTTCTAGATCCAGACTAGTCACAGCTTTGCACATAACATCAATCTAGAACAGAGCTTCTTAAACTATGGCTTGGGATCCCAAATGGGGTCATCTCCTTTCTATCCATGCACACATGTGCATATGTCTCTAGTTTCCCCTCCCTCATGTTCACACATTGGCCACTCGTTGGTTTACCTTCTCTTTCTCTCACTCCCTTGCACGTCTGTCACTGTTTTGCTTCCCTTTTTTCCTCGCTTCTCTATGCCTTCCTCTTTTACACACACAGCATGACTTTCTGCTTTCCTTTCCCTCTTTTGCATGAGCGCCTGTCTGCCTCCTTTCTCTGTCTATTATTATTATTATTATTATTATTATTATTATTATTATTGTGCTGTTGCGCGCTGGGCCTATGACAATGTCTGTTTACAGGACATGCTTTCTGTATGCCCAACGGGATGCCGGGGTGCCTCAGCTGAAGGGTCCCATAGGTTTCCCAACAAAAAGTTCTGTAGAGGCTCAAAATAGGTTCAACAAAGTTCTTTATTACGGCTTAAATCTTCTAACAAATGAATTAAATGATATATAATCTTGAAAAACTGGTATCTTTCTCAATCTGCCGACAAGGGACAGGCAACTGCTTGATAAACTGTTCCTTTCCTCTTTAGGGAAACCTTCCGACCCCTCCTTGGGCAATCTTTCTTTACCCTGCTGGCATGAGGCACCAACTCCCGGATCCAAGCTGCGTTATGGATAGCCCGAGTGGTCCCTTACCAGGCAATGGTTGCTGTAGATCTGCCAAGCTGGTGTCCTGTAGATTTGCCCCACAAAGGCCGTGGAACCATTCCTTTATTTTCCAGCAAAGCTGGCTGTATTTCCCCAGCAAAGCAGTGGAACTGTAACTTTACTCCCAAGCAAAGCTGGCTGTAGATCTATTTCTTTAACCCCAGCAAAGATGTAAGAAGTGAAGCTTTTTGCAGGTGGGACAGAGAAAGTCCACATGTCCTGCTGTAAGGCTCCAAACTGTGAGACTGAACTAAAAGTCCCCTTTTCCCTCCAAACCTGGGGAAAGGGGCGGATCTAAAGGCTCTAATGATGATCTAATGATGAGATTTACTTTAGGAGAAGAATTGTTTACAATTGAAATAGGGACATGACTACAACCTGGGGAAAGCTACCCAATTGCAAAATGCATGACCCAAATAGATTCATGCAAACTAACAGTGCAAGAAAAGGAAATTCAAACTCCTAGCACTACCGTGCCAGCACAATTATTAACAGCATTTACAGTATTATTTTATACACACACACACACACACTTGGGGTTGTGTAAACATTTCTCGGGCAAAAAGGGGTTGTGAGTCGAAAAAGCTTAAGAAGCGCTGTTCTAGAACGAGCTTTATCCGGCAGCTTCTTGGGCCTAATTAGTAAGTTGGTATTAGTAAGTTGTTACATTTATGGCAAATCATATAATGGGTAATTGTCATCTTTTTTTTCCCTCAATTTTCCCTCAATTTTTCCCATTAATGCAGTTGCGTGTGGATAAAAAATGATTTTTTCTATATTATGATTGTAACTGAAAATATTATAACATTGGAAATAAAAGATTTAGACATTGAATAATACATAATATTTTAATTTCTATTAGTGGTGAATAAATAATAACCCCTTAATCTGTTGTTCCAAGGAGCTTTCTTAGTTCTGCTGCTTTTTCTTCCATTTGCTGAATATTCCACTGCCACTGCCTTCTTTTGGATTGAAGTTTATTCACTTGACAATGCAGACGTTTTAGTATAGCTTCGTATCTTTTATTCTGAACCTAATACAGTATGAACAAAACAACAAAAGATGCATTAGAACATAAGTACACCACTATTTGGGTTACAAATAAGTTCTCAGATGCAGACTTGCACACAATTACTAGGTTACTTGTATACAGAATAACATGCTTAAAATAGCCACACATTTTAAATTCATAACACAATCCTATTCAGAAGTAATTTGTATTTATTTCTATGTGTCTTACATTTTTATCTTGCAGCATGAAAGAGTGATAAGCATTGAACCAAAACACTGAATCATATGCTTTATAAACAAGGGATTGCATCGTTCAGGCAACACATTAAGAAGAAATGTATGATAATAATACAACAAAGGCCAGGCGTTCAACAGATATAAATGGATGGCAGAAGCATTATAGAGAACTCTTGAGTGATACTAAATTAGCATGGGAAAATGGTCTAAATATTTCAATTCCAAAGCAAAAGAGATGTAAATGGTGGTATTATTTGCCACATCATTCTATATTGGCTGTGGTAGAGCTATCTTTTATAGACTCAGTTCAATATTAGCATTTATTCTTTGTAAATTGTGTTGTAATTACAACCAATTACTCTCATTTAATGAGCACCCATGGGGATTGGTAGAGACCAGATAAATTTGGTTTCTGGTTGCTTGAGAGTTACTATTAAAAATAGGCCTAATTAATATTATACCCCATGCGATATTATACCATAAACTCTGTACTGACTTCATATTAATATTGAAATGCAGTAATGAAAAGATAAAAAGATAAACTTAATGTAATACAGTTTTACTATATTATAATTTACAGCTTTGTAAATTCGGTATGCAATTTTAGTTCTTTTTGCCAGTTGCTTGAGAGTTATGGTTGCTTGATTTCTGGTTAACTGACAGTCTGCTGTATCTCCATTATTTTGGCAAGGATGTGGAAATTAGGCTTTCTGGATCATTTTTAAATTTTCAAAACTCCAGGGTTTTTGGTAATATATAATACATAATAATGGCCCCCTGGTGGTGCAGCAGGTTAAACTGCTGAGCTGCTGAACTTGCTGACCAAAAGGAGCAGGAGCGGTGTGAGCTCCTGCTGTTAGGCCCAGCTTCTACCAACCTAGCAGTTCAAAAACATGCAAATGTGAGCAGATCAATAGGTACTGCTTCTGCAAGAAGGTAACAGCGCTCTATGCAGTCTTGGCAGCCACATGACCTTGGTGGTGTCTATGGACTACTCTGGCTCTTTGGCTTAGAAATGGAGATGAGCACCAACACCCAAAGTTGGACACAATTAGACTTAATGTCAGGGAAAACTTTAACTTTACTGAAAATGCATAATTAGTAATATAACAAACCATTATTACACTGACCAACACACATTTTGGAGCCTCAAATGTTAGCCCTGTTTCTAAGTATATTTGAACTGCTGATTCCAAAAATGACACAGATTTCCCTCTATCGGCTCTAGCTTTTGAGATATGCCATATACCACTCTTTACTGTGCTTGGCCATAAAAAATCAGGATATTTTAATGTAGTGTTTAAATTAATATCTTTTAAGCAAGAAAGACACATATTAAAATTAAAAGACAAGTGTACTAATTATTTCATACAAAATTCTTTGAATTAACATTTAATATTAGAAATTCAACCATATCTTTAAAATCAGAGCTGATGTGGCCTATCCAATGGAACCAGTGCCTCAAATAACCCTAGGAACAGGCCTAAAAACCAAGACAGTAAGAAAAAAAATGTTTTTGGTTGGGCTGTGTTATCAGTATTAAAATGGACATTTCAAATTCATTACAAAAATGTAATTGCATTGTTGTCAGCAGCCACTTGAAAATTGTAACCATGTCACATTCAGCAAAATAAATTATCATTGTGTATATTTCTGGAAAAAAACAGGGACATACCAAGAAAACTTGGAATTTTAATTTTATACTATAATAATGGTTCAATAAATACATAAAAATGCATTAGGTTGAATATTGTTTTCTAGAACACATGAGCCACAGCAGAGCTAGAAGCAGATCCTATTCCAATTACTGAAACTGACCTCGATTTCTTTTCGGAGCCTCGCATGCACATTCTTTTCATCTTGAAGTTCATTTTCTTTTTCACTGATAGCTTCCTTCATTACATTAATGTCCTCTTTCAAAGAAATCATTTCATCCTATTAGAGATAAATATATGTCATAAATAGCAATATATCCACACCGCATATAAGAGACCCAAAGAACAGGAGAAATTTCAACAATTCATTCCTGGTTATTCCCCACTCCATTCCTGCCTGTTTGTCATTCTCATTAATAACCTCTAAAGTCCCCTATGGCTCAGGTCCAGGTTATTTGGCTGATTGCATCTTCCTGTATGAACCTGCCTGGGCCCTGAGATCCACAGAAGAGAGGCTCTTCTCTCGGTCACACTTCCATCACAAATTTGGTTGCTGGAAAAATTAAAGAGGACCTTCTTGGTGGCTGCCCCTCAACTCTTGGACTTCCCTCCCTGCTGTCCTTGCAGGCTAAAGCCTTTTTATTTAGACGTTAAAGGTACAGGAGCTTGCCCCAATGTTTACCCCACCAACCCTACAATCCAAACATAGGAGACAAAGACTGCTCTCTAACATAACATACTGGCATCTACAGGCTACAATGCCCAGTGTCCTACGAAGTTAGCTGGCCTTGACATTATCCACTCTTCTACTCAGCTGGCTTCCTCCATCCCAGCCATGTGTGGAGGCGTGAGCAGCAGAACAAGTCCATAGCTGTATGAGCAGCTGGCTGCCATCAAGAAGGTTTTACAGGATGATGATGATGATGATGATGATGATGATGATGATGATGATGATAATAATAATAATAATCTTTATTTATATACTGCTTTATCTCCCCAAGGGGACTCAGGGAGGTTTCCAAATCATAAAAACACAAGAACATACAAAGTAAGCAGAAAACATAAGCACAAAATTATCAATACAGGGTAGGTGGTAGCTGCCGTAGCTCTTAGTGACCCAGTGGCTTTGGGAAGAGCAGGGCTCAACTTTGGGAGGTCATCATACTAGAAGGGGAAGCCTATAGTAGCACCTTCTTCCTGTCATGTTCTGTAACATTTTGTTTTGAAAGATGGAGAATTTACTCCGTCTATTACACCTGATGTGCCTCTGCCATTTCTACCCAAATCATGTATTTAATTCCTCATTACACAACTATCCTCCTCTTTTAATTTTGTTGTTGCTGTAACTGTGCAATTTCAAGTCTTTGAATTTCTGCAATTTCACAATTCTTTAAAAACTGTGACATAAGCACTCCACTGATGGCAGAATGGGAAGAGATGGCTGTTGTCTCCTCCCATTCTGTCATTCGTGGAGTGCCCATTTCACATTTTCTTTTTTTAAAAAAAGAGCAATTGCAAAGGTTGAAACTGCAGTTTTAGCAACATAAAAAATAAAGAGGAAATCCTTATTTACCAGTCCTTCCCTATGTCCAATGAGTACAAGGGCAGAAAGAGCATAAAAAGACCACCCACATTCAAGCCCCAACTGAAATGTCAGAAAACAGCCAAATGTCCCATTTCCCATCCCACAGAAAAATGTCAGTTTCTGTTTCTAATCACAAGACGAGTGGAGTCAGTTCCTGCCCATCTTTCAACTACACCCGTTTCAACATGCTGAAGAGATGTAGTCCCACGACCAAACCACGGAAAGGAGCATGCGTCATTTGATGGGATCTGTGGGATGTCATATTTGAAATGTATAGAAACAGAGACCACCCACCATGTTATGAGGTCCATTATGACAGCGTAGAACCATATAGAAAAATGCATTGGGAAAATAACAAAAAAGAAAAAAATAAACCAATCAAGTTCTGCTCTTCATGCAAAGACTCACACATCCCTAGAAGTTATATTTTCCAAACATTTTCACCTTACAGAAAGCATTTTGTTCATTTTGAAATAAGAGAAAAGTGGTGGAGGAAATGTAGCTTATGCCCCCAAAAAAGTCTGAACCAAAGTAATTCAAGCTTGTCAACATTTTTTGGGCGAGGCTAACATTGCCCTCACACTGGTTGATCATTATTAAACCCCTAAGGACTACAGCTGACACTGACAACTTCGGAGTAGAGACAATACTAGTTCTGTGTTGTCTTTAAGTTGCCCCCCTTAAAAAAAAAACCCTTGGGTCAGCTGCAGTTATTGAGCTGGGCAGTGCACTGTAAGCATTTCTTGCCTCGGGATAAAAAGATCAAGCTGCAGCTCTGTCTGCCCTCAACAGAGAAAAAATAAACATATAATCACACAGGCATGTCTTCAGTGTAATGCTTCCATGGAGCAAATAAACTGTTTGTTGAGATGAAATGTTTGAAAAGGCAAATTATATGGACCTGAATTGGACTAGTATGCACATCTGGATGCTGAAGAGCAGACATTAGCACCTCTCTGTGTGCTATCATCTCTTTGACAGTGGATCTTTTTTTAGTGAGCTCAATCATGAGTGGTAATTTGCTTTCCATCTTGTCAAAGTAGTCTTTGTGGGCAGTTATTTTCTGGTAGTAGGCATTGTTTCTTAGAAGCATAATTTGAAACTCTTCTTGTAGTGTTTCTGTGTCAAATTTCAGCTTTATATTCTCAGCACTCAGAGCAGTAATCTCAGCCTCCAGTTTTTCACAATTATGTTTTGTACTTGCTATGGCTTCGTCTTGATAATAAATTTGCCTTTCTGTTGCCTTTCTTTCTGATACAACACAATTCATTTGCATCTCAAATTCCTGAAGTTTAGTCTACAGAAAAATACAGCAAGAAAAACATCAGTATATAAGACAGTTCAAAGTTAATAATTTGGATCAAAAATCATGATTTTCCAGATGTTATTGAATGGCAACTCCCAGCGGCTCTAGCCAACACAGCCCTTGAGGGCTGTGTTATTTCCAATTGCTAATTCAAACTCACAATACCACATTATCAATATACAGGCAGTCCCCAAGTTATGAACAAGATTCGTTCTGTAGGTTTGTTCTTAAGTTGAATTTATATGTCAGAACAGGTACATTTTTAAGTGTAACTTCAGCCATATATATATATATATATATATATATATATATATATATATATATATCTGTCTGTGTGTGCGTGCATGTGTGTTTTGGATAGCATAGGGATCCAACACACCTATGGTGTTTGTTTTGCTATCTGTAGCCATGTTCAGATTCCACCTCACTTTCTGTTCCTGTGATAATTGGATTTTGAAAAAAGATACTTGTAGAAACAAGGATTGGTGATAAAGTTTGAGTGAGACATCTTTTCTGCATGATAACACTTTCAGAAGTGAATTTCCCTTCCAAGGGGTAGATTTCTCCCACTTCCTGTTGTCTTACTCCATTCTTAACTATGAGTCTTTTATAAATTGGATGTTTGTAACTCTGGACTGCCTGTAATTATGGAAATAGATTATTTTTAGTTAACAAGATCCTTTTATTTTAAACATAAAAATTGTGAAAGCATCAATATGATCAAATCAATAAAATAACCTGTGCCCCTGGAAGATCACATTTATTATAGCATGATAAATGACTTATCTTTAAAGTGAGACAAGACTCTTTGGGCTTTTTGAGTCTCAAGTATCATAGTCACACTGAATCTATGGGAATGTCCTAAGTCAATATTTTATGAAAGAATTCTGGACTCCATTAATCTACTGTACTTGGGACTAAAAACTAGATCTTTACCCTTAGGTGTTTTTGCTACAGTAAAGGAATATGGTTATCCTTCCGCAAATCACTGGATGTTAAAAGTAAAAGAACGGTAAACATTTCTTCCTGAAATATAGCATCCCAAAGCACTAAGATTAAAAAGCAAAAAAAATTAATGTGATTGGACAGTGCTAATCTTGGTGGCAGAAGTATTTTATAAAACTGTGGGAAGGATTTTGTATTTGCCTGCAAAGTAACCTTTCATGAATCGCATTGAATATTGCTTCACCACACCTTGGATTCCAAGGAACAATGCCCCAAATCACCACAATCACCTAACAATGCCCCCACACCCCTAACAATGGAGCAAACAAGAGGTCACAGAAGATGCCCAGCGCCCTTTTTTGTCGTTTTTCCTGGGAACTTGCCTCATCTGCAGCATCTATTTGGACCCCTTCTGAGAATCCTCTATTGTAAGTAACTGCACTTTTTGTCCATCAGCCAGTAATCCCTTTGTCTGGCTGGCATTGAACCATTGACCACTTATCAAACCACATTCCAGCCAGACACACCCAGTTTCTGGGAAGACAGAAAACTTCAAATTGAGCAATGACTTATTAAATTTCCCACTTTGCCTCTGGTTGGCTCAGAGGCAGAAGCAGATTCACACTTCCTCCAGTGGAGCGCCAGATCCTAGCCAGCACCTTCCAAGACCAATGGGAAGCCATCACAAAAAAATTCAATTGTACTGTACTACTCATATGTTCTCTCATGTCAGCGCTTTAAGCACTAACTCTGCCAGTGTTCTCTTTGGCCACTGAGAATTAAAGATCTCTGCTTTTGTCTTCTACCCGTCTGTGTCCTGATTTGGCCTTTTGAAAGTAGCTGAGGCACTCTGGGTTTTTGAATCCACAATTTAGTTAAGCTGAGATCACTCAACAGCTCTTCAATATGAAAGATGGTTGCATTCTAACAAAAAGTTTATTTTCCCCTTTAAAACATGGCAATATCCCCATGTTTTACTTTGTTTACTTGTTATATTCACATTTTAAAACAGTTTTGGGGGGCACAAGTTTACACATAAACAAGGCATGGTGTTTTACAAAGAAGCTTCGAAGGTGAAAATATTGTTGATTTCTCCTTTTTATGAAGTATAGCTGAAGCATTTTCTGCATAGTCCACTGTAAACACTGCATCTTGTTGCCAAGAGATTTTTGTAAATGGGTGGCATTTGGAAATCTTTTACTGTTGCCAAATTATTGTGACCCTTGCCATTGAGCTAAGGGGACCCCATTTGGGGTCAAAACACAAAGTTTAAGTAGCCCTGCTATAGGCAATTAGCATATTTTCTAGTAATTTATAGCTTATGAAGCACCTGACATGAGATGCAATTTATCGGATATCCACTTGTTATACTATATAGGGAGTCATCTGTTCTAATATAAGTCTTTTATTTATTTTTATTAAAGCATATTTTAAAGATTAGTTGAGGTTACAATCTGTTTTAACAACTGTGGCTTGGATACTTTATCAGTTTATCATATCCAACTATCCATAATACCTTCTGTTTTACTACATGCCCTCAGATGTGCACAGTGCAAATTAAAAAAAACCCCTATATTATCCTCTAAGATTAAAAAAGCAGCCACTGTTCACATATATGGCATATAAAGGTAACACTGTTGTTTGTCTAGCTGTACTAGCATGAGTAGTTAAACTTACTGTAATGTCTGGGACATTGATATTAGTCCCCACAGTAGTGCTATGCAACCATGCTCTTTATGTATTTGTAACAAGATACCTAACTGTTCTCCTTAAGCAGCAGAAGCTGAGAGATTATCTGCATATGGAAGCACAGTCAGGAGAACATTCAAACTCAAGAGGCAGATGAATGGTGACACATATTTCCTCTCCCTTATGACTTTTCTAGATGCTGTATCCCCAGTAGGAAGGCAATGAAGTTGTCAGCTAGATGGCTTTGTGCCAGAGCGCTTTCTTAAGACGAACAGCCTACATCCCAACAGAATTCACATTTCCAATCAAAGGAACTTCTTCCCACCAAGAAAAAGGTGAGAACTAATAATCCATTATTAGTACCACACTTGGAACTGGTCCATATTGGAACTTTCTAACAGCCAAATATGATATTTATAGCTTGGGAAGAGTGAAACCACTGGGTTTTTTTTTAACCTGAGCAATTGGAAGATGCTCAGGTTATTTGGACATTCCGCCTGCCATCTTCTTGTTATTTGGTAGCTGATAATAGGGGAGAAATGTCTCAAGATTCATTTTGGAGGAAGCTTTCAAGTGACCTCTAGAACAGTGGTTCTCCACCTGGGATCCCCAGATGTTTTTGGCCATCAACTCCCAGAAACCCTAACAGCTGGTAAACTGGCTGGGATTTCTGGGAGTTGTAGGCCAAAACACCTGGAGACCCACAGGTTGAGAACCACTGCTCTAGAAGGTCTGAAATGTTTTTGTTTACCATGGAAGGCTTACTTGACTTGGTGTTTCACTTCACATCTGTTTTGGATAAAAGATTTGCTAAAACAGATTGAACTGCTCTCCTTTTTTGTGGCACAGAAACCAGTCCTTACTCTTTCTATGTCATTTCTTCTTCTGGTACCAAAGTTTCTGTTAAAGAAATAACAACCAGGAACATGCCTACTTAACTAACTGAGGTATACCTGCACAGGATTTTTCTTACAAGCCTTGTTTAGAAGGATTTACTATTCCCTTCCTCTGAAACTGAGAGAGTGTGACATGTCCAGGTATGCTTTTTAAAATTGATAATGCAGATTGGCAAAGAGATACCGTATGATGAAACAGTATGGAACAGAGGTGTGGCATACGCCTTGAATTACCATAATATTATGGTGAAAGTTAGGGAGATTCACAAGATCCAGCTCCTGCTCCTCTCTCATCTTAGTTAATGATCTGTTTCCTTTAAGCTTTTAAAAACAATAATGTCCTGTTACAAAAAAATTAGTAAATTGCCCCCTTCTGCAGTTCCAACCCACAGAGGAAGAATACAGATTTCCTCTCTGTCGATGCTGAAAGGCATTCAAATAGGACTCCTCCATGCCCTCTCCTAAAAACACCACTGTTGGAGTCCAAAAATATTCTCACCTTCAAATCAGGATGAGATCTGAAGCTGGAACTTTCTTTTGTGTAAATATGTGCTTTCAAGTCACCTACTGACTTATGGCCATGAAATGTATATAGGGTTATCTTAGGCAAGGAATACTCAGATGATTTTGAACTGTAAAGCAATTTTCTTTAAAAAGCATCCTATTACCTGCAGCCACTGAAGAGTAGTTTGACTTCTTTGTATTTCAGTGGCTTGAGTATTCTGTTGATCAGCCACTTGTTTTACAACTTCAGCTAATGATGAATTAGTTGGATTAGTAGCCATGTTGAGAAAATAAGGCTGCATTGTAGAAACAAAGAAAAGGTGAAACGCCTTTAAAATTCTGATCATAAAATACATGGTTAAGATTGGTGTTGCCTCCATAATCTTTAAGAATTCCTGGAGGAGAAAGTTGCAGCTGACTGGCAGAAGACAAATGTTGTCCCCATCTTCAAAAAGAGGGAAAGAGAATCCAAACAATTGCTGCTCAGTCAGTCTAATATCAACACCAGGAGTGTTTCTAGAACAGATTGTATAAGTCTGTAAGAACTTATAAAAATGCCATGATCACTAAAATTCAGCATGGGTTCCTCTAAAACAGATTATGCTAGACTAACCCTCACCCTTCCTCCCTCTCTCTCGGTAAAGTTTGAAGCTTAGTTGATAAAGTGGATACTATGGAGGTAGCATATCTTGATTTCAGTAAGACTTGTGATATTCTTGCAAGCAAGGTAGTGAAATGAAAGCTATCCAGTGCTATTGTTAGGTGGATTTGTAATTGGGTGGCTGACTGAACTGAAAGATTATTCACCAATGGCCTCACTTCATCCTGGATAGAAGTGACTCAGAATGTCATGGCAGAAAATCCAACATTATTTGCTTTGAACTGGAATATATGGCAGTGTGTACTCAGATATCCCAATTCAAAGCAGATATTGTGGGATGTTCTGCCTTGATATTATAGGTTATATGGCTGAGTGGAAGGGCCCTGAATTATCTGAGTCCACACTGCCATATATTCCAGTTCAAAGCAGAAAATGTGGGATTTTATTCAGCTGTGTGGAAAGGGCCTCTGTACTTAATTAACAACTTAGTACTACTAATAAAGTACTACTTTATCAATGTCTTGGATCAGGGCTGTGGAACTCATTTTCAACAAGGGCCACATCAACCTCATCGTTGCCTTCAAAGGATCTTTAAATCCATAGACAGAAAATCCGTGGATACAGAGGGACAACTCTTTTTAAACATGCTGGTTGGTGCTATTTAGTTTTTAAACAGTTTGAGACCCTAGATGTTATTGAGCGACAACTCCCATCACTGTTAATTATTCGCCATGTGACAGATGCCATGTTTGAATTGCAGTCAAACAACACTTGTGGTTCTGAGTTTGGAGAAAAATGAAAGGGCATTTTAAGGTCAAACATCACATCCACAAGCCTTGCATCTAAATTCAAATCCTACTGCCAGACTAAAAAGAACAAACTACACCTTCCAGATGTTCCTGTATCCCAATTCCCATCAGTTCTAATCAGGATGTCTAATGATGAGGGATACAGGAGTTGTAGTCGAGCATCTGGATGGCCACAGAAAACAGCACAAGTGACTTAGGCTGGATCTACTCTGCTATATAATCCCGTTTCTGAATCCAGATTATCTGATTTGAACTGGATTGTATGACTCTACACTGCCATATAATCCAGTTCAAAGCAGATGATCTGGATTCAGAAATTGGATTATATGGTAGTGTAGATGGGGTCTAAAATTTTGGAATAGAGGGCAGGCTTATCAAGTTTGCCAAATTGGAAGGGTGGCTTATTATTTCCCAAAGGAGAGGTTCAGAATCCAATATGACATTAACAGATTAGAGAGCTGATCCAAAACTAACAAAATGAATTCCAGCAAAGATAAATATAAGGTCCTATACACTTAGTCCCTATCTGCACTGACCATTTAATTCAGTTCAAAGTTAGATTCAAACGGGGGCTGCCAGACAACAGGCTTCCATAAAAATGGGTGAAGGAAAGTTATATGATATGGAACAAGAGATTCAAAATGCAGGAAAATATATGCATTTTAGCAGAAAGCAATGTATATATAAATATATTATATTGATAAATATAAATACTGTAAATAAATAAATATAAGATGCTACATTGAGCCAATCTGTATGAAATAATGGATATTATTGTTTCATTATTTCATATTTTAAACATTTCTTTCCTAAAGCTAGCCAAAAAAATTTAAAATATGTATTCTGAGAAATGTTGAGGGCCATCCCACAAAGAGAAAGTGTTTCAAATCAAAGGGCTAAAGATATTAAAATTAATTAAATACATACCTGTGGAATAAACAGAAGATATACTCCAGTAATGGATTTTCTAAAGATTTTTTTTTCAGTAGCTTCCTTTCAGAAATAATGTTAAACCATTCTTATTTGAAGTCTGTCACAATCTTGATGACAACAGCATTTGTGAATTCCTTATAAAATATCTTTTCTGTGTGGGAGTAATAATACCTGGAAAAGATTTGTGTAAAACAGTTTGCCATTACAAATGGATTGTCAAGATGAACATGCTAATTTTGTCTAATTATGGACGGGTTTTTGAGATAAAACAATTAAAACAAAGCCAGTCCCACATAAAAGAGTTGAGCCACGCTTTTATGATTCGAGATGAAAACTACATAGCAATTATCGGAGAGGCACAAAATGTCGTCTTGATAAAAGTCCAAAAATCATAATATTGTCAAGAAGGCTATTTACTTTTGTGAGAGAGCCAGCCAGACTAATGCGTCTGGAGATTTCAAGGAGATGCTTTTACTTAATTGGGTTTTTTAAAATGGATTCTTCTTTTATATTATTGCAACCTCTAAAGCAGGCCTGGGCAAACTTCGGCCCTCAGTGTTTTGGGCTTCAACTCCCACCATTGCTAACAGCCTCAGGCTCTTTCCTTTTCTCCCCCTCAGCCGCTTAAGCGGAAAAGGAAAGGAGAAAGAAGGACCTAAGACTGTTAGGAATTGTGGGAGTTGAAGTCCAAAACACCTAGAGGGCCAAAGTTTGCCCAAGCCTGCTCTAAAATGAGAGAAGTGAAAACAGCCATAGCAGTCAATTGAGGCCTACACTATTTAGGAGGCCATTTTTGCCCCTCAAAGACTGTGGGTTCTTTTTGGTTGGGTCTCAAGCTTCAATCCATATCTAGTCATTCTTTGCATATATAATATGATATACTCTCTCTCTCTCTCTCTCTATATATATATATATATATATATTCTATATAAATAAAAATGTAATGTTCGTTTGTGGGATTAACATAACTCAAAAACCACTGGACGAATTGACACCAAATTTGGACAGGCCAACGAGTGACCATCACTCATAAAAAAAACTGAAAAACACAGCAGAAGAGACTTAAAAACCAAAAAAAACAAAATTGCATTACAACGCGCTGGGCCACAGCAACCTATGGCAGGGGATGGCGCATCTATCTATCTATCTATCTATCTATCTCTATCTATAAAAATTCTCTGTGCATAATGAGTACCTTAAAAACAAAAGAACCAATGAACGAAATCACACCGAATTTTGCAACAAAACGTCTCACAACACAAGAAATCACAAATCAAGCGACAACTTTTTTATCCTCCAGCACTTCCAGTTAAGATTGGCTTCTGTAGATTAATAAACGAACAGCTTAAATATTTTAAACATGCAAACTATGTTCAATGTTTTAAAGGCAGCATAATGATCTCTGTGTGATGCAGCAGAGGGAGCCAGAGAACAAGGCTAATCTGATGGGACTTCCTTATTCAGACAGGTGAGCCTTATCTTCAGGTCATTATTCTCAGGTAACCTTTCCCATTATGTTTGCTGTTTATCGCCTCATTAGGGCTTCACGTCCACACCTGGCTTGTCAGGAAATAGGCCTCGCCGAACTCGGAATTTCCCTGCCAGACTTTCCAAGTAAACATGTTTGGATCACACAGCTGGCAGGATTTCATGTCCTATCGTGCATGTGTCTTTGCACTAGCAGACACATTTTCACAATATCTGAGGATTTCCAAAATGGCATGACTCATTACGAAACTGACAAAGCCATTGAAAAAGACAATAAAACACGGGCAAACTTTGGCCCTCCAGGTGTTTTGGACTTCAACTCCCACAATTCCTAACGGCCAATAGTTGAAGTCCAAAACACCTGGAGGGCCAAAGTTTGCACATGCCTCCGATAAAGGATCAGGAATCAGCACATTCCCATTCTAGTCGAGTATGAACATAATCAGAATGCTGATTTGCATATGACATGATTAATATCCACGTAGTATCTGTACTGTACCACACTAATGTTAATCATATTTCCTTTGTATAAATCAGCAAGGTACCAGATCATGTCAGATCTTGGACACTAAGCAGAGTCTCCCCCAGTGAGTATTCAGATGGGATACCACCAATAAATACCAGATGCCACAGGTTGTATTTTAGAAGAAGGTTCAGGCAAAACCAGCGATGGGCCTAAGAAAATTCTATGAAATTCACAAGGTCACCACAACTCAATAGGCAAGTTGAAAACATACAGATTGAATCTTATACATCATGAGTGCCAAATATTTTTCTTACACTTAAGAATACACTTATTTACTTAGCCGATCCCTCATTGACCGAGTAAGATTGTCTTCCAAATTCAGTGTCCTGGTGGTGGGTACATAGGTGACCTGCATGTTCTTGACCTGCATGTTCTCCCGCAGTGAGGGCATCGGTTTCCAGACGGTAGGTGGTCCTGGTCAGGGTTGGCTTGACGTGCCTTCCCCTTGGCACGTTTCTCTCTTTCGCCCTCCATTTGTGCCTCTTCAAATTCTACAGCACTGCTGGTCACAGCTGACCTCCAGCTAGAGCGTTCAAGTGCCAGGGCTTTCCAGTTCTCAGTGTCCATGCCACAGTTTTTAAGGTTGGCTTTGAACCCATCTTTAAATCTCTTTTCCAGTCCTTCAACATTGTGTTTTCTGTTCTTGAGTTCAGAGTAGAGCAACTGCTTTGAGAGACGGTGGTTGGGCATTCGGACAACGTGGCCGGTCCAGCGGAGTTGATGGCGGAGGACCATCGCTTTAGTGCTGGTGGTCTTTGCTTCTTCCAGCATGCTGACATTTGTCTGCCTGTCTTCCCAGGAGATTTGCAAGATTTTTCAGAGGCAATGCTGATGGAATCATTCCAGAAGTTGCATGTGACGTCTGTAGATAGTCCACGTTTTGTAGGCATATAGCAGGGTTGGGAGGACAATAGCTTTATAAACAAGCACCTTGGTATCCCTATGGATGTCCCAATCCTCAAACACTCTGTACTTCACTCGCAGAGCTCAGGCGGTGTTGTATTCGATCTCAATGTTGACTTTTGTGGAGAGGTGGCTGTCAAGGTAGCGGAAATGGTCAACATTTTCTAATGTTACACCATTAAGTTGTATTTCTGGCATTGGAGAGGGATTGGCTGGTGACTGCTAGAAGAGCACTTTGGTTTTCTTGATGGTCAATGACAAGCTGAGCTTCTCGTATGGTTCTGCGAAGGTATTTAGAGTGGCTTGTAGGTCTTCTTCTGAATGTGCATAGGCGACGTCATCAGCATATTGGAGTTCTGTAACTTAAGACTACAACTCTAAATAGGACTGTGCTCCTTCAGTTGAGGGCGCTTCTGCACTGACTATATAATGCAGTTTATTATATGGCGGCCCCAAAACGCACACCACCAATGCACACTGCGGTGTGCATCTAAGGGTATACTATATATTTTTTTAAAATCCCAAGAAAGTCCAAGCAGATGCCAGTGTGTCTCAGATCCAATGTAGATAGGACTCTGAATAAGGATGTTGATGACATGCTGTCAAGGGGTGCACCCACACTGTAGAATTAATGCATTTTGATGCCGCTTTAACTGCACCGAATCCTAGGATGTGTAGTTTGGTGAAACACCAGCACTCTTTGGCAGAGAAGGCAGAAGACCCCATAAAACTACAATTCCAACGGTCCAATAGCTTTGAGCCGTGGCAGTTAAAGTGGAAATTTCGGATCCAGTTTGAGACCCGGATGGTGATGACACAAACCACAAAGCACTGGTATATGTTAAGGGTTTTCTTTTTTACCCTTTTGTGGGAGTTTGGACTTGTCTGCTTGCCACAGTTTGGAGTGCATAAAACAGCCAGTTCAGTAAGGCAAGTGATGGCAGGGTGACACTGGGAGCATCCACACTGTAGAAGGAGTTGGACATCACTTTAACTGCAACAAGGGCAATTCCCTGATCAGATACACAGTGTAAGACACCTGGCAAGCCAAAAGAAACAATAAAAAGCCACACCTGTCTTAAAAAGAGAAGGGAATATGCTCCCTCCCATAGACATGGGTAAGTGTTTGGAAATAATTTAAAAAGAGTGTACTCCTGACAGTGCAGTGCTCCGCCCTTTGCTGCCACGTGTTTCCTTCTGGGGAGAGAAGGGGAAAAGAGGCCAGGGTTCCCTTCCTGTATAGCAGCCCGGAGATGGAAGGGGGGGAGGGAAAAGGGAAGAGCCACCCTGCTGCACAACCCTGGAATTCCCCTATCTAAGTCCCGGCTGGCTGGCTCCTGTTGCAACAGAGGCACTTAGGGCTGCCCCAGCCTGCCTTTTCTTTCCTGCTCAAATGGGATCTGCAAAGGAGAGAAAAGGAAGAAAAGTCTCCAGTGCAAAAGAGCTCTGTAACTGAGTGAGTACAGTTCTTTAATAGTAGGGTCACAGATATTCGGCATTAGAACTACTCTCTTGATGATGATAATGATTGTAATAATAATAATAATAGGTTACAAATTTCTGAACAGAAATTTATTCCTTTCATATTTTTTCTGCTTTTGCATTTGGCAGTGTGGACTCAGATAACCCAGTTCAAAGCAGATATTGTGGGATTTTCTGCCTTGATATTCTGGAATATAGGGCTGTGTGGAAGGGCCCTGAGTTGAGATAAGAGGCTAATTTCCTACCATTATAGTGCTGGACAAATCCATGGGCCATCCAATCTGAATCCAACTTCTAGCCATGCAGGAAAGCACAATCTAAGGACCCCAAACAGATTGCTGTTCAGCCTCTGTTTAAAAGCTTCCAAGGAAGGAGCTTCAATCGCATTTGGAAGCAGTGAGTTCCACTGCTGAACAGCGCTTACAGTCAGGAAGTTCTTCCTAATGTTCAGATGGAATCTCCTTTCCTTTCATTTGAGCCCATTGCTCGAGTCCTAGGCCCTTTCCACACAAATGAATAAAAACCCACATTTTCTGCTTTGAATTGGAATATTTAGCCATGTGGACTCAGATATTGTGGGATTTTCTGCCTTGATATTCTGGGTTATATGGCTGTGTGGAAGGGCCCCTAGTCTCCAGGGCAGCAGAACACAAATCTGGGCCTTCTTCCTTATGACATCCTTTCACATATTTAAACATGGCTGTCATGTCCTACTTCACCTTCTCTTCTACAGGCAAAAGAGATGGCATAAGGTATTGCAGATAAGGCTCCACTTAATCAGATACACAAAAGTTAATGCAATAAATAGGCTAGTTTTTGTCTTTGCTGTAACAACTGGAAGTTTGTGCATTTAATTCAGAGTATCGATGTGACAAGAAGGAAATCAGCACTTTTGAAATGTAGTAATGGAGGAAAACTTTATTGAAATGTTAAACTTCCAAAAAAAAGGCAAATGAATGGGTTTTACAGCAGTGCTTCTTGAACATTTCCCTCTTGCAACCCCTTTCCACTTGAGAAATTTTAATGTGACCCCAGGTATATAGATATTTAATATAAGTATAAAATCAAACATTAATTATAATCAGCATCTACAAAGCTGACTTCCTTTTTTGTGGAGTAGAGCTAAAGCATTTTCTGCAGCATCTACTGTAAACCCAGTACGTTGTTGCTCATGGGGTTTATGTAAATGAGTGATGTTCAGAAACCTTTTACTGTTGCCAAATTAAACATGATTGAACAGAATATATTATACATATCATGAAGCCATTGATTGGGAAAAACAATATCACTTGATAAAGTGGGTGGCAATAGGACAAGAAGCAGATCACACTCCAGATGAATTAATACAGCCAAGGAAGCCAGGAGCCTGGGCTTACAAGACCAGAGCAGGGCAGGCAACGGTCAGAGTTCTTGGAGGTTTTTCACTCATAGAGTTACCATAAGTCAAAGTTGACTTGATGGCAAATAACAAAGAAAGGTAATACAGTAGATCTGATTGAAGCTGCAGTCCTAGGGCCCTTTCACACAGCTCTGTATCCCAGAATATCAAGGCAGAAAATCCCACATTCAGATAACCCAGTTCAAAGCAGATATTGTGGAATTTTCTGCCTTGACGTTCTGGGCTATAGGGCTGTGTGGAAGGGCTCCTAGTGTTGTTTTGTAGCCTGGTTTTGAACATTAATTTGTCGGGAATTAATTCCACTGAGGCCCCTTCCACACAACTGAATAAAATTCCACAAAATCTGCTTTGAACTGGGTCATAACCCATAACAAAGTTGGAAACAGATATTCTGGGTTATTCTGCCTTGATATTCTGGGTTATATGGCTGTGTAGAAGGGCCATGAGTTTGAGAAACATGCATGTCATGAGCAGATCATATAACTTCATAGCTGCAAGTAAATTCCACTGAATTCAGTATAATACATTTGCATGCAAAGGATTTACCTGGAGAAAAATTAAAACACTCCCTATTAGAAACTATTTAATCCAATAGGGTTTCAATAATATCTTATTCAGAATGACATAGGGCTCATCCACACAGCCATATAACCCAGAATATCAAAGCAGAAAATCCCACAATATCTGCTTTGGACTGGGTTATCTGAGTCCACACTGTCATATATTCCAGTCCAAAGTGGAAAATGTTGGATTTTATTCAGCTGTGTGGAATGGCCCTCAGTGTAAGTAATATTCAGTTTCAATGCGACAATATCTAATTTGTAGTGCAAACAAATATGAAAGAACAATACAATATTTAACATGAAGAACAATATTATCCAATATAAACTTACCAGTATTTCAATAAGAAATCTGGGCCTGGTTTTGGCTAATGAGATAGTCAAGTTAATTAGGATTGTTATGTGCCTTCAAGTTGTTCCAGACTTAGGCAACCCTAAGTCTAAAGTTTGGGGGGGGGGAGCAGGTAAATGACCTTGGAGGGGCCTTACTTTGGGGGCCTCTGGTCTATCTCATGTTGGATTTTAGTTTTCTTTTTCCTTGGTGTCAGGACTTTTGTCTCATTAGCATATCATTCACTCACATTTCCTGGTTTCTTTCCCTTGTAAGTTTACAAATCACCTAAGTGCTTATTATCAAGTAATGGAAGAAGTTCTAAAGGCAAGCCTATATTGTGATCTTTATGACTCATGCCTCTACTTTCCCATGGTTCACCTTCACACCATATACATAGAAATAACCTGTTATTTCTAGTCAAACCAGTTTAGCAGATTTTGAAATCATATAAAACATGATCAGAAGGGGGAAAAAGTGTTTACATGCACCCCATAAACTGTTATCTGTTTTTCAAGCTCCCTTTGACTTATAAAAATAAAGCTCTCCTGCTACTTCAGGTCATGCACAAAATGAGTTTTGCTTTTGTGCATGACCTAAATATGACCTAAACATTCCAGGTATTTAGGGAATAATTTGGGCTCTTGGTACCCGCTGAGGTTTAGATCCAGGATTCCACCCAACCCTTATATACATGGATGATAGAGTCCCTTATATACAGCTATGCTTTTTAAGTAAATGCAAAGATTACTGTTGTGAGTGGTTGAATCTGTAGGTAACGAATTCATGGATCTGGTAGACTTTTTCTTTGTTTTATGTCACTAGCATTGCATATAAAGCAATGCTTTTGTGTTGGAAAGATGAGCCGTTTACAAGAAACGTCCAGGAGACGCCCAAGTGTATTTACTCAGTTTTTGAGGAGGTTCTTTCCGTGTCCCCCATCTAGTGGGCTGATTGTCTCTCTGTCTGCTGCTACAGTGATATTGTCATGCCCCTATGTTAAATAAAGCTATGCTCAAAGCCTACTTATGTGAGCTGTTAAAAGCATACAAAACTGTCCTTAATTTTTAGGAGAAAGACTGGATATCATTACATATATCACAGAGGGAGCACATTTTATTTCAAACAAACCTGAAGTGCTGCAAGTATTAGAAAAATAACTTATTTTAAAGGGAATTGAGATTTTAATACTTGAACATGATATTCACATACTTTCCAAGTGAGTTTGGCTATTTTAGTTAACAAATTATACTATTTCCTAAGAGAACGAGAGAGAGCCTTCAGGGTGATTGTCAACTTATGCTGAGCTCATACATTTCAAACAGTTTTTGTCAGAGGTGGTTTTGCCAGTTCCTTCCTCTGAAATATAGCCTGATATTTCTTGGTGGCCTCCTATTGACGCTGACACTGCATATCTTCCAGTATTAGACAAGATCTGGTTCTTTTAAGTTATTTAGAAATACTGTTTATTTAAAAAAAAAAAAAAGTACAGCTTAAATGTGTCTTACTTACATTGAGAATCCTCTTCATATTTCATGCGGTAAGTCTGAGGTTCATGTGCTGTAACTAAGAATGTGGCCTTGTTCATCTTAAGCCCAGTGCTAAGTGAATACAGGATTCCAGCCAGAACAATGAACTGGTCGATTTCTTGGGATTCAAATTCCCCTATTCATCTACATCCTCTAATGCAGTAGTTTTCAACCTGTGGATGGATCCCCAGATGTTTTGGCCTTCAACTCTCAGAAATCCTAACAGCTGGTAAACTTGCTGGGATTTCTGGGAGTTGTAGGTCAAAACACCTGGGGACCCACAGGTTGAAAACCACTGCTCTAATGAAGAAGATGGAACTTATGGGAATGTATGTTCTATGTTCTAATTAATTGACAGTGTTTGTTTCCTACTTTTCTCGTGAAAGGGCTCATTCAACAATAACTTCTGCTTTTCTTAATTGTTGCTTAGACCGCCAGCATGGTACAGTGATTTAGGCATGGATCTAGTTCTAGGGACTAGGATTCAAATCTTCATTCAGTCATTGAAATGCACTGAGTGATTTTAGGCAAATCACACTTTCTCAGCCTCAAAGAAAGGCAAAAGTGAAAATAATCTTGCCAAGAGGACTTTTGACCTGGAAGCAAACAGCAATGTGATTATGGATTTTCTCAATTAGAACATGCATTTAATATGAACAAACTGGTAAAACAAAGAATATAACATTTTGAAAATATATTTTCTCTTTGGGTCTTTATCTTTACAGGTTCATCACTAAAAGCCCAACATCTTCAGGGATTGTCCAGATTGTGCACTATGGCAAAAGCAGTGTTAATTGATCTGTGCCACCTCGGAGCCAACTCTTGGAATAACCAGATTCAGAACTCAATAATTAGAGCATTAGAAACTGTTGGGGAGGAGGAAGTTCCTTCGCAGGCTCCATTTGTTTGCCTTATGTGTTGCCAAGCCTTAAAAAGTAAAAGGAATGGTGAAGATGCGCTCCAAAAAACAATGCAGAGTTTTCACTGCCCGAAGGGAAGATTTGAGATTGTGTGTTCTGAAAATACGGTCGCCACTTTGTATGCCATTAAACAGAAGCTCGATGAAAAAGATATAAATGTAATTAAAATAATGTTGCCCTCGCAAAGAAAGCCACTAATGAAAGAGTATACCAGTCAGCTTTTTACTAGTGTTTACCAGATTGAGTATGAAGATTTAGAGGTGACTTGTGAAGAAAATAATCACCCAAAATCAACAGCACCACAGAGTGAACTAATGTCGCTCTCAGGCCAAGATGCAGAAAAGATCCAAAGTGAGATAAAGATGTTTTTTGAAAGGCTGCCTCCTCTGAAAGGGAAACTCACCCTTCTCAAATCTTCGTTGATTCCAGGTAATGCAGATTTTGTTATATATGTTGCTAAGTTGGAAAGTCAGCATGATGCAATTGTTCCAGGGACACTGGGAGATCAAGATTCAAATCCCTGTTTGATCATGGAACTCTTGGGAAATAATAATAATAATAATAATAATAATAATAATAATAATTTTATTTATATTCTGCCCTATTTTCCCAAAGGGACTCAGGGCAAATTTCAGTCACAAAAAAGCAAACATTCAATGCCTGAATACAACAACCAATACACACACAATAGCGAAAAATAATATCCCAACATATAAAAACAAATTATAACAACATCTAAAATTAAAATATTTTTATTTATTTATTTATTTATTTACAGTATTTATATTCCGTCCTTCTCACCCGCAGAGGACTCAGGGCAGATTACAGTGTACATAAACATGGCAAACATTCAATGCCATAGAAACACAACATATATAGATAGATACTCAGAGGCTATTTAACATTACAGCTTCTGGCCACCAGAGGAGCTGTCACTTCACCATCCGTTTGTAACACTGATGAAGTACTTCCTCATTCTTTGCATACTTCCTAGAGATTTTTATGGCCTCGTAAATCAATTAAATTAGCCTCCCTACATGGTACCTAAATTCCCTACTTGACAGGTGCAACTGTCTTTCGGGTTGCAAAGGTCGACAACAAGCTACACAATTGTGGTTGGAAGCTCACTCTGACCCGGGTGGGCTTCGAACTCATTACCTTTCGGTCAGTAGTGATCTTAATGCAGCTGACTCCCAGCTAGCTGCTCCACAGTCCCGGTGCACATAACCTGTCAAATAAATTACTACTTGCTACTTAAAATGTCCCTTTTCAAGCAAGCATTCGGGGAGTGAGATGAAGTAGTCAAGATAACTTCAGGTTTGGCACAATGTCAAATGTTCTATGTTTTATGTTATCTATGTCCGATGTTTTAAAGTTTACTGGTTTTAATCTATTGTTATATGCTATTTTAGTAATGTGTTGTATTTTATATTTTGTGAGGCATTGATTTTTTGCCATTTACTTTGTTGTGAACTGCTCTGAGTCCCTATGTTGCACCCTATGTTGTGCTGGAACTTATAGCAACATATTGTAGTTGTTCATGAGGCTTATAACAAATCTATACCCTTAAAGTGCTTTTTGTCTTTTTTTAAAAAATGCTTCCTTAGATCATGTCTTCCTCCATGGATTCACTACAAGGACAGGTGGCATTTCCTATATATCAACCCTGAGCTCCTTCAACCTCTTCTGCAGCTCCAAGCGACGTGACCCACCTGCAGTGGTTAAGGAAAACCTTCGTAGGTTAGCTGTCACTGCTGGATTCAACCAAGATACATATCACAGTGTAAAGGTAAAGCCCTGGAACTTCCTCCTCAGAGAGACTAGGATGGCCCCGTTCCTGCTTGCTTTTCGTAGGCAGGTGAAAATGTAACTCTCCCATCAGGTGATTTGGGGAATAATAAGACACAAGATGCTGAGGGAATGGTGAGTTTTGGGGGTCTGTGTAGTTTTAATTGTATTTTAATGTGCATGCTTCGTGAATCAAATATTTTTCCTCATTTTTATATTCTTGTTTTAATTTAACTTAATAGAGTTGCTCTTTTTATTTGCATTATGTTTGCTGTTAGTTCCTGTGTTGGGAGAAAGGCAGGATAAAAATTAGATAAATACACACATAAATTTAAGACCACCTTGCACCAGATGTGGCTAATCCCTATGTGTAATTCTTAAAGACATAGGAACCTTTTCATGATCTAGACAGGCCAAAGCTGTTTCAATGTCCATTATCCCCAATCCGCACTACAGGTAATAAAAAGTGATAGGAGTTACCATTCATTGTCATCTGGGGACCCAAATTGGGTAATAACTGAAGAGCACCAACCACCATGTAAAAAATACATTGTTGGCCCTCTGGATCGATGGGTTTTCTGTCCATGGATTCAATGGCCCTTTGAGGGCAAACCTAAAGCTGATGAAAATGAGTTTGACACCCCTGCTTTGAGGGAACAGCTCAGTTTCTTAAACCTGAAGTTTCCTGTTCAACCTGCTTGGGAAACTCGTAGGTAAAGATAATTTCCATTCAAGAATCTCTGACAGTAGTTTAGGAAGATAACAAAGCTTCCGTATTTCACAAGGCTATGGAATTCAATTCAAGTCCCAGCCACATGTCTTCAAGCTGGTGTCGAGGAGGATACGCAACAAAGGGAGAAATGCTTGCCAAAAGATAAGAAGCAGCACGAGGCCAAAAGATAAGAAGCAGCACAATTTCATAGGAAGGCTAAAGACTGTTCGGTGATAGCAAGATTACATTTGTAATTTTGTATTAATTGCATCCTGTGTTGTGATTAGCACAAGAATGATGGTCTACACAAAGTGCATATTGAAGAAAGGAAATCTTGCGCTGCAAGAGCCATTGTGATCACTAGGGTTGAACTTCAGAATGTATCTGGCACTCTGGGCAAAGCAATGGGAGAACTCAGGGAAAGCATCGTCTGGAATCTTGTTGGCAAACAAGGGATCATAGGGATTACAACCCAACAGCCCTTGTGGCTCAGAGGTTGGGGACAGGTGAAAGGGCATTTTCAAGTCAGGCATCATATCTGCAAGCCTTGTGTCGAAATCCAAACCCCATTCTTCTGACTAACCAGAACAAACTGCAGCCTTCCAGATATTACTACATCAAAACTCCTATCAATCATAGTCATGATCTCTAGTAGTGAGGCATATAGGAGTTGTAGTCCAGCATCTTGAAGATCACATAAAATGACATAGGATTTGACCTGTGGGCCTCAAATTTGATACATACACCTTAAAGGTTTAATCTTTGCCTCCTGATGTTGTAGTCCAGCAGCCCTGGTAAGCAAAGCCAATGGATAAGAATACCAGCATGGAGTAGAGCCAACATGGGGTAGTGATTTGAACCTCAGAAGAAAGCAAAGGCAAATCTCCCCTGAACAAATTCTGTCAAGAAAACTCTGTGATTCGTGTGACTTGTTAGAGTTGCCATGAGTCAGAAATGACTTAAAGACACATAACCACACAGCTTGCAGTTCAACAACATTTGTCAGGCCAGACAGTTCCCCTTGCTGGTGTAAAGGGAAGTAACTAGTGGAAGCTCATGAAAATGACTTCATCATTTTTGTTGACTTCTTGGGGATGAACTGAAGTAAACCTCCAAGGAGGATGACTTCCGCAAGCTGGCAAAAAAAAATCATGTGGATATAGGCAGTCATTGACCTGCCTTCTGACCATTTCAGCGGGGAATGGGCAAAGTTTAGATCAGGCTTTCTGACTTATTCATAAAGATTTCTGGCTTTCACTATACAACAGGAGAACAACAAAACCACATCCTCACAGTTATTCTGCTGGAATGAGGAATTCTCTGTTAGTGAGATCCTGACCAACAGCTTATTTTTATGCAGAAAGGTTGTGAATTCAGTATTACTTCTCAGATCATATATCTGAGCACATGCCTATCTACCTTTTGTTCCTGTTCTTGGCTGCTGGAGCTCAGAGTTTCACCATGTAGTTTTCATAACTCTGAAGTGTGTGAATCAAGGCTTTTTAACACTGAATTTGGGTGTGGTTTGTTAATTTATTACATTAATATCCCACCTTTCTCCCACAGTGGTACCCAAAGTTGTTAAGTAAATAAATTTGCAGGAGATGTTTGAGCAGAAGACCACACACAACAATCCTGGTTTTCTTTTCTTTTTCTTGCTGTTCACAGGTCAACCATGCCAGTGATGTTTGGGTGATGGGAAAGGCCAAACCAGAGAGCTATGATGGAATAGCAACTAACCAGAAAGGGGTAACAATTGCTGCTCCTGGAGCAGATTGCATCCCTGTTCTTTTTGCTGATCCAGTTCAAAAAGCATGTGGTGCTGCTCATTCAGGTAAAAAGATTATTTTGCTGTTTTGCAAAAGGAATCAATTATACAAACCTACCTATGGTTTTAATCTTTTTGTAAACTTTCCTAGTTGGAGATGCTGTTCTCCTTTTTTTCTGCCTTAGGATGTATTCTCACTTTTAAAAGCATCATTAATTGCTGCTGTGTTTTTCAGTGAGATTTTTCACTGTCTCACCATCATTCTCCTTTACCCCTCAAAAATACATCTACAACAGTGGTTCTCAACCTGTGGGTCCCTGAATGTTTTGGTCTTCAACTCCCAGAAATCCGAACAGTTGGTAAACTGGCTGGGATTTCTGGGAGTTGTTGACCAAAACACCTGGGGACCCACAGGTTGAGAACCACTGCTCTACAGTTACAGTTGGGGAGCAATCTTTTTGGCTGTAATATACTTTTTATGTCCTCAATTGAAGCCATAGGTTTTTAACTTTAAGCAGGAATTGAAAATACTTAATTTCATTGAAATAATATTCTATCTTTATCATAGCCGCTTCCCTAATCAGAAAGCTGGAATGATAATAGAGTTGGACTTGATGTGAATAGAGAAGATGTACAACTTAAAAGATGTACAACTCTTGTTATTGTTCCACCCCATGTTGCTGATTTATTTTGTTGGAATGAAGTGAAGACTTATCCTTTCCTATGTTGCTGTAGTCTCTTGTCACTGCTTCCTGTTTCTTTGTTTAGTAACAGTGGATAATATGTTTTTGCAGTCTTTAAACCAGAGCTTTCCAAACTCTGTGTTGTGACACATTTATGTGTAGGCTGCAGTGTATAGGTGTGTCATGCAGACCGCTGAGTCTATGTGAAATAACAAATAAATCATATATTTTTGAACATATAAATGAAAGGTTTTCATGAGATAGATTGTGTTCCCATACATTTCATTATTACAATTTATGTATGTATCGCTATTTCTTACAAAGGGTTGATATAACCTCCGGGGCGAAATTCTGTCCTCTGGTTTGCTAGGAAAACTGACTTACTGTTTCGCAAAATGCTGTGTGCCTAAAAAGTGTGCCACCAACATGAAAAGATGGGGAAGCTGTGGTTTAAATGGTTATTCACAATGATATTGGCAATGATGCTTTCTGTCATGCCAGACTTAACTTCAATTGTGATTCGTCATACACACTTCCGTGCCAACCTGTGTTATCTAGAACATAGTGGACAGAGAGCCTAAATTGCTCACTGGAAGCTATAATTTAGAGGAGGCATTCCTACAGTATTTTTTTATAAATCTCTCTCTGGTGGAGTTAGCCTCCAAGTTGTCTTGGACTTCATACTTGATGTTTAAAAAACTAAATTAAATCCACATTTTTCCATCCAGTCCTGCACCTTTACACACAATCTTTGAAAATAGGATTTGTGGTCTTGAGTTTTCTTCCATTCTTCAAAATCCTAAATTTTGTCACATTTCCTTTCTTCCCCTGCATCTCAGGTTGGCAAGGCACATTGCAAGGAGTTTCTATGGCTGTTGTTAATGCTATGATAATGGAATATGGCTGTAATGTGAAAGACATCCTTGTGGTTTTGGGGCCATCTGTTGGGCCTTGTTGCTTTAAACTACCACAGGAATCAGCCCAAAAATTTCACATGATTGATCCAAAATGTGTAAGGCTTTATGAATCTTCACATCCTTACGTTGATATCCGAAGAGCTACACGGTAAGCTTCACCTTTTTTATTATCCATGGTGATACAGTATGTGTAGTTTGCCGAGTGAGATACCTAATCACTGGCGAAGTGTAGAGAATGGATGGAAAGAGGTGATCATGGTTCTCTCACTTATCGCAGGTATTATGTTCCAGGACCACCCACGCTAAGTAAGGACACTATACACACACACACACACACACACAGTATTTAAAATCCTATTTACTGTAAATTCTAACTTTTTATGATTTGTAATATTCTTTTAGTGTTAGAATGAATATTTTTAATATATTTTATACATTTTGTGGTTTTAAAATCAGAAATGCCTTGCCCGACTTACCGGGCAAGGGCCATTGCAGCGGTGGGCGCCTTCTTGCTGGCCATGCTGTTTGCAGGGGGCTTCTTCTTCCCAGAAGCCCCCCACATGGTAGGAAGTTTCCTGCCAGCTGGCCAAGCGGCGGGAAACTTCCTGCCATACAGGGGCACATAAATCAGCTTGAAGAATAGCTCTTTCAAACAGGTGTATGATATAACATAATAATCATCATCTCTTTCCCCTTTCTTTCTTTCTTTCTTTCTTTCTTTCTTTCTTTCTTTGTCTTCCTGGAAAAGTGTTCTTCTGGAAGCTGGAGGAGTTCTTCCTCAGAACATTCAAGATGATTCTGTGATGGACCCAAACCAAAATATCACTCTCTGTACATCATGTTGCCCCAATCAGTTCTATTCTCATGTCCGTGATGGTGAGAACTTTGGGACACAGGTTGGATATATATCAATTAAAGGCTGAGAGCCCATCACAAGAAGGATTAATGTGGAAGAAACTGTCGGTGAAGTAATGATGACGTTGCCTTATCTTGGGTTCTTCCATTGTTCCAGTTTTCAGCTGGAGCCCTTCTGCCATATCTTGTGACCAGCAACTGTCCGGAGAAGGGGGAAATATTCTCCCATCACACACACCTTGGGAGATTTTAGTGGCCTTTCTGTATGTTTATGTGGCAGTACAACTTTGGAAAATGACATTTAGTTGATTCTCAAAATCCTGCCTCAGGTGGAGAACCATTACAAAGATGTCTGTACTACAGATCGTTTTCTTGATCTCCACCCACCTCAACCTGCCCATGAGCTGCATTGCTGTTTCAGGTGAAGCCAAAACTCCCATGTCTTACCTTAAAATATCCAGTGGGGTGCTATCAGAACGTGGATGACACCCAAATCTATTTCTCTGTGCCTTCAAAACAGCTTTAGCTAAGGATAGCGTGTCTCCCCTGAATTAATGTCTGGAGGAGGTAATGGGTGGGATGAGGAAAAACAAATTGAAACTGAATCCAGATAAGACAGGTTAGGAACCTTGCCATCAGGAGTCCTAACCTGGGAATCGAGGTGTGTAAACCAGTTCTGGACAAGGTTACACTCCTCCTGAAAGACTGTCCACAGCTTGGGAGTGCTGCTGAATCAGTCTCTCCAAATGTCAGCCCAGATAGTTGTGAAGGGCATAAGTGCTTATTACACCGGCTGTACCCATTTCTAGAATTGGAGGACCTAAAAATGGTAGTGCATGTGCTGGCAATCTCGAGGTTGAACTATACAATTGGACTACCTCTGTACCAAGTTCAGGAGCTCCAGTTAGTTCAAAACACAGCAGCCAGATTGGTTTCAGGACCATCTAGAAGTGAGCATATAGCTATACTAAAAGCTCTCCACTGGTTGCCAGTTTCTGAGCAAAGTATAAAGTGTTGGCTATGACCATTAAACCCTACATATTTTGAGTCCAGGTTACCTACAGGATCGCCTTCTCCTGCACAATCCATTTTTAGGACACAGGTCCTCCAGGGAGCTGCTGCTCCAACCAGCCAGAACCCGACTGGTGACTGTCACCTAGAGGACACAACTGAAGACCTAACTCTTCCACCTTCCTACCCAGTCAATTCTGTAAATTTTAATCTGCGTTTCATCAGTGGATTTGAAGTGGTATTTTAACTCTGTGTATCATAATCTTCCGGATCCAATTCAAGGTGTAGGTGATCACCTACAAAGCCCTAATCGGTTCAGGGCCTGCCTATCTCCCCTATGAACCAGAACACACTTTAAGATCATCTGGGGAGGCTCTGCTCTTGCTTTCACTGCCATCTCAAGCACGGCTGGAGGGAAGGGGAGAGAAGGCCTTCTCGATGATGGGCCCCCAGCTCTGGAACTCACTACCCAAAGATATTAGATTGGCACCTACCCCTTCCACTTTTCATAAGGAGTTAAAAACCTGGTTGTTCCGTTGTGCATTTGATTAGGCAGTTCGCCAGAGAATTGGATTGACCTAGCCGTAGCCCTTTGCACTTTTGTTGGCTTTCCCACCTGTAATCCTATACTGTAAATCCCTAAAGCCGTGTCCCTCCTGGCTGTGACTCGAACAGAATTGAATCGTATTTTGCACATTCCCTGGGCTCTATCTAGGAACGACTGTACATTCCTGATCCCTCTGCACTCAGCACCTAATCTTCAGCCATTATACTGTTTTTAAAATGTGTACTTGTGATTGTAACTGTTTTTATGATGTTGTTGTGATTTTGATTTGTTTTCATTTTATTTTATTGTGTATGTTTTACTCTGTATTTCGGGTTTGTCCCCTTATAAGCCGCCCCGAGTCATTTCGGGGAGATGGTGGCAGGGTATAAAAATAAAGTTATTATTATTATTATCATCATCAGTGTTTTTATCTCTTTGTTTTAACAATGTTTTACCCTGTCTCGAGCCACAGGGGGAGGTGGGCAATAATTTAATTCATATTATCATTGTCATCATCATCATTACTATGGGAAAACCCCATGTGAAACTCTGCCATCAACATATTTGGTACTGGAGGGCAACAAAGCTGACCACAAAATTGAAAATAAGGCTGCTGCTTTAGTTTTGACAAACAGATTAGATGGTTCATTGCCTCTCTAGTTCACCTTTGGAAACAGATATGAGGGAGAGAAAAATACAGTATCATTGTAAGAGGTGAATCTATACCAAGAGTGTTCTTTTCCATTTTAAATGGTATGCATGGTTACATTTAATTGTCACTCAGGACATTTTTTTAATGAAATTCCAAGTTGCTGTCATGTGTCTACAATACTGTTTAGTACAGTAAGTGCCTGAAACTGTAAGTTCCCCACTCTTCGAAATGGATTTGTCAGATGCATTTCCCTCACTGCATTATTTGTCACACTAGGTACAGTCTGATACCGTTACAGCATCTCATTCTACACTGAACTAGAAAAATCATATATAGATTCTGTTCTAATGTAAAACATTTTTTGTTCTCTGTCCCTTCCCCAAGTTGATTTTACCATCTATACTGATTAAAAAGTACAGGAGAACACATATGCTTGAAGGCTGTTTTGTGACATTTTTGTTGTTCTGCTTATTGAACGTATACACGCAATATAGCCTATAGATTTCTCTGTTGTTTATTTGTAAGCCTAAGCTTGCAGTTGCAAATCTGATCCGCTGGGTGTCACTGTGTAGTTAGAAATGCCAGGGGAATACACTTCCCATGGATTCAGCCAGTCTTTCCCAACCTGATTGTCTTCCAGATGTGTTTGGCTGCAGCTCTCAACATTGCTCATCATTCCCAGCCAGTGGCCATGACAGGAGTATCTGCAGAGCACCAGGCTGAGAGAGCTTTTGGATTAACACATACTTTTACGTGTTAAATACAGTAGAATGGGTTTGTCTGCTGAGATTTTTGCCTGCACACTGGTTTTGAACAACCATCTTGGTGACTGAACAGCAGCAAGGTGCTGCAAAAGTTACTCTAATCACCTAAAAATGTAGGAAATTTTGACATAATCAGAATGGTGCACAGTACAATCATGGAGAGTTTCTTTCTCAGTCCTATATTAACAACTGCAGAAAATCCTATATTCCTACACAAAATATATTCCACTGAACATTGGGATAATACCTCATAACAATGCTTGAAGCACTGCCATGACAAGCACAGCCAAACAAGAAAGCTGACTAACCAACCATGGCAGCAGCTTCTCCTGGTTGCAGTTGCTACTCACTTAAGGAGACCAGTGGATCACTACCAGCACCAACTTTCTGGTTTTGCCTTCAGGCTTGAGCAGATGGCATCAGCCATCAATTCATCTTTAGCTTCTCTGGCCAAAAAAGACAGGGAAGGAAAGAAGGCAGCTCTAAATATCCATGTGGAAGGGGGTGGGGTGCAAAGAGGCAAGTTGTAGTGAGCTGCTTTGGAGGTACATGGGTTGATATCAGTGGTCTTCTGCTCTTCTCGAGAAGGTTTTCCAGTTTTGGGAGCTTTCAGATGTTGTATTGTGAGTTTTAGGAATAACTCACAGAAAAGAGAATTGTCTCCTGTGTTGCATATCCAAGATTAAGCAGTACAAGCTGGAGGAAAAAATCTTTTAATTTCACATGTTACGTAGCTAATGGCATTGTTCTCAAGCTAGGACCAGCAACATACCGTTCTTAAAAAGCAAAGGGAGCCTTTGGTACACTTGGGCATGATAGAAACCAAAGAATCTTACAATTAAAGATAAACATGGAGCCAAAATACTACCTCTTAAGAATGTTGGAAATAGAGAAGAGAAGAAATAAAGAGGTTTTGTTTATCTGATCTGAGCGGCTAGGATAGTATATACCAAACTGGAGATGCAAAGAAACACCGGCGATGGACCAATGGACATTGAAAATGATGGAAATAATGAACATGGACAGGTTGACATATCTATTGAAAATAAAGCAAGGAAGTACAGGATTTCAAATGTATTGGCAACTAGTAAAAGAATACTTCATAAAGGAAAAGATGACTATTAATATGAATGAGAAAGAAAGAATAATTCATATGAAATAATTGAATGCAAACTATGTATGATTCAAAGAAAGGGGAAATGGAAGGAGATATGAAAGATAAGGAAAGATTCAGAATAATACACTACAAAGTAGAAAGAAGTCATTTTGTAAATACGTTTATTTTTAGTGTGCCGAGTTTGGGTTTTGTTTTTTTCTATTCCACTTGGTTCACTTTTGTCTTTTCTATGTCCCCTTAACCCCTATGTTTTTATCCTGTTTAAATTTTTGTAACAAGAAACCATTAATAAAAACTATTTTTAAAAAAGGTAAGGTCAAGGATTGTACATGTTAGAGGAGCACCATCCTTGCTAGGGTAGCCTTCTCTGTTGCCTTCTTTGGCCAAATGCACAGCACAACTGACATTGCAACAGAAACCCTTTAAAATAGTAAGACATTGGAGGTCTATGACCATTAAGGATAAAATTACATCTTTCAAAATTTTACACATCATTTTAAAAGGCTCCTAATCTGTTGCTTTACTAACGAGAGAGAGAAAAACATCTTCCTCGGGTAATAGCAGCATGGGATTGTTTGGAAACCACCATCATTTAATATTATGAGAGAGTATACACCAGCCATGATTTCTCTTATTTCCCTCAGTGGTGGCAAAAAGCTGATGAAAGTATCATTTTGTTGTTATTGTTCCCTAGAGCAAGAGGCCAGATCTAAGCCTCATGCCAGTCAGATGAGACCCTGTGAATTGAAAGGAGGCATTTGTTTGTGGGTTGTAATGAATATTTTCTCAATCAGCAGTGTATGAAGTGATTCTTCTGAATGAGCAGCAGTTGTTCTCCTTGTCTCTCCTCCTAGGCTTATGTTCTGATGGTTTCAGAACCATTTTAAATGCGTTGGTTAAAAAATAGAACGAGTTCATATAGAGAGCTAAATGATGTTATGCCTTCTGACCTCTACAATGGACAATGCAGCTTCTACATACATGGCAAATACAAAAAGGCTTGTGATGCTATAGAAATGGATTTCTCCTTCTTCTCTTTACATATATGTAATTTACCATCCTGATCTAGATCAACCTCTATAAACTCATAAGCAGCAACAATAGTCATTACTTACTTAAAGTATCTTACTTCTCTGTCTACAGAGGTGTATAACCAATGTAAAAACAAATCCATAGAAAAGTAAAAATGACAAATATGCCATAAAACAATATTCACAGAGGTGGTAAGTTCACTACACTTAGCAGAGAAGACAAATGGCAAGGTGTTTCCATGAATGCAGACATGGTAAATTGGAAGACTAAAATGGATCCCAGGTATTTTGCTGCCCACCACTACCACTACTACTACTACTACTACTTCTTCTTCTTCTTCTTCTTCTTCTTCCTCTTCTTCCTCTTCTTGTTATTATTATACTGACACAAAAACACAGTATGTCACAGCAAACAAGATATATATGCTGGATTTTGTATCACAAAATCACAAGTCAAACATTTCCCAAGCTTCTATTTATGTATATCCCACCTCTCTTCCCATGGAGATCAAAGTGGCTAACATCTATCCATACTATTGCTCAGTTTAAAATGAGCAATACAAAAGTTTTTTTAAAAATTAAATAATTTTTTTCATGTCAGGAGTGACTTGGAAACTGCAATTAAATAATAATGTGGTAAAAACAATTAAAATACAGCAAATACATTAAATGGCCTTAAACTCATATCCCACCAATCCCACCCACATATCGTTTCCTTCATAGGAAGAAATATTGGGGGTGTTGGGCTACGGGGAAAAGCCAATGTTGGTTGTGTTAATCATCTTCTCTTTCTTGCCTCACTTTGCATTGTTGTTAGTTATTCTTGTTTTTATTTTTGCACTGCTGCTTTTTGTGAGTCTCTCTCTCACACGCACATACAATCCTGACCAACTTGTTCCAGTGAAAAGTCATAGGGAAGGCTTTCCCACCCTCCGATCTGCTTGTCAGATTGAGGCAAAGGGAAATGTCTAACCCTTCAGACAGGTTTTATGCAACACTCCACATGCAGGGTGGCTCATGCTGTTTGGGTTTTTAAAGAAAGGATGGTTGCTTGAATTTTCCAGAAAGGAAGGGAGCTTCTATGTTGAAGCCACTCGGACTTTTGTATATTTAAAAACAGTGAGAAAGATTAGAGGAACGTGTTATGGGCCAGATTTTGGAAAGCAGGTAGAAAATATGGGAGGTTGACTTTTTCCCCTTTCTATAATAATAATATAATAACTTTATTTTTATACTCCGTCTCTATCTTCCCAAAGGGACTTGGGGTGGCTTACAAAGGGACAAGTCCGAACAAACACAGATTAAAACACTTACAATGCAGTAAGTAAAATCAAAGACAAAATCAAAATATCAGAAATAAAATAAAACACATCACAATAACACAGCACAACATCATAAAAGCAATCCCTAGGCCAACAGTAAAAATACTAATCTCAGAAGGCTAAGAGTTTGTGCAATAGTTTCTGGATAGTGCTAAGGAAAAGTGCAAAATCCGATAGGGCTAAGGAGGGTAATGTCATTTGGCATAAAAATGCCAGGGCACAGGGAAGAACTAAAGCGCAGGAGATGTTGGTAATAAAGGTAGACTGTTGATCATAAAGCTGTTGGTCATAAAGGTAGGCAGCGCCCAAGGGGAATCAGGAAAGTGAATGCACAGTAGGATTGTTAGAGATAATTTTCTGACTCATAATTCAGGAGTAGGATTATCCCACAAATGTGTAAAACGACAAGGTTTCTGCAGGTGGGGAAGTGCAGCCAGCCTTAATATACTTGGGTATACCTTTAAAAGCAGCCACAACACTTCTTGTTAACCAAGAATGATAGTACATGTATGGATTGTATTATTTTTAAAAAATGAAAATGTGGTAAACTTAGACTACAGTTCCCAGATACAGTCAGCACGATATTTATGGTTCAAAAAGTAACTTTTCTGGCAAAGTCATTGAGGACGTTACTTCCCATACCCTGGTGAAGACCTTGCCTGAAGAGGTCCCAGATTTTGTCACTCCCATTAAACATGATCCTCAGCTGCCCAGTATTGGAATCAAAAGTAAATACTGTATTTTCTGGCGTATAAGATGACTGGGTGTATAAGACGACCTCCAACTTTGCCAGTTAAAAAATAGTGTTTGGGATATACTCGCCGTATAAGACTATCCCTCTTCCAACGCACACCAAATAAAAATTTAAAAATCATCAAATTTGATTTCAATATGGTAATTTTCCTATTACTGTACCTCCTTCTCTACCTCTCAGATCTTGCACATGCACTCCTGCAATCCTCAGGAACGAGATCTGAGAGGCAGAAAGGAGGTACGGTAATAGGGCTGGCCAGACAGGTGAAAGAGGTGTGTTTTTCCAGGCACAGCGCTGCTCTATCTCTTTTTTCCATACCCTGGGAGTCCCAGACGCTTGCAGCTTGCTCTGCCCTTCACTTATATCTTCCCAGTGAGGTGACCCCTCACCTCATCATCGGGACCACATTAAGTCACTTCATTCCATGAATCCTGGTGAGTGGATTTTCTTTTTCCGTATTTGTACAGCACTGCCTTTGCTGCTTTTATACGGTTGCCGCATACGGCAGGAATGAGGCCGCAGCCATTTTTGAGCTCTCCCCACCATATGTGGAGGGAGCTCGTGGCACATTGGGTTAAACCCCTGTGCCAGCAGGACTGAAGACCGACAGGTCGCAGGTTCAAATCCAGGGAGAGCGTTAATGAGCTCCCTCTATCAGCTCCAGCTCCTCATGCGGGGACATTAGAGAAGCCTCCCACAAGTATGATAAAACATGAAATCATCCGGGCGCCCCTGGGTAACGTCCTTGCAGATGGCCAATTCTCTCACACCAGAAGTGACTTGCAGTTTCTCAAGTCGCTCCTGACACGACAAAATATATATATATGTGGAGACCTCAGATTCTTCAGCCCAGCTCAGAAGTTTCAGCACCCTCCCTATAAGACGACATCCGGTGTATAAGACAACCCCAACTTTTGAGATTTTCCTGGGTTAAAAAGTAGTTTTATACACCAGAAAATACAGTATCTGTACTTGAAGAACTGGCCGGCTTGCTTTCCTATTGAATAGTCTTGTTCTCTAGTAAATACACAGAAGATTGCAGACAACAATCTTCTGTGTATTTACAACAGGTATTATCTAATAATATGATCTGTTTCACCAAAACTCCAACTGCCACTTGTATAGATATAAGGTGCATAGGAACAACATCTGCCATGCGTTAACATCTGCTGTGCTGCAGAAAAGGCCTTAACACACCCATCGTGCTGAAGTATTATATCAAGAGGGCCAAATTATTTCAATGAATGATGAGGCAGTTTTCACATTAACGTCAAGTCCTACTCAAAATAACTGCAGGTGTTGGAGTTGCTTTCCAATTCAAAGCAAGGACATTGACAACCAACTGACATGTTTCAATAGAGTTTGATGAGCCACATGTTCACTAAAAATAGCCAAATGGGAGAACTTCATGTTCATCATTTAATTTTATCTTTGATCAAACAAGCATTTATTTCAATGCAACAGTTCTTTCCAGGAATCAAGTGTGACTGTGAAATATCATGACCCATTGCTCTTCACTTGCTTGATCTAAGTCTAAATACCAAATTTGGTCAAAACTGGTTCATAAATGGACATTCTAAAGAGAGAGAAATACTAAAGTACAGTCAGTCCCTGAGTTACAGACATCAGACTTACAAATGTCTCATAGTTAAGAATGGGGGTGAGACAACACAGAGTGAGAGAAATCTTCCCCACTGAAGGGAAATTCACACCTACAAGAGTTATTATGGGGGAAAGGTGTCTCCGCTGAAGCTTTAGCACCAATCCTTATTTCCACAACAAGCCACATTTTTAAAAAAATCTAAATATCACAGGGACAGAAAGTGAGGTGAATTCTTCTGAACGGGAACAGACAGCAAAGCAAACACCACAGGGGTGTGAACCCTTTCCTTTGCCATCCAAAACACACACACACAGAGATGGAGTTAGACTTTAAAATGTACCTGTTCGGACTTACATACACATTCAACTTAAGAACCAACAGAGCCTATCTTGTTTGTAACTCGAGGACTGCCTGTAGATTGGGGGGTACACAGAGTAGTCAATGGACTGACTGGTTCAAAACCTGGCTACAGACTTTTGATTCCATTGGGTAATGCATGACGTTTGGTGATTGTGATCAAGATGTGGATTTGCATACTGTTACAGATACATATTTAAAACTATAGGATAGATATGACATACATGCTAAAATAAATTACCATATTTCAATTCCGGTTTTGGGTCTGCCCTAACTAAAAATAAACGAGAAATAACTTTTTGAAGCAAAGAGCTGGACCAGTTTTGACTATACCCCTCTGTTGTACCCCTAAGGCAATGAGATTTAAATCTTCTTTGGGTTAAGGAAGGCCTTTATGAACTGTATACTTGAAGTGCTCCATCTAAACAAGCCACGAGGAAAGGTGAATAAGAAATACTATTATTATTATTATTTTTATTATTATTATTATTATTATTATTTGAAACATAACAAGATGAGTCCACAGCAGATACTCTGCTGGCTGTTGTATTGGATCACATGTCGGACACTTCCCAAGTGTCTAGGATTGTGTGGTGTATCAGCAAATAATACATGCAGATCCCAGTAAGATGGCCTTCTGTAGGTGGCAGATGGTGATTTTGGCAGTGCCAATTGTGTTTAAGTGCAGGCCAAGGTCTTTAGGCACTGCACCCGGTGTGCCGATCACCACTGAGACCATCTTGACTGGCTTGTGCCAGAGTCTTTGCAATTCGATCTTTAAATCCTCATATCGTGTCAGCTTTTCCAGTTGTTTCTCCTCAATCCTGCTGTCACGTGGAATTGCAACATTGATGATCCATACTTTGGTTTTTAAGACTATCGTCAGGTCAGGAATATTGTGCTCCAAAACTCTGTCAGTCTGAATTCAGAAGTCCCAGAGTAATTTGACGTGTTCATTTTCTGTAACTTTTTGAGGCTTGTGATCCGACCAGTTCTTATTGACAGGCAGATGGTATTTATGGCACAAGTTCCAATGAATCATCTGAGCAACAGTTTTATGCCTCTGTTTGTAGTCTGTCTGCGCGATTTTCTTGCAGCAGCTGAGAATGTGATCTATTGTTTCATCCGCTTCCTTGCAGAGTCTACATTTGGGATCTGTCACCGACTTTTCAATTCTGGAAAATAATAATAATATACCACTTTCAGTGTTAGCATGGATCCATGTGATCTTTCTTAATCAATGAAAAGCAACTGTATACTTGAAGTGCTCCATCTAAACAAGCCATGAGGAAAGGTGAATAAGAAATACTATTATTGTGGTTGTTGTTGTTGTTGTTGTTTGAAACACAACAAGATGAGTCCACAGCAGATACTCTGCCTCATCACACTGAGGTCCTTGATGTGGGGCACAGAATAGAACAGCTGGGCAAATCTGGTAGTGAGGTAATTCTGTTGCCCGACACCCCACATTGCCCACACCACCTACTTGCCTATCACATGGCGGAAAGGGTAGCTTTCTAGCTTGATCCTGCATTGTCCCCATGATACTCTACCTTAACATGGGTAGTCCGCCATGTTCACGTTTCCCCTTCCCACCACGCTTCCTTGACTCAGCTGGCATGGAGCCCCACAGGAAGTAGATGTGCACTGTGGGATGAGATCTGGCGGGCTCCATGCCGGTTGCATGGAGGAAATGTTGTAAGACGGTGAATTTATCTAATGTGATGAGGTCCTATGGCTGACATCCTGTTGATTAATTCTAACCAGAGTATACCCATTGAAACAATTGCTGAATGGTGAGTCACCCCATAGGTAACTCCCACTGACTGTATTGTTCTACTCTAATTAGGACTAACAAGTTACAGGATGTTGCAGCATGCTTGGAAGTCATTTTAGACTTAGGACAACTTCAAAAGCAGTCTTCAGGGGGTTTCTCCACAAGATTTGTTCAAAGGAGGTTTGTCAATGCTTTTCTCTTGAGGCTGAGACAGTGGGGCCTGTCCTATGTCACCCAGTGAGTTTCCATGACCATGTGGGGATTCACACCCAGAATCCCAGAGCCTTATGATCTGCAGGCAAAAAGCATAGGGAGAAGGAGCAAACAGATGGATGTATGATCCCAGATGAGATGCTTACTATACAATCCTGCTGTTTCCTTTGGGAAGTTGTATACATGGTTTAGGCATCATCCTCATTGATTTGTGACCCTCCTGCTTTCTCTTCAAGGGCCTTTGTGGGTCAAGTTGAGGAGAGAAAGAGGTCTCACACACGAAGAGGGATAAATAAATACTTATACTCCTGGGTGGAGGACATAATAATAATAATAATAATAATAATAATAATAATAATAATAATAATAACAACAACAACTTAAAATACATAGAGAAAACATGACCATTAAAATAGATATATTAAAAGGTATAATGAAAAGATTAAATTTCCACAAATATACCACAACAGTACATGTTTTTGTACTTCAAAATATCCCCATTTGTTTGTCGTTATGGGTAACATTCATATCATTTTTATCTATTTTGAATTTTAAAAACCGATAATCAAAGCTGATGTTAATTGATTTCATTCCAATCCCCTTTTCATTTTCCCCCCAATCTGGGCCCCAAGAGAGTTCAAAACAGATTAAGATAAAACACGGCAGAATATTATAGCATTAAATATTAAGCAATCTATTACATGGAAACCAGTACCAATTAAATACAAGTTAAAAACATTCAAAGCAAACAACGAGAATAAAAGTACAGTCAACATCTCCTCCTTGATGAAAAGACTCTTCCACAGCAACCAGTGAATAGCTAAAATCCTGTCTAAATAAAATGGGGTTTGCTTTCCACCAACTCTTTTCTTATCTTGCTAATTTCTACCATTGAGAAAAGAGAAAACATGACATTAAAAAAACAGAATGTACTTTATGATCTATATAAATAAAAATGTAATGTTCATTTGTGGGATTAATATGACTCAAAAAACACTGGATGAAGTGACACCAAATTTGGATACAATATACCTATCAGTCCAACAAGTGACCATCACTCATAAAAACACTGAAAAACACAGCAGAAGAGATTAAAAAAGCCAAAAAGCAAAAAATTACATTACAGCGCATGTGCATGTGTAAAACCACACCCACACCCACACCCACACACACACCCACACACATATATATATATATGCAAACACACATATATACACATATACACACACAAAACACATATACACAGACTGGGCCACAGCAACGTGTGGCAGGGAATAGCTAGTTGTTTATAAATCACTTTATAATTTAATTATAATCATAAAATGAATGTATGTTTATATTTGTAGAAAGAGTAAGATACCTTGCGAGTAAATCCAATAGAATTTGTCTTCTCTTCTGTGTCATAAAATTTTAATATACACCTAATATAGATTATTTTGAAAGGATTATATGCACAATCCTTCAGTTCCTCAGCCCCTCTCTCAAACCACCTTATGCACCAGTTCCTTTCACTTCTTCTTTTTTATTCCCACAAACATTATTTCAAGGAGTAATAGAAAGAAGAGATCAAGAATGTATTTAGTTGTTCTAGGGATCGTCGGTCCGAAAGCAATTGCATATCACTTTTTAAAAAGGTATTCTAGGCAACTCACAACACAATAAACATGCAGAGATGGATGAATTTGCCCGAGGCAACAAGAAGTCTTGTGCCAGACCACTAAAGCCACAAATTACATTTTAAAATTTCTAAAAGGATAGATGCTAGTCCGGAGTAGGGGGGAAAGGGAGGAGGAGGACTGGGAGACAGAAGAAAAAGCCTTCTGGCATCTGAAAGACCCACAAGAAAACATTGTAATCCACGTCATCCAACAATGTTGTTTCTTAGCTTTACAGATGCTGGTTTACCACTCTACAAGAATTTTTACAGATTTTGTGGTCAAGTTTACCATGAGAACTCCCATTTTTTTACTCTAGAGGACAGAAACCCACTACCTCTTTCCACTCAAGATCAAGAATCTCTCCAGGCTACATTTCCCCCTCCACCTTACTTTTATTCCAGTGGGCTATACTTAGCAGGTCAATGAGCATCAGATGCTGGCTCTCATTGTATGTTGCCACATGAACAAATGCACACGTACATAGTACAAGATTCTTCATGTTGTCATTTTCTAAAGAAAGAGGCAGGGAAAGGAAACTGCCCTTCCCCAAAACTTTGCAAATTAAATGTATGCTATGAATCACTGTGTTCCAGGAAATAATTTCCTTAAACAAATGTCAGTAAAATGTTAGGTGGTTAGAGCTAGGCAGTGTCCGTGGAGCACAGGAGAACAGAACCAAGAAGCTCAGTGCTCAGCATGACACGATCTGGAAATTATTATTTTTTTTACAAAGAGTCCCAGAATCCTCTAGCTAATACTGCCATTGGCCACACAGGCTGGGAGATTTGAGGACTTGTACTTTTGTGAAGGAACTTGCTTATTTAGGCTATCCCTCGTTGTCCAAGTAAGACTGTCCCGAGATCCACAAAATACAAAAAAATGGGAGCTGGTCTGGATTAAAAAAATAAAATACACATATGCTATGGAACTTAAAGAAAATTGTTATAAGATGTTCTATCGGTGGTACATGACACCACAAAAACTGGGACTGATGTATAAGAATATTTTAAACAAATGCTGGAAATGTAAGGCCCAAGTTGGAGCATTCTACCATCTATGGTGGACCTGCCCTAAAGCTAGTAGCTTCTGGAAAACAATTCAAGAAACAACTCAAAAAAATGTTAATACCAAAATACAGATGAAGCCGGAATATTCTTTTTTAACAAATTACAGAGGAAGACATGAAGACATCCTTTTCACATACTTGACGACCACGGCTAGAATAGTCTACGCTAGAAAATGGAAATCGAAGTAAATGACTCCAGTAGAAGAATGGCTAAATAAAGTCTGGAAAATAAAAGACATGAATAAACTGACTTTTTATTTGAAAGGCTATATGGGAAAACCAGTTAGGAGAACTGATTGGAAGCAGTTTGAAGACTAAATGGAGAATACATGAGAAACTGGTCAACAACTATTCATCAATGAAGATAAAACAGGAGACGAAGACAGTGATTTACAGCAATTAGAAATGCAAGCCGATAAAGGATAAATGAAACAAACTGATTTAGATGATGACGCGAAGAAGAAGATTGGGAAACCAAGACTCCCTTTCCCCCTATTTTCCCACTTCCTCCCCTTTCCTACTCTTTTCTTTTTTCTTATTTTTTTTCTCTTTTCCCTTTTCTCTCCCTAGTCCTAGTAACTTTTCTGAGCTCTGGCATATCAATTGTACATTATCTTTGGTCATAACTGAACATTTGGTGACTGTCGAAGCTAGTAGCAGGGATTAAGGAATAAGTGAATAGTAGAAGTTGGGGGAAGGTAGCAATTCTGCTTCCCGCTGAAGTCAACTTTTCCAAAACTATGGTTTCTAGCACAGCAGCTGGAAGGAACACAACTCTTTAAAATTAGACTGTTATTATATATTTCCTTTTGACATCACTGCACTGAATGAAGTGATAATTAGAACTCCTGAATGTGCTCACAAGCATACGCTCTCCTCAGCTTTCTTAATGTACCCACATACCCAATCCAGCCAGGAAATATCATCCTAATAAAGCTCACAAGGAAAACTGGGGGTATGCATAATTTGACAGTGGTATAAATTTAGCTGTGAGAAGGTGAATGTTTTAATGACATCTGGCTGAACTGATGCAAAAACAAC
The DNA here is from genome assembly GCF_037176765.1 of Anolis sagrei. NCBI lineage: Eukaryota > Metazoa > Chordata > Lepidosauria > Squamata > Anolidae > Anolis > Anolis sagrei. Next base: position 144,533,114 of record NC_090023.1, on the reverse strand, counting down.
CTCACAGTCCACTGGTTTTTAATTGGCAGATGCAAACCTGAATCATTTTCAGGAGACAGTAATGCTGTGCCCTGAGACAAGGACACATGGCCCACCTTTGGCTCAACTGATCTTGCATTGACTGCTGTTCACAAAAATGACGAAAACGAATTGCTGTTTGCTTTTGTAACAATGACTGCCACATGGCAAATCTTTTTTACATGGTGTGGGTATTGCAACCAAGATCCTCCTCCCCGCCTGTGTATACCATTCAGAGAAACAGTTCTGTTAGTTGATTGTACTTGTGTCATTGTGCATATGCTTATGTATTGTTGTCTGCATGTGGCACTTGGAATGCTTCTGTGAGCCGCCCTTTGGGGAGATAGTGGCAGGGTACAAATAAAGATATTATTATTATTATTATTATTATTATTATTATTATTATTATTATTATTAGAAACACAACAAGATGAGTCCATAGCAAACAAGATCACTCTGCTAGCTGTTGTATTGGATCACATGTTGGACACTTCCCAAGTGTCTAGGACTGTATCGGCGAATATTGCATGCAGATCCCAGTAAGGTGGCCTTTTGCAGCTGGCAGATGGTAATTTTTTTCAGCGCCGATTGTGTTTAAGTGCAGGCCAAGGTCTTTAGGTAGGCACTGCACCCAGTGTGCCGATCACCACTTGGACTACCTTTACTGGTTTATACCAGAGTCTTTGCAGTTTGATCTTTAAATCCTTATTATTATTATTATTATTATTATTATTATTATTATTATTCTGACACAAAAACACAGTATGTCACACCAAATGAGATCTATATGCTGGGTTTTGTATCATAAAATCACAAGTCAAACACTTCCCAAGCGACTAGGACTGTGTGATGTATTTTCAAATGATGCATGCAGATCCAAGATCCAGTTGAAAGATTGTGATTTTGTCAGTGTTTATGGTTTCCAAATGTCGGCTGAGATCTTTTGGCACAGCAACCAGTGTGCCAGTTTCCACTGGGACCACCTGTACTGGTTTATGCCAGAGCCTTTGCATTTCATAACTCTGTGCTTTTCTGGCATTGTATTCTTACTGTTGTTGTTGTACTATTATTATATTGTATTATTATTATTCTCTCTCTCTCTCTCTCTCTCTGTGTGTGTGTGTGTGTGTGTGTGTGTATTCCAGCAGTAACCTTGAGACTATCTAGTTGATTCAAACATGAGGCTTCCTGGATATCAGTCTACTTCAGATCAGTTTGAAACATGCTAATTGGTTAACTTTCTATAGTGCTGCAGTGTTCAGCCCACCTCAGCCTATGTAACTGTGATGCCCTCCAGGTGCCTTGGGTTACAACTCCCAGAGTCTTTCTGCCACTTAGCTGATGGTTTCTGGGATTTATAGTCCAACACATCAAGAGGATACTGTGGTATGGATGTTTGACTTTGGAGGTGGGGAGTCTTCTTTGTAAACCGAAACTACTACTGGCTGCAGCTTGTCAGTTAAACACATGGATTACTGCAGGGTGTATGCATGGAGATGGCGATATAAATGGCTTTATACAGCCATGTTTTATTTACACATCTGGTGAGAAGGGTTTTGGTCTCACATCTGCTACCCACCAGGCTGTTCATCTAATGTGGCTCTCCATGTGAGTCTGGCAATGTGCTGACAACTCTAATCCACATTAGTTCTGCAAATGCTCTTGTGGCCACTGTTGAAACATAAGCTTTCAGGCTAAGAGTTGAAGCCAGAAGTGCACTCAAGCTGGGGACTTCAAAGAAAGGACAACTCTATTTAATACTATTCCGTGATATGCTTTTTGATTGACCAGAAGCACCTCTATCTTGTTTGGATTAAGTTGCTCACCCGGATTCGGTCCATTATCAGTTATTGGCACATACAGGACCAAACAAATTCCTTGGCATGTGGAAAGAAATAATAAGGTTGGGGGTCATCTGTATACTGATGGCACGAAATCCTAAACCTCTGGATAACCTCTCCTAGTGATTTCATGTATACTGCAAATAGTATGAGGGATAGAATAGAGCCCCAAGGGACCCCACAGCCAATGGTCAAAAATCCCCCAGCACCACTTTCTGGGTTTCCCTCCAGGAAGGAACAGAGTCGATATAAAATAGTTCCCCAAGTCCCATCCCAGCAAGACAACACAAAAAGTGCTTTGAATGCGATTTTCCTGCTTCTTGGCAGGAGTTTGGAGTGGATGGCTCAGAAGGTCTCTTCCAACTCTATGATTCTAAGATTACTATGGTCAGTAGTATTGAAAGCCACTGAAAGTCCAGCAGAAGCAACAGGGACACACTCACCTTCCACCCCACCCCCACCCCCACCATCTAGCTCTTGGGTTAGGTCAGCCACCAAAGTGACCAAAGCCATCTTCTTATAGCCAGGTCTGAAACTGGATTGAGATGGAACTAGACAATCTGTCTCATCCAGAAACCTCTGGAGCAAAGGAGCCACCAAACACTCCAGAACATTACCCAAAATTGGAATGTTACAGACTAGCCAATAATTATCCACAATGATGGGATCAAGGGAGGGCTTTATTTAATCATGATTTTGTTACAGCTTCCTTCAAGCAAGATGATACGATATCTTGTTTAAGCAAGACGTTAATCATTCCCTTTTCCCAGTCAGAGAGTTCCTCTTTTAAAATGCCAAGAAGGGCAAAGATCTGGCTCATATGTGGTGGCTCTCATATCTCCAAGAATCCTGTCCACATCCTTAAGATGCACATGTTAAATCACTGGTTAAACAAGGGCAATGTTACATTCATCTTGATCTGTAAGTCTCTTGGGTGGATCATTTTAATACATCTCCCATCTCTAAAGAGGTTCTGTGTCACAGGAAGTCTAATTTCAGAAGGTGGTGACAATGGGATCATAGACAGTTCCTCCACTCCCAATTACATTTGTCCACTGACTACAGCAGACAAAGTCCAAAGTGTACCCAGTAACATGCTACTGGGTTGGTCATGCTGGGATGTCTCAGCATAGATAACCACAACAGGGGCATTCCAACACCATCCAGGAGATCATTCCAGCCAACTCAGGAAGGGGGATAAGGGTGGGTGGTTCATCAACTGATTCCCTAATCTGAACCAACTACCCAGCTTTAGTAAACACATTTGAACCCAGAGAGCTGTGGAATTAAGCACTTCACCAAAAGGATGGAATTTCAATGGACTACTGCAATTCCACCCCACATTCCAGGTCTCGCCTGCTGCTGAACTTGCTGGCAGAGTCTACTGAGTCACGACTGAGTCTACAAACAGGTAGAGATAGAAGTAGGTTCTCCCCTCACAGTTCTACTAATACAACACAGTCAGGTATTAACAGTAGCAACAACTGGATGAAGAGATCTTGTGTTTTGTTGACTCTTATGAGGCTTCATTCTTGGCCAAAAGGGCTGAAATCCCTTCTCCTTCACAAAAATAAAATTGTTCAACAATTAAAATAAAGATGTTAAAGTCTGTGTATGTACCTCCAAGTCACCTATTGACTTATGACAACCCCATAAAGTTTTCTTAGGCAAGAAAAATGTGGTTTTCCCAGTTTCTTTCTCTGAAATCTAACCTACAACACTTAACATTCATTGATAGTCTCCCATGCAATTATCTTCTAGGATCAGATGAAATCTGGTGCCTTTAGGATATTTAGGCCCCATGAAGGTGTATACTCACTTATAAAGTCTTAAGTGTCTATGATGAGCAAAGATTGCTCCTTCAGCTAACATCTGGCCTCTTCCCTGTCCAATATTGACTTCTTGTTCATGTATTGTCGAAGGCTTTCATGGCTGGAATCACTAGGTTCTTGTGGGTTTTTTCAGGCTATAGGGCCATGTTCTAGAGGCATTTCTCCTGACGTCAAGGAACATGAAAGGCACTGCAGACTACTTCAACCAGAGAAGTCAGCCATAGCAGAGCACCTGATGAACCAGCCTGGACAAAGCATATTATTTGAGAACACAGAAATGCTAGACCACTCCAACAACCACCATGTCAGACTACACAGAGAAGTCATTGAAATCCACAAGCATGTGGACAATTTCAACAGAAAGGAAGAGACCATGAAAATGAACAAAATCTGGCTACCAGTATTTAAAAAAACTCTAAAATTACAACAGCAAACAGCAGAGAGGAAACAACCAGGCACATCTTAACACCTCTCAACAAAAGATTTTCCCAGGCTCAGGCAGGCCTTCAAATGCTAATGAAGGTGGTCAGTTGAAACATTCACACCTAGCTCCAGCAG